>NC_070609.1:48525000-49150000 GCF_027172205.1 Podarcis raffonei
CTTGGTCAGTAACTAGCATGGGTTGTCAGTTTTCAGAGCTTTCTACCTGCCTTCTAATCTCTGGTCCGATTCTGTCCTCCCTTCAGCTGCATACCAGCCCTGTCAGCAGTGTTTTTACCTGGCTGGAACATGTCCTTGAACTCAGACAGAGCCCCTATCTTAGCTGCATAGAGGATAGAGGGTTGTGTGAGTCTGCGTAGAAATTAGCCTACTGTACAAAGGTGAAAATGGCGTTCTCTCCATCCACTTCTGCTTCTAGCACTGCCCACCACTGGCATGTGGCCCCTGGAAAGTTCCCCAGAACCATACACATCCCCCAGGCTAAAAAAAAAATGTTATCCATCACTGTTTTAAAGCTACAAATGGCTTGGGGCCAGGTTACTTCAAGGATCGCCACCTCCTGTATATACCTGTATGGACCCTGAGATTCCAGGTTTCCCTGCCTAATGAAGTGATGTGTGTAGTTGCTAGGGACTGGTCCTTGTTGGTGCAGCCCCAGTTATGGAATGGGCTGCCTAGAGAGGCTCTTTTGGCACCCCTGCTAGGTGCCTGGTGAAAAGGCCTTTTTCTCTCAGGACACCTAACCACAATATGTACATTCCCTTGACAGTTTTAAATTGGTTTAGCTCCTGTGTATGTTCATTCATTTGTATTTATAGTCATAGTTTGTTGGTTTTTGGGGGGGTTGTTTTTGTTTATTGTTGACTTACTTTATTTTGGGTTTACTGTTTTGTGAAAAATTGTGGATTGTATTCTGTTTTTCGATGTTTGCAAACCATCCAGAGCATTTGGTTGTGTAGGTGGCATGCAAATGAAATACGGTAAATAAATTTGGAGGCCAAACTAAAGCTCTTCCCAGGAGATTTAGGGGATTATCCAGGGAAATAGATGTAAATTGAATCCACAGACTCCTAGCCTGAGCTTTGTATCCAGTGAGCTTGTAAGCAGTGTTAGAAATTAGCCAGGTGCCAGGTGTGTTTTGTGTCTGGTGTGGGTTCAATTGTGAGCACGTGGAGATCTCTGGATTCCAGGTTGGTGACTTGACATCTCCATCTAGCTGGCCTCTCCAGCTTTCTTAAGCAGGTAGGCAACAGAGTGTAATAATAAATCCCATTGGGGGAAAATGGTGCCTAGACATACCGTTGTGGTGACCGTAACCTAGGTTTAAGGTGCCATTTGGCAATTAGGTTATATATCTGAGTTTCTAACACTGCTTGTAAGAAGCAGTGGCCACAATTTCTGTTGCTCCTATAGCACCTCCTGCATGCCTCCCTGCCATGCAATTGCCAAGGCTTCTCCACCAGGACCCCCTTTGGGTCCCTTTTCAGCCGCTCAGTTTCTGCTGTGACTTGGAGTTAAAGGGAGCATGTATTGGGGCTGCACCTGAGGATTCCCAAATGAGATGGGAAACAACCCAGAGTCCATTGTAGGAGCAAATGTGGGAAGGTAGAAGAAGTGACTTAAGGCAACATTGCTGCAGGTGTCAAGTGCAGTTTTTACCTCTTTCTTTTCCTTCTTTTTCTTCTCCCATTTCAGAGGAGTTGATTGAAGATGCAGAAGGGCCTCCTAGTGAGGCAGCTGCCGATCCAGAAGAGCCTGTTAAAGATGCAGAGACTGCTGTTGAAAAGGATGAGGGCAAATGGGCGGCAGGTGAGTGATAGTCAGTGGAAGCCGAGCTCTGGTTCTCTCTCACACACTTTGCTAGAGTGAAAGTTTTCCTACAGTGGGTTTGGAGGCTGTTCTCAAATTTGTCTTAATCATTCTCTCAGTCAGAATATTCCCAGTCAGTCTGCATTTTGTATCCCCTTGTTGATCCTGTTTTGTAAGAGCAGCAGTACATATTTATATTAGGAAAGAGGTGTTATATAGAGTGAACTTGCTCTGTTTCTATAAAAAAAAAAAGTGAACTTTGAAGATGAAAGGATTTTTGTGAAATAATGCAAAATCTAGAGCAAATTCTAAAATTGCCTAAGCCTGAATGTGAATCACTCTGAACAGTTGAGGTGGATGTTTACCTCCTACGAACCAGAAGACTATGGCAAGAGAAATCCTTGGGCTAGTTCTGTATGGAGCTGATTCAGAGACAGAAGAGACAAAGAGAGGTCTGACCCTTTATCCAGCCAATCGTACGAATAATTTTTCTTGTGCTGGTCTGGTGCATCAGTCCATACTCCACAGTTTGGGTCTGTATTTGTCCAGCAGCAGAAGACCATCTCAAGTCATAATAGCTGTCAAAATTTTCTCAGTCCTTGAAGTAAGATTTACTTGATAAGCAGGGGTTGTATCAGAAAGAAAAAAGATTTCTTAGACTTTGTTTTCAAACAAGGAGACAGTGAGCCTTTCAAAGGTGAAAGTCTTGTTCCTTCTAGTCTGGACAAATTAGTCCCAGAGCAGATACTGCTGCTTTCCTAAGGGGTGTGGTATGGGGTTTTATGTAGGAAGTTAAAAGATTTGTGAATAGTTTACAACTGTGATGCACAAAGTCACTAAATGATTAAAAAGACAAAAGAAAATCTTGGTCCAGAAACATTTCATGTGTTTGGCAGCACTGGAACTCACCCTCAGCCTTCACAACAGGAAGGGATAATGAATTAAGTAAGCAGTAGTTGTGGCAGACCAGCTCAGAGAGCTTTTAAGTGCTCCCCATTTTTAGAGATCGGCAGGGCTCACCTAACGCAGCAATCAGTGCAACAGAGCATCCGTAATTCGCACCCATGGCAGATTGCTATTAGGGGAGGTATTAATGGGCTGCCAAGGGCTGGGAAATTGTTGCAGAAAAGTGTGTTTATGGAGTAAGAGCTGGCAGGCATGATTGCAATTGGGTTTGACATGTTTAACATAAATGGCTACTGCACAGCTCTTGCTGTTTATGAATAATTCCTACAGGCCCACTGCCTTTCTAATTGCAAAAGTAGGGAAAGGGGGGGGGACCCAATTCCCTCCCCCCAAAAAAACCAGGCCAAGGCCATCCTGACTGAACTTTCCCCTGATTTTCACAGAAAGTCATGTTTAACCAAGTCTCATCAGATGCCCTGGATACTGTGATGGGGAGGCCTGGGGTGAGCTGTGCCTGGAATCTGTACCTACTGTTCCTTCTCAGTGCCTGAGCATGAGGGACAAACTGAATTTATTAGTGTTGCCTGGGAAGGGCATGGGGAGCTTTGTCTGTTAAAGCCCATAGGTCTGGGTTGCTGATGATTTCTTCCTGCCCACTCTGTATCCTCTGTGAAAGACATGAGGTACAGCTCTCTTTATCCCCCAATCCATTGAATCAGAAGTGGAACAGAGCCAATATGGCTCCAGTCCACCTCCCAGTCATGCAGCATTCTGGCATCTCTTTAGATATTTGGAAAAGGTGGGTAACATCTTCCTGCTTTTAAAATTCTCTACTTTGGCTATTTTCTTCTTTCTGGCTCCTAATTCATAGCTCTCTTCCTTTCAGAAGACACTGTAGCCTAGTTGTAGATTACTCCCTCGCTAGCTTTTTGTGGGCCTTGTGTAGAACTCTTAGTTGAATTTACATTTTAGCCTCATTTTCCAGCTTACTAGGATAATTCTGAACATTAGTCTATTGGTTGCATATTTTGTATTATTGGTAAACTGCCAATGCCATTGTCTAGGTAATTGAAGATGCACTGGACCCACCATGATTCTGCTCCTCTCCAGTCAATATCTCTTTCCCAAAGTGCTGCATACCAGCTCCTACTCCTTGCCAAAAGCATGGTCAGCATTAAAGTGGGGAGGCAGCTTTATTAGCTAGAGGAAGTGTTTATTAATTCTTTTTATCTTCCTGTTTTTAACAAGTCTGCCTCTGCAACTTGCTGCTTACCCTCCCTTAGGGGCTGTTGGGGCCCAGCACAGCCCTCATGCTAAACTAGTGGCTACTCTTGGACCTCTGTTTTCAGGAAGGATGATTGTCCCACTTTGTCCACATTTCTTTATGGAAGTTGGTGAGGCACAATAATTCCTTCTTGCTTCCATAGCTGAATCACTCTTTGGCATCTGTTTCCAAGACTTCTTAGTGTGCTTGAATTTCCACCAGCCCTTTTTTGAGGTGCCTTGCTTGGGCTGTTTTCCTCTCCTGCCTTCGTGGGTTCATTGGCTGCTCCTGTCTTAGGGGGCACAATATAGCCTCGGGGTGCTGTGCAAATCACGCCAATGGTCCACTGGCATGAGCATGGCCCACATAACAGCACCAGCAGCTCTTGAGTCTCATTTCTGCTTAACATTCATCACAAGGCCTCCATCAAGGAGTCCAAGTGACCAAACCACATCCTGTGTAGTGCCTTTTCCATGGTTCCAGCTTAACCAGGAAGGGTGTCTTCAAAGCAGGCCCACCCCATGTCATGCCATCAGCCACCTGAGGTGCAGCATTGCCACATGGTGGAGCAGAGGGACCTACCTGGTTGGAGAGCTGGGCTTCAGGAATGCTGGCCGGCTGCTGAGCTGGTATGATCAATGGAGAGAGCAAACGTCAGTGAGTCCTGCTGTAAATTTCTGGGGCAGGTGGCGAGTTGGTTTACGGAATGCAGAGAGATGAGAACCCAGCTTTACGGAAAGCAGCATGAATTAATAATCATTTAATTGGCTCCTCCATTATGCTGCTGGATTAGTAGATGGAAGTTTAGATGAAGGGGCTGTCAATGGTGCTTTAGCTCAGAGAAACTGATGACTGGGGGCAGGGGAGAGGCAACTGTCTTTAGTCAGGTAGAGTCCATCCTCCTCAGTTCTCCTACCCTGGGCTGGGCTCTTTGAGCTTCACCTCTATGCTGCTTTTCACAGCTCATGGATGGAAGGAGACACTTTCTTCAGTGTTGAAAATTTGAAGCAGTAGGAAGACTTTTTTGGTAGTAAACTGTCTGTTGCAGTGAGCTATTTCTTAGGTGAGGGATTCATAGTGCACTTCAAAAGGTATAAAACAATTTCCAGGGTCATTTCATTGTATTGGTGTGAGTGTAGCCTTCACTTTAAGGCTTTAAGCCTCCCAGAGTGGCTGGAGAAACCTCTCTCTCTCTTTTGAGTTAACTGGTAGGACTCTGGTTCCCCAAACTGACTTTGCCGCTGAAACAGCCTTGCTGTGACTAGGCAGTAGGATGGTGAGAGAGCAACACTTATTCCCTTGGAGATGGTGCCAGAGAATCGCAGCTGGCAGATACAGTGGGTTGATAATGCCTTAGATATCCCTGGAATGCCAGCTACTTTGGACATCCCTTCTCCTCATCATCTCCCCTCTCTATCCCCAGTCTTTCACTCCTCCTTCCTGTACATTACCTTTGTGCAGAGCAAGCAGGGCAGCTAGCTTCCACTCCGCCTGATAGTCTCTCACATGATAGGGCCTCAGGAAAAGGTTTCCCATCAGTTGGCTCCTTATCTTCTCCTTTCGGTGCTTTAGCAGCTATTCCATGGGTGGTGGTGGTGATGATGATAAATAGTTTATTTATACTCTGCCCATCTGGCTGAGTTTCCCCAGCCACTCTGGTTGGCTTCCAACAAAATATTAAAATACAATGGTCTGTTAAACATTAAAAGCTTCCCTGAACAGGGCTGCCTTCAGATGTCTTCTTAAAGTCTGGTAGTTTTGCTTCTCTTTGACATCTGGTGGGAGGGCGTTCCACAGGGCGGGTTCCACTACTGAGAAGGCCCTCTGCCTGGTTCCCTGTAACTTGGCTTCTTGCAATGAGGGAACCGGGCGCTGGACCTCAGTGTCCGGGCAGAACGATGGGGGGTGGAGGCGCTCCTTCAGGTATACTGAACCAAGGCCATTTAGGGCTTTAAAGGTCAGCACCAACCCTTTGAATTGTCCTCGGAAACGTACTGGGAGCCAATGTAGATCTTTCAAGACCGGTGTTATGTGGTCTTGGTGGCCACTCCCAGTCATCAGTCTAGCTGCTGTATTCTGGATTAGTTGTAGTTTCCCCACATAGAGCGCATTTCAGTAATCCAAGCGAGAGAAAACTAGAACATGCACCACTCTGCCGAGACAGTCCGCAGGCAGATAGGGTCTCAGCCTGCGTACCAGATGGAGCTGGTAAACAGCTGCCTTGGCCACAGAATTGACCTGCGCCTCCATGGACAGCTGTGAGTCCAAAATGACTCCCAGGCTGCACACCTGGTCCTTCAGGGGCACAGTTGCCCCATTCAGGACCAAGGAGTCCTCCACACCTGCCCTCCTCCTGTCCCCAAAAACAGTACTTCTGTCTTGTCAGGATTCACCCTCAATCTGTTAGCTGCCATCCATCCTTCAACCGCCTTCAGACACTCACACAGGACCTTCACCGCCTTCACTGGTTCTGATTTGAAAGAGACGTAGAGCTGGGTATCATCCGCATACTGATGAACACCCAGCCCAAACCCCCTGATGATCTCTCCCAGCAGCTGCATGTAAATGTTGAAAAGCATGGGGGAGAGGACAGAACCCTGAGGCACCCCACAAGTGAGAGCCCAGGGGTCTGAACACTCATCCCCCCACCACCACTTTCTGAACACGGCCTAGGAGGGAGGAGTGGAACCACTGTATAAGAGTGCCCCCAGCTCCCAGCCCCTCTAGACCAGTGTTTCCCAACCTTGGGCCTCCAGCTGTTTTTGAACTACAATTCCCATCATCCCTGACCACTGGTTTTGCTAGCTAGGGATGATGGGAGTTGTAGTCCAAAAACAGCTGGAGGCCCAAGGTTGGGAAACACTGCTCTAGACAGTCCAGAAGGATATTATGGTCAATGGTATCAAAAGCCACTGAGAGATCCAGCAGAACTAGGAAACAGATCTCACCTTTGTCCCTAGCCCACTCCTGGAGATGATCGACCAGTGCGACCAAGGCAGTTTCAGTCCCATGATGAGGCCTGAATCCCAACTGGAAGGGATCCAAATGGTCCGCTTCTTCCAGGCGTGCCTGGAGTTGTTCAGCAACCACTCGCTCGATCACCTCGCCCAAAAATGGAAGATTTGCGACTGGGCGATAGCTGGTCATATTGGCCGGGTCTAAAGATGTCTTTCTAGAGAAGATCAACCTGTCTCCCAGTACTTTATCAAGAAGTCCCATTAGAAATGGAAGGAACGCTTGCTAAGTTCTTGTTTTCATGGGCCTGTTGAGGTCAGTGACAGATCGTGAAGGTTTAAAGGCTTGAGCTCCAAGAGGTAGTGAGTGACTTCAGGAGCTGTTGCCTTTAATCCAGAGCACTGGCTTCATTTGGCCGCACCAAGTTTATAAAACACAAGGAAAGGATTATTCTGCAGGTAGTTCCAATGTACTGGGGTACCCTACATAACTAGCAATGCCCTCATTTTCTATGCTTTTATAGTCCTCTTAGATAAATATCTAACAACCCATATATAGATAAATATTGGCCAGAGTCTTTCCTCAGAGATGCCAGGAAAGATGATCTCCGTTCAATGGAAAAGAAAACAGTTGAATATCCATTCATGCTCTCACACAGCTGAATACCTCTGAGGAACCGGCCAGCATTATAAGTCCACCCTCTCCTCTTTCTTGTCTACCATATTCCTGGTTCCATGATCCACACCAACTCTAAGAATCCTCAATGGCTCTTCTTTATCTTTTGATAAGATCTGATCTGCAATGTCCCACCCTCAAGACTTCATCTCCTGCAGTGATAAAATCAGAACTCTCCACTATGGAATCTCTTCTACTCCTTCAATATTTTCCTGTTGCATCCACCAACATACCGTATTTTTCGCTCTATAACACGCACCCGACCATAACACGCACATAGCTTTTAGAGGAGGAAAACAAGAAAAAAAAATATTCTAAATGAAACAGTGGATGTATGATTTTTGTGGTTCATGCTGTGGCCACAGACATGTGATCTGACGGTGAGTTTGGGGTAGCCCAATGCAAAAATCCTGAGGATCCATGTGGATCCGTGCTTTGTAACCACGTTTTAAGTGGGGAGGGAAGGAAAAGCACTCAAGGGACAAGGAACACGCGTGGGGTGGGTGGAGAAGGATGCTGTTAATAATGCAGAAGAGGGGTATAAGAGGAGAAGGCTCTTATAAGAGGAGTGGGGAGGAGAGAGGGACAGAGCCTGCTTGCGAAAAATTTTGCTGCTATTTAGCGAGTGGGGAGGAGAGAGGGGCAGAGAGCCTGCTTGCTTTAAAGGAGCCAACTGGACAGGAGCCGCTTACACTCGTGTAAGCAGCTCCTCTCTTCTCCCGCTTTTCTCCTTTAAAGCAAGCAGGCTCTCTGTCCCTCTCTCCTCTCCACTCAGTGGCTCTTCTCCCGCTTTGCTGTTTCAAAGCGAGCCACGGAGGAGGGAAGGAAGGGGAACCATGGATCCTCTGCTCACGACTGCAGCAGATCCCCCCGCCATCCGTAGGCATTCGCTCCATAACACGCACAGACATTTCCCCTTACTTTCTAGGAGGAAAAAAGTGAGTGTTATGGTGCAAAAAATACGGTACTTAATGAGTTGACCAGTCTGCTGTCCTTGACTTTTCCCTCATTTGTGTCCCATTGATACTCTTTACTCCTGACTCTTAATAGGCATCTCTCCTGCCATCATTACATCTCTCAGCCACACAGCCAACCTCTCTGTCACCTCTGCCTTGATGCATTCACACATGTTGCCATTTCCTCAACTTCTAAAACCTCTCCCTTAATAAATTTTCATTTCCCAGATACTGCCTGAGTACTTGTCTGTTCTTTGCCTCCAAACTCCTGGAGTATAATGCTAGCCCCTGCATTTTTTACGTTCTTTCTTTAAACTTCTCTCTCTTGACCACTTACAATCTGGCTTCACTCTCTGCCCTTCACTGAAACTGCCCATACCAAGCTCACTGGTATTCTCCTTGCTGCCAAATGTCCATGACCACTCTGCCACTCAGGACCAGATTTCATTGGGCTCATGGCATGACACCGCAATGACTCCTGCCCAGTGCCAACCTGGTATTGCAGCTGCCTCTGCATTGCCATTAGAGCAGGCATGGCCAAACTTGGCCCTCCAGATGTTTTGGGACTACAACTTCCATCATCCCTAGCTAACAGGACCAGTGGTCACGGATGATGGGAATTGTAGTCCTAAAACATCTGGAGGGCCAAGTTTGGCCATGCCTGCATTAGAGTCTCTTCATAGTGTGTCTGTAGGCTGTCTGCTGTTGTTGCTATTAGGTTGCATCCAGTGCTAGTCCTGCTCAAATCAGACGCATTGAAATGAATGAACCCTAGATAGTCATGTTCATTCACTTCAGTGGGTCTCCTCAGAGTAGTACTAGCATTGGATACACCCTGTTGTTGCCATTTAATATTATGTAGACTTGTTAGTTGCTTGTTACCCCAGGGTTTATGTTTATGTTTCTAAACATAATTACATTATCTGATTAACAAATTCATACAGGAAAACAGCTGCAATTATTTAAAATAAATACACACACAATGCCCCCCTCCCCACAAAAGCCACAGGAAGCTTTGGCAGCACACTAGTAACAAAACAACATAATCTCAGTCCATCAGTAGAGTGGGGAAAAGGTAAGTCCCCTCACGAAGGAGAGCTTTCCGCATATAAGGAACCACAACTGAAAAGTAACTCTGCTTACCCCCTCCTCTCTACAGACATGTTTACCCAATGTTGACAGCATTTAGCTCTGTGTTGCAGCAGGCAGCTGACATGTTTAAATTCCCCAATATGTGATGCCTGGATTCAACATTGGGTATTGGGGAATCTAATATAGTAAGTACCCCATAATATTATGGAGTCAAGACCTGGCTCAGCTCCCACAGTCTGTACTGCCGCTGCTGGGTAAGCATCTGTAGAGAGAATAGGGGGATGAGGTGAATGAATGAGAACCACAAGCAGCCACAAGGGGCAAGGACTGTAGCTTAGGAGGGGCACACATGCTTTGCATGTAGGAAGGTCACAGGTTTAATCCCCGCCATTGTCTCCAGCTGGGAAGGTTCACAGCATAAAACCCTGGAGAGCCACTGCCAATCACAATAGACAGAACTGAGTTAGATGGGCCATTAGTCTGACTTGGTATAAAACAACTTCCTATGTTCCTAATTGGAAGGGACGCGGGTGGCGCTGTGGGTTAAACCATAGAACCTAGGACTTGTCGATCGCATGGTCGGCGGTTTGAATCCCTGCGGCGGGGTGAGCTCCCGTCTTTCGGTCCCAGCTCCTGCCCACCTAGCAGTTCGAAAACACGTCCAAGTGCAAGTAGATAAATAGGTACCGCTTTTTAGCGGGAAGGTAAACGGCGTTTCCGTGTGCGGCGCTGGTGCTGGCTCGCCAGAGCAGCTTCGTCACGCTGGCCACATGACCCGGAAGTGTCTCCGGACAGCGCTGGCCCCCGGCCTCTTGAGTGAGATGGGCGCACAACCCTAGAGTCGGACACGACTGGCCCGTACGGGCAGGGGTACCTTTACCTTTTTATGTTCCTAATCAGGACCAGCCCAATACATTTGGCACTTGAGGCAAAGCCCAAGATGGTGTCCCCCTCCCCACTAGGGATGAGTGGGTGGGTGAAGATTGACATCAGGAATAAGGGGTTCCTTTGATGGCAAGAGGGGCGCTGGTCGGGTGTCTCATTGGCAGCAGGATCAGCAATGGGCCTTTCTGAGTCCCTGGGGAGGTGCCTGACCATGCCAGTCCCTGGTCCAGCCCTGCTGCTATCTACAGGTGAACTCTGCTTCCTGCTTGACCCTGGCAATGTTCTTCTCTTCCTCAAATGGGGTTTCCCTTGTTCCTCTGTGATTCTTTCTTTATACACAGTCCCTGAGTGATCTTGTACAATCCTATGCCATTCAGTACCACCCATAGGTTAATAACACCCAGCTCTTCCTCTCTACCCCAGGTCCCCCTGTGTCTCCAGTGTGCTTGGATGCTTCATCACTGTCTTTAACCCATTTTGTCCCAAACCTAACTTCTCATCACTCCCCAAAAACCCTCTCCTCATCCTCCTCTACACTCCATATCCATTGACATGTGCTTGATCTTTGACTCCTCGCTCTTCAGCCTTTTGTCACGTCACGTCTGTTCCACAGTTTACAACATCACAAAAATGTGCCCCTTTTTCTCTGCCTTCTTGGCGAGAAATCTGACTCTGGCTCATGCTGTGGTCACGTCCTGTCTTGGTCACAACAGCCATGTCTCAGCTTTTATCCACTTTACTTCTGTCCAGAACTTGGAGCACAGACTTGTTCAGCTATACATACATCTTATACCACCATCCTAGCTTCCTCTATTTTTCTAGATCCACCACAAACGCATTGGGCTTACTGTGCCCAAACTCTCTGATCTTACATATTATTTATTGATTTATTGTGCTCATAGACCACTTTTTGTTGCATCATAACCCCAAAAGCTTTTCCAATACCCTTAACAAACAACATGTCATTAAAATACACGAAACACGGTTAACATTATAACCCATTTCTTTCTTTCCTTTTAGAAAGATTTACAAGTCACTTAATCACTAAACTCTGTAATATAATAAATAGTAGAAATATAATATTGATAACATTATCAATAAAACACATCTAAAATTGCAAAAAAAAATTTGAAGTATTGATTTAAAAAATCTCAGATAAAATCAGTAAATCTTTTAAAACCAACCTAGATTGCAGAATTAATGACTGAGTTGACTTGATGAAATAACTTCTCATCAGAAGTCTAATGAAATATAGTGTGCACCTCTGTATTTTATAATATATGCAATTATTGTAGCAGTAACAGCCCAGCAATGTATATCCTGATATTTTCCTGCCTGTAACCTTTGTTCCTCTATTGCCCCTATCCTTAGCTCAAAGGTCTCCTCCTTCTGCAAATGGCTTCACCCTGCCTCCCTTGCTAACAGGGATGGTGATAGTGGTTAAGGCAGTAGGAGTCAGGCTAATTTGGGGGTGGTGTGTGTGAAATGTTGGCATAGTTGTGGAGGAGCCCCAGTTCCCTTATCTGGTTGGAGGAGCAATGGGGTGACTCAGTGGTGCCTTTGGGAGCCTTGGTTTCAGGCCTATTTAACTTTGTGCAGGGTCCTCTTTTGTGGCTTTTGAACAAATTCCCCCATCAGAATCTTCCTTGCATCTTTTGGGGGGGGGCTGGGGGGGAGCAAGCCAGAAGCGTTAAACCGCTTAGTTAATCGGCAGCCAATCCATCATGTTAAATATCCAGCTGTCATATATTACCTTTCAAGTGAAAATGAATAACTCCCATTAAGGGTGAAATGGGTTTGAAGTCGATTCGAGACAGATTAAAGTACTGTTCTGAATGTGTGTGTTCAGGGGGGCTAGGTGTAATATGCTTGTCCTTGTAGTTTTTAAATAATAGATGCCCTGCAGATATATGTGCTCCAGGGTACAGAGTTCAAAGGTCATAAGGCGGGCATTCTGGGAAGTGCATCAACTTCCTGGAACACACCAGAATGGTGTTCATTCTGCCTTTCTGGTGTTTCTATGGGTATGTGTGACCAGTCTGGCCAGTTTTGCTATGTTCGAAAGAGACATAGAGAGGAAATGGTGAGGGAGCTTATCTTGGCATCTATGAAAGCCTGCATGCCTATCTCTAAATTGCAGCAGGAGGTATTTATTTTTTATTTCAGCCATTTGTATACCATGTAATCAGAGTCTTCTCTGAGCAGTGTACAGGAGACTAAAAAGGAGTTTAAAACTATAAAATAAGAATTCAAGCCTGCTGGGGGGAAAGTCTTCCATAAGTCCTGGAAGTTCAACGGGGAAGGGGCCTGTCTGATCTCAATGGTGATATCAAAACTGAACCCACAATAATTGAACCCACAATAATGAATGCATTGCTCCTTGTGGTTATGACCCATGCATCCACACCATGGGGGGTTATGTGGCTCCCACAAAGACATCAGAGATTGAGTGAGAACATAAGGGATCAGGTGGTCCCTGGGGTATCCTGGGCCCAAGTTATTATGGGTCTTGTAAACTGACACAAGAACATTGAAGCTGGCCCAGTAGCGTGCGGGCAGCCAGTGCAAGCTTTTGAGCACTGGTGTTGTGTGCATGTTTGATGCAATGTGAGGTAGATGATGTGATTGTCTTGTGTGTCGTCCCCCCCACCATCCCAACTACATGGGGAGTCTGCCATGCCCTTCCCTTTGTTGACTCAAATTGTATTAGAAATCCATGTCGTGTTTTAGCTTTGCTATGTTGTCTGCCTGTGTTCATTCACCGGAGTAATTCCAAAAGCACTAATGGACATCAGTGTTATCCTGGAATCAGACTTGGAGAGTGATTATTGACATGGAGCATGCAGGGGTGACTGAAGAGTAAAGTTGTAGCATGTGTGACTCAGCTGGGCTCACCCACAGTCTGGCTGCATTGGTCCATGGAAGGAAAATGGTTCTTAGTCAAAATGGAAAGGGACATTTTTTGAGACATTTTCCTCCCCCTAAAAAAACAGTGGGGAGATTAGAATGTTGCAGGGGCATTGCAGGGAGAAAGCACCAACCAGCACATATTTTATTTTATTTATTTAAAAGCATTTACAAAGCACTTAAAATTTTAAAATCTCCAACGAACCATATCATTAAAAACGCAACATAAAACTCACAAAACAGTAGTACAAAAATAGGAATTTGAGGGGATTCAAGTAAAAAAAAAGTGCCTAGAAAGCCTGGGCCAAATGGCCCTTTTTGAATCACTGCCCTATGATATTCTCTAGGGTGCGGTACCATAAGTAGAATTTCCCCAGGTGATCTAAGGGCTTATACAGGTTTATTCAGGGATCTTCAGGTAATCCAGTTCATGCTGGTTTCGGGTTTTCCACAACTGTAGCACATATCTGGCATGCAGGCACTGACCCGATTTTGATGATGATGATGATGGTGATGATGATGATGATGTTGATTTGCATCCCAACACTTCAAAAGTAATTCAGAATGAAGATTCAGAGCATGTTTGTGTAAAGGAATGGAATTGAGGAGCAGTGCAGAATGGGAGGCTTGGCCATCTGTGAGGAATTCATAGCTACCGTTCTTGCCTCCAGGTTCTTCCAGAGCTGAGGTGTCACATAGTCATGCAGTTGTTTCTGTCCCCCCCTTTTTTTTTTGCAGCACATGTTACCCCAGCTGAAAAGGAGCTGACAGAGTCCCCAGCATCCTCTAAACGTATCTCCTTTCCGAGAAGCTCTGAGTCGCCTGTCACCAAATGGCCTAAAACATCAGATGAGACCAAGCTGGAGCAGGTGAGGCACTGGAGCAACTGGCACTTGCTTCTGCGAAGTAATGGCTCAGCTTCCTTCCTTCCTTCCTTCCTTCCTTCCTTCCTTCCTTCCTTCCTTCCTTCCTTCCTTTCTTTCCATCCATCCTTCCTTATATTCAACTTTTAAATCCACTTGGGCCCACAAGGCAGTTCATAGTGAAATTGTTTTTTTGATTATTCTTACTGTGGAAATGGGCAGTGTGTTTCAAAAGGTGTTAAAAAGGTGGAGGAAGACACCTGTCCTGCAGCCTGACCTTATCAAGGCTTTATTCTGCCAAAGCTTGTGATGTCTTCTTGTCCTCCAGGTATATCAGTGCCCATATTGCAAGTACAGTAACACTGATGTCAACCGGTTGAGGGTCCATGCCATGACTCAGCACTCGGTCCAGCCAATGCTTCGGTGCCCTCTCTGCCAGGACATGCTCAGCAACAAGATCCACCTGCAGCTTCACCTCACTCACCTCCACAGCGTCTCCCCGGACTGTGTGGAGAAGCTCATTTTGACGGTGAGTCCCTATATTGTGGGTGGGCAGCCTGCACCTCTCAGCCAAAGAAAGAGAGGCAAGAGGCAAGGAGGAAGGAAATAAAGTCCCCTGCGAGCAATTGGTTTTGACTTCTTGGAAAACCAACCCATCCCACCCTGGCAATCACCTGGGGAGGTGGGAGAATGAAGAGTGGTGGTGGCAGAAAAAGCGGGTGACCCCACCCACTGATGGACGTGACAGATTACCCCCAAGAAAATGTGGCCCTCAATGGGAAAAATGTTCCCCACCCCCAGAAGGCCTATCTTGCCTGCATTATTTCTTCCCTTCCTCCTCCTGATCCTGATCCTCCTCTTCAGTGAATTGCCCAAATTCAACACGCCTGCCAGTAGGCAAGCAGATGCCAGGCACTGTTGAAATGCCACCTCTTGAGTAGTGACCTGGGTCAGCAATACAAAAGTAGGAATCAGGCCTTCCTTTAGCACAGTGTGCTACAAGTAGGGCGCAGCAGGGAGACAAGGCTGAAGCTTATTGTGACATCACAGGCCAGGGGAACACATTTTCTTACATGCAGAAGGTATCCCAGGTTCAAACCCTGGGAATATTCCTTGCCTGAAACCCTGGAGTGTTGTTGCTGCTAGTTCAAATAGACAATACTGAACTCAGTGGACCAATGGTGTGACTTGGTATAAGGCAGCTTTCTAAGCTCCTCAGGCAAGGCAGCTGGTCCCACAGGACTGAGGCCAGAAGAACTGCTTTGATGGATAGGACTGGGGTCCTTTATTGCCAAGCCCACTTTCTGACACTGACCACCCAGATGCCTCTGGAACCTCCAAGAAGGGCATGGAGCTTTTCTCCAGATCTGGTATTCAGAGGTAGACTGCCTCTGAACATAGGGATTCCATTCTGCTGGCATGCCTAATAAAAGAGGCATCCTCCATGCATTTATCACTTTTTAAAACTATCCAAGCTTAGTGTCCACCTGTTACCACATCTTTTGGTAGGAAATTCCACATGCTAATTATGTATTAACTGATGAGGTGCTTTCTTTTGTCTTGTCTAAATGGCCTACACATTTTTTGTTCAAAGTTTTTCTGTTGCACAAACTTGCCTCTTCCTGTTAAGTCCCTTTTGCTGATTCTGCTCTGATTGCCCTTTGCCTTGACTTTGCCTTCCCTTTCCTCACCAGTTCTTTCATCTCTATTCAAAATCCAGCAGCAAAGTACCATATCCAGGACAAGTGTCTTGCCTTTATCTTTAGAGCTCTCCAGGGCTTTCCTTCTCTCGTTTGGCTTAAGTCCTTACTGTGCACACACCACTACAGGGAATCCCAAGTAGTACATGTGACTGTCTCTGTGTGTCTTCATCCACTCTGTCCCCAAATTCCTCCATGTTCCCTCTTGTTGAAATCCACGTTCTAAACCTGTCCCTTTGCGTTTGTGACTGTTAGGTGCCATGCCCACTGATGGCACTATTATAAACAGTTGAGGGGGACCTTACCTAGGCAGCAGAAGAGCTCTCCTCCCAATCCCATAAGCTGCTGCTGCTGCTGACCCAGCCTTGGCATGAAAGAGCCTCTTTGCTTCCAGGGCTCTCCCAGAATGTCACTCATGATTGCTTGAAAGCGCATTCTGATCTTTGCCCCTGCTACTTGTCGTCTTGAGTTTTTCCTGACATCAGTCTGCCCAAGAGATTGGCAAGAGGATGCTGCTCCTAGAAAGGCAGGGTCCCTTCAGAGCTCTTGTGAGGGCCCCTCTCTGGCCTTTGCACTGGGGCTGGGAGAGGCTTCTGTTAATCTTACTTAATCATGTGCCTTTCAGGAACCTGCCATGTTTAATATGACTGTTGCCATAGCAACAGCTACTTGCTGATACCATGGTGTGCCGTGTATCTGGGTATTCCACAATGCCCCCCTCTTTCCCTGTCAACAATAGCAGGGGAGCCCTCTCCCCATTTCGTCAGAGGCCTGTTGTGCTGCACTACTGTCTGTGGGGCAAGGGCAATTATGAGAGGGGTGTTGTACACCAGCTGACCAGCGATTGGGGTTGGGATGAGGTTGTGAAGACCAACGGTTGCTGCTGCAGTTCTGATTGGGGATGGTGTGTTGCCTTCTCTATGCTCAGCACTGACTTATCCCCCAGCTTTTAGTGTTGTGGCTGATTCACTTTTTGCAGGACTGTGTTGATTTGGTAGAATCATCAGAGGGGCTGAAGGCAGTAAAAAAGCTCTTTTTCTTTCTTGCCTTCCATCATTCATCTGTCTTTCTTCCCCAGTTGCATTCTGGTGCTGTTTCTCTCCCTACTTGCATCTTCTCCTCTCCCCATTGTGTCTCTCTCTCTCCCTTCCACTGTCATTCGGTCATCCTCTTTTCTCCCTCATCTCACCCCCCCCCCCGTCTCATTCCCCATCTCGGATGAAGGTAATGAAAATAATCGGCCTTCATTAATTCTGAGCCCTGTGAGATGATAGCCATTTGGAGCCATGTTTGCCAATTAGATGGTCTAAATTAGAAGTGACCTTGGTATAGTGCCATCGCTTTGCCTCTCTGAGCCTAATGAAGCTTTTCTCTCCAGCACACACACTCCTGCCCACTCTCCCTCTCATTCTTTGTAATGGAAATTGCCTCCTTTGTCTGGCTCTGGAACCTCGTCTTGTACAACTCCCCCCTCCCCCATTGCACGGACAGAGGAGATGTTAATGTGTCTTCTCAGTCAGACTCTTGCTGGAGGTTTCATTTTGGACCAATTAGATTCCAGCCGTTGTAGGGGGCAGGGAGTGCCTGAACTGACAATGGGGTCTGATACATGAAGATAGTAGAGGAATGGGCTTCATTCCTCTCTTTCTTCATTCCTCTCACTACCTAGGGTGGTATCTCTTTTCGGAGAAGGCATAGGGGAACACCTGGGCTGGGTACCAGCTGACATTTGGGATCTTGCAATGCTCAGACCCACACTGGTAGCTTAAACTACAGGGCATTGTCAAGTAGAAGGGGCAGGTGGACATGCCACAATGCTGCAATCTGTAGTGCAAAAGTGGGCCACGGGCAGAAATTAAGGCTCTTGCATGCCATTTGGAAGCAACAAGGAAGGGGCTGCACACTGGTTTGCTTTCCACCAACTTGGCTCCCTCCAGGCATAAATCCCTTGATGCCATTGGTGAGCAAAACAAGGTTAAGCCAGCTTTGGTCACCTCTTCTGAGCAGAACTGGTGCTCCTTGTTAAAAGGATCTGTAGCTCTCCACTCATGACTACTGCTTGCTGAGGAGCATGTCCTTGAGGGAGCTGAAATGACACCTGGGGTGTTGCTCAAGTCACTTCTTAACAGGGCCCTTTGGTCCTTGGGGCATCCCTCCCCATCTCAGCCTCCTGCCTTTAAATGCTTGGGGGGTGGGCAGTATGCCACCAGAGAAAGGGAATGAGTTAAGCACACCTAAGGTGACAAGGAAGGAAGAACTGGTTGGCTTGCAGCAGCAGATTGAAATGCAGAGGAGCACGTGAGGTTGATGATTATATTTCAGGGAGAGTTAATTGACGGAAGGTGAAGGCAGACAAAGAATCGCTGCTTACTGCCTTCTTGAATCCCAATCAGGAATTATGATTAAAGACGCGGCAAGACAACAGACGCTTGATGAATTGGTGTCTCTCTCTCTCTTTCTCTCTCCCTCTCTCTCTCCCCCTCCCTCTCTTTTTGGTTTTGCCGTCATTCACACTTGATTGACTTCAACCTTTCAAGTGCAAAAGCCTCTCTTTCCATTATTATTCGTAGCCATCTCAGTTTTTCTAATTAAAGTGTATGAAAACAATTACTGATCCATCGTACTGAGTCTGGTAGTGGGGGTGGCTACCGTCCTAGTTTTGTGGGGAAAGACCATGATTTGCTGTAATAATGTGCAACTTAGGTTAGATAACATTATTCTTTTTCTACTCCGCTGGGCCTTTCCCCCACACTTTCTTTTGAATTATTTTCATAATTTCTGTAGAGGAAGAGAAAGTGCCTGTCCTGTTGATAGTGCTAAGAGTGGCACTTGTTGTTCCTTCCTGCTGTCTTTCCTCTTCCCACTTCCTTCATCTCTCAAATCCTACCCTCGGGGCTACTCTGAGCCCCATCTCTCCATAGGGGATGGTACAGCCTTGAAAATAGACAGGAATGCTGGAGGGGACTTGCTGTGCCTCCTGGTTCATCTCCCTCCAGAGACAGGATTTGTTCATTCCTGTATGGCCTCTACATGGTGTGTAGCCAGGATCCCTGGAAAAAGCCCTCTGTGCAGCTTCCCAGGTCCACTGACTCCAGGCCTCTTCCTTCTCATCGGGCATTTACTTATGTGAATTTGCCATGGGTATTACTAGTCAGTGGGTACTAGTAGTGCCCTTCAGTGGTTGTCAAAGCCAAATAGGCAGAACAGTTACAACAGGAATATACAGAAACCAGTTTGAGGGAGAGCATATTGGCCTTTAGGGCAATTGTACTTGAGACAAAAAAAACCAAACAAACACTGAAGAGAAGGATTAGAGCTGTTTCCTTTCTACAAAAAGTAAAAATTCTAGGAGAGTAGCTGCCTTGTTGTGTAGCAGGAGGAGAATGAAAAGTGGGGTGTCTCTATGTAGCCTGTGTAGCCCAAGTCAGAGCCCTGAGGCACCAGCCAGTCTTTGTAAAGCAGAGCACTTGCTTTTTCACAAAAAGGGGGGAAAGTCTTCCACTGGATCAGCTTTGTGTCCGTCTTTTATTTTGTGCTCAAGCAAGCAAGGAGTTTCTTGTTCCCAATAGTTTTCGTACTCATTTTTCCAAATTGTGTGTGTTTGGAGTGTGTTTCATAAAGTAAGACAAGAATGGACTTCTGCATTCAGGTCAAAGATGAAAAAAGTTGGAATGATAGAAAAACAAAGACACTTTACAGATGAGGAAAAACTAATCTGATGTATGAAATGATTTAATATAAGGTCAAAAGATGAAAAGAGACAATATGTATGTTTCTACTTTGAAAACAAATAAATACATATTGTCTGTTTTTAAATTGTCTTTATACCTTATATTAAATAATTTCATACACCAGCTTTGTTTCTGCTCACCTGTAAGGGTTCAGGACACCAGCCATCTTCCCATAATTCTTTTTCCAGCTAGTTGCCTGTAGGAACTCGAAGCACCCTCGGGAGAAGGCAGCAGCCATCCCTTGTTCACTGCCACCCTTTAGTTTGCTGCTGCCTCTCAACCACCACCATGGACAGACATACAGACACATCCCGCTCATGAATTCATTTAATGCTTTTTAAAAAGCCATCAAAGAAGGAAACATTGCTACATCGTGAGGCTGTGAATTCCTTCAGCTCAGTAGGTGTTCTTTGAAGAAATACTTCATTGGTGTCAGTTTTGGACCTATTGCCAATCAACTTGAGAGTATGACCCAGATTTCTAGAATTTTTTGGTGGGTGGGGGAGGTTCCCCACCCTATCATTCATTACCCGTATCATGTCACTTGTGATTAGTCATCTTCCCCCCAAAAAACTAAAAAGTTGAACGTTTTAGCAGCCTTTCCTTAAAGAGACTCTGCTTCTCCGAGCCATTATATTATTATGTATTTTATTTTATAATTGATATCCTGTAAGAAAGGCGAGCTATAAATATACTGAATAGTCGTCATCATCATCATCATCTTTTGGAGTCAGCCTACAATATTAATATGAGCCAGGTGCTTTGATTGTACTGGTTAAAAAACAACAACCTTTAAGCAAGTCTACAAAGACATATAATTTAATTATGTTCATTTGTTTTGTTTTGTTTTGTTGTTTTTTTAAAAAAAGTTCTACGGTTTTACCTATATTTTATTTTGTTATCGTCTACTTTTAAAATTGGTTTAATTACTATTTTTATTGACTTCGTTACATGTTTATGTAAACCACTTGGAGATTGTTTTTTATTAAGCAATATAAAAATTTTGCTAAATGAAATAAATACTAAATGTCATTGGACAGGGGAGAACTTTACATAGTGACTTTAAATATGGTTGCAGCATAGATTTATTTAATAGCATAATGGTGCCTATTATTTTATTTTCCAAGCCCATATATAATGATTTCTAACTCTGGATCTGCTTATTCCCATCACCAATGCAGCCTACAGAACTCTTGTTTGAGTGAGCAAAATGGCTGCTGTCCATTCTGGTAACGTTTGCTTTTGAGTGCCGTCTTGTATGTGTGCCACTGATGCTGTCGGCTGAGGCCCAGCAAAGGCACTACTGTTCGCCAAACAACCGGAGATGGCTGCTGCTAGAAATTAGCACAGCTTCCCTTCTGCAGAGGTGCATCATCAGAAGGCAACCATTGTGGCCATCCCATCTTTGAACTCCACTTCATCATCAGCATGCGACAGCCAATATTTTCAAGAGTACATGATGATTTTTGCATGCCTGTGTAGGGACCTACATTTGCTCCTAACGTAGACCCTTTTTTATCATCATTTATGGGTGCCTATTCAGTTTATTGTATTCTTTTCAGCCATAACAAACGTGGATGGCTGTGTGTTTTCCTCAACGTTGACCTTCCGGCCTTTGCTATCAAGAGATCTTGCTTGTTCTTTGAGCCCAAGTGAAGAGGAGGGCTGTGCTGTTGCTGCTTTTTCTGTTGATGTGCAGAAAGGGAGACTGAAGCTTCTTCTTTGCCTGCCAAAGACAATCTGCTGTCCCTTCCATTTATCTTTCTCCTGCCTCCCTTGACACATCTCTCTTTCCTTTCTAGCTCCTCCTTTTTTTGTATTAAGCCATTTTGAAAATAGTGCTACTACAGCCCTTCCTGGTTCAAAACTGCAGTGAGGTTTCCAATATGTGGTTTAATTAAGAGCTTCCTTACTTTTTCAGCCACTTAAGATGGGCCTTTCAACATACCTACCTAATCAGTTGCGTAAGAACTTTCACAGCTATGACAAAACATTATCAATGATCAAAGACTGAGCTGAGCATAAAGGAAAATATTAATAATACTATTCTTTGAAAATGTGCCCCTAATTATGTCCAAAATGTAACAGTGGGAACGTTTGGGGCTGATTTAAACACCAGTCTGTGTAGGGCCTCAAGACTGACAACATATTAAAAGTTTTAAAGACATTTTTGTCTGTCTTCTTCTCTTTTGGGTATCTACAGGTGACAACCCCAGAGGTTATGATGCCTAGCAGTATGTTTCTTCCAGCTGCAACACCAGATCGAGATGGGAACACCAGCACGGATGAGTCAGCCAAGCAGCCTGGTCAGTACCGACTTTAATAGCTCAGTTGGAGGCACTTTTTCCTCAGGGTTTTCAAATGCTCCAGAGTCTAGAAGTGATTCTTGGCATGTTTGAGCTCTTCTGCACCTTCTGTTTGGGACTCTGAGTGGGTGATGATACTTAGCCTGTTTGGCAGCAGAGGCGAGTCTTTCTGTGGTCTACAGGCCCAAATTGAGTTTCTGGTGCTTGAGCCAAAGGCAGGCGGAACTCTGTGAGTCTGGTGCATGACCAAGGGTGTATCAGTGCCATATTTAGGGGGTCAGGTGGTTCCCCTGCACAGGGCATCAAGCCTAGGGGGTGCAAAATCGAGGTTCCATTTGGGAGCACCAAATTTTGGCCTTGTACAGAACACCATATTATGAAAGTTTAGCAAGGGTCGCCTCTGGGTGTATGTTGGGAGGGGAGCTTTTAGTGCATTCAGATCTCCATCATCTAACCGGGAACATATTTGTGTTTTCCCACACACAATGAAAAATGACCTGGAATGCCCTTCTTGCTCTCCTTCTCCCTCATGCCCCTTCCCAGCAGTCTTAATTGCAGTATGGTTGACATATCACTAGGTGTTACATTCTGCCAGTTTGGTGCCATGCATTATAAAACGCTGTTGAAGAAGCACCACACATTCATAGTGTGTGCATAAAGGCAGCAGAAGTGGGTGAGGCCTGAGCTTTGAGTGGGAAGAGAGAGGTTCATGTGAAGGCAGAGCCAAGACAGAGGATAGCGTGAAGGAGAGCATCTTGTTCTTCTGGTGAGAAAGGGAGAAGGTTGGGGTCTTCACCCTTGATCCATTTGAGAAGAGTCTGGTGAGAGGTCCCAACATGTCCAGATGAATAGCATATAGCTGTTGACTCCTTAAATAGCCCAGAGGATGTGTCTATGGCTGACAAGGGCTCTCATGGTCTCCTCTTTGTTTCTTTCTCCACAGAGACTTCAGAGGACTTAGGCAAAGGCCTGCTACTGCCTTCTGAGAACACAGGGGAGCGTGGGGCAGAACCAAAGCCTGCTCCGCCTGACCAGGCCTCTGCCAGGGATGATGCTGGATTTCTGTGCTGGAAGAAGGGCTGCAGCCAGGTGTTCAAAAGCTCCACTGCCCTGCAAGCGCATTTCAATGAGGTCCACACTAAGCGGCCCCAGTTGCCTGTCTCTGACCGTCACGTTTACAAATACCGCTGCAACCAATGCAGCCTGGCCTTCAAAACAATCGAGAAGCTCCAGCTGCACTCCCAGTACCATGTCATCCGGGCAGCTACTATGTGTTGCCTTTG
This sequence comes from Podarcis raffonei, assembly GCF_027172205.1. Classification (NCBI taxonomy): domain Eukaryota; kingdom Metazoa; phylum Chordata; class Lepidosauria; order Squamata; family Lacertidae; genus Podarcis; species Podarcis raffonei. Next base: position 48,548,174 of record NC_070609.1, read on the forward strand.
CCAACGCAGCTTCCGCACTTTTCAAGCCCTCAAGAAGCACCTGGAGACAAGTCACCTGGAACTGAGTGAAGCTGACATCCAGCAACTGTACGGTGGGCTTCTGGTCAACGGAGACCTCCTGGCCATGGGTGACCCTTCGCTGGCTGAAGACCATACTGTCATAGTAGAGGAAGACAAAGAGGAGGAGAGTGACCTAGAGGACAAGCAAAGTCCCACAGGAAGTGACTCTGGGTCTGTACAGGAAGACTCTGGCTCAGAACCAAAACGAGCTCTCCCCTTCCGAAAGGGCCCAAACTTCACCATGGAGAAGTTCCTGGACCCATCCCGCCCATACAAGTGCACAGTTTGCAAAGAATCCTTCACACAGAAAAACATCCTTTTGGTCCACTACAATTCAGTCTCTCACCTGCACAAGCTGAAACGTGCCCTCCAAGAGTCCACCTCTGGCCAGCCGGAGCCCACCAGCAGCCCCGACAACAAGCCCTTCAAGTGCAGCACTTGCAGCGTGGCCTATAGCCAGAGCTCCACCTTAGAGATCCACATGCGGTCCGTCCTACATCAGACCAAGGCACGAGCTGCCAAACTGGAGGCTGCAGGGGGTAGCAGTGGCAGCAGCAACAGCAATGGAGCTGCTGGTGGCAGTGGTGGCAGCAGCAACAGCATCTCTCTGGGCTCTTCCACACCCAGCCCCATCAGCACAACCACCACCACCTCCTTTGCCATGACAAACACAAGCACTGCCAGCACAGCTCCCGTCTCTAGCCTGCTCAGCCAGGTCTCTTGCGAGAGCACTGGAATCCCTTCTCTCAGCAACCCCATCAGTACCAGCTCCACCCTCGCAGCTGCTGCAAGCCCCTCTGAGCCCAAAGAGATGAACCGTAAGAAACTGGCTGACATGATTGCTTCGCGGCAGCAGCAACAGCAACAGCAGCAGCAGCATCAAGCGCACACCTTGGCGCAGGCACAGGCGCAAGTACAGGCGCAGCTCCAGCAAGAGCTCCAGCAACAAGCTGCTCTCATCCAGTCACAGCTCTTCAACCCTGCTCTCCTGCCCCACTTCCCGATGACCACAGAGACCCTCCTCCAGCTCCAGCAGCAGCAGCACCTTCTCTTTCCTTTCTACATTCCCAGTGCCGAGTTCCAGCTGAACCCCGAAGTGAGCTTGCCTGTGACCAGCGGCACGCTGACACTGACTGGGACTGGACCTAGCCTTCTGGATGACTTGAAGGTGCAGCTTCCCCAGCCAGGCCACCCACCACTCCTGCAGCAGCCACCACAGCAACAGCTGCCTCAAGGTCAGCTGTCACAGCCACCTCATTGTGTTCTCCTCCAGCAGAGCCAACACTCAGAGAAGAAGAGCAAGGCTTTTGGGAAGGAGAAGGAAGTCCAAAGGGAACAGGAGAGCTTTGAAAAGGGGGATGGCACCTCTATCTCTAAAGACCTCCTGCCTGACACCCTGAAGTCCAAAGACAAGCCAGAGTCGGCAGGGACAGGATCGGGCCCTGCAGAACCTTCTATGTTTCCTCCTCGTATCGCATCAGATGCACGTGGGAATGCCACAAAAGCCTTGCTGGAAAACTTTGGTTTTGAGTTGGTCATTCAATACAATGAGAACAAGCAGAAGGTGCAGAAGAAAGCTGGGAAGACAGAGCAGGGTGACAACTTGGAAAAGTTGGAATGTGAGTCATGTGGGAAATTCTTCTCCAACGTCCTCATCCTGAAGAGCCACCAAGAACATGTCCACCAGCATTACTTCCCCTTCAAGCAGCTGGAAAAGTTTGCCAAGCAGTACCGTGAACACTACGACAAGCTGTACCCACTGCGGCCTCAAACTCCAGAGCCGCCCCCTCCCCCGCCGCCACCGCCCCCTCCACCTCTTCCTCCTCCTATGCCTGCTCCACCTCCACAGCAGCCTTCTACACCTACCATTCCTGCTTCGGCTCCATCCATTACATCTCCCACCATTACACCAGCCCAACCATCGCTGCCCCTCACTCAACTTTCCATGCCTATGGAGCTGCCCATCTTCTCTCCCCTGATGATGCAGACCATGCCTTTGCAAACCTTGCCTGCCCAGTTGCCGCCGCAGCTTGGCCCCGTGGATGCTTTGCCTGCAGACCTAGCCCAGCTGTACCAACACCAGCTCAACCCAGGCCTTCTGCAGCAGCAGCAGCAGAACAAGAGGCCACGCACACGGATCACAGATGACCAGCTCCGGGTCTTGAGGCAATATTTTGATATCAACAATTCCCCAAGCGAGGAGCAGATCAAGGAGATGGCAGACAAGTCTGGACTGCCACAGAAGGTGATCAAGCACTGGTTTCGGAACACACTCTTCAAAGAGCGCCAGCGCAACAAGGACTCCCCATACAACTTCAGCAACCCTCCAATTACCAGCCTGGAGGACCTGAAGGTAGATTCTCGACCACCCTCTCCAGAGCCTCAAAAGCATGAGTACTGGGGAAGCAAGAGGTCTTCCAGGACTCGCTTTACTGACTACCAACTCCGAGTGCTGCAGGATTTCTTTGATGCCAATGCTTACCCCAAGGATGATGAATTTGAGCAGCTCTCGAATTTGCTCAACCTTCCAACCCGTGTGATAGTGGTATGGTTTCAGAATGCTCGCCAGAAGGCCAGGAAAAACTATGAGAATCAGGGGGACGGGAAGGATGGAGAGCGACGGGAACTGACAAATGACAGGTACATCCGGACAAGCAACTTGAATTACCAGTGCAAGAAGTGCAGCCTTGTCTTCCAGCGCATCTTTGACCTGATCAAACATCAGAAAAAGCTGTGCTACAAGGATGAGGATGAAGACGGGCAGGATGACAGTCAGAACGAGAATTCCATGGATGCAGCAGAGCTGCTGACCCCAACCAGTTCCTCCTGCAGCACCCCAATGCCTTCCCAGGCCTACAGCACCCCCACGTCTTCTGCAAACACAGCCTGCTCTTCCTCAGCTTTCCTACCACAGCTCACTGCTGAAGCAGACGATGACTTCGCCATCTATAGTTCTAAAGCAGAAGCTACAGATGAAAAACCAAAGCAACCTGAACCTCCAAGTACGCAGCAAAACCAAACTCCAGAGAAGCAAATGCAACCAAAGCAGGAGGTGCAGCAGCAGCAGCAGCAGCAGCAGGACCCAGGCGAGCCAAAGGCCAGTTCAGCACACCCAAAGGCCTCCCCACCCACCCCACAGCAATCAGTCCAGCCTCCTCCACAGTCTGTGCTGCCACAGTCCAGTCCTAGCCCCTCACAACTCTCTCACCTACACCTCAAGCCCCTTCACACATCCACCCCTCAACAGCTGGCCAACCTGCCTCCTCAGCTCATCCCCTACCAATGTGACCAGTGCAAACTGGCATTTCCCTCCTTTGACCATTGGCAAGAGCATCAGCAGCTCCACTTCTTGAGTGCCCAGAACCAGTTTATCCACCCCCAGTTTCTGGACAGGACTTTGGATATGCCTTTCATGCTCTTTGACCCCAGCAACCCCCTCCTGGCCAGTCAGCTGCTGTCTGGTACGCTCCCCCAGCTGCCCATGAGCTCAGCCACTTCACCCTCCACACCAACATCCACCATGAGCACACTGAAGAGAAAGTTGGAGGAGAAAGCCAGTGCAAGTCCTGGCGAGAATGACAGCAGCACTGGCGGGGAGGAGCCCCAGAGGGACAAGCGTCTCCGAACAACCATCACCCCAGAACAGCTGGAAATTCTCTACCAGAAATACTTACTTGATTCCAACCCTACCAGAAAGATGCTTGACCACATTGCTCACGAGGTAGGCTTGAAAAAACGTGTGGTGCAGGTTTGGTTCCAGAACACTCGGGCCCGGGAGCGGAAGGGGCAGTTCCGGGCAGTGGGGCCTGCCCAGGCCCACAGGCGGTGCCCTTTTTGCCGGGCCCTTTTCAAAGCCAAAACAGCCCTGGAAGCACACATCCGATCGCGGCACTGGCATGAAGCCAAGCGGGCAGGGTACAACTTGACCTTGTCAGCCATGCTTTTAGATTGTGATGGAGGGCTCCAGATGAAGGGAGACCTCTTTGATGGAGCAAGCTTTGCTCACCTGCCACTCACCAGCAGCGATAGCCAGGGCATTCCGCTCTCCCCAGTGAGCAAGTCTCTGGAGCTCTCTCCTCGAACTCTGCTGAGCCCCTCCTCCATTAAAGTAGAAGGGATAGAGGACTTTGAGAGCCCCTCTATGTCCTCTGTCAATCTGAGCTTTGACCACACCAAGCTGGACAACGATGACTGCTCCTCTGTCAACACAGCCATCACAGACACCACCACAGGGGATGAAGGCAATGCAGACAATGACAGTGCCACGGGGATCACCACTGAAGCCAAATGCACCTCAGGGCCAGGTGAGGGCCTGACCAAGGCTGCCATGATAGCAATGTCAGAGTATGAAGACAGACTGTCTTCTGGCCTTGTCAGCCCAGCTCCCAGTTACTACAGCAAAGAGTATGACAATGAAGGTACTGTGGACTACAGTGAGACCTCCAGCCTGGCAGACCCTTGCTCACCCAGCCCTGGCACAAGTGGCTCAGCGGGCAAGTCTGGAGATAGCGGGGATCGGCCAGGGCAGAAGCGCTTCCGGACACAAATGACGAACCTCCAGCTGAAGGTCCTAAAGTCCTGCTTTAATGACTACAGGACTCCAACCATGCTGGAATGTGAGGTCCTGGGCAACGATATTGGGCTGCCAAAGAGAGTTGTTCAGGTCTGGTTCCAGAATGCTCGGGCCAAGGAGAAGAAGGCCAAGCTCAGTATGGCCAAGCATTTTGGCATTAACCAAGCAAGTTATGAGGGACCCAAAACAGAGTGCACTTTGTGTGGTGTCAAGTACAGTGCCCGCTTGTCTGTACGTGACCATATCTTCTCTCAGCAGCACATTTCCAAAGTGAAGGACACCATCGGAAGCCAGCTGGACAAAGAGAAGGAGTACTTTGACCCAGCGACTGTCCGTCAGTTGATGGCGCAGCAGGAGCTGGACCGGATCAAGAAGGCCAATGAAGTTCTCGGCCTGGCTGCTCAGCAGCAAGGCATGTTTGACAGCCCCCCTCTGCAGGCTTTGAACCTTCCTTCCACCTACCCAGCAGCACTTCAGGGCATCCCCCCTGTCCTCTTGCCGGGCCTCAACAGCCCATCCTTGCCTGGCTTCACTCCCTCAAACACAGGTGAGTTTCCACTGCATTCCCCCCCGCTTCTTTGGTACATGTCCTGGGGAGGAGGGATTTTGATGCACCGTGAGCCTCACAGGGTCCCTGAAGGAATTTCTGGGTTGCTACAAGCAAAAATGGCCTTCCTCAGATCCACTTTCTGACTGACCTCGTGCACAAGTGCTCAGCATGCAATGGCAAGGTTCCTGTTTCAGGTGGATGGTTCTTGGTTGCTTGAGAACCAGTCACCACTGTCATCAGGAGTCGAGGAAGCAATATAGGCTCCTTCCTCCCTCCAAGTCCCAAGGCCAACTCTATTTTGTTTTTGTTTTTATTCTTATTCTGCTCTTGGACCCTGCTGGTAGCCCACAACTCTGACAACGTAACGTAAGCATTAACAATGACGTTTATAGTTAGATCCAACAGCAAGAAATACAATTCACAACACTAATTTGATTAAGTTCAAAATGTCATTTAATCGTCTGGAGGCCGCTCCTCATGCAGTAACTACAGAGGGGAGAAAAAGGGCTAGAGCTTCCAGTTAGCAGAAAAAAATGGCACACGGCCTTCCTGTGACAACCCTTCATGTCCCTCCTGCAGAGCAAGAACTGGCCTCAAGCAGGTGGCTTCTCAGTCCTTGGCTCCATGCCTTGAGCACCTTGACCCTTGCTCATTTGTTGGCTTTCATGCAGGCATTTCCAAGGCCCCTGTTTGGCCTCTCCTGTTTAGTGGGCGCTTCTCTTACCACAGTGGGATGTTAATCATCATGATTTCTCACAACCAGCTTTTCTGCAACCTGAATTTGTTTGTTCATTTTCTAAACTACTTTACATTACATTTGCTCCCAGTGTGGTTTACAAATAGAATGTCTGAGCGTTAAAAGTATGAAATATAATACAAAATTGAAATCCCAGCAATATCATACAGCAGATGGGCATAATGCAGTTTCAGCTGGTCCATACTGAACCACCCCCAAGGCCTGGATTAAGAAGTACATCTTCAGTTGGTGCTGATGAACCAGATAGGGCCTCAGGGGGAAGGGGACTCCATAGCCAGGGTGCCACTGCAGAGAAGTCCTACCACGATTCACTGAATCATGGGCTGCTTAGCAACAGGACTGCCAACAGGGCCTCCCTTGCAGGCTGGTATAAGGACAGATGCTCCTTCTAGCATTGAAGTCTCAATTCATTTAGAGCTTTATAATTAACTTGGACACCTTGAATTGGGCTTTGTAACCTACAGGTGACTAGCGCAGATCCTTGCAGAACTGATGCTCTGTAGTTGCAATTAATTCTACCACTTAGCACTGAAGTGCCACTTTTTGCACTACAGGGGCAATTCAGACTTTCAGAGTCTGCCTGGGACTCTCCCATCAGAAGGCAGACAAAGGGGATTGTTTTTGTGAAAGCACCTCAACGTTGAATTCTCTTCCTGCAAAGCTAGCGTGCCAGAGGGAAGGCTGTGCTGGAATTCAGCTTCCTGGTGTGCTGGACTGCATATAAAGCTGCTTTGTGCACTCAGGCCATTGGTCCATCTAGTCCCCTGCTTTTATCTCTGGCTGCTATGTCAAAAGCAGACATAGAGGCCTTTCCCAGACATATTAGCTGAGATCACCACCAACTTGGATGGCTTTAAAAAGAGGATTAGACACATTAATACAGGAGGAGGAGAAAGTTATCAATGAACACTACCCTACCAACCTTCCTGAGGACGGGAGCTTTCTTGGCAGTCCCTTAGAATTGCTGGATGCCCCCCCCACACACACCCTAAGTGTGTGTGTGTGTGTGTGTGTGTGTGTGTGTGTGTGTGTGTGTAGTTTGCATTTTTAATATGGAGACAAAACACACATTCCACATCCTCTTTCCTCCACTCCCCCAATTGTACAGCTTTCATACCAATCCCTACATACAACTAAATATCTGGTGACTCCCCTTCCACCCTTTCCCTGGTTTCTTTATTTTCTATTAAGTCACGTATTCCAAATTTTTAATCTTCGAATTTCTTCCTCTGTTAAATTCTATTAACTCCTATTCTGCTGGATTTACTCAAGACCTGCTAAGTTAGTTATTTGTTTATACTGGTCCTTATATTCTTTATCCTCCTTTTCTCTTACCCTACTCGTTATGCCGGCCAATTCAGCATATTCAGGCATTTTAAACCACCACTCTTCCTTGGTGGGTACCGTACCCATTTTCTACTTTTGTGCCAATAAGATTCTGGCCACAGTGGTGGCATATAATATTTTTGTTGTTGTTGTTGTTTTTAGGGACTTCTCTTGTTACCATTCCCAAAAAGAATGTCTCGAGCTTTTTTGGGAAGGTTCTTTACAATATCTTTTTTAATTCATTGTAAATTACTTCCCAGAATTCCTTGATTACTCTACAGGACTACCACATGTAGAAAAAGAATCCCTCTACTTCATTGTATTTCCAACATTTACCGTTTTCTTTTTTAAACATTTCCGCTAGTTTGGCAGGTGTTAAATACCATTTGTGGGTCATTTTCATCATATTTTCCTTTAATGCGTAACATGCCATAAAATTCGTATTTACTGTCTATAAATTCTCCCACAGCTCATAATCAATGTTATAACCCACATCCTGTGCCCACTTAATCATACTTGATTTCACAAATTCCTCTTTTGTATCCTACTCTAGCAGCAGTTTGTACATTTTTCTATAATACTTTCACTTTCATATCTAATAAATCCCTTGTGAATTGGGGATTTTCGTTCTGCAAATCCAGTGTTTTTATCCATCTTAAACAGTTTGTTTATCTGATGTTTCTGTAACCTATCTGTTAGTAATTTTTTTTAATTCCTCGGGATTTTTCAACCTTGGTTCCTGTCCAGAAAGATCTAAGATTTCTTTATATGTTAACCATTGTTTGTCCATATTTGTTCTTTTCTTGCAGTGGCTTCAGTCAGGGATATCCATATTGGTGTTTTCTTTTCTAATAGATTTCTGTACTTTTCCCATACTCTGTATATATATTTATCTGATCACATGATTTGTAAAGGTTTTATAAATTTTAGCCTTCCCATGCCATAGACAGGCATGCCATCCAAATTGTATACCATGTCCTTCCAAATTTAAACCTCTGATGTTTTCCAACAATATCCAATCTTTTATCCACCATAAACATGATGCCTCAAAGTAGATTTGGAAGTCTGGTAGAGCGAAGCCTCCTCTTCCGTTCATATCAATCATGACTTTGTGTTTTATTCTGGGCTTTCTTCCCTGCCAGATAAACCTTGATATATTTTTCTGCCACTCTTTGAAGCATCTAGGGTTGTTAATTATTGGGATATTTTGAAATAAGAGTAGCATTTTTGAAAGGACATTCATTTTAATAGCCAAAATCCTGCCAGTAACGATATTTTCATTCTTTTCCATATTTCCAAATTTCTCTTTATTTATTTCCAAACCCTTACATAGTTATCTTGGTAAATATTATAGTTGTTCGTTGTTAACCAGATCCCCAAATATTTAATTTTTTCTCTTTACTTTTCACCCATACATGATTTCTAGATCGTTTTTTGCTTGGTTGTCCATATTTTTAACCATCATCTTGGTTTTTCCTTTATTTAATTTTGAAACCAGCTAGTTTTCCAAATCTGTCTCTCTCATCTATCACTTCTGGTATGCTCTCATTCGGATGTTGTAAAGTTAATACTAAGTCATCCACAAATACTTTTAATTTATAGTTTTGCTGTCCCACTTTTATTCCAAGTATTCTATCGTTTTTCCTTATATTTTATGCCAAAACTTCTAATATTAATATGAATAACAGCGGAGACAATGGGCAGCTCTTCCTCGTCCCTTTGTGTATCTTACATTTTTCTAAAATATTATTTACTATAATATTTGCTGTTTAGTCTTCATAGATTGATTTTATACCCTTTAGAAAGGTTTTGCCAAATCCCATCTTTTCCTGTAACTTTGTCATAAATAGCCAGGAGACGTTATTGAAAGCCTGCTTTTCATTATGGACTTCTCAGTATTCCAAAACATTTATAATGTTCCTAACATTTTCTTTCATTTGTCTACCAGGAAGAAAACCCGTCTGGTCTTCATGTATCAAATTTCTTAGAGTCATTTTAAATCTATTTACCAATATCAACGTAAAATGTTGGTAATCGTTATTTAATAATTATATCGGTCTATAATCTTTAGGTTCCATTAGGTCTTCATCATATTTTGGTATCAGAGTTATATATGCTTCTTTTCAGGACTCTGGTATCCTTCTTGTCTCCAGTACCTTATTCATAATATCTTTGAGTGGAAGCATTAGCTCCTCTTGAAATTTCTTATATCCTGCCGACAGACCATCTGGCCCTGGGGATTTTCCTGTCTTACTTTGGCTTAGTACCCTTTGCATTTCCATCATTGATATTGGAGTATTTAAAATCTTTGCATTTTCTTCTGATATTTTGTCCAGTTTACATTCTTCCAAATGCTTCTCAATCAGTTCTGAGCTTTCTTGTTCTTTCTTATAAAGATCTACGTAGAATTTAACAAATTCGTGTCATCTCTTTTTGATTGGTTGTGGGGGTTTCATTTTTTTAGCAGACCATTGATTATCCTTTTTTCTTTTTCTTTCTTCAATTGCCAAGCTAATAACTTCCCTGGTTTATTTGCCAATTCAAATCTTTTTTGTTTTATCACTTTAATTTTCCTTTCTGTAATTAATTAGCATAGAGTGTTGTGCTAATATTTTAATTCTTTGTAATAGCTCTTTCTTACCTGGTTTTTTACTGAGCTCTTTCTTTTTTTGTTAGTTCCTTTAATACCTCTTGGATCTTTGCCTCTCTTATTCCTTTTTGATGTGCATTTTGTTGGATCATGTATCCCCTCATGACCGCCTTACCTGCATCCCACATCACATTCGCATCTACCCCTTTATTAAGATTGAATTCAAAATATTCTTTTAGAATCTTTTCCCCTTTGGTTACAATTTCTGAATTGTTTAATAATTCCTCATTTATTCTCCATCTGTAACCATTTTGTTTCTCCCTTAATATCTTTACTGATATCAAATTGTGGTCTGAGATCATTCTTGGGTGTATCTCCACCTTTTTCACCCTCATCCCCAAATCTTTGGAGACCCACACTACAGTGGTACCTCGGGTTAAGAACATAATTCGTTCTGGAGGTCTGTTCTTAACCTGAAACTGTTCTTAACCTGAGGTACCACTTTAGCTAATGGGGCCTCCCGCTGCCGCTGCACCACCACCATGCGATTTCTGTTCTCATCCTGAAGCAAAGTTCTTAATCTGAGGTACTATTTTTGGGTTAGTGGAGTCTGTAACCTGAAGCATCTGTAACCAGAAGCGTCTGTAACCCGAGGTACCACTGTATATCTATTCTACTTGATGAATTTTGAGAACTTGAATGAAATTTGTACTCGTGTTCTGTTGGATGTTTAAATCTCCATAAGTCTATTAGGTCCATGTTTTTTATCATATCAAAAACGGAATTTGGCAGTTTCCCTTCCTTGGATCTTGTTTCTCGATTTGCCCTATCATATTCCAGAGATGTGACCCCATTCAGGTCCCCCATTATTATTTTTCCATCATATAATTCAAATAGACTTTCCTCTGGTTTTTAAAAAATAAATATAGAAGATTCATTTCTGTTCATTTGGGGCATATATTTCCACAATTATCCAACTCTTCCCTTCCACATTGGCCCCCACCACTATTATTCTACCTTCTTCATCCCACTGTTTAGGCTCTAAATTTGGACAACTCCTAAATGGTGGGCCTCTGTCCCCTGCAGAGGAGCATCTTCATTGCCCAGCTTTTGCCATAAGGTGAAGATGTACCTTTTTCACCTTAGTTAAAAGTATTTTGTTCTGTGGGACCCACCTCATTTACTGAATTTATATTGCTCTCTTCAATTTGGAACAGTTTTATATGGTCTGTCATTGTAATGTCTTTATCTGCTTTTATAAGGATAATAGAAATAGATGGCCTTTGGCCTGATCCAGCAGGCTTTCCTTACATTCTTTAACAGGAACTGCCTGTGGGACCCTCTGCTTTGCCAATGAGCAATGGCCCTTCCCCTAGTTTTGCACATGGGGCCCCTTAAACCGAGAGAGCCTTTTGAAGAGGTCTGGATAGCTCTGGACAGTTGGCATTTGGCTATTTGTAGCAGGATAGGTACTTCTGCTTCTAGTCATGGCTGCTGCAGATGCTCTCTTCCTTCTTCCCCTAACTTGCCCAGAAAAGGTGTCCAGAACATAGCTGGAAATGGCAATAGTTCAAAACCAGACATTGTCATGGGACATATTCCATCCTTCCTTAAGAGCCCTCCAGCAGCTCTCCCCGTTCCTTCTCCGCACTCCCTTGTACCCACAATGAGCAAGAGGAAAACATCACAATTTATTTATACATTGTGTGTGGACTTGTCCTTTTGACCTACTCACAAAACAGGATATAACTTTGCATACAATTTGCCTATACTTAAGTGTCATATACAAATTTGTGTCCTCTTTTGCAGGTGAACCACCACCACCCCACAAGTAAATAGGTATGAGTAACAGAAAATCAGCAGATGAGGCTTCTTCCATAATTTGCTTCCTTACTAGAAAAGGCTTGATCTGTTGAATTTCTGCCTACCACACAGCTGTTAAAAGTACAAGACCCTATTGCCAGTACTAAACCATGCAAAGAACTCCAGTTTATTGAGCTATAAACCAGTTATATTCTTGTAGTTTGGGGCAGGGAATCCTCTCCTAGCCGGTGAGCCAGATTCTTATTTCTCCGTGCATTAAATTTGACAGGTGGATGGAGCTGCCCACCTGTCCATCACCTGACATCACAATGACATCAGGTGACACTGTTTTTTATTTCAGCACTGGCTATTTGAAAACTCTTTTACAAACAGCCACACATTGCTCTTTGAATATCCAGAAATATGAGGTTCAAAGAGCAGTGCTTGGAGGGAGAATCTGTTGCCACTGAATTTGCTGCTAAATTGGAGATCCCTCACACACATGGTGGAAGCCACTTCCCCCTCCTGAAGCATGACACGCTCCCACTGCAGATCAGCTGATGGATCACGAGAGTGTACTTTTCTCCAGCAAAGGAAAATTGGGAGCTCACTTTAATCTCCCAGTTGTACCTTCGAATCTCTGCCCGTACCTGCTTCATACCTGATAGCATGTATGGCATCAAGTGTTGGGCAGGTGAGCACTGATTATCATTACCCAAAGCATCCTTGCAGGCCAAGTGGGGAGACTTAGCTGGCCAACATTAGCCCGCAGGCTAGAGGTTCCCCACTTTCTGTGGGTTAGGTTGGCAGTACAACATTCAGTGCAAAACTGATATTTCAGATGGCGGAGGGGAGAGGTGGTCAAAATTGGCTGAGGGTTTACAGTGGCATGTTTAGATAGAGTCAATATTAAATTATTTAAAAGCAACCAGTGGATTCTAGGAGCATTTGTTATTATTCATTTATACCTTCTAGTAATTGCAGCAATGTTCAAATGGCTTCTTTTTTCTTTATTTTTTAACAAAGGGGGCATGAGCCTTGGAAATGAAGCTGCCATTAATTTATATTAGCAGCAACTATCCACCCACAATAATCCCCCTACCCCCCCTTCCCCCATCCCATGTTGAACAATGAACTTTACAACCCTACCCCACAACTGGATTCTCCCAAAAAATAATCCCAATCCAGCACACACAAAAACTGTTTAACCCTGAACAACACCATAGGATTGAGATCTATTTCTCTCTCTCAGCCTCTGCTCTAGCAAAATTAACATAGCAACTCTCAGCTACTAATGTAACCCATGCTTTCTTCACCACAATATTAAGATGGATTTTATTTGCACTTGTGTTTGCATTAACCCAGTAATTTTTTTAATGTAAACAAGCAGAATAGGCAACATTTCTGCATTTTAAAAAAAGCTGAGTTAGAAAGAGCATGAATTTCTGCCTTTTTGCTCTTTGGTGGCCATGCTGTTGCCCAGTCACAGCTGGATTTTTCAGTTATTTTCTCTGGACAAGAATCACTTCTCTACTAGGGAAGATGAAAACATAGTTTCAAAATGAACCAAAAAGTCCCTTCCAAATGAAACTGGCAGTCCTTCTCCATTTCCTGAATCTACAGAAAATCTAGTGTGACACAGGTACCAAAGAAGGCTAAAAATGACTTCAGAATGATTCAGGAAGTCCCTCCAGAAGGGACTTCCTGGGTCATTTTTAAATTTTATTTTTGGTCTTCTGTTGGGCTTGTGTGACTCTGAATATCTCTATATCTCTATACTGATTTCACTCATTAGCTAAAATCACTGAAAAACAGGAGCAGGTTCATATTTCACAAAATTATTGCTTGAGATGATGCCTCATAATTTTGCTTCATAATGTTCACTCTACATTTTTTATTCTTCTTAATGAATAGAATCATAGAATTACAGAGTTGGAAGGGACCATGAGGGTCATGGTCCCCTGCAGTGTAGGAATCTTTCACCCAACATGGGGCTCGAACCCATGACCCCGAGATTAATAGTCTCATGCTCTACCGACTGAGCTATCCCAGGAATACTAGTAGTCTGGGACCCCTTGCTGCCTCTGGGCCTGGTACAGCAGTACTCTCTGTTGACACCCTTGGTGCTATGGCACAGCGCTCACTGAACTGCCCTCCTTTGGGTTTTCTGCATAGCCTGAGCCCTCTTCTCCAAAGGGGGAAGTAGCTTTTCTTCTGTACCACCACCACCACCAACAACAACAACAACAACAACTCCTCTCTTTCTCCAACCAGAGGCAAAATACAGGCCTTTGCCTTTCTGGGTCCATTGTCCAGCTTAGGAACAGGCCTAGCTACCTGTCTCCCACCTAAAACTTACTTTCTTTCTGTCCCTTTCTTTCTAGCTTTAACTTCTCCAAAACCCAACCTGATGGGTCTACCCGGCACAAGCATCCCCTCGCCTGGCCTTCCCACCTCTGGATTACCAAATAAACAACCTTCGGCCTCCCTGAGCTCCCCCACCCCAGCACAAGCCACAGCGGCCACGGTTCCACAGCCACAGCCACCGCAGCCTCAGCCACCGCCTCGGAAGGACAAAGAAAGTGAGAAGACAAAAGAGAAGGACAAAGCACCCAAGGGGGGGAAGGGGGATTCCCTGCTGGCACCCAAGAAGGACAAAGTGGAGGTGCCTGCCCCAGCTGCCCTCTCTGCCACGCTGCCTGCCATGGAGTACTCTGTGGACCCCACGCAGCTCCAGGCTCTGCAGGCAGCTCTGAACTCGGACCCCACAGCTTTGCTGACGAGCCAGTTCCTCCCCTACTTTGTCCCTGGTTTTTCTCCCTACTATGCCCCTCAGATCCCAGGGGCCTTACAGAGCGGGTACCTTCAGCCCATGTATGGCATGGAGGGGCTGTTCCCTTATAGCCCTGCACTGTCACAAGCCCTGCTCGGCTTGTCCCCTGGTTCCCTGTTGCAGCAGTACCAGCAATATCAACAGAGCCTGCAAGAAGCGTTGCAGCAACAGCAGCAGCAACAGCAGCAGCAGCAACAACAACAACAGAGGCAAGCGCAACAGCAGCAGCAGAAATTGCTGCAGCTGCAGCAGCAGCAGCCCAAAGGAAGCCAAACCCCAGTCCCCTCAGGGGCTGCTACCCCAGAAAAAGACCCTGCCAAAGAATCCCCCAAGCAAGAAGAGCAGAAGAATGCACCCCGCGAGGTGTCCCCCCACCTGCCCAAACCCCAAGAAGAGCCTGAAACGGAAAGCAACAGTGCCGTGGACTCCCTCTGTGACCCCTTCATCGTTCCAAAGGTGCAGTACAGGCTGGTCTGCCAGAAGTGCCAGGCAGGCTTCAGCACCCAGGAGGCAGCCACCGACCACCTGAAGTCCCTCTGCTTCTTCGGCCAGTCTGTGGTGAATCTGCAAGAGATGGTGCTTCATGTGCCCACGGGCGGCAGCAGCAAGGGCAACAGCTCGTACCAGTGTGTGGCGTGTGAGAGCACGGTGTGCGGGGATGAAGCCCTCCAGCAGCATCTCGAGTCTGCCTCGCACAAACATCGAACAATCCCAAGAGCAGCAAGAAACGCCAAAGAGCACCCCAGTCTATTACCTCACTCCGCCTGCCTCCCCGACCCTAGCACCGCATCTACCTCGCAGTCTGCCGCTCACTCAAATGACAGCCCCTCCCCCCCGTCCTCAGCTTCCCCCCACACCTCCAGAAAGTCTTGGCCTCAAGTGGTCCCCCAGGCTCCTCTGGGGAAGCCTCCTCCTCCTCCTCTCTCCTCATCTTCAACGGTTACCTCAAGTTCATGCAGCACCTCAGGGGTTCAGCCCTCGATGCCAACAGATGACTATTTGGAGGAGTCTGACTCGGATCTTAGCCAAAAGTCCAATGGACCGGCTAGCCCGGCGGAGAGGCCTGAGGAGCCAAGCTGCCCCAAGGACGGTGGTCTCACTAGCCTAGAAATGGACACCTTTAGATTGTAAGCTTTGAAGATGAACAATTAAAAAAAATGAATTAAAAAAAAAAATTAACAAACCAATTTCAAAAATAGACTAACTGCAATTCCAAAGCTTCTAACCAAAAAAAAGAAAAAGAAAAAAAGAAGAGAGAAGTGTGGGTTGTTTTCCCATATACCGATGCCAGCAGATTTTCCATTGCTTTCTTTTTGCATTTCGGCTGTGCTGTGTTGGTCTGGAAGGCCCAAGCCCCCTACCCCACCCTGGTTGCCTCTCCGGGGTCTTTCTGTCTGTCTGTGGAGCCCCAGCCCCCCCCCCCTTTGAGAGCACAGCAGAGGCCGGCATAACTGTATGGGAAAGCAGACCACCTTGTTACCGTTTTAAATTTCTTGCTATCTTAGCATTCAGATACCAATGGCTTGCTAAAAGGAAAAAAAAAAGAAATGTAACGTCTTTTTATTCTCAGGTCAATCGCTCACACTTTGTTCGGTTTTCAGAATCATTGTTTTATATAAATATATATATATATAATTTCTTTTTTGGTTTTGATTTTTTTTCCAAGAAAAGGAATTTTTTTGTTAATTTAAAAATGGGCAGAAAGTCTTCAAGAGACAAACAATGTGAACTGTGTTAGCTTTCTGGGGATTTTAAGGGTAGCTTTTCTGCTGAAGCCAATTTCAAGGGGAAAAGTTCAGCACTCCCACTTTTCAGAAAAACAAACAAACCCAACAACACGCAAAGAGTGTTAAGGACTTGGAGCTTAAAAATAAGTTTTAAAACAACTGACTTTCTGTATTTATGATAGATATTACCATTTTTGGTGTTGAGTAGATTGTTGCATTGGAAATGAACTGAAGCAGTATGGTAGATTTAAAAGAAAAACCCCTTTTGTGTACATTTAGCTTTTGTATTGGTCCAGCTGACGGCTTCTCATTGGATGTTGTCTTGTTCATTCCTAGCCAGCTAGATTACAACCCATCGATTCGCTCGCCGAAGCTTCCCCTCCCCCTTTGTACCTTGACTCCCTTCTCCATCCTGTAATCTTCCACTTATGGTCACTGCCTTCATTTCTTAGAGGGCAGCTGCAGAATTATTTTATAAAAACTAAAGAAAAAATTCAAAGGGTTTCAAAGGGGGTCAGTAGGATCCCTTGCAGAATATTTTTGTTGGGGGTTCAAAACTTTTTAAGGTGTATACATGTCTGTTACCCTTGTGCACTTAACTCTGTCTTCTTCTTTTCTTTTTCTTCTTCTTTTGGCTTCCTTTCCTCATTTTGTAAATGCTTCAAAGGCTCCATTTTGGAACTGTAGGCCTTTGTTTCTCTTTGGGTAATTAGGGTGCACTTCTTCCTTTTTCCAAGGACTTTTTGTTATATATATGTGTGTGTGCTTGTGCGTGTGTGTGCGCGCGTGCATGTGTGGGTGGGTTTTGTTTTGTTTTTCTGTTTTGTTTTTCTTTCCTTGAAAAGAAAATTCATGCTTTAAATAAAATCCAAAGACAAACCCTTTTCACCACTGGTGCAGAATGAGCAAAAAGGATTCTTTTGACTTGAGGATTTGTTTCTGATTACCGCCACAAGAATCAGTTTAAATAAAGGAACTCATAAAGAAAAACATGCATGTAGGTTGTTCTCTGTGCTTCTTCTGCAAGCAGAGGAGCAACCCTTCCTGCAACTGCAACAAACAACACGATGCTCCTGCGTTGTTAGGGTGGTGTCGCTGCTAGTGTCGTGTGAGCCCCAGAGGGGCAGGCAACAAAAAGCATTTGGGGCCTGGTGCAAATCTCTCTCTGCTCCTGGTGGCATCTTCTCTGGTCCGGACATTGAAAGGAAAACTTTGTGCTGCTACAATGTAGAGTTTGGAGACAAGCAGGCCTTGCATGGTCACATCCTAGCCAAAGGTCAACATTCCCTTCTCCCTCCCTGCACCCACCCTCAATAGTGAAAGGCCGCCTCCTCCTCCTCCTCTTCCTGACCATCTTCCTTGTGTTTCAAAAGGGAACTAGACTGTGAATGGGGGGAGGGGGAGGGGAGGGGCACTTCTTTCTCCTTCAGACTTCTCTTCCCTTCCTCCCTTCTCCCCAGCCCGCAAACTGTGGAAGCTGCCAGAGCCCCTGGGTGAGACTGGTGTGTTCCATCCCAGAGAGGAAGGGCGGGTGGGCAGGCAGGCAGGCAGACTGACCAATGGACAGCAGCAGCGTCGTCCTCCTCCTCCTCCTCTCTCCTTCCCTCCCTAAGCCAGGACTCTTCATGCCTTTTTTGTCTTTAGCTTAATGGAAGACTCAACCTTGAACTGGTGTACATATTTCTGACTAGACTGATGCACAATGCAAGTTCCTTTTTTTAATTTTTTAAGTAGACCGTACTAAAAAGAGTACCATTGAATATTCCTGCCAGTATCCAATTGTAGCATAAGGTGTCAAAAGCGGACAAAATGTTGCTGTTTTCCCTTTTTACAAAAATCCTTGTATTTTTCCCTTGCTTGAGATGAACATTTTTTAAATTTTAAAGTTGTACAGTTTTTGTTTCCATTATTTTATCTTGTTTGTAATTCTATGAAAAATATATAGATATATATATATATTTTTTGCCATTTAACTTGTATGTTACTCTGTATCATATAGAAGTTTTTTGTTTTGTTTTGGTTCTCTGTGTGGTATAAGTTGCCAGTTAAACACTAGCTTTACCTGTCAGGTTTGCGTGGTCTGCTTTGAAATCATTTTGTTTATTTCCCCTTCTCCCTCCCTCCCTCCCTCCCTCCCCCTTCCCCTGCCCCACTCCCGTAGATTAATCACACAGGGTGCAATCTTCCTCCTCCCACTCCAAATAGTGTTTCAGTGCATTTTCTGATAACTCTTCCTCTGTGTGGGGGGAGACACTCCCAGTCTGATGAGAGACGTCTCTGTCCTAGAAGGGCAGAGCAGCCTCCCCTGCTGCCCCTCTCCTCTCTCCTGCTCCCACAGCCAACATGGAGTTCATAGAGCTCCCTGAGCCAAGCAGCCCCTCCAAGCCATCCTCTGCCTCCTCCCACCCTGCCATTTTGGGTTGTGTGGGTTGGCACTTGGGTTCTGCAGAAGCTCAGCAGGGAAGGAGGAGGAGCTGCACTAAGCAGCACCCAGAGTAGTGCTGGGAAGTGGGGGTGGGAATGAGGCCTCTGTGCCAGCCAGTATTTGGTGCCTGGGCTGCAAAATCCTCCAGCCTCTTCTTTCCCATGGAACTGGCCTCTTACCTGAGCCACCGTTCACACTGCAGAGATGTCATTTTGTTTTTAACAGCTCTCCCTTGATGCTGGAATTTAAGCCAAGTGATAGAACGGAAAACACAAGCATGGCATTATTGAGCAGAGTGTTCTGAAGAAGTGGAATGTTGCTGGCTCTGGTTCCAACCAAGACCGTGCCAGGTAGGCAGGCAGGTGATGACTGAGGTGCAGCAGGGCCCCTGTGCAAGCCAGCACAAAGGGTGGCAGTCTGGGACTCTCTTAAACAGAAGGAGAACATGAGATATTTGGTTGGATTGATGGCGCTGGAAATCCTGCCCACTGTGAAACACAAAGTTTTTGACTATTTTTCATTTGTTTGATTCGGGGGCGGGGGGTGGGGACAAGTCTGGATAAAACAGAAAGCATAAATGAGGTGAAGAGGTATATGAACAGCCTTTGCAATGTACAAAAACTAGAGCAAGTGAAACCAAAAATGATGTTCTTGGTGTTTTTCTATAATGTAGTCTTGTTAGCTTTTTTGTTACTGTAACAATGCTGATCTCGAACTGTACCAAAATACATGGAGACGGACAAAAACAGAAACCACACGGAACTCTTAAAAAAAAAGATTTTGTCACAAAACACTTTGTTGTCATAGTTAAGTTGATTGTAGATGGTAATTGAATATACTCCTTTGAAAATATTTCATCAAGTATGTTTCCTGCTCATTGTGATACATTAAAAAAATGAGCAAAAGCTGTTGTCTCTGCTGTCCCCGGGTATGTGTGAATGTGAGTGCCTGTCTGTCCTACGAAAGGGAGCACTTTTATGCGTGGGGGACAGAATGTGGGAAGAATGTCTGTGACAGCAAATCCCCTGGGTAAGTGCATGAGAGCTGCTGCCTCTTGTTCAAGTGTGTCTTAGCGCCCAGGTAGAGTGTGTGCTACAGTTCTGTGAAGCCTAAGTGGCTCTGCAGGAGGACTTTCTTACCGCTAATAGGTGACACAGTTTGGGGAAGGGTGGCATTAGCTCAGTTTCTTGCCTCTGGGAAATGAAGTGTTCCAAAATCAGAATTTCCCCAAGTGCCTAAGAAAGAATTCCCAGCCCTTCCGTTTCACAGATTACTTCAAGAGACTTAGGAGCATGCTGGGTGAAAGTGGAATGAGGGGACAGTGTCTCCATCTCCTCAAGTGCAAAGCAAAGAGGTAAGTGGCTGATTTGCTGCCCCGTCTCTTTTGGCAGGGAGGGCTTAAGAGATGTGCAGGTTGGTAGCTGATCCTTGGCTGGTCTTATAGTATGGGAAAGCCCCATAGGCAGACCTCTGAGTTCTTTCCTATCTCAAAGCCTAGAATTGTCCAGCCACCGTAAGAAGATAGACACCTGTGCACCATTTTTTCTTGTTTTATGTATTTCATTAAATTTATATACCACTTGATTTTAAGGGGAGGGAGAAACCTCAAAAGCATTATTTTGCTGCATTACTGTGGCCTGTAGGATAGCTCAGTCAGTAGAGCATGAGACTCTTAATCTCAGGGTCGTGGGTTCAAGCCCCCTCCCCTTGCCCATTGGGCAAAAGGATTGCTGCATTGCAGGGGGTTGGGCTAGGTGACCCTCATGGTACCTTCCAACTCTACAATTCTTTTATTCTATTATTATTAAGAATAAGAACAACCTAAGAAGAGCTTGCTCAATCAAGCCAGTGGCCCTTCTAGTGCAGTATCCTGCTCTCACTCACAGTGGCCAACCAGATGCCTGTGAAAAGCCTACAAGCAGGACCCAAGCACAAGAGCACTCACCCTTCCTGCAGTTTCCAGCAAATGATACTGAGAAATGTACTGCCTCTGACCATCAAGGCAGAGCGTCACCACTGATAGCCCTTTTTTGTCTAGTCTTTTAAAGCCATCCAAGATTGTGGTCTTCACTGCCTTCTATGGGAGTGAATTCCATGACTACACTGCATGAAGAGTGTCATTTTGTCCTGGATCCAACATTCTGTTTCATTAGTTGTTCATTAGTTAGTGGTACCCATTGCTTTCATGCCATGCATAATTTTATACACTTGTATACACTTGGTATCTTACTCACCTTTTTAAAACTGTTGGAGCCAAGTCTTCTAGAAAAGGGAGTTGATCTATAAAAGCTGTGAATAGGGCAATTTGGGTGTTTTCCAAAAATTAGCATCCAACCAAAACAAAAAGCCCAAAAAACCCCCACCCTTGAA
The DNA here is from genome assembly GCF_027172205.1 of Podarcis raffonei. NCBI lineage: Eukaryota > Metazoa > Chordata > Lepidosauria > Squamata > Lacertidae > Podarcis > Podarcis raffonei. The sequence continues at coordinate 48,569,188 of NC_070609.1, forward strand.
GGATTCATCCCAGTACCACCACCCCTCTATTTTTCATACACATGTACGTAACAGGATGCTAGTCTTCCATCCACAGAGTAGTGAGCCTCCTGGGATTGGTAGACATCACCTCAAACTGCTCTATCCACCTAAGGTAGCAGATGGGGGGGGCATTTAAGGACTAGCACATTTTCAGCTGTTTAATATGAATATGCTTTTGGCATGGGGGTGCGGCTGTGCTTCCTTTGGGTTTTCTGCTTCCAGCCCGAAAGGATCTTCATCTAGGGCTGCTTTATAAGGAATAGTCATGCAGCTGCATTGCTGCTTGCACTGAGTTTCTGTTGCCCCTGAAAATAACTGCTGGTACATATGTATTTCTAATATAAACAATTTGCTTTTTAAGCAGCATTTGCAAAAGCTGCAGAGATTTCATGGAAGAGACAGAAGGGGTCCTACTTTTGCCAAGAAGCCATCACTCTGCTGCTGCATGTTGAGGTACGAACATTTCCAGCAAGGGTGTCTTCTTGCCCCTCAGCCAACTAAAAACAAGGCAGTCTCAGTGTGTAAAAGACATTGCTTGATAGGGCCAGGGATGCTTGAGGTGCTGAATGTACCAGTCGCTGAGTAAATGGATTCTCTACAGTGTATGAGAAACCACTTCTTCTGTTCTCTCTACCCTGCCAGCCCATCCTGGCCTTCATAGCTTTTGTTTGTAGTGTTATAAAAATATGGGAAAATTTGCTTGGAACAATAATGAATAAACACAGTTAGCAAAGAGAGAGCCATTTTGATTAAAGTTGGAGAGATGGAAGGACAGTGGCATGCAAGCCATCAACTTCAACATCAACTCCCTGATGTTGCTGGGGGGGGGGGTATACAACAAATGGCACGATGAGTGTCCCTGGCAGCTTCCTCTCCCTTTTCCACAGCTGAAGGCAAAGTGGGCAGAAGTGAGCAGCCAGCCAGAGACCTACAACATGTCTAGGGCAGCATCCTGCATCAGATGGCACCACTCTGCCTCCTCTGGATTCTTTTGAAGGATGAGAGGGCAGCATCCTCTCTGGCTAGGTTGTTCTCTGGCTTGTGTAGCAAAACTGTTGCTGCCTCTGGCTCATCTTGCTCTGCCTTTCTCTGCTTCAAGTCTTAAACAGATATGGTGCTGAGCAAGGAATGGTTCACTGGATACCTTCTTTTTCTTCTGACAGTCCTTGAAAGTTTTCCCCTTGTTGCTTTGTAAATTCTGAGACGCAGACACACTTAAGGGATGTGGAGATTCCATTTTCCAAGTAAACCAGTGGAGCTTTCTCTGAGTTCTTCCCATCCCTTCTTGAAATGCCCAGCTGCCCTACCAGCTTCATAAATTATTTGTCCTCACATTCAAAGAACTGCAGTCCTTGTGCCATTTACCTTTCCAACAAGGTATGCATTCCTTTTCTGTTTTTATTTTTTTATATTTTTTGTGATTAGATCCTTACTGAGAAATCACACTCAAGCACCTTTGCTTATTAGGATAGTTGAAAACCACCTCTAATATCACCAGTTTGTGACCTTTAGGCACTTGGTTAAATTGTCAAATGCCACTTAGTCTTCTGCTCTGAAGTAGATCATCCTCCTGACACACCTGCTGTTACCCCTCCCCCTTTCTTGCCAAAATTACAAGTTTCCCATCATCTTCCTCCTGTCTCTGTCATTAAAATGAATTCTCATCTACAAGGCTGCTTCACTCTGCTTTTTAATCCTCCCCCCCCCTAAATTCCAGGGAAGCAATTCTCAATATTGGCATTCCAGTTATGTCACGAGTGACTTGAGAGCTATGCAATATTCTTTGTCCAAGGCTTATTTCAACTAAATCTGTGGTGGTCATGAAAGTTGGTCTGGACCCAGAGTCTGCGACTGCAAGGTCACCAGATGCGGAGGCTGAGCAGAAGTGGATTTAGGGAAGCACAGCTGGTTTGGTTGCACTGGGAGTGGAACCTCGAGGGCACTGCAACTATGCTTTAGAATGAGGTTGGAGGGCACCAAATTTTAGCATTGCACAGGGTGCCACTGAAATTTGAGACACCAAGGTCTGCCACTGGGCCAAGTCAGGGCTTAGATGACTGGAAGATAGGGAGGTCATTGAGGTGGTTAGACAAGAACTCCAGGAGAAACCTCACAGACCACCGGGGCCTATAGGCCCAGAGCCTGGACCCTTACAGACACACTTCTCATTAAAAATCCCCAAAGTCAAATAAAAAAAAAATGATAAGACCATATAAACATGTTAAAAATAGAGTTAACAATGCAAGTTTGCTACTGAAATGCCCAGGAAAACAAAAATGTATTTGCCTGGGACTGAAATGTTGACAAAGTTTGCCTCTCTGGGGAAAGCACCCCGTAAATGGTTATGGTATGCCATCCTGACCTCCATTTTGGAAGAAGCGTGGGATCTAAATCTATAAAACATATGGGGGAAAGGCAATCCTTTAGGCATAGAGGTTCCAAGTCGTATAAGGCTTTAAAAGTTAAGAACAGCACTTTGAATTGGGCCCAGAAACAAATAAGTAGCCATTGTAGTCAGGCCAAAACCTGTGGTATATGTTCATGCTTTCTTGTTTCTGAGAAGCAGATATATTCTGCATTAGATGTAGTTTCCAAACTGCCTTCATTAGCAGCCTTACATACAATGCAACGTGGGGATTACCAGAGCTGAAGCCAGACTATCCCTATAGGACCACATCTGGGCTACCAGCTGAAGCTGATAGATACCTTTTGGTGCCACTTATATGGATGGAGCTTCAATTTATTGTCTCTTACTCAGTTCATTACTGAGGCCAAGCACTGATCCATTATATCTTACTTGAGCTTTGAAGGAAAAGTAGACTTGTGTGTCATCAGCATATTGATGACCCAGTGGCAGTTTCAGGTGTTAAAAAAGCATGGTGGATAAAACTAAACATTGCAGAACCCCACATAAGAGGCTCATGGGGCTGAAAACATCCCCAAACACCACCATAGAACAGTAGAACTATTGCAAGACAGTGCCCCCTGTCCCAACTCAGATAGTCCTCAAAGATGATGTTTAATGGTATTGAAAGTTGCCAAGAGGTCAAGGAGAATCAGCGAATACATCATCTCCCTTTCTTGTCATTATATAAAGTGGCCAAGGTGGTCTTAGTGCCAAAACAGAGCCTGAAACCCAACTGAAATGGATCTAGTAAATCAGTCTCATCCAAGAGCCCTTGGAACTAGTCATTGACCACCTACTCAAAAATAGTACCCAGGAAGGATACATTTGCCTATAATTCTTCACGTATTCTGGGTCACAGAGGTTTTCCTAAGGATAGATCTCACTGCTGTCTTTCAGAGAGCCTGGGACCACTGCCTCTCTCAGAGGGATTACCTCCTTGGTCCAGTTGGTGGTCTCCTCCTTGCCAGATATCAGCCACAAGGGTCAAGAATGCAAATGGTCAATGCACCAATTGAATTACTTTATCCACATCCTTGAGCCCTATCAACAGAAACTCGCCCATGAACAGAAACTGGAAATTGACCTGCTACAATAGCAGGTACCAATAGATACAAGCAATTTTACCCTCGAAGCACCTTGCAGATAAATCACAGCAAACTACTGAAGGTTCTACCACCTTTAGGCCAAAACATGAAAGGCCCTGTGCCACTCTAAAAGTGGTTCTGTTGCACAAGACATCAAGGATGCAATGGAGGCAGAGAAGTAGACTCGTCAATGATCACACCATTGAGTTTGATTGTGTTTTGAGTCCTCTACAACTTGCATTCTTGCTGTCTTCCAACCTGCACAAAGGTAAATATTACCAACCCTCAGTCTCCCATGGCAACGTAATGATGCCCTGCCAACTTCTTGGCCATCTGCACTACAAGGATGTTGGGAAATGTACACACACACCACAATCATTTTCTGCTGTCTGCAGCTTAGGACAAAATCAGATGCGATTCCAGAGAGCCACAAGTGGACCACCCAATTCAACCCAGGTGAGGGGTGTCATTTAACTCCCCTCACAATGTTTATCAGTCTGAATATCCTCCCCCTCCCCCCAGTAAAAAGACCATAGCCAATAATCTTGCTGGAGAGAGAGAAAGGAGTACAGGAACATACCCTTTCTTCCATATTAGGTTTAGTAGCAGCTTAGGTCCTGGGGATTGATATTTGCAAATGGCCATGGGGGGAGGGTGAAAGATCCTGCTTCCAGTGCTGCAGCTGCAGTCAAAATCAGAATGTGCACAAACACACACAGCTGCTTTTTAGCTTAGAAAAAATAATGGGCAAGGTGGTGTGAAAAATTATGCATGGAGGTTTATCTCCCTTTCACAACACTAGAACTTGGTGGAGGTTGTCCAGTATTAGATGTTTCAGAACAAGCAACAGAAAGTTCATACTGCAAATAGTTAATGATAGAATTCATGACCACACAAAATAGTAGTGGCCACCAACTTGGACCACTTTAAAAAGGGCATTAAACAAATCATGGAGGATCAGGCTACGTCCTACCTCTACAGTCCAACACAGTCTGCACCAGTTGCTGGGGAGCACAAGTGAGCAGAGCACTAATGTTGCACTTAAGTCCTACTTGCATCTGGTTGGTCCCTATGAGAAGGGGTGGCTGGACAACTAGATGGGCCCCTTTGTTCTGAACCAGCTGCAGGAAGGCTCTTCTGAAGTTTCTATATTTTAAATGAGTCGATTGACTTAAGTATCTCTTCTGTGGGCCAAAACTTCCTTTATGAGGAGCCCAGCTGTTTTCCCAATTCCCAGCTATCTTCACAGTGTCCACTGCAGAATAGAACAATGGTGGGTTGAAGTATTGGGGGGGGGGGAGAGAAAGGAAAGCTTGGTGGCTCCTTCCTTTGCATGCCCAAGACTTTCTCTAGATCCACCCCATCTCATATGAAGAGCTGGCTGGATCAGGCTAATGGCTCATCTAGTCCAGCATCCTGTTCTCCCAGTGGCTAACCAGATTGTTGTTGTTGTTAAAATATGTATACTGCTCTTCATCTGTAGATCTCAGGGCAGTTCACAACATAAAATTACAATATAAAAAACACAAAATACATAATAAAAGCAAGAACAGGAAGAAAACAAACCAATAATTTCCCCCTTCCACCAACATATTTAAAAGGATATAGGATGTTAATCTGTCAAAGGCCTGGTTGATGAAGAACGTTTTCGCCTGGTGCCTAAAGGTGTACTGTATAACAAAGGCACCAGCCGAACCTCCTTGGGGAGAACATTCCACAAGTGGGGAGCCCCTGCAGAAAAGGCCCATTCTTGTGCTACCACTCTCCAGACCTCTCCTGAGGAGGCACACAAAGATGGGCCTCACAGGATGATCTCAGGGTCTGGCTGGGTTCATACAGAGAGAGGTGGTCCTTGAGGTATTGTGGTCCTGAGCCGTTTATGGCTTTATAGGTCAAAAACAGAACTTTGAATTGGGCCTTGAAACTGATTGGCAGCCAGTGCAGTCAGGACAAGATCAGTGTGAAATGCTCAAACTGTCTTGCCCCGCTGAGCAACCTTGCCACCGAATTCTGTACCAGCTGAAGTTTCCAAACTGTCTTCAGAGGTAGCCTTATGTAGAACACATTGCAATAATCAAACGTAGAGGTTGCAGTGATCTAAGCAAGTGCCTGTGGGAAACCAGCAAGCAGGATTCAAGCACAAGAGCACTCTCCTCTCCTGTGATTTCCAGCAACTGGTATTCAGAAGCATTGCTGCCTCCAACTGTGGGTTTCATTTTGTTTTCAAATGGGGCTGCAGAAGAATTTAAAACCCCTACTAAATGCATAGACGGGTGCTGGCAAAGAAAGTGCCTGCCCTCCCTCCCACCTCTCAGGTTAAGAGCTGGAAGTGGAGAGTCAACTTTTCAAGAAGGGTTTCCCATTTCCCGTCTTTGATCAGTGAGACCAATGGAGAAGAGATGAGGATGCTTATGAATAACTTCCACATGAAGCCGGGAAAGGGAAGGGCTGCTGGCAGCATCACCAGGGAGCTCTCTGTTTGACTCCAAGGGGCTCTTGTTCCAACACCAGCTTTTGCTCCCTCCTTGTCAGACAGCAGAAAGATTAAAGCTGCCTTTTTGATTTAACAGCACCTCTTGTGACAGGCCAGGAGAGGAAGGAGCCTCTGAAGCATTGGGGTGGGGGTGGGGAGCAAGGAAAGATCAATGGAATCCAGATGGATGTGACAGGAATTATGAGACTAGGTCTCTAAATGAGTTTGTACTTTTTCCTGGACCTGCAAAGTAGATGCTGACCCTGCCAGTATAGCCAGTCTCTCATTCCTGTTTCGGGGAAGATGGCATGCCCCCTCACCCTGATCCAGGCACTTGTGTGGGGAGGGGTAAAAGAGGTACTTCTATCATTTCTTACTGGAATACTTGGTCTGATATTGGAGAGAGAAAAATTATTTTCCAGACATGGTGAAGCATGGATGGTGATGGTCAAAAGGCAAACATTTCCAATATAGCCATGAGCTGCTGAGAACCGCAGCCTGGCAGATCTCTGCCCTCAGTTTCTCTTCACTCTTTTTTTTAAAATAATATTTATTAAAGTTTCAAAAAAGTTACAAAAATGTGGGGAAAAAGATAAAAAGGGAAAAAAAGAAACAGAGAATACAAAATACAGAAAAATAAGAACAATTAAAAACATTTCCATCTTTCCATGTTCTGTCTTTCATTTACTTATTTATTTTCATTTACTTTACCCTGACCTCCTCACACCTCACTTTTTTGTATTCTAATTCAATTAAATATTTCAGCAAATCCTTTCCAGCTTGGTTTTTATCCTAATAGTTTATCTTAATGTACTATAATTTTACATTCTCGTCTTTCAGCAGTTAAAAAATAAATTTTTATCTAATCTTTTATATCATTTCTGCTAAAACCACATTACTTCATTCCAACATCCTTCCAATATTCCAGGATTTTACAATGTTTCTGTAGATAAACTTTAATTTTTTTCCAATCTTCTTCCACCAACTCTTCACCTTGGTCTCGGATTCTGCCAATCATCTCCCCCAGTTCCATATAGTCCATCACTTTCATCTGCCATTCTTCCCGGGTGGGTAGATCTTGTGTCTTCCAATACTTTGCGATGAGTATTCTTGCTGCTGCTGTTGCATACATAAAAAAAGTTCTATCCTTCTTTGGCACCAATTGGCCAACCATGCCCAGGAGAAAGGCCTCTGGTTTCTTCTGAAAGGTATATTTAAATACCTTTTTCATTTCATTGTAGATCATCTCCCAGAAGGTCTTGATCCTTGGGCACGTCCACCAAAGGTGAAAGAATGTACCTTCAGTCTCTTTACATTTCCAACATTTATTATCGGGCAAATGATAGATTTTTGCAAGCTTGACTGGTGTTATGTACCACCTGTATATCATTTTCATTATATTCTCTCTTAAGGCATTACATGCCGTAAACTTAATACCTGTGGGCCATAACTGTTCCCAGTCAGCTATCATAATATTATGTCCAACATCTTGTGCCCATTTAATCATAGCTGATTTCACCATTTCATCCTGAGTGTTCCATTTCAACAGCAAGTTATACATTCTTGACAAATTCTTAGTTTTAGGATCTAACAATTCTGTTTCCAATTTTGATTTCTCCACCTGAAACCCAATTTTCTTATCCAAATTATAAACCTCCATTATTTGATAATAATGAAGCCAATCCCGTACTTTGTTTTTTAGTTTTTCAAAACTCTGCAGCTTTAATCTGTCTCCTTCTTGTTCCAATATCTCCCAATATTTCGGCCAATTGGCCTCCATATTGAGCTTTTTCAGAGCCTTTGCTTCCATTGGTGACAACCACCTTGGAGTTTTGTTTTCAAGCAAATCCTTGTATCTTCTCCAGACATTAAACAGTGCTTTCCTGACAATATGGTTTTTAAACGCTTTATGTGCTTTGACCTTATCATACCACAAATATGCATGCCAACCAAATACATTATTGAACCCTTCCAAATCCAATACATCAGTATTTTCAAGAAGTAGCCATTCCTTCAGCCAACAAAATGCAGCTAACTCATAATAAAGCTTAAGGTCTGGCAGGGCAAATCCACCCCTTTCTTTAGCATCAGTTAGTATTTTAAATTTTATTCGGGGCTTCTTGCCCTGCCAGACAAATCTAGAAATATCTTTCTGCCCCTTCTTGAAACATTCCATTTTGTCCAAAATTTGCAATGTTTGAAACAAAAACAACATCCTTGGCAATACATTCATTTTTATCGCAGCAATTCGGCCTAGCAATGAAAGCTTCAAATTTGACCATATTTCTAAGTCCTTTTTCACTTCCATCCAACATTTTTCATAATTATCTTTAAATAGGTTCACATTCTTAGCAGTCATGTTAACCCCAAGGTATTTCACTTTCTTAACCAATGTTAATCCTGTCTCTTTCTGAAACCTTTCTCTCTCAATCGGTGTTAGATTTTTCTCTAAAACCTTAGTCTTCAACTTATTCAACTTGAAACCTGCTACCTGACCAAATTCTTGAATCAATTCCAATACTCTTTTAGTACTAGATTATGGCTCCTGTAATGTCAATACCAAATCATCCGCAAATGCTTTCAATTTGTACTGTTTAGCTCCGACTTGTATGCCTTTAACCAATTGGTCCTTTCTAATCCTATTTAGCAAAACCTCCAGGACCGATATAAAAAGTTTCTCTTCACTCTTGGCCATAGTTTGACTCTAGCGGTTTAATTGAAGCCCACACACCATCTCACCCCCCACAAGAAAGACATTATGAGCAATATGGATAATTCTTAATTTGTTTTTTGCTCGCTGATATGCTCTAAACAAACATATATTTAGCTTATACACAGTCAGCTTTATGTGCTTAGCAAAAATAAAGGGAGCAGGCATCCCACCCACCATTGCAGCCAGTGTGTTTTGACTATATGCGATTTTGGCTTCAGGTGCTATCCATAGAATGTTTAGAGGCTTTGCAAGGAGTGGATACTTTGAACAATGGCAATTCCAGACACTTCTGTAGCACTAATATTCTTGCATCATCAAAAACCTGACTTTTCTTTCCAACATCTGGACCTAGTATGTTGCCTACTTCTGAAATACGGACTGTTAGTAGTATAATAGTGCAGGAGCACAGACAAGTTGCTCTATTCCATTATCATGGTTACTGGCAACTGGAGAGTATCCTCTGTGCATGCGGAAAACTCCTTTTCCTCCTACCATGGAGCAACCTCTGCTTGAGTGATGGAAGGGGAAGGATATCAAGAGGCTGTTCAGCTTTCAACACATAGTCTAAATTTATTTATTTAGACTATTTCTATGCCAGCCAATGTATATATAAATATTTCTTAAGTAATATATAGCAAACTAAAACAAACAAAAAAGTTAAAAAAATACATAATAAAACCATTAATGCAAATTACAAATAAATACTGATATAAATTCCTTCTTCTGATACACTTCCTCACTCAGCACCTCTCAGCCCCCTGGCTTTTACCGAGGACTCCACCCATCTACCCAGGCCCCAAACAAACTCTCAAATCACCCCCAATATCTCACAACAAAGAAGGTTTCTGGGACCTGCTGACATCACCCTCGCCTCTCTCTCTAGGCTTGCTTTTATGGGCAGGCACCAAGGCTGAGGCACCTTCCTCAGGCTGTCCACACCAGCAGGTTTGAAACTGGTTGTATGCAGTGCAGTGGATCGAGTGCTAAATGTGACAGAGCTGCAGAAAACATGAGGAAGCCTTCATCCCTGCCTATGAAAGCAAGCCCAGCGATGGGGCACTAAAGCAGCTGGAAGAAGATAAGGGGTGTGCGGAGGCTGGAGAAAGATATTGCACCCTACAATAACCATTAGGAAGGCCTGGCAACTTCCTTCTCAGCACGGGGTAAAGAGGGGAGGGGAACAAAAGGAGTTGTTTGACTTAAGAGTGCACACACGTGTGCACACACACATGCGCACACTGTAGCGGGGAATTCTCAAAATAAGCATTGCCTACAGTGCTGGGGGTTGCTTTTTGTTTTACTTCTTGATTTGGTTCTGGCTTCTGCCCTGCGGCTTGTTGGGCTTCAGTGTCTGGATGCAGCCTCTCGCCTCCTCTCCACCACCTTAGGGCTCAGGGGAGCATGACTGTCTGCGTAGCTCCAGCATTGCTGCTCTTTTTAAACAACCAAAATCCATTGGAATCTAAATTCTTGAATGACGCTTCACTTGTGCCTTCAAGAGCTGCCCCAAATGAAAATGGTGATGATGTTCTAGACAGACTCTCTGGAGGGAGCACCATGATGAGAGCCACTCAAAGGTGCCCGGGGCAAGGGCTTGGTGTGTACATGGAGCAGGGGATAAGAGCTGAGTGGATGCTCATGCCAGAAGGGCCTCCTGGGTCTCTTCATGGAGTCAGCTTGAGTAGCTGCCCATCTCGCCTTGGAAATGCTTTCTCACTTTGTTCAGAATTGGCAGTGATCTGATGGCTGAAACTCCCTGTGTGTCCAGTGACTCCACGGAATCCAGGAGGGAAGCTCTGTGAGCATTGTTGGGCTGTCCTGTCTTGGGGTGCGAGCTGTCCTGGACAGAAATTCCCTCAAGAGAGCTTGCCCCTTCTCCTCAAGAGCTCCAAGAGCCAGGCTGCCAGAAGACCCATCAATGGACCCTCTTCTGTCCAGTCAAAGCCAAGGAGTCTGCCCCCTGTGGATGCTGCTGTCCCTCCTCCCAAGAGGCCTTCTCTGTGCACTCCCTTCTCAGGAAGCTGCATTCAGCCATTCCCATCCAGCCACTTAGCAATAAAGCAGACAGAAATTCAAGTTTCAGGCCTAGCAAAGTGACTCTGCCCATCTGTGCCCCACCCACCCCCCATTTAGAATACAGCAAGGCAAAATTTGAAACTGCTGTTGGTGAGGCAATAGCAACATGCATATTTGATTTTTATGCTGGATGTAAATTGCTGAATAAGGCAATGGCATAAAGGGAGGCTGTGGCTTCCTGCCTGTCATGGGCAGCCAGCAACAGCAGAACAAAAGCTCTGGCCATTAGAAACACAGCAGAGAGGCACATTATATAAATGACTTTGCCTTCCTCACCCTCTGCTCCCCACTGGGGCAGATAGGACAGAACTGGGGCACCGGATTCTTGTATGTATTTCCTGTGTGAATGCCCACCCGCCATTTTTTTTTTTAGACTTACCCCTGACAAGTTGGTTGGGTTGAGAGGCCAGGAATTGGCCCCACAGTGAGTACGGCAGCTGAACTCAGGATTGTACCAGGTGCCTCCAATGGCATAAGGCTCCAAGACTCTGTTTTCCTGGCACTGTCAAAGGCAGGGCTCTGCTAGACAGATGAGGGCAGTTAATGTACTTGTTATGATCCCCAAAAGCGCATGGTTGCTTCAGTGCAACTGGGAGCAGTTTGGTTGTTTTGCAATTGAATTTGTAGTTACAGAGCAGTTCTGGGGCACATATCCTTCCTTAGAAAGCCAGTCCCAGGAGAGGAGTTGGGTCCCCTGCAACAGAATGCCAGATGTGAAAGATGTACAGGCGCAGGAGACACCTGTCATTCTACTGCTTGCCAGAGGAGAATGCCGCTCTTAATCCTGATGGGAACTTTTCTGCCTCCCTGAACTGGTGCCCAGCCCCAAGTTAGGTTGTGTTTTTTTTGCTGCTAAGTAGCTAAACTGAGATGTTGTGTGTAAGAAATGGAAAGTGACAGGATATGACCAAGGCATTGGAAATCAATCCAGACTAAATGCGCTTCTTAACTATAAGTGAATAGTTGAAAACAATCCTCTTTTATAGCCGTGGAGATAAATACTCTGTTTTTATTAGGAAAAAATGGCTTTGGACTGAATAAAGTCATTTGATTAACTAGTCAAAGCAGATGGTTTATTGATGTTTCAGGAAAGAGTTTACAAGGTCTGTTGAAAAAAGAGACCCAGCTATGAATTAACAAATGACCCTGCCGTGGGGGACATTGACAGTTCACTGTAATAGATTTATGGGCTTCAACTTGGTGTTTTGTCCACATCTGGTTTATTATGATAAAATGTTGAGGCTTGACTAACCTATACCCTTCTTGCAATCTACTATATCGACCCTTGAACTCTAGGACTCTGAGCAAAGCTGGGCATTAAAATCCAAATTTGTCTTAATCCAGCAGGATCAGTTTCTGTGTTGTAGTTTATTTTTAGTGTCCATGTATATACACACTCCACAGTGGAAGGGTAGATTACATTGGCTTGTGCCCAAGCTATTTATATCTTATGGCAGTGGATTTAAAGTTTAAGAGATGAGATCCCAGATGATTTGTGTGATCTCCAGGAACTCAGCTGTGCCCCTAGAGACCTGGGGCATGGATTTCTTGGAGACTGGCTTTGAGTTTCTCAGCATTGCCACTGACAGACAGCTATTCAAGGCCAGGCAAGAGGCTGAGGGCTGGAGCTCAGGGACAGAGTAGAAGATCCAGGTTGGTCCTCTTCCCTGAAGGAACAGAAAGGGGCTCTTGGGAGCAGTGGCGCACCAGAGTTGATGCTGCAGGCAGGGTAGGACAGCTGTTATGTTTCCATTGCACCCTCTGCAACTTCCACAACAGATACTCTGGGTATAAGAATGTAAGAGCAGTTGTATGGGATGAGACAAAAGGTCCACCTAGCCCACTACCCTGTTCTGACAGCAACAGCCACCTAGGTGCCTCCAGGCATCTTATGACCAGCAGGGTTTGAGGGCAAAGCTGTCTTCTTTGCACTGCCAAATCTTTTAGGGCAGATCTCTTAACTTCTCAGCCCCTCAGTACCAGAAGCAACCATGCTTCAGTATGATGGAGGGGGAAAGCTGTGTCACATTGCCACAATAATTCATAGCAACTGTACAGCCCCTTGGCTGTGCTGCTACTGCTGCTGCCTATGACACACTCTCCTTTCTTCACCCCCATCCCATTTCATACCCTAAGAATTCTTTTTTCTTTCCATCTGCGATGGGGACCAAAGAGGAGAGGAGGCAGGAGCCATGGAAATGGAATATATATCTCCTGTGGGAAGCTATGAGAGGAGGAAGCCAGCAAGGGACTCGTATGTGTTAATTTGCCCATGTTGTGAGCTCTGCTAACCACTATCTGAATGTAGCTGAAGATGACAAAGTGATGAATGGAAGTCGAAGGCATCTTTTATTGCCTCCACCAGGCTTGTGGGCTATATATGCACTTTCTACTTTTTCATAACAGGTCTGGTGGGCAGTTGGCTGCTGGAATTCCGGGTTGTTCTGCAGCCGCTTCTCTCCTGTAATAAGATCTGCAGAAATAATTTAAAAGAGCTGAAAGGCAATTTAGAGCCCTCTTTCCTCCCTCCCTCCACCCCAACATACAATAGGAGCTCGCCAGGTACCCTCCAGATGAACTAAGCTGCCTCCTAAAATACTTCTTCCCCCTATTTCTGTAATTTATTAACTGCCTACAATTTTATTTACTGGGGGGCTCTGGATTAACTGAGAACAGTTGCTGTCCAAGCTTCCCCTCAGTCTCTTTTGTGTCCTTTCTCTCTCCTCTGTTCCAGAAGAGTCAGTCACTGTCTGAGCTTCTGCTCTGAAAAAAGATTTTCCTGTTTCTCATCCTCTGAACCAGCCACATGCAGAGGATTTGATTTCTACCCAGCCCCACTCACTTAACAGCATTTGGCCTTCCTTGGCTTGGTGAGATTCCAGGCGAACTCGTTGCACTGCACTGAAGAGCATACACAACTCCGGTTCCTTCAGGCCACATGCCAACTGTTGTGCCCTCCAAGCACAGCATCACATGTTCTGTGGCACAATACAGCTGAAGCTGAGGAAGGTAAAGCAGAAGGCAGCTCAGCAGGGAAGACTTGGCATTGTTGTCAGAAGGGCCCAGGACCTAGACTATCAGCATGGCAGTAAGCAATGGGTAGCAAATTTAATGAAGAGAGTTTGCCTATTATAGGATGTAGAGCTGCACATACAAAATGGGTTCCTGCATGTGCTGCTCCTTCAGCTGAAGTGAATGGGTTCAGTGCTACTCAACCTGCTTCTACACTAGGCTTTGGGAACCTTTGGATGCTGCTAAACTACAATTCCTTTCAGCCCCAGCAAGCATGGCCAATGTCTAGGGATGATGTGAGTTGTAATTCAGCAACATCTGGAGGGCCAGAGTTCTCCCCCACACCTGCTCTACATTGTCCAAGAGCACTAAACCAGCTCTCTCCTGCTAGCTATAGAGATTTAACCTGCTATCAGTAGGGCTGACTAAACTTGTCAGACTACAAATCCCATCATACCTGTTCATTGATCATGCTTGCTGGGGTTGGTAGCAGCTGGTCATATTGCTGCTGGTGGCTAATAGTCATGATGACTGTGTCTAGGACCTCTAGGATCAGAGGTGTGGTGCCTCTGAAGGGCAAGGTCTGAATGCAGTATTATCTCCACCACTTGGTAATTCCTGTGAAAAGCAAACTGCCTCAATTTGTAGAGGAAGAACTTGGTTCTCCTCAATGCTAGTAGCTAGCCTCATCCTCTTCCAGGGTTCAGGGAGGTAGCTGTGTTGGTCTGACGCAATCGAAATATATATATATATAAATGTCCAGTAGCACCTTAGTTTTACCCTCTTTTAATGCCTTCTGCATTTGCATCCATGACTGCACTTGGTAGGAGCTAAGTGGGCATGCCAAGGAGATCTCCGGCTGCTTTGCGGTTTCCCAGCTTGGCCACAATGGGGACACTCTGAGACTGCTGAGCAAGAGGCACCAGTGCAGAGAAAGAAAGCGGGCCCAAGTTTTCCTCCTCCTCTCATATTTGGACTTTACTTTTGCAGGGGGGGTTGTGATTTGACTGCGGGTGGCCTTAGATTGAATAAGAGGAAGCGCGCCCCCCGCAACACCCACACCCCGCTGCCCTCATTGGGGCGGGACACCCACCCACATTAAAAGAGGAGGCGGAGTTCCAACCCCGCTGCTAGGCATGGCATCTCAATGGAGCCTCCATGGCCAATGGCAGTCTACTTCCACACAACATTATCCTGCCTGCCTGGCGGCGGCTTCACCGTCCAAGCCCAGCAGGCGCTCGAGCAGCGGGACCTGAAGCCCCCCAGAAAGGCCGGTGCCTGTGTGTGCCCCCCGCGGGGCTGGAGTTCGCATCCACGGGCGCCTGCCCGAAGGTACCGGCGCTTCGCAAAGGGCAGGGCAGGCCCTTGACTTGGGGCGGGGAGGAAGGCCGGGTTGCCACACCGGTGAAATTCTGGCCTGTAAGACAAGGGGGCGTGTCGCCCCCTCGCAGTGCCTCTACCGCGCGGTCGCCATGGTGATCGGCGGCCGCTCTCCCGTCTGCCGAGCTTGCCTGCAATACCTCGTTCCTTATTGGCCGAAGGGAGAACCAAAAGCCAATCGCCTAAGCCGCTTTCGGCCTTCCAGGTGCCAGCAAGGTAGAGCGACTCCAGCTCGGAGAGGTCCGTTGCGCGGCTCTCCGCCCCAGGCAGCGGTGATTGGGTTCTGACGGGGGAGAAGGCGGGCCCAGATCTGGCACTCCAACGCCGTTGGCCGAGCGGCGTGCCCATCGCTTAGTGGGCGGAGAGAAGGACTAGCGGCGGCCCCGTTTGAAGCAGGAGATGGAGATGGAGGCGCCGGAGCGCGAAGAGGCCTGCGGTGAGGAGGCCGTGGCAGGGAACGCGCCCCTTGCCCCCCAGAGAAAGCCCCTCCCCCAAAGGCATCCCTCGCGGACCCCTCCCATCCCCCGCCTCGTGTACACCGGGGAACAAGGGCGGGGTCTGGAGGAGGAGGAGGCGCCCCCACCCTCGGCTCGCCCCGTCTCCCGGTTCTGATGGCCGCCTTTCTCCCCAGCAGAATGCCTGGGCCGCCCTCCGGCCTCCCGTGCCCTGAAGCGTCTCTTTGGAGAGCTCCGCGCCCTCTACCAAGAGCGCCTGCAGTGCGTGGGGATCCAGCTGGAGGAGAATCCGGAAGGCGCTCGCAAGGTATCTCCCCTCTTTCCCTTAATTGGGTCTCCCTTTGTACTAGGAGGTGTTCCCCCGAGCAACATCCTGCCCCCTCCTGCCAGGGTACTGCTGGCTCGCCCTCCACTGCCCAAAGGGAGTGGGCGCCCGACACACACATACAGGGCGGGATTTAGCTTTGATGAGGCCCTAAGCTACTGAAGGTAACGGGGCCCTTTATATGTCCAGCTGTCCTTTATCAACAACAAATTGTCGCTGTTAGAAATGAGCAAACCAGTGATATTTTAGAGAGCAGGCTAGCAAGCGTGGCCCATTTCTTACATCATAGGAGCCTACAAAACACAAAACACTGTTGCTGTATGTAGGTTTTATTTGTTTTTTAATCTTATATTTTGGAAATATACATCCAGGTTTTTTTCCTTTAATTTTTTTTTTTTTGGGGGGGGCAAGAGACTGGGGTCCTAAGCTATAGCTTGTTTAGCTTAAACATAAATACAGCACTGCACACATACCCCCATGACTGGTATTCCTGCAAAACTAGCGGCTGGTTTCTTAAATGGTTGTAACTGTTTGCTGTTTATCTCACAGCTTTATCAAGTTTGCAAGGTGTATCTGGGCCATCAGCTGCCAGACATGTTGGCACCATTGAGTTCTTGGGTGATCAACCCACTCAGCCTCTTGGCTATCTTCTTTCTGTTTGCATCCAAAATTAGATTGAGGTTGTGCACCTGTGGAAGCAGACTGGGAAATCCACATGGGCCTGGCATTTTCTTGCAGTGTTTTTCACAGCTGCTCTATTTCATGGAAAAATGAGGCCTACAGGCTCACCAGGTGTCCCTGGGGATCAGGACTAAGGCCCCTTGGAAACTTACCCAGGGTTAGGGTTGAGGGCACAGGTGGGTTGTTATGCTGATCATGTGCTGTGTTGCTGGAAAGTAAAGGGGCTGTATCTGGATGACTGAATCAAGCTCTCCAAGGAGTCTTGTTTTTAAAGGAGGACAAAGTCCAGAACTGACTGTTCCAGATAATGGATGCAGCTCTGCTCAGGTACTTCTGCCTTTGTGGACTGTTTCTGACAGGCTACTCTGTGTGGTGGAGATGCACAGCAGCACATTGGCTGACAAATTGTATCTGAGTGCAGCAAGCATAATAATAATTGATAATTTTCCCCAAGCCATGAGCAACCCTATAGCCAGGCCCCTTGATCCACTTCTTTCAGAAGTTCTGCCACTGAGTGCTGACAGGGCAGCTGGAACTTTCCACAAGAGCTCAGACTTCCTTCTGAGTTGTCTGGCTTGGCACACATAATTACCCAGATGCCATTTTTGGCACTTTTTTATATATTAGAAAGTGGGAAATGGAAAGAGATAATAAAGGTAGCTATATTTGGTCCATAAGTAAAATTTTATGTGAGCAGCCAAAATGTCACAAAATAACGTGCAAGTTTCCAGGTCTCTAGAACACTTCTTCAGGCTGGATGCCAAGCAGAACAGGGTAGAGGCAAAGAAAAGCTGGGTTAATGTTGTAGCACTTTAAAAAAAATAAATAAATATTTTTTATTAAGCTTTACATAACAAATTTCAATATAAACAATTCATTCACCTTCACGTTTAGGATTCTCTGAATGTTGTAGCACATTTAGTCAAAGTCTTATAAAGTGATATTCACAACCTAAGAAGTAGAATATAGTATAATGCAAGCCTCAAAAGAGTGCAGCTTTTAATATTGCTAGGAGTTATTAAGAATGAGAATAGGCAAAGTTACAACACTTTCATAAACAATGGAGAAAAAATACAACTAAGGATAGGATTGTTAATACTCCATCATCATTTTAGACCACATATACAGGTATTAATAACAACTATTAACTACATAAGGAGAGCAAAAGATCCTGGAACTGACAGCCAGTTCTGCTCTCAGCCTCATTCCACCTCCTGGTGAGGCCTCCATTCTGCAAATATGGGATTTTTGTATTCTGCATGGCTCATGTGCTTCCTCTGTCACTAGTAGGAGTGATAATCACATGGTGAGTTGACTCAAGTGCTGCCTTCACCCCACCAATACAGCTGTAAACAGCTGCCTGCCATTATGGACTTGCTCAGCAAAGGAGAGTCAAGAAAGGGTCAATGTCTCTGTCATGTTTATGCCAGTGTGGTCCTGTTGACCAAAGCAAAATTTAGGTGACATTTATGTGGCAGTGGGCCCAATCTTATTCTGGCATTGGATGCAGTTGTAGTTAGTGCTGAAAACTGGGTAGTGTGGGTATCTCTGGCAAATATTGTAGTGCTGGCCGTGTGATTATGCTGGCCTGTAAAGAGAAGGATGCTCCTTGGACATGGTCATTGTTTCTCTCATTTATCACCCTTGCATATGAGGTTTTGTAACTTCATGTTGCTGTGTTTTAAGGAAAGGCTTGGGTCCCATTGTAGATTGTTTGTGCTCATGAGTTCTTATGATCTCGCTGAGCATCCAGACTCCCAAGTGGCTCCTGAGCAGGGTGCTGGAAGGTGAGGGATCCTAGAGTCTCTGGCTGGGTGACCATTGACATTTGCATGTACCTCGAACCCTCTTCATCACTCTTTCTGTGTAGAAACCTTATCCTTCTACCTTCTTTTGTTCAGATAGGGAATATTCCTGGCAAATAATGACCAGTGTAGAAACTAACTAGCCCATTTCTGAAAAATAAGGTGGCCTTGTATGAAGGGCATATTATTTGTGTTGGCTTTGGTAGTTGGTCTTGGGGTGCAAAAATATTGAAAGGTTTTGCTCTGTGCCTGCATGACAGCCATCAGCCTGTATTGAATTCTACAAATAGCATACGTGAAAGGTCTTGGAGATGGGGAGACTGCCCGTTCCCTCCCCCGCTGGTATTTTTAGCTGGATGAGAGAATTAGAGTGCTGGTGCGCTCTTGTCCAGGGTTCCTACTCACCCTTCATTCAAGCAGAGTAAATGCAATCTCCAATACCGTTCTTAAAAAAAATCTCTGAAGAGCCAGAGCACTGGAGGGCTTCAAATGAGCTGTGGAATAGAAGCAGTTCATTAGACACTTAGTTTCTATCTTTGGAAACTAAAAGCCTAGAACAAAACAGGAGGCATTTCATCCTCTGCCAGATCGGATGAGAAATGTAGAGGGGGTAGTGGTTGTCAGATGAAAGATAGGGAGTGAGGCAGCATGAAAGTGGAACTACCCCCAGTGAGAGCCAAAACATTGCCACTTTAGAGCAGGGTGTGTTCCTGAGAATGGGGAGCAAAAGCCAGCCCCTGGTATGCGTGTGCCTTGAATATTGTGGCTTCTGGAAGATCATTTGGGGAGCTTCTGCAATGATGAAAAAGGGCTGTGTTTGGCTTGCCTGTGCCTTGGCCAGGGGCTCCCTTTTTCCAGGAAGATGCCTCTGCTGTATGGAGGGGTATAACCCTAATGGCTGGTTGTATGCCATTAAAAGGTATTGTACACTCATAAAAGAATGACATTTTGATCAATGCTGTTATAAGAATTACTGTCTTGACACAGGAAAGCTTTCCTGTTGCAAGTTTAAAAATATGCATTTAAAAGCTTTTTATTGAATACCTTTGCAGCATCCCTGAGAAATCAGCCGTTTTGGTGTGAGGTTGCTCTGAAGTGCTCCTTGGTGTAGCCGGGGTGCAAAGCTGCTCTTTGTGACTGGAAAGAAGAAGGGATTTTGGGCTCAATTATTGCAGAGGCAGAGGGGGAATCTCCTTAGGCACATACCCTACAAAATCAAAATTTGCTACTTTAAAAAAAGAGAAAAGAAAAAGCACGTACTTAGTTTTATTTTTTTACTTTTGGACAGTTACTCCACCAGCCCTCTTTTCCACCTTTGGGCCTGGAAACTGATCAAGAGTGCATTTGCAAAGGTGCGTGGACTCAAGCACCTCTCCATCACATCCTCCTGCTGCTTAATTGTAGATGTCACATGTAGTTTGATCCTTGTTTGTCTTTGCAGGTAAAAGCTTTACCTGTTGAAGGGGTCTTGATTCCAGTTGGCCTCTCAAATGTGTTTGTCAAACCCCTTCGCAACTGAGTCATTGCAATAACTATCCTGGCAGTGCTGTGTCAATCCAAGGATTTTGTATAGATGCCTGTTGAGACTCCAGCCCAGAGTGTATGCGAAGGAACATACTCCAGAGAAAGAGAGCGCGAGCGCCTGTGGCAGTTGACCTGCACTGTATAACTGATCCTGCCTAACAAGCAACCTGTTGAGTGACTGAATGGTGGGGACTTGTGTCATGGCAGGGACAGCCTGGATCCAGCTGAGTAATAGCCACAGGAGCCTAGAGCTTGGGGAACACAACACAAGCCCTGGGAAATCTGGGCTTCTGCTCTGAACTGGCATTGGTTCATCTGAAGCTTCTGAGTTCTGGAGCGAGCTAGTGCACAGAATGTCTTTTGTCATCCCTTTGTTTCCTGTTGATCCCCTGCCCCCAGTCAGATGCCAGCAGCTCCTTTTTTTCATTATGCTGTCCTCTGTGCAGGTGCAGTTAGGAGTGCTGTGTTGGTTTGAGGGCCTCATCCTTTGGACTGCTTTGCAGCTGTTGTGTTTAGGCCTTACAGGGGGGAAAACACATCACATTCAGAACAGAGGCCGGCCTTTGTTTTGTTAGTGGGATGCGCCCTGATTTTAACAGCAAAAGGGATGCACAAGAGGAGGGAGTGGAACTCTAAGCCTGTCCTTGCCACCTAACCACATGGCCTTGCAAAGCCTCCTTCTTTTGCCTGGTCTTATTGTTTAGTTTCTCTGTTAGGGGTTGACCCATGACAGAGTCTTTTCATTGGTGGTTCCCCATTTGTGAAATGCCCTGTCAGCAGTGCTTGTATTTACCAACAAATTTTAAAACCCCAGTGACAAGCCCCACTTGCCAAGAAACAATCAGGAGTGCACTTTAAGTTTCCCAATAGTTCCACACCTAATGTCATAAGTGGATGAGTGTGACTTGGGGCGGAAAAGGCCTAGGAGGCAAAATGAGAACTGCTGCTGTGCCTAATGAGTGCCCCACCGCCAGGAGGGCCAGAGATTCCCCACAGTTGGTCTTTGTGGGAATTGTTGCAAGTAAAAAGTGTGTGCACAAAGATTATTTCCTGCAAAGCTCCACAGAAGTCTATTTTTTTTTCTTAGCTAGTTTTGGGATCTCTGTTAGGAAAGTGCTGAAAGATTTCCTCTTCCACCACCCCACCTTTCTCTAAACTGGCTGCTCCTGCCTTGGCAGGTGTTTCTCTGTGTGAATACTTGGTTGGGAAAAGAGATTCCTTGGGAGGGTTTGCTATTGCTGTTTTACTGTTGCTGTTTTGGAGAACATAAAGGCATTCTGGCAGCTTTGTGTGAACATATATTACTTTTCTTTTTTAAATTTGAAAATTTGTAGAGGATTTTGTTAAATAGCCTATTGATGATAGCCCTGTCTTCAGTGTCCACACATTGTAGGATTCTTATCTGTGGTGTCAATGTACTGCCCCCCCCCACATTTCTAAGCATATAATACTACTTCCAACTAATACTTCTAACTCTGCAAAGTTAGTCTATATAGTTAAACTGCTATGGAGCAGAAGGCGATGAATATTCACAAATTATTTTGGTGAGCAGCAGGATTGAAATGTGCTGGATGCCGTGAAAGCTTTTCATTTCTTGAATTACAGTTTTTATGTAGAAATTTCTCAACCAGTTTATCTTGGAATCGCTAGAATGTGGAAGGCCCACCAAGGTCTGGCTTGTGTAACCTGTTTTCTGTAGAGACATGTTTATTGGCAAATATTGCTTTTGTCCTCCTCCTTCCAAACCAAGTCTGATCTTGGTGGATTGTTTGCTAATGTTGCATGCTGTAGCTACAAGAGGGCTGTAACTCGATGGCAGAGCACACAAAGCTGTGCACACTGAAGGTTCCAGGTTCTGTCCCCAGCAGCATCTCCAGGAAGGACTGGGAAAGACTCCTATCTGAACCTCTGGGAAGCTGCTGCTGGTCACTAGAGAAAATATTGAGCTGGATGGACTGACTCAGAAAAATAGTTTGCTGATATTACAAACTGTTTGACTGAGGGGTGTTGCTTCCTGTGGCGCATGCATGTACGGTATATTCCTTTTGTTCTGTCAATTTATTTTCAAACTTGTTTTGCAGGCTTTGGACACACTACTAAAACCTGACCAGAGGGAGCAGCAGACAAGGAAAATAGAGATCCAGAATACTGGTTGGGTCTCTTTTGAACCTTCTTTTTGTCTGCATTGGGGCAAAATTCAGCCTCTGTTATTTGGTGGAAAGTAACAAGGGTGATGAGGGAAGGCTGGAGCTCAGTGGCAGAGCACACCATTGATCATGTTGGCTGGGGCTGATGGGGAACTGGAGTCCAATAACATCTGCAGAGAGAGGCCACAGGTCTCTCACCCTTAGTGTATACCCTGCCTTTCTATCAAACATTTACTATAATCACAAGAAAACAAACAATAAAAAACCCAGTGATACAATCCCAACAAGATGGAGATACTGTTTGTGGGTGGTTTGCTTGCCCAAGGAAGTGATATTCAGCCAGTTCTGGCCTGATCTGTCTGCCTGCTAAATATCAGGAGTGCAGTTAGAACTTGTATATCCAGCTTTGACTCGGGAAGCGCTGCTATTCTCAGTAGCTCTGAGTACTTTTCACCAGCTTTGGTCTGTGGCCTCCTACACCCGCTTTTTGCACTGTTCCCTCCAGTCATCCAGGCTCTGGAAATCTCAAAACAGTATTATTGTAATGTGTTATAGTTGAGGCTGTCTTTGGAGACAATTTGGAAACTGTGGCTACTTCAGAACACAACTGCTGACCTGGGCTGGGTGACAACATTCTCTCTCTCTCCCTCCCTCCCTCCCTCCCTCCCTCCCTCCCCCCAAAAAACGTTAAGACAGTCCCACTAGCTCTCAGTTAATTACTGAGCTCAATTCAAGGTGCAGGGCCTTTTTTCTTAAATCCAGAAGGGTTCTTCTTATGCTCCTGTGGCTTTGAAATTTCTGAAGAGCTCCATTGTTTGGCCACTGATGGGCATTCCAGGCTGATTTGATCTTTCCGTAGAAGATTACTTGGATTAATGAGATCAATCAGGCTCAGAGACTCAGCTGCAGTTGGACTGACGATCAAGCTGGATATGTGTTAGCCAGGCATAGAGCTCTGTACTGCCAGCACATTACTTCCGTTGCCAAGAAGTTGTTGTCTCTTTTACACACGCAGAGTGAAACCTCTGGTTTCTGAAAAGGAAGGCTAGAATAGTATTAGTGTGTTGTCCCACATTCAGCTTGCACAGCTGCCCATAGCTCCAAAGGCTGTCAGGAAGATCTCTGTGCCCTAGTTAGAGAAACTGCAATAAGCCATACTCTTCTGACGCTCTTGGCAAGTGGCTGTCGCAGTCCCTCGTAGTTTTAACAAGCTGTAAATGTTTGGTGGGCAATGCTGCTTTTGGTTCTTGAGAGAGGAGGTCTTGAAGTTCTGGCTCTGGATGTTGCTACTCTTTAATGCTGATGATTCTGGTGTCTCCTTCTGACCCTCTTCTTTTTTGGCCCTCTTTCTCAGCAGCACATCAGCCTCGGTTCCCTCTCCCTCCCCACTCCCTTGCTCACAACACACAGACTCTCCCTCTCATGTCCTTTTCTCCTCCTCACTGAATTCATCTTTGGCTTCCTTAGTGAAAACTGTGCTGTTCTTCTCCTGTTTTTAGATTAATCTGCCTCTGTAGCTGGAATTTTGCAGCAGCTCATCCAGTGGCTGGGCTAACAGGATCCAGCATACTTAGTTTTATCTCTCTTCCATGTGGTGCCAATATCTTGTTTCACAAGTAGATTTCAGAAGCTGGTGCTCTGTGGACTCTTGCTCAGCCCCCAGTATGCAAAACACTGGAACTATCTGCATCCCTGGTTTTGGTCACTGATGGGTGCTGGGGAGAGGGGGCGCTGCAGATTTTCCAGTTCAGCTTCCTTCTGGATTGGCTGCCACAGATCCCTCCCTAATGCACGCCCCCTCTCATTTGTGGGTTTATTTATTTGTTTCATTTTTGGAAGGTATGGGCTGCCCTTCAGTATAATATTTCCAGGATATCTTTCAAATAAAAAGGAAAAAAAAAATACATAAACACCAAAACCATAAAATCAAAGGGCATCTGATAAAAGCAATGTAAAATAGCCACAATGATTTGTTAAAAGATCTACGGAAGCAAATAGATCTCCATCTGGTGCCAAAATGGCATTGAAGTTGGTGTAGAGTGAGCTGCCTTATAGGACAGCGGTGTCACCACCAAGGAGTCCCTCCCTCTGTGCCCTGTCCTCGTCATCCTCTGCATGGAGCACTTTCTGCCCCACCCTCTCTTTCTCTTCTGGAGAAAGTGGAGCAATTGGAGTGTCTTTATGTAGAATCATGGCTATACCATTTTAGTTTGTGGGGTGGAGTGCAGAGGTGGATGCTCAGATCTGCAGAGTGCAAAGTCTTTTGCTCCACCCCTTGTTGACCGCCCAGTAGCCTGGCTTGGACTTGTCTGTGCTGATGACAGTCTAGACTGCGTTTCACATTTGCACTGTAATTACTGGTAGTTAATTATTTTTAATAATTATATTCCACCTTTCCTCCAAGGAGCTCCAGGTTACTTAAATGGTTCCCCCTCTTACAACAACTTTGTGCTGCAGGTTAGGCAGTGGAAGAGCCAGGATTTGAATTTGGGCCCGTCCAGTCCAAGTCTACTATGTCACATCATAAATTATAGAGTTTGAAGCATCCCTGTTGTTTACGACTTACATATGAGTACTAATGCCTGGGAATTCCTAGGGATTCCCCTTCAGTTTCTTGGAGTTCAAGGTTCCATATCCAGCTTGTTCATGGCTGTCATTTGCATGCCAGAAGGATCTCTCCCTCCCTCAATTCTTTTGGGGAAGCAGCACAAGTCCAGGAAGAACAGCTCTCTCCATTCCTTCTGGTGTGCTTACTGCAATTCTGGCGCTCTTGTTCCCAGACAGTTTCCTTTAACAGTCTGCCCTAACTCTGCAGCTCTGGATTCTGTATGGGAGAGGGGGAGGCCTTTCTCTTCCCACCCTCCCACATCCAAAGTATCTGGGGACACTTTGCTTCTCTTTCCAGAGATTTTGACATGATTATTGTCATAGGGAACCTGAAGCCATGGAAGTTAGCCCCAAAGTTTGCAATACTCAAGGGACTCTTGTGAGTCTTAGTCCTCCGAGCCTGAGGTTTTCCTCCCCACCCCCTAAAAACACCTCCTTTTAACATCCCTGGGGGCATATGTGGAGTTTCTGCTGAAGCCAAGAGTAGCTTTGCTTTGCATGGGTAATTAACTGGATCATGTAACAGACAAAAATGTTTTTCCTGTACTGCGGTAATAATAAATCTGTTGCTACTTCTGGCCTGCTGTGTTTTGACCATAGTTGGAGATGTCTAATGACCGAGTGATTTTTCTCCCACAAAGTTCAAATAACAACAAAGAACCTGCTTCATTCCAATAGGACTGGCAGGCAAGAATAAGGAACTGCCAATGCCTCCATAGGATCAAGTGAGGAGCTGCATCTTTTTCTCAGAGTTTGGAACTGTTGAAAGATGTGGCAAAGTTCAGGATTCTCCAGTCATGCCTAACCTGTGGCAGAGGCTTTGCATAGATTTCCCCATAGGCCAGATTCTCCCCAATTCCAGCTCATGGTGCTCAGGTGCTTCAGCACTCCCTTGCAGATTAAAAAACACACATGTAATATTGTGTTTCTGTCATGGGCCGTCAGTAGCACTGATTGAAGGTTTGGATAAAAAGGTGGCGATATTGGAGCCTTTTTAGTTTGGAAAAAAGCTTGAGTTAAGGGAAGATATGCAGGAGGTATATTGGATAAAGTGAAAAAGATGGATTTCACTTTTAGCAAAGGCCATTCAGTGAAGCTGAATGTTGGGAAATTCAGGACAGACAAAAGGAACTACTTTTTCACACAGCACATAGTTAAATGATGGAATTCCTTGATACAGGATGTAGTGATGATGATTGCCACCAACTTGAATTAGACAACCTCCTGGAGGACTTATCCAGTACTTATCCTACTAGCCATGATGGCTGTGTATTAATTACCTTCAGTGCCAGAGGCAGTATGCTGGGAATCGCAAGTGGGCAGAGGTCCTGCTTTTGGAGTTCCCATTGGGCCATCTGGTTGGGCCCTGTGAGAACAGGATGCTAGACCAGATGGGCCTTTGACCTGATCCAGCAGGGCCAGTGTGGTGTAGTGGTTAAGAGCGATAGACTCTTAATCTGGAGAACCAGGTTCGCTTCCCTGCTCCTCCACATGCAGCTGCTGGGTGACCTTGGGCCAGTCACACTTCTTTGAAGTCTCTCAGCCCCACTCACCTCACAGAGTGTTTGTTGTGGGGGAGGAAGGGAAAGGAGAATGTTAGCCGCTTTGAGACTCCTTAAAGGAAGTGAAAGGCGGGATATCAAATCCAAACTCTTCTCTTATGGGAACATACATTGATGCTGAATGTGTGGGGTGTCAATTATGTATTTATATTTATCAGTAAGAGACATGAAGGAGTACCCTTGGGGAGGTGGGCAACTGTCAAGGGGGCTCTACAAAATGGAGTGTAGAAGCAGGGTCGCATCTTCTTCCTGCCATTTCTGCCTGTGATGAGACAAGTAGCTATGGCTTCTAACACCACAAATATTGGGCTGGCAGGAAAGGTGAAGGCAGTGAGGGAGAGTTGTGGCTAGACAAGAAATGATTCTGTGGAGGCTGTTTTCCATTGTACTTTAGCCTGCCTTCCAAATCACATGTTTGCTTATGCACCTGAACTTATATAGCATCAACTGCATCAGTATTCCTCATTTTTTTGAAGGTGTAACTTTCCTTGCTCACGCACTATAGCTTTGCTCAAGTGACCTTCTACACATATCCTATCTGTACATTAGCACGGCTTAGGAATGTGTTTGTCTCTTCTGTCTAAAAATACCCAGCTGGTAGGATTCACGATCCATGAAGGCTAATTGAAACAATTTCTCTTCAGGTTTTGGCAGGTGATGCATGCATCTTAAGCATTAATATCTATAAACTGAATAGTTAATGAATCTAGGCTCTAATAATGAATTAGAAACACTGAAATTATCAGGATGTGGAGGAGAATTTTCAGTCACGTTTGCTTATTAAAAGCTTGCTACTTAATAAGCTAATCACTTTATTTGACCCCAAAGGAGTAGCTTGGCTAATTAGGAACAGGTTTCCATGTGCCAAAACTTTACTAGTGAAGACTTCTGGGTGAACTCCTTCATTTTTGGTAGCTACTGGGAAGCACAGTTTTGCTGCCCTCCTTTTCCTTCTCCCAGCAGCTAGAAGGGAAAGGTGGCTGCCTATCTTGGCACAAGTGAACTTGCAAACCCACTAGGTGAGCTGGCGCTGGCTTTGTCTCATGGCAACATGGATTTGGTCCCTTCTGCTGTTCTCCAGCAGGGAATTGGCCAGGGCAACTGCCTCTTTGAAGGGCTAAGAGGGACATCCTGGGAATGGAGACATGAGTTAGGGACATTTGTGGCTTGGTGCTAGGTCATTTTTGGCCTTTCTGTGGCCGAAAAGCTCAATGTTGTGATTAAGTCCCTGTACAGTCAAAGACTATGGCACTGTGAGGTGACACCCCTGATGGTTTAAGATGAGAGGTTCTGGAAAGAGCAGCTAGAACCCTCTCTTCATTTATTGCCTCTTCCTCCCGCCTACCTGCTGCCATTCCCACATATCCTTCTCTCAGAAAAGAAAGACACACTTGAGTTGAAAGAGATGTTCTGGCTGCAAAGTTCTGCATAGGCTGCCTGAAGACAGTGGCTTCCTAAGGTTACTAAGTGATTCTGGTAGGCAGAGGGCCAGACCCAACTGTTTCCTGCAAAAAGTAGCTCCAGCTGCTTCCTGCAAAGGCAAACAAGACCTGGATAGGAAGGCCCTTTTCTGAAGTTTGGTTTCTCCCCCACCCCTCCAGGTGGACTAGGAACATACTCAACTCCACATTCTGGGTCCTCATGGTGGGGTCTGTCATTGTTGTCGGCTGGTTTCTGAGCCAAACCACTTTCTCAGAAAATGCCCTCTGGGGTAGACCCAGTCTGCTGTCCTTGTTTCCTAATTCTCAACACTGAGTCGGGTGTCTGAGGCTCTACTTTTTCTCTCTTCTCCATGTGCAGATGGAGGTGAGGCTTCTACAGGCCTACATCATAGATCTGAGTGACCAGAACACCATCTTGATTCAGACAGTGGAGGAGCTGGAGAACCAAATGCTTGACCTCATGAAACTGGCTGCAGCTGAGGACAAATTTCAGGTATGTGTAGGGGCTGGATGTGGGGTCACAATCCTGGGTTCCAAGGCACAAATTTCCTTGCTGATAGCTGTGGGTCTGCCTGTTTAAGGCAGCGACAGGATGCCCAACTCCATTCACTCTGAAAGAGACACTTCTACATTAACTGAAGTTGCAGCACCGTGTTAACCACAGAAAAACCTTTGTGTCATATTTTTGTGCCTTCTGAGTTAACTTCCTGTTTCTTTTAGCACCCCTGGTGACCTTTTCGCTTCTCTCCATCACTGTAGGCCTTTCAGCTCCCATCTTTATTAGCCCTCCCTTGAAATTGTTGATTTTCTAGCAGAAATATATAAGGGTTTGTTAAATCATCCAATTTACCAGAGGCTATTAGAGGGTAGCCAAAATAAATCTAATTTATTTATTTTAAATATATATTATGGAGGAGGCCAGAAATTACAGGCTTCTTAGCCCATTGTATAAGTTGGTGGAAAGCACAATTGAAACTTGAATAATTACCGTATTTTTCGTCCCATAGGACGCTCCGATCCATAGGACGCACCTAATTTTTTGGGGGGGGAAATAAAGGGGGGGAAATTTCCTTTATTTCCCCCCCAAAACCAGGTCGGGGAACAGCGGGATGGCGGCGCTGCGCCTCCCCGCTGTCCTCCGAGCTTGTGGGGCTGGCCGATGTCTGCCCGGCGCGCGGGGCGCTCTGCTTCAGGGCTCTCCATGCTGCGGATGTCTGCCCGGTGCGCTCTGCTTAAGGGCACTATGTGCGCCGGGCGGCAGGCTGCTATCCTCAGCCTAGGGAGCCCTGTGGCAACTCCCGCGGGCTCCCCAGGCTTGCTGATAGCTTCCTGAAGCCTGGAGAGCGAGAGGAGTCGGTGCCACCGATCGCTCTCGCTCTCCAAGCTTCAGCGAAAGCCTGTATTCGCCCCATAGGACGCACACAGCTTTCCCCTTCATTTTTGGAGGGGGAAAAGTGTGTCCTATAGGGCGAAAAATACGGTAAACATTTAAAACAGCCCCTCCCTCAATGTGGTACCCCCCCCCCAGATCTTTTTGGACAACTGCTTGCATCATCCCTGAGACTAAATATGTTAGATGGGGCTGATGCGAGTTGTAGTTAGAAACATCCGGAGGGCTCCAGGTTAAGGAAGCCTGGAACAGAAAATACAAGCCTTTCAGAGGAAGAGTTATGGGGGGGTTGCCGAGGGGAATCTTGCCTTGCCAGCCTTTCTGGAGTTCTTTGAGAGGGTTGGTACACAGAGAGATCCCAGTAAACTTTTTGTGTTTGGACCTCCAAGTGGCTTTTGGCAGACTCCATCCCCAAAGGCTTCAGTCCTGGAATAAGAGAACAGGCCTTGCTTTGCTATCAGTAACTGCTTAGAGAGACAGCATAGGAATAAATGGACAGTTTCTGCAGTAGAGGCAAGGAGGGAGTGGGGTCACCTGAGGACCTGTTTTGGAACCAGGCTATGTCACTGAGTCACAAATGAACTGGAGGCTGGAGTGAATGGTGAGATGACTAGTTTGGCAGTTGACTCCAAACTACTTCAGGAGGGTAAAGACTTGCACAAATTGCAAACAACTCCAAAGGGAGTGCCTGCCAGCTATGCAGAGGTGCCATTTAGTGTAAGTCAACCTGAATTTCTGTGTATTAGGGAAAAATAATCCTTAATGTTCATATAAGACCCTGATAGGGTCTTAAAGTGGGGTCTTAAGCTGACTTTCTAAGGAAGTATTGGGACTGGAATGGTGTAAAGTTCAGTGCAAAATCCAGTTCTGTATGTAGCTGGGGTGGGTGGGAAAGGAAAATTCCAAGCTGGGGCCTGGAAAGGTGGTGTTCAAGGAGCTTAATGGCTCTATGTTCATCTCTGGCACTGCTGCAGTTGTGCACCTTTCTGGTTGTCCCTTCTCAAAAGAATGCAGCAGAGCAGGAAAAGGGCAACCTGAGTGATCAGGAGGTTAGAGCACCTTCTCTATGAGGTGCAATTAAAGCCTTTAATGGTTTTTAGATTAGAAAAGAAAGAGCTTAATAGAAGCTCATTGAATTATGCATCATGTGCAGAACATGGAACAGAGAGGAGTTTTTCTCCCTTTCTTATTAGAACTTGAGGCCCACCAATGAAAGGATTAACAGATGATGGTATGTCTTTACACAATGCAGTTCACTTGTGGAATTCCTGAAATGGGATGCTGTGGTAAACGCTGGTTTTTTCCTAGCTTGAAAAGTGGATTCAGCAAAGTCTTGGAGTTGAATTCTCTGGGTGCTGTTCAACTAAAGTTTACTCAGTATTGACCTGTTGAAATTAATGGATCAAATTTACCATAGTCATGTTCCTTAATTTCAGTGGGTCTACTCTGAGTAAAGCTTAGATGAATACTACCACCCCCCTCTACAACTCTTGGTCATTGCAGCTCCATGTTCAGAGGCAACATACCTCCAAGTACTCATTGCTAGAGAGCAGAAGGAGGAGGACCCCCTCTGTTTGTGGGATAGTAGGCTTGGGAAGACTTGCCTTATTCTCACATCCAGCAAGCTGTGCTTCTCTATCAACTCTGCTTTGTCTCTTCAGCTCATTGCACATGCCCTTTTCCTCTCTTGTCCCATCAGTTACTGTGCTTTTCCCCTTTCAGTTTCCTTGCCTTTCCTCCCAGCCAACCCACTGCAGAAATTGTTTTCTGTCCCACTAGCATTCTGGGATCGCCCTCAAACCTACAATAACCTCCCTGGTTTTCCTTTTTCCTCTCTTTTCACAGGTTCTTCTGAATCTCTCTACATCTTTTCCCTGTTTCAATGGGTCTTTCTGAATCCCCTTCTCTTGTTCTACAGGTCTTTTGGCAAGCCTCCTCCCTCATTTCTCTTTCTTCCGGTAGCTGTCAACTCATGGGGGGAGGCATAGAAATTAGCAGGTTAACCTTTTCACATCATGAAGATGAGTCACTTGTACATCAAATTACAGCTCCGATGACCAATGGAAAAGCTGGAAACCCTACTCTTTCCCCACCAGACAGGACTTTCTCTCCTTAGAGCTCTCAATTTCCACCCTTTCTCCCCCCCCTTTTTTTTTTTTTTGCTCTCTGACCTCCACTCCACCTTACCCCTCCTCCTCTTCCTCTTTCCTGAGTTTGGCAACAAAGGCAGCTTCCCCTTTCCCAGCACTTAACCTGGTGCAGGAATCTCTGCCCCAGTTGAACAGAACCACTGGCCTTTTCTCTGCTACATGCCCTTAGGCAGAAAAAAGGGCAGCCTGTAGTTGGGCCTGTGTGTGTGCTGGCCCCACAGATTGTACTGCGAATGAGAGGACCCATGGGCCAGTCTTCCCATCTCCCCCTCTTGAAGAATCTTGTCCCTTACTGCAGCAAGTGGCTGTTGCCTGATTCATAAGGTTGGGAGAAATGCGAATCCAGGTTGCAGGGTGAGAGGGGCCAGCAGGGTGTTCCTGCTCTTCCCAAAGCTTTAGAGTGCTAGGTAGACCATAACAGATGGCAAACAGAAAACTGAGCTAAGAAGAAAATGTGGGAAAGAAAACTCAAATTTGTTGATTGCATATATGACAGAGATATTGTTTAATTGCGTGTGTGTGTGTGTGTGTGCGCGCACACACACACACACACAATGGCCAAACACATACTGACAAATTCTTCATCGGTAGCCTTGTGTCCTTTAAAAACATAATAGCTGGACAATTTGATAACTGCTTATTGGTGGAGGACCAAACCCTCAACTGCAACCATTTGTTATGTATAGGAATTCTGAATGAACACTTCAGCCCCCTGCTGACGTCCTTTATTCTATGCATTCCTGGTTATTTGTGCTGCTGATGGTATAGGGGTGCTTATCTACCTGAACCTGCTTTCAATATCTTTGTGCCTGCAAAAGTTTTGGGGTGGACATACAGCTTCTTTTCCAGACAGTGCATGTCCCGTGGCTTCCTGGTGAAATCCTGCTTTTGTTGCACTAGAACACGGATGTATCCAGATGGCAGTAATGCAGCAACCCTGAGGAAGTGTTGCAGAACAACCAAAGTAGAATGATGTGTGGTTGGCCCAGTATAAATCCACCACTGTTAGGCTATTATTGTGTCAATGACATGTTGCATAATACAGCTGCAAAAAAACCATCGGTCTGGGGTCCCAAAACTGTTCCTCAGCAGTCACCTAGAGTTGTCCCATTCTCTTTCCATGGCTCTGGGGAAAGGAGTGTGGGACAAGGGCTTTTAGCTTCCTTGGGTGTCTGCTGTCTCCTTCCTATGCCACAAGGCTGCAAGGGTAAGGGCAACTCCAGACAGGCTTGAAAAGTGCTTTGTTTGGTGGTGGTGGTGGTGGTGTGTGTGTGTGTGTGTGTGTGTGTGTGTGAGAGAGAGAGAGAGAGAGAGAGAGAGAGAGAGAGAGAGAGAGATATGGTATAGGATGGTCAATAGTGGGTGCATGGCCATGCGCTCAAAGAACCTCAGTGTTAACAAGCACCCTCAAATTAGTCATCTAACAGAAAACAGACAGCAGCACATTGGCATGTTTGGAGGCCACATCTTGAATCCTTTCTTTAGGGTTTGTGCAGATTTTAATTTGGCCTAAAGCCATAGAATTCCCCCTTCTTTCATGCATTTTAAGCCTCCCTGTGCTCAGGAAGATTCTGTTTTCTCTAAGACAAGGGCAATCTTGTACTTGTTTTCCACTTTAAATAGTTCATTGTTTCCTAACCAAACTGTGGGGTCCATCAAAAGCTGGAAAGTGGGCAAAGGGCAGTTCATGCTGCTCTGCCTACCGAGGCCCCTTCAGTCAGTTCTGGCTTTCTCCTCAAATGAGTGGTTCTGTTGGCATCTTGACTTGCATTGCAGGGGTAATGAGCTGCTCCTGCCCAGGAGCCTGCTTGGCCTGGCCTGCAGACAACCATTTGCCCACTCTCTCCCAGGTAGGCAGCACTGGGTGAGCTCTTCTCTCTTCCCTTCTGTGCTTAGCTTTGCCTGCTGGCGCAATCCAGGATGTGGGGAGAGGCTGCACAGAGCTCCCTGGATTCCCAGAGCTACAGAGACACCTGCTGGGCAGTGCTGGGAGTGGCAGCAGGTGGCTGGAGCTGTATGCGCATGCCTGGCTCTTGCTTGGGCCTCCATCAGCTGGGCTTGTTTCTTTTGCCAAATGCCCACTTGGACCTATGACGGTGAGGGCAACGGCTTCTGAATGGCAGCTGGCAAGAGAGCCTTCCTAACGCTGATTTGCAAGGTGTTGGCAGCAAACTCTGCTTTGTTCTGTCACAGATGTCTGCTGGGATGGGCAGACCTTCACCCCAGTCTGGCCTGGCAAGTCCTGTGGCCAGCTCTCCCAGCCCTGCTCTGCCCTGTCAGCCCTGCCCTGAGGAAGCCTCTTTCCTAGTATGTTCTCTCCGTAGCTCTTTGGGTTTCAACTGCAGGACCAAGGGCTCATTGGGGGGGGCAGGTTTCAGCTTCTCAGTATGACTGGTGGTTCCTTGAACCAGTAAGAGAAGTGTGGGAGTTCAGCCCTTTTGGGTTTTTTTACTTTATTTTTATTTTCCCACCTCTGTGCTAAGGAGGAATAATAAGCAGAAAATTCCTCTCTACCTGATTATCAAAGTAGCAGAATAGCTGTCCCCTTGCAACCCCAGGGTGTGGTTTGTCTGGGTAGGCTTCTCTCTTGGGGGGGGGGAGGGCAGTGGGCCTGCACCAATTTGCTTGTGTGGACTGAAGCAATTGCCTGAAATGGCAAAGGGGAGGCATGAAAGGCACCCCAGTGGTTTCTCTAGCTGAGGAACTGGTGTCTGGATTGGTATGGGGGGGTGGGGTGCCTGTATGAGGTGGCAGAAATGCAATTTGGGCAGAAATTGAATTCCTCTGATAAGGAATTCAGAAGCAGCTGCCGCCGCTGCCTCATTCACTCAGCAGCCGAATAATCATATGCGCTTTAATAATCTTTATTTTACAGGAGTATGTTGCCAGGGCAACGGAATGTAAGCAGCAGAACGGCCCCTTGCCGCTCTCAAAGGCAAATCTGCAGAAAGAGATTCTCTTGCTGCCTCTTCTCCCCCCCCAGCCCCCTCTCTTTCAGTGTAATTATGGCTCTTATTTTTCATGCGCTGATTTCATAATCGCCTAGAAGGGTCCCTTTCCCCGTTTCCTTTATTTATGTCTGAGGACAGGCCTGGGCAGATGCCTAGAAGCATCCCAGCTGTGTGGGGAGGGGGGGCATCAAGCAAGCTATTGGGCTGGGGAAGGGGGGAATTAATCAGACAGCCTCTTGCTATGCCTTTCCTCCCCGGTGCTGTTTGCCTTCCACACAGCCCTACCAGGTGATTGTCGGGGTCAGGGAGAAGTCAGGAACTGATTGCATTAATTGAAAATTATTGGCTAGGTGCATATTTGGTGTGTTGGGTTGGGAGGGGTCTTTAGAACAGGGCAAATTGAATCACAGTCAGGAGAATAATGAGGCCCCCAGGCCGCAAGCTCTGCAAAGGGCGCCCTCCTTCCAGAGTGTTTCCTATAATGGATTCTGCTCTCTTGCTGGAAAGGTGACGTTTTCCCTGGCTGCCGCCCCCTCCGCCCGCCCGCCAAAAAAGACGTAGGCATCTTGATTAGGTGATCTGGGAAATTGACTGGTTTGGAAACATTTAAAATGTTGGGTCCCTGGAGCTGTAGATCCCCCATCTAGACAGCCGATGCTGCGGCTGCTCATCAGTCTCCTGCCTGCCACTCCAGGTGCCAAGGGCCAGGCTTTGGATTCAGAGCCAGTGAAAAAGAGTCAGGCCCTGCGGAGGAAGATGAAGCTTCTGCCCACGTGCAGTTGGTGGGCTGGAGCAGAGGTCACTCTGCTTCCCCTGCGCTGGAATCATGGAGTCCAAAGGGATCTTGGAGGTCATGATGTGCTTCAACCCTCTCCTCAATGTTCTTCCACTATCAAGCAGCTCTTTCTCTTAGGAAGCTTCTTCTGATCTTTAGCCAAAATTAGCTTCCTTGCCATTTTCACTCATGAGTCCCTGTACTGTCCTCTGAAGCAACAGAGAACAAGAGTTGACTGCACCTTCAAGATGTTTGAAATACCTGCTGTCACCTGCCTCATTCACCTTCTCTTTTCCACGCTAAGCATGCCCAGCAGTTCTTTCAACTGTTTATCGTAGAGCTTTGTTCTCTTGCCACCCTTCTCCTGACACACTACAGTTTGTTCATGCTCTCCTTAAAATATAGTGCCCAGAACTGTACACATTACTCTAGATGCCGGTCTGAGCAGCACAGAATTCAGCAGAACTATGACTTCCCATGATCTAGATCCTATACAGTGGTGCCTCGCAAGACGAAATTAATTCGTTCCGCGAATTTTTTCGTCTAGCGAATTTTTCGTCTTGCGAAGCACGAAATCCCATAGGAATGCATTGAAAATCAATTAATGCATTCCTATGGTCAAAAAAAGTCCAAACAAAGCCAAATTTGGTACAACAAGAGTTTATTAAGTGCTCTTTAAAGTAACACATACTGTAAAGAGCATTTCAAAATTCAAACCCAGAATTTTTTTAAAAAAACAGCAGAGTGGCCCAATGGTCACAGAAAATCATAAAAATGCAGAAAAAAACCACAAGCTTTCAGATTCTTGCAAACCCCTCCCCAACTGTTCCCCCACCCACCCACCCAGCACACAGAAATTCAAATCCAGATTTTTTTAAAAAAAAACAGCAGAGTGCCCCAATGGTCACAGAAAATCATAAAAATGCAGGGGGGAAAACCACAAGCTTCCAGATTCTTGCAAACCCCTCCCCAACACCAAGTCCTTGAATTCCAAACACCCCAACCCAAAATCCAACCCCCCCAAAAAAAGTTTTAAAAGCTTAACTTACCAAATGGCTGCAAAAGAAGTTTTGGAAAAGCTTCAAAAATCACCAAAGTCTTTAAAAACCTCAAAAAAGCTACTATGTACACTGCGTTCTATGAGTTGCTCCTCGAAGTCAAGTTGCAACTGTATTAACGGTGTTAAGAAAAAGGAAACAAACTTGCAAGACGTTTTCGTCTTGCGAAGCAAGCCCATAGGGAAATTCGTCTTGCGAAGCAGCTCATAAAACGGAAAACCCTTTCGTCTAGCGAGTTTTTCGTCTTGCGAGGCATTCGTCTTGCGGGGCACCACTGTACTTTCCCCTCCATTGGCCACTTAATAATATTTCTGCCCATTGTAACAATTGTAATGCACTGTGCTAGATGCTGTGTGGGTTTTTTAATTGTATTTTTATTGCTTGTTTTTTCTTTTATTATATTACAATTTGCATTCAATAAAATTCAATTTGTAATTCAATGGAATACAATATAAGAAATGGAAGTAGGAATGTAAATTCAGTTTAAAATTAATATAAATACTTAATGCAGACATGCTGTGGACCACAGTTTGGGAACTCCTGACCTAAATGTGATGCTTTTATTAATGCAACCTAGGCCTATGTTTGCTTTTTTTAAGCAGCTGTGTTGGGCTGCTTGCTCATTTTTGGCTTGTGAACAGCCTCTGTACCCAGATCCTTTCCGCAGATCCTGCTGCCAAGCCAAGGCTTCCCCATCGTGTTCATGTTTCTTTGATTCTTTTGTTCTTAAGTGCTGGACTTCACGTTTATCTCTATTGAATTTTCTCTTGTTGGTTTCAGCCCAGTGTTCTCGCCTGTCAAGATCACTTTGGATCTGGCATCTGTCTTTTGTGCTGATGTCTCCCTCCCAGCTTTGTGTCACCTGCAAATTTGGTTAGAGTCCTCTCTACGTTTCCATCCAAGTCATTTGTAAAAAGGTTGAACAGCCTGGGGCTTTGCAAAGAGCCCTCTGGCACACCACATAAGACCTCATTCCAGTCTGAGGCAGAGCCATTCATGAGCCCTTGCTGGATATGGTTGCTCAGCCAGCTAACAGAAGAGAGGCAGGACAGAGCAGCGGTACAAGTGGGGTGGGGTGAGGAGAGCTCATGTTTGGCTGATTGTGACCCGTTCTAGGGTAGAACTGCTCTCCCCAAGGTGCCCTGGCTGTGGGCCAGGGCCTCTTGCTCTTTGGGCTTTTCGGGGAATCCCTGCTTGGAAGCCTTCTAAGCCCCCCGGCCGCTTCTGCTGCTGAAAGGATATCCTCCACCACTCTCCCCACATAGTGCTTGCAGCCCATCTGATTTGCTTAAATGCTGTGGGGAAGAGCATTAGCACATTTTCCATGCCAGATGTGCACCTGAGCCTATCTCCTCTTTCCCAGGATAGCTGCGTAACTAAACTGAGGTAGGGAGAAGGTGGGAGGCATGATTTGTGCTTTGCTCTAAGCCTCCTATTCTGTCTCCTGGCTTCTGCTGTTCTCATTGTTCCTCTCCAGTCAAATGGTAGATAGCAGAAAAGCACATTACTTGTGAAAAACAATGAACTGTAACATTCAAAAGCGGGACATGGTGTGTGTTGCGAACTACGTTTGCCATGACTTGGAATTTTATGGCTTGCCGAACTGCACTCTAAAATTCTGTATGCTCCTGAAAAGCTACAAAATATAAACTGAATCACAGTTTAAAACAAAGATGATTTTTCACAGTTGCCACAGATCAAGAACTGTATTGGAGTACTATTAAGCTTTTTGCTTGAAGTCTCTGATCTCCCATCCAATAATTGGTAGCACCTTCTTTGGCCTGAATAGGGTGACTCAGTTGTGCTCAACTTGATCCCTCCCTCCCCCAAACCCAGCAAGTGTTCCGTGTTTGCTCACTCTGCGGTGGAATGCAAATCCAAAGGCTGTTTAAATCTGCCACTCCTAGAGCATTTGTGGGGAGGTTCCTGGTTAGCCATTGTGAGGTCACCTTGCTTGCAACAGCCTGTCCAGTACTGAGGAGATATTTCCTCCTGCCTGTGTAGCAATGGCTGCTCTTTTTTCCATTTTGGATTAGAGGCCTGGCCAAGATCAGGTGTGAACGTGCAGACTGAGCATAGAGCCTTCTCTTCCTCGCAGGCCATGTACGTTGGAGCATGGCTGTTCATGGCAGAGCGAATGAATGGCTTGGTTGGGAGAAGGGCATCTTTCACCAGCCCACCCTCTTGAAGAGCCAGTTGTGCTCAGAGCAGCCTGGGCTTTGGAGGGTGGCTGTTCCATTTCCTTCCTCCTCTTCCACTTGGGAGCTGTCTTTGCCTCTGGAACATGGACCAAGCAACTTAATAAATGAATTCATAAAGCTGAAGCTCAGCTCTTCTTCAAAAAGGCTTGGCGACTCTTCATGCCTCCCATGCTATTTCCAGCAGGCCCTCGCAAGTCAGGGAATCCTGCCAGCAACATCCTCAGGCAGGCAGAGCCCTGGGATCCAGCAAGAGGAAAGCCCACCCTGAGTGGCATTTAATCCCAGTCAGCTAATTGCAAACCATGGTGTCTTACACACGTTTCCAGTAGGGAAAAATTGAGTGGTTCTCAACTGTTGCTGAGTTTGATTACCAGGATCAATAAGCCATAGGATGTTTCGGAATCTGGAGCTGCAGGAAACTATGAGGTTGCACAAGCTCAACGAGAATTGTTGGGCATCTCTTCCAGGCCTGACCTGCCATACTGAGGCAAGGCCTACTGCGTGGGGCAGTTCCTCTTGTCTCCAGCAGCACCCTGTAGACTAGTGTGTGGGCCAGGTTGCAGGGGGAAAGGCGAAAAATGAGTGGCAGGCTGGAAATGTAGCTTTTGCCAGGGAAAGTGCTGAGCTTGGTGCCCTATTGTCTGAAAGTCATGAGCCAGGTGTGCTCCTGATGTGGTGCTGTGGAATCTGTGGCCCTTTGAGGTGCCCTACCATCACCCTGCCATTTATGGGGCAATGGAGTGTAAGAAAGTGGCTGTAGCCTCACCTCTCTTTTGCTGTTGTGTGCATGGGCCAAGAGTGATGCTCATAAGAGGGTCCTTGAGGCCATCATGTTGAGACTTGGCAAGGCCTCTCTCCCCTCCACTTACTTTGGAACTGTTCAGACTTTGTGTAAAGCAGCATGTTCAGTTGTGGGCCAGAAAGTCCAAAAAGAGAGAGGAGAGAAAGCCATTGAGATTTGGAAGGGAGGCAAAAGCAAGGATAACCAAGAGTCTGGAGCACAAAGTTTGAGGCCTGGCCCAGACCCTCCTGTGAACTTTCTGCCAATTCTGTTGGTCTTTTCTCTAAAACTGTTCTTTCTGGTGGGAGGGGTGTCACACCACTTCTTTTATTCTAACTGCTCTTTCTTCATAGTCACCTGGTGGGCAGGATGTCACACAGTGCTGCTTCCATCTCACCACTTATTTTATGTAGTAGGCATTGCCTCCAACACTTGCATCTGCCGCCTCCACTGTATGTGTTTTCTTCTCTCCCTGCACCCTGCTTGTGGGCACCACTGTGCCTTTCTCTTTCCTGCTATGCTGGGTACAGAACTGGAGCTTCAGAAATGGAGGCCGCCCCCACCCACCCCTCCTACCACACAGTCCACCAGCACAGACCCCTCTGCTTAATGCCTGTTGAATTCTGTGCTGTGTGCTAATGGGAGCCTGTACTCTGTAACAGGGTCACCAGGTGGAAGCGAAACTGCCCCTGAGCCCTCTGCATAGAGCTGGATCCAAATCAGAATACTGAAAAGCCTGGATGGTGTTTTTTAAAATAATAATAATAATCCTTCCTTTTTAACAGCTTCAGAGCAAATCTCCCAAAGCAATTCCGGCCAAACTTCTAACATTTTAGATACATAAAAATTTTAGGGCTTGTGGTAGTGGAATTTGAATATTATTTATGGGTTTTCATTTTAAAGAGAAGAAAAATACAAAACTTTTTCCTTCCCCTTTCTCTCTCTGCCCCCCTTTTCATTCTTCATCTCCACAGAGGAGTTTAATTTTAAATGATAAATGTCGAAATTAGAGACCATCGAGAAAATCCAATTTAGTGAGGAGTTTTAAAAATCCCATAATAAACGCCGAGTGAAATGTATGATTTAATGCGGGGCACCAATGGCTGCTATTATGTGCTATTAGCAAAGCGGGGCTGAGAGGGAGTCTTTATCACTGGCTGATGCTGGCTGGCCCGGCCTTTCCTCCTGCTATTGATTTGTAGCCGCTTGTCATAATGACATCGGGAAGCAATGAATGGAAGATGGGCTTTTGATAGGGTTGAGGGGGGCATGGGGGGGAGAGCAAAAATTCAGCAAGTTTTCTATCTCTTCTGCCTGATTAGATTTTTTTCTCTGTTCTTTTAAGAGCTTTCACATTCCAATAAAAATGCTAAACCAGGTCTGAAGCAGAATTGTTAGGGAGTAAATAGCTCATCGCTTTTAAAGGGGGAAGAGCAACATCTCGACAGCTCTGCTGACCTCACAGCATTTGAATCTGAAGAATGCTTCTCGTCTTGTGAAATGGAGGTGGCTGCTGGAGGCATCTTCGCCAGGGGCTTGTAGGCAGATCTCATAAACGTGGTGGAGAGGGAGGGGCATTATCTGAGAAACCCAGCCAATTGCCCACAAAACGGACAAGGGGCCCTCCTTTAAAAAGGCTGGGCACTTCCAAGGCATTGCAACATGGGGAAATCTCATGTTTACGTCTGCTGGGGAGAATATTGAACCCTGGGTTGAGAAAAGCAAGAAGATTCTTGCAGCTGTAGCTTCACTTGTGTCTTCAAGAATATAGTGGTGCTGCCTCTGCCAGGAGGTGCCTCAAGTCTAGCTGTGGAGAGGAAGGGGCCACTGTGGGCTGGCTGTTGGTCTACAACTGAAGCATGTCCCGCATCATTTGCGAATGGATTTGAGATACTTTTGCGGACAGAAAGCCAAGACCCAGTGCTTTCCTGCAGCTTTGAGATAGTCTTGCACGGAAGAACTGATTAAATTGTGGGTGCTTCAGGACAGATGAAAGGGAGGTTTACTCAGCACATAGTTAAACTATGGAATTCAGTTCCTCAGTATGCCTTAATGGCTGCAAACTTGGATTGCTTTGAAGGGGAATTAGATACATGCCTTGAGGGTAAGGCTCTCATGGTTACTTGTCATGGTGGCTGCTTGCCACTTCCAGGGAGGCAGCCTGCCTCTGAACACCAGTTGCTGGGGAGGTCAAGTGAGGAAGGTACTCTTGGGCTTGTAAGTTTCCCAGGGAGAAGAATGCCAGACTAGACGGTCCCCCTTTGGCCTGATCCAGCTTCAGGGCTGCTCTTAGATGCCCTTTCAAGCTGCTTATGTCATGGCCTAGCCAGGACATGGCTCTAAAGGGCATTACTGCTACATTTCCAGTTCCTTGAAGC
The DNA here is from genome assembly GCF_027172205.1 of Podarcis raffonei. Classification (NCBI taxonomy): domain Eukaryota; kingdom Metazoa; phylum Chordata; class Lepidosauria; order Squamata; family Lacertidae; genus Podarcis; species Podarcis raffonei. The sequence continues at coordinate 48,610,587 of NC_070609.1, forward strand.
CTGCTTCCTTGCCTGGTCCCCTGAGACCCAGGCCAGTTGCTATTTGACATGTCTGTCGTAAAGCAACTGGATTGCTGTCCTCCTCCCATAAGGAGCAGGTGAAGACCACATTTTGCCACCTTGCCCACAAGGATATCATGGGGGAACATTGTCAAGCGCTTTGCTGAAATTAAGATATGCTTTGTCCACAGTGGTCACATGGTCTGCCTGTCTAGTAATTCCATGAGAAATGGAGATAAGGATGGGCTTGCATGGCTATTACTCTATAAAACTCACATTGGCTTCTGTTATACAATGCAGTTTTATTTTCTAGATACCCCAGGCCTACTGTTATAGCCAGACTGTGGTTTCCTTTCTTCAGGTCATTCATTATTAGACTAAAATACTTGTATTCTGTTGCTCCTGTTTGGCATTGTGTGTGTGTGTGTGTGTGTGAGAGAGAGAGAGAGAGAGAGAGAGAGAGAGAGAGAGAGAGAGATGCATCACAAGGTGGGGACATGGGAGCTCCCATTTGGAGAGGAAGTCTTTTGGGCTGTGCAGCAAGCCCAGCGCTCAACAACCGTGACTCTTCTCTAGCCCTTTTCGACTCCATTAGCAGCAGTCAAGGGAGGCTTCCTGCAGTAACCCAGATAGGCTCCTGCAACTCGGGGGCCTCTGCTGCTGCTGGCGCAGTGCTTCTCTCACACGCTTGTGTTCTCCATACTTGATCAATCACTGACAGCCTCATTGTTTTATAATGCCCCTCTCAGCACGCTGTTTTCAACCCATCGCCCTGCTTGCTTTATAGTCTATAAATATTTAATTCTTTAATAAACTGCTTATGTGTAACACCAAATGACAGGTGTGTGTCGTTCCTCTCTTCCATGGTGCATCTGTTTGCAAAACAGTGTTCTGCTCTCTCTCGGCAAGAGCCACAATGCCTCTTAGCCATCTGCAGCTTTGCTCTTGGAGTCTGGAGTCTGTTGGCCTTCAGAAGGTGGTGCTGGGCTCACTTCTGAGCATGCTTCTACTTAGGGAGGGGTGTGTGGAGGGCCATTTGCTCTTGCCCCAGATTGGCCTCTATACAGCTTCTGTCAGCAGCTGCTGCTGCTGCTGGGCTTTCTGTAAATCCCCCACCTCCCTGTTCTTTCTACACTGTAAGCTATGCGTGAAGGAGGCCCTATCCAAGGCCTTTGTTACAACCATTTCCTTGGTGCTGCTGTCGCTGCTCAGTGTACTAACATCTAGACAGCCAAGTTTGGGGGCCCTGGCCTCACTTGTGACACCTGAAAGACTAACATTCTTTTAAAGGTGCAAGCTCTTTTGGACTATCCTCAGTTGCAAGGGTATGTACATGTGGTTTCCGGGGGCAGGATTGTAAATAGTGAGGTCAGAGTGAATTGAGATGCAGAAAAGTACAGAGATGCTAAAGCATCTTTAGCCAGTACTGGCAGCTCCAGGGTCAGCAATCTAAATCTTTGGCTGAGAAACAAGCAGAATGGGCAGCAGACCCTCCAGTTTGGGAAAAACAAAGCTGCCCCCCACCCCCACCACAGTTAATCCTGATTGCCTTTATTGCTGTCTTTTGACACTGTCATCTGTTCTAGAGCTTTTTGTTATATACGCACTTTATCTATAAAACCTCTTACTAACCTAAACTTTCTGTTTGACCCTGCCTTATTTTAAAGGGTTTCCTTTTTGTGTCTATGGACACCTCAAAAGCTTTTGATGTGTTTACATAAGTTTTCTCTATGAAGAGGAGGTACTCATACCTGATGTATTGGGTGATATGTAGGGAAATCTGGAGGATCCCTGAAGCCTGCTTTTAACCTGAGACCTCCACTGGGTGGGGAGGCAAGATTGCAGACAAAGCCCTACTGCCCATGAAAGAAGCTACACAGTGGATGCTGAAGCCAGGCCTGGGGCCAGTTTTGCCAGTACTTAAGACACACCTTTTCATCCCAGCCTTCAGAGCTTTTTGATGAGGCTTTCAAGGCGGCTTTTTTACAGAGTAGTCTATTATTAATATAATAATAACATACTGATGCTGATATTTAGAGCTGATGAGCTGGTTGTACAGTACTGTTTTTGATTAGCTGTTGCAGGTGAGGTATTTTGTACTATTGCTTGTAAACTGCTTTGTGATTTTTAAGAAGAGGGGTATATATGTGGAATAAATGGAAACTTTCCTCCACGTTGGCAATGCTTTTCTGGAAGCATGAAGAGATGCTGTTTTCTGCAAGGGTTGTGGTGCCTGGCTACAAACTTGTTGTTGTTGTTGTTGTTGTTGTTGTTGTTGTTGTTGTTGTTGTTGTTACTATTACATTTATTTATAACCCACATTTCCCCCAAACTGGGACTCAAGACAGATTACACAAATTAAAAGAACACAAATAAAATACAAAAAGCTGAAAACATGTAAAAGATAATTGTTAAAAATTAGTTAAACTCTAGTAGGGTTAACCTAATATAAAAACAAATCTATTAAAATACAAATAAGAAAAACAGCACAGCACTATTAAAACCCACCCTTTCTTTTCTTTAAAAAAAAGCAGTTTCCAAAGGCCTGTCTGAATGCAACAGTCTTCACCTGCCAGCAGAAGGACAAGAAAAGGGAGCCAGTCTAGCTTCTCTAGGAAGGGGTTTCCAAAGTCTGGGAGCAGCCGCCAAGAAGGCCCTCTCCAACATCCCCATGAAGCATGCCTGTGAGGGTGGTGGGACTGAGAAAAGAACTTTCCTCAAAACTCTCAGAGCCTGGTCAGGTTCACAGGAAAGAATACAGTCCTTCAAATAGCCTGGGCATAAGCCATGGAGGGCTTTATAGGTCATAACCAGCCATTTGAATTGCGCCCAGAAACAGATGGATAGCCAGTGGAGCTGTTGTAAAAATGGAGTTTTATGCTCCCTATAATCAACCTTGGTCAACCATCCGGCTGCAGCTCTTTGGGCCAGTTGAAGTTTCCAAGCACTTTTCAAAGGGAGCTCCATGTAGAGCATGTTATAGTAATCCAAACTGAAGATGGTGCCACCTCTCATCCCATCTGAATTAAGATGCTGTAGAACTGAAAAAGGCAACCAGGAAATATGTGGGAGTGGTCAGAGCCCCTGTCTTGGGAAGAAAGGCCAAAGAGATTGCATCTTTTTAGTTTAGGGCAGGGGTCAGTAAATTTTTTCAGCAGGGGGCCGGTCCACTGTCCCTTAGGCCTTGTGGGGGGCCAGACTATATTTTTGGGTGGGAATGAATGAATTCCTATGCCCCACAAAGAACCCAGAGATGCATTCAAATAAAAGGACACATTCTACTCATGTAAAAACACGCTGATTCCCAGACCGTCTGCGGGTCGGATTTTGAAGGTGATTGAGCCAGATCCGGCCCCTGGGCCTTAGTTTGCCTACCCACGGTTTAGGGTTAGTAGGGCTGGAATGTGTTGCTGTGAAAATCATGCCTTTCCAGTCACCAGTTTCATATAGCAGAGATTTATTTTTTTATTTAAGGTTTATTTTATCGCACCCTTCATGATGTCAAATTTCAGGACGATGTGCAACATACATCAAATATAGAAATACACTTTTAAAAGGCCTGTAAGACTTTAAAACAGAGTAAAACTTTCACATGTTTAAGTTGTGGGCATATGGAAGGTTTCAAATTGCCCAGGGTCACACTTCCATGCAGCTCACCTTCCATGGCAGCTTGCTGGGTCAGTCTATTATATCAAATGCTAGAGTATTCCAGCACCTAGTCCAGGCGGGGGATAATCTCCATCTTGCTTGACAGGCATGGTCTGCCAGGCTTACCCATTTGGCCCACCAGACTGTTTTGGGAAAGTCATGCCCACCAGCTCTAAACCTGATGTCGTAAAGCTAAGGTGGGGCTTGGCTGACAGGGAAGAGTTTGCCCTAAACCTGCTTTTTGCAGCTCTCCAGACACCTGACAACTACCTGGTTATCAGGAGCCTTTGAAGCACTGGACTTCCCATGAGAAATCATGGCTGTTTAAACATTTCCTGACAAGGTTCCTGGTTACCTGGTTAATTATCAGAGATAATTAGGTGGTGTTTAATGATAGCTATTGCCTATTGTATTATCTCTGAGGAACAGAGATAACAGGGTTTAACTTCCAGTGTTCTGGAAGGACTGTTCTCCCATCGTGAGACTGAGAAATCTTCAAGGTGAATGACCAGGCAGCAGCAGAACTGCAATCTTGCCCAAACACCACTTAATAGCCCTAGGTGTCAGTCCTTAGGGCAAAGATCAGCTCAACCTCCCTTTCTTCAATCATTTCTGAAACTCCTATAAATTACTATAGAGATTCTCTCTGATCCGATAGCTGGTTTAAGATGAGATGCCATTAAAGGGCTCAGAACAAAACAAAAAAGCATGCTCTAATCCATGGGTAGGCAAACTAAGGCCCAGGGGCCGGATCCGGCCCAATCACCTTCAAAATCCGGCCTACAGACAGTCTGGGAATCAGCATGTTTTTACATGAGTAGAATGTGTCCTTTTATTTAAAATGCACCTCTTGGTTCTTTGTGGGGCCTGCCTGGTGTTTTACATGAGTAGAATGTGTGCTTTTATTTAAAATGCATCTCTGGGTTATTTGTGGGGCATTGGAATATGTTCATTATTTTTTTCAAAATAATGAACAGTAGACTGGCCCCCTGGTGAAAAAGTTTGCTGACCCCTGCAAGTCTAATCATACGTCCCAAAGAAAGTTGTTAAACATCTAAGAGATTCCCCAACTCAACAAAATTCATCTTATTTTATTCTATTCTTAATCCTCAGCTTGACTGGTGAATGAGCTGCTTGTAATGTGAAACTATGTGACAGCTTGTTCTGAGAATGGAATATTAAGAATATCATTTCCTGATAAGCAAGGACTATGGATTTCGGGGAAAGCACTCAGTATAGGAAAAATACTGAAAAGCACCCCACTGACTATTGGTGTCATGCAACAATTATTGAAGGAGCACTGAAAAGAACTAAGAGTGGAGATGCAGAAAATGGTAAGTGGAAAAGGATTGGACAAAGTTGAGGCTGGAGAAAATATGCATCCTTTGAGAAAGAATACTGGTGGAGGTTTGCCTGAGCAGTAGAATGTAATAGTTAAGCTTGAGGCTATGGATGATGAAATTGAGAGGACCTCCACATGCCTGACGGAGCTAAATTTTGGAGATGAGGAAGGGAACCACGGATGGAGCAACTAAGAAGTATTCTGAGCTGGCAGAAATAGAGTTAGGAAAGAAATGACTATAAAATTTGAACTAAATCTAGAGGAAAAAATTATTAAGCCTCTCGCAACATTCTTGGAAAAATAATGGAAGAAGAGGAAATGGAAACTATGTTTTTTTAAAAAATAAAGGTTAGGATGGAAAATGATGGCCAACAGAAAATAGGAAGATAAGGATCTGGGTGTGAAATAATGATTATACACAAGTAAATAACTATGGATCATTTTTTCAATATATGACCACAGGAAAGAGACTCTTGAAGGAATAAAGACCAAGGATTTACTGTTTCTCAGTACTGGAGGTAAAATTGTTATGTTAGTCTGGAAAACGACTATTATTGACTTTTATCAATAGTAATAATCGAAGAACCTCTTTTGGACTTTTTGGAATTAAAAATGAATGAACTTGAAATGCCTAGACTTGAAGACTGGAAAAGCATTGCCTAGCAAATGGAGTTACAGGTAGGTAGCCGTGTTGGGCTGCCGTGGTCGAAACAAAATTTAAAAATTCCTTCCAGTAGCACCTTAAGGTAAAGGTACCCCTGCCCGTACAGGCCAGTCGTGTCCGACTCTGGGGTTGTGCGCCCATCTCACTTAAGAGGCCGGGGGCCAGCGCTGTCCGGAGACACTTCCGGGTCACGTGGCCAGCGTGACAAGCTGCATCTGGCGAGCCAGCGCAGCACACGGAAACGCCGTTTACCTTCCCGCTAGTAAGCGGTCCCTATTTATCTACTTGTACCCGGGGGTGCTTTCGAACTGCTAGGTTGGCAGGCGCTGGGACCGAACGACGGGAGCGCACCCCGCCGCGGGGATTCGAACCGCCGACCTGACGATCGGCAAGTCCTAGGCGCTGAGGTTTTACCCACAGCACCACCCGCGTCCCTATAGTAGCACCTTAGAGACCAACTAAGTTTGTTATTGGTATGAGCTTTCATGTGCGTGCAGACTGGGGAAACAGCTGGATACTACCCTGGAGTGAACATTTGAAAATTTTGAAGAACTCTTGTATATACAGCTGACAGGTGCATAGCTGGAAGTCCTTTTTTACTTATTTCTTTTTTTATATTCTTTTATTGTTATTTTTTTGGGACGCGGGTGGCGCTGTGGTCTAAACCACTGAGCCTAGGGCTTGCCGATCGGAAGGTCGGCAGTTCGAAAGCACGTCAAAGTGCAAGTAGATAAATAGGTGCCACTCTGGCAGGAAGGTAAACAGCATTTCCGTGTGCTGCTCTGGTTTCGCCTGAAGTGGCTTAGTCATGCTAGCCACATGACCCGGAAAAATTGCGGACAAACACCAGCTCCCTTGGCCACTAAAGCGAGATGAGCACCGCAACCCCAGAGTCGTTCACGACTGGACTTAACTGTCAGAGGTCCTTTACCTTTACCTTTTGTTGTTGTTATTTTTTACTCCTTTAGTATTTTTACCTCTTTGTTATTTTTTGTTTCTTGCTTTGCTTTGGCTTCTGCTTTGCTTTGTTTCTTTGTGTTTTTTTTATCATCTACTCAGGGTTAATGAGGGCTTTGCATACAGATGAAGGTGATGGATGGTTGTTGAAGGACCCTGTGTGAGAGGCAGGGAAGGGAAGATCTCCTAGGGTGGGAGGCTGGGTGAAGAAAGGGAAGCTCCCGGGAAGAGCTGGGAGGGTTCACCTTTTTCTGTTTGGGACAATTTAAGATCTCCCAGTGAGAGAGGACTTTGCATTCTTCTTTTTCTCTTCCTTTGTTTTTGTGTCTTATTAAATTCTTACGGGTGGTGGGGAAGAGGAACCTTTGAAGCATTGCACAAAGGAGAACCTAGTGCGAAGACAGGATCATTCTCCTTTTACATCATCCATTGCAAAAGGGAGAGCAATCGTCCTGCTTAGTGCTGGGCTTGGTTGCACTTTTCTGTTATGCAGGCAGGGGAGTGGCACCCACTTAAAGGAGACTGCTGCACACCCACTTAAAGGAAAAGCAGAGCAAAATACAGTTTGAAACGGCTTCCCCTCTGCCAGCTTAACAGAAAAGTGCAGTGTACATGTACACACACCACACAATGGCTCTCTCATTCCTCGGTGTTACAATTTGGAGACATCCACATTTGCAGAACTGGTCTGAAATGCAGTGTCTTCCATTCATCCTATGTCTTCATGTGGATAACTTTTGGTGAGCGGTTGTATTTATATTTCAAGGGGGTGTCCATGATGCCATATGTGATACCTATGATAATAGTGTCAGATTGTCCTCTGGTTTTTGTAACCTGGGGAGGGGGGAAATGCCCCTAAAGGCTGGATTAAATTTAAGGAGCATGGGTGAACTACCATCTTATTTTAAAATACAAGGTGGCCATAGGTTTCTCTCGTTTAAAAGCGAAATAAAAAAGAGAACCCCCAACTACTTCATATTTAAAGCTAATATAAAAAATGACCTTCCCGAGGAAAGGTGTGGCATATCTACCTCTCCCTACTTAGTGGTTGGTAGTGATGGTGAGTGATCCCTTTAGAGTTGTCCCAGCTTGAGAGCATAAGGCTGGTAGGGTTGGGCTCTGTCTAGCTCAGCAAAGAGAGGTTTGGGGAATATTCCAAAATATTCCTATAAAGATGCAATTGTCTGTGCAAGTGGCCTCAGTAACCCTAGAGAAGGGGTTACCCTAGAGAAGACTATGTAAGAGAAGATATCTTGGGTCATTTGCCAACTTTGGGATACATATTACTGACTCCTGCAATATGCAGCTGATAGTGGAGAATGTGTGGTTTTGCAGATTTTGCATCATATGCATTAGATGGTAAAAGTACATAACAGGTTTATTCATGGTGTAGAGAAAGCACACCCTCATAATATTACAACTGGGGGCCATGCAGTGAAACTGACTGACTGGCATAGCATTTAGGACAGCTGTTGTCTCTCCACCATTCCAATCAGTATAGGTTTAGAATCTATGGAGATTGTCTTATTTTGTCCTCCCAACAGCCCAAACAAATGGAACAGGGACCAAGACCCCTGAGGGGTTTGAACCCAAGACCAGTGTTACCTAGAACCACTGCATCATGTGGACTGGCTCCTTCACTCTGGATTCCTTTTCAGTAGGCTTCTTTTTGGTTTAATGTGGGTTTTTTTAAACTTATTTTAAAAATAAAAAAGGAATCCCTTGTAATCTCAGATATTTCTGGTGTTTGTGTGGCTAGATAATGGGTGGGTGGAGAAGCTTTGGCCCTTTAGCTGTTGCTGAACTACAAGTCCCATCACCCTTAGCCATTGGCCATGCTTGCTGTGGCTATTACAAATTGTAGTTCAACTTCCGGTCGGCGCCAGCGACTAATGGCGGGTTCCCTCTGAGCTCCGGAGGGAACCGGCTCCGCGAAGCTTGGGTCTGGCCGCTGCGGCGAAGCGGAGACCCGAAGAAATCACAGGCGGTGAAGCCTGTGAGCTTGGAGACTCGGCGGGCTCCATTTGCGCCCCCCCCGACTGCAAAGGAGCCTTTTTAAAGGCTTCTGAACGGAGCGGGGGTGAGAGGCGCGGAGCTGAGAGTCGTCTACCCTCTTCGCGGGGTGAAGCCGCAAGCCATTGTCGGAGAGCGCCGATTCCTTTCTGGACAATTGGGACTGAAAGCAACTACCCATGAGTAGGAGCAAGAAGCTAAAACTTAAAAAAAAAAACCGATTTAAATTTGGTACCGAAACGGGAGAAGTATAAACAGGAAGTCTGCTTCTCCAGGCTTGTAGATAGAACAAAGCAAAGAGATTGTAAAGCAGTAACTTTGAAAGATGTTTTTCTTAAAAGATCTTAAATCCACCACCAAAAAAGAAGTAACCCGCTCCTCTTAGCAGGGGTGGAGGGGAGAGTTTTGAGCATTAATTTCCTGCAAGGACGGTGAGAAGTAAAGTTTTATCTGCTGCCTCTAAAATCTGGGAACGGACTGTGTTTGACAGCTGTCAAAGTGTTAAGGGTAAAGAATATTGATACTCTGTGAAAGGATACAATTGCTTTCAGAACGGATTTGGACTTAAAAGTAACTTTTGATTGAAACTGTGTATATCTAGAGAATAAAGGGGATCTACTAGGACTTTATTTGTTGCAATTGAAATTGGAAGTGTGTCCCCCTAGAGGAGATTATGTTGTAGCAAGTACCAAGCTACTAAACAACTGAGCCTGGTAAATTCCTTTCCAAAACAAAGTGACTAGGCGTGAGACTGACCTTGGACTGTTTATGGAAGTGCTATGGCAGATGAGAAGGGCAAGATAGAACAGACGCAGGAAAAGACTCTCAGGTCTGGTAGACAATACAAAACAGATATCGCTCAGCAGAGAAGGGCCTCAACATCCGGAGCAGTAAGTTCAATAGGAGCTGCGGCTTCACAACTAAAGCCAAAGGCTATGTCATCACAAGATCTATTGGCTCAGGCACTTAGTAAAATTAATGCATCTCTGGAAAATCTAGCTAAACAGGTTGCAGAGACAAATAAACAAGTAGCTGAGGCTTCAGCAAAAATTGATTTGAACACTACAAGTATAATTGAACTGGGAAAGAAGGTGAATTCTAATACACAGTCTATTGATAAATTATTGGAGGAATCGGCCTCGACTCGGAAGTTAGCTGAGGAAGCGAAGGAGATTGCAACTGCTGCCCAGGAGAAGATACTACCGGTATACAAGAAACTTGAGGACCATGATTTGACATTGTCTATGATCGAATTGCAAGGGAAAGAGAGGAATTTAAGACTCAGGGCAGTACCGGAAAAGGAGAAGGACAATTTGGTGGATTACCTTACAAAGGAATTTACAGACTTCTGGCAAAAAGACCTGGGGAAGGAAGAATTCAAGATAGTGAGTGCATTTAGGATTGGCAGAAGACAAAGAAAGAACAGAGCAAGGGACTGTCTGATTACTTTAAGAACAAAAGAAGAAAGAGATAAAATTTTGAATCTATAGTATCAAAGAACCCTGGAAATTGAAGATTCTTTTGTGGAGATTTTCAGGGACATACCTAAACTTATACTGGATGTTAGGGCCCATTACAGAGATCTTGTGGGCCTATTGAAAAGAAATAGAATTCTCTTTAGATGGGAATTCCCCCAAGGCCTATCTTTTAAATTTAAAGGAAGGAAAATAAGAATAAGGACAGTGGATGATAAAGACAAATTTTTGAACGACCTCGAGGAGGATCTACAGAAGGGGGTGGAAGCTGGAGAGGAGCCAACTGCATCAGAAAAAGGAATTGGGGACATAGCAAACTTATCATTTGGACTTCCTGAACCTGGGAAAGATACACCACCGACAGAAGAAGAACAACAACTTGGTGCAGTTGGTGGGAGGAGCAAGTAACTCACTATGGCTCTGCAACTTCTAAGTTGGAATTGTAATGGACTTAATTCCCCTTGAAAGAGAAAAAGTGTTTTTCACATATTAAGAAAAGAACAATTTGATTTGATCTGCCTACAGGAAACACATGTAATGAGGCTACACAGGAAGATACTTATTAACAAGAGATTGGGACAAGAATTTATTTCATCTGATAAGGTCAAAAAAAGAGGAGTTGTGATATATGCAAAGGAGAAACTTTCACCGAAACAAATCTTTAAGGATGAACAAGGAAGATATTTGGCTATTGAAATTCAACTTCAAGGAGAGAAATTTCTGATTGTAGGGGTGTATGCACCGAACGAGGGGAAATCTGAATTTTTTAAGAAGTTGCATGAAGTTCTTCTGGACTATATGGACTATAATATAATCTTAATGGGAGATATGAATGGAGTTGTTTCCACAAATATGGACAAGGCACAAAGACAGGTAATCACCAAGGATGGTAGATTACCAAAGACTTTTTTTGAATTGACTGACAATATGGACCTGATTGACATTTGGAGAACTAAGAACCCCCTAGGGAGAGAGGGAACTTTATTCTCTGAAGCTAAAATGACCTGGACTAGAATTGACCAAATTTGGATTACTAGAGGAATGGCACCAAAGATTAAAAAAGTGGAAATCTGCCCTAAAACTTGCTCAGACCATAATGCAGTAAAGATGGAGATGAAGCAAATGACACCCGGCTCTTTTAGATGGAGGATGAATGACACTTTATTTAGAGATGAAGAAGTATATAAAAAGGCCCAAAAAACCTTGAGAGATTATTTTGAAATAAATATGACTACTAATGTTGAAAAAAAGAGTAATCTGGGATGCCAGTAAAGCCGTGATGAGAGGGTTCCTGATTCAACAGAATGCAATAAAGAAGAGAAGCCGAAATGAGAAAAAGGATAAAATTCTGGAGAAAATAAAAGAAGGAGAGAAAAAACTGAGAGTAAAGCCAAAGTCACAGGAGATCTTGAAAGAAATAAAGTTATTTCAGGTACAATACATGGAATTGATGAATCAGGAAATAGAATGGAAAATTAAACAAATGAGACAGAAGACATTTGAATCAGCGAACAAATGTGGGAAACTACTAGCTTGGCAACTGAAAAAAGACAAAAATTAAATACTATTACAAATTTGGAAGTAGAAGGAAAAGATATACATAACCCAATTGAGATTAGAAACTGCTTCCAGAAATATTTTAAACAATTATATGCACAAGGGCCACAGAACGAAATGGACATAGACCGATTTTTGAAGATAAATGGATTACAAAAAATTTCACAAGAAAGCAAACTTATGTTGAACTGTAAAATATCTGACCAGGAGATAGAAGGTGCCATTCAAAATATGCAAGTAGGCAAGTCTCCAGGACCGGATGGGTTGACTTCCAGCTATTACAGATCCTTGAAAGAGTGGCTATTGCAACCATTGAAGGAAGTCTGCAATGAAATCTTGGAGGGGAAAAGGGCACCAGAATCGTGGAAAGAGGCCTATATTACACTAATACCAAAAACAGAGACTGAAAAGACTCAACTTAGGAACTACCGTCCCATATCCTTATTAAATGTGGATTACAAAATCTTTGCTGACATTTTGGCTAAGAGACTGAAAAAAGTACTGATTGAGGAGATTCATAAGGACCAAGCGGGCTTTCTTCCGGGAAGACATCTTTCTGATAACTTGAGGAATATAATTGACATTTTGGAAAAGCTAGAAGTGAACATAAATACTAAGGCAGTTTTGATATTTGTGGACGCGGAGAAAGCCTTTGACAATATTTCTTGGAGTTTTATGAAAAAGAACCTGCAGGGTATGGGGGTAGGCCATGGTTTTGAGAATGGTATAGGTGCAATATATTCAGAACAAACGGCCAAATTAATTGTAAATAATGTGGTTACGGAACAATTTAAGATAGAAAAAGGGACACGACAGGGATGCCCAATTTCCCCTCTGCTCTTTATATCGGTCCTGGAGGTTTTGCTGAATATGATTAGAAGGGACCGGATGGTTAAAGGCATACAGGTCGGAGCTAAACAGTTCAAATTGAGAGCATTTGCAGATGACCTAGTTTTGACACTACAGGAGCCAGAATCTAGTACTAAAAGAGTTTTAGAATTAATTCAAGAATTTGGTCAGGTTGCAGGGTTTAAATTGAATAAGTTAAAAACTAAGGTTCTTGAGAAAAACTTAACACCGATTGAAAGAGAGAAATTTCAGAATGAAACAGGACTGACTGTGGTTAAGAAAGTGAAATACCTGGGGATTAATATGACAGCTAAAAATGGGAATTTGTTTAAAGATAATTATGAAAAATGTTGGGCTGAAGTGAAAAAAGATTTAGAGATTTGGTCAAATTTGAAGCTTTCCTTGTTGGGTCGAATTGCAGCTATAAAGATGAATGTATTGCCTAGAATGTTGTTTTTGTTTCAAACATTGCAAATTTTGGACAAAATGGATTGTTTCAAGAAGTGGCAGAAAGACATCTCTAAATTTGTCTGGCAGGGCAAGAAGCCTAGAATTAAATTTAAGATATTAACTGATGTAAAGGAAAGGGGTGAATTTGCCCTGCCAGACTTTAAACTTTATTATGAGTCAGCAGCATTCTGCTGGTTGAAAGACTGGCTGCTTCTTGAGAATACAGACATTTTGGATCTTGAAGGTTTCAACAATGTATTTGGGTGGCATGCATATTTGTGGTACGACAAGGTTAAAGCACACAAAGCTTTCAAAAATCATATTGTCAGGAGAGCACTGTTTAATGTTTGGATTAGATATAAGGATCTATTGGAAAATAAAACTCCAAGGCGGTTGTCACCAATGGAGGCTAAGGCTCAGAAAAAACTTAACATGGAGGCCAAATGGCCAAAATACTGGGAAATTTTGGAACAAGAAGGGGACAGACTGAAATTGCAGAGTTTTGAGAAATTGAAAGATAAAGTGCGAGATTGGCTTCATTATTACCAGATAATGGAGGTTTACAATTCGGACAAGAAAGTTGGTTTCCAGGTGGAAAAAATCTAAATTGGAAACAGAATTGTTAGAATCCAAAACTAAGACTTTGTCAAAAATGTATAACTTGCTGCTGAAATGGAATACCCAGGATGAGACGGTTAAATCTGTAATGATTAAGTGGGCACAAGACGTTGGACACAATATTATGTTTGCTGACTGGGAACAGTTGTGGACCACCGGGATTAAATTTACGGCATGTAATGCCTTAAGAGAGAATATTATGAAAATGATATATAGGTGGTACATGACCCCAGTCAAGCTTGCAAAAATCTATCATTTGCCCGATAACAAATGTTGGAAATGTAAGGAAAATGAAGGTACATTCTTTCACCTTTGGTGGACGTGCCCTAGGATTAAGGCTTTCTGGGAAATGATATATAATGAATTGAAAAAGGTATTTAAATATACCTTTCAGAAGAAACCAGAGGCCTTTCTCTTGGGCATGGCCGGCCAAGTGGTGCCAAAGAAGGACAGAACTTTTTTTATGTATGCTACAACAGCAGCAAGAATACTCATCGCAAAGTATTGGAAGACGCAAGATCTACCCACTCTGGAAGAATGGCAGATGAAACTGATTGACTGTATGGGATTGGCAGAAATGACGAGCAGAATCCGTGACCAGGGAGAAGAGTCGGCAGAAGAAGATTGGAAAAAATTTAAGGATTATTTACAGAAATATTGTAAAATTAAGGAATGCTGAATGATGTTGGATTGAAATTGAGTGGTTTCTAGCTGTAATGATATAAAGGAACATGGATGAAAAAAAGGGTTTGGATAGAAAATAAGGTGATATTATAAGCTGTAATGCTTTAAGTTAAGGATTTGCTGAACAAAGAATTTAAAAGGGAATACAAGAAGGGGAGGTATGAGGAGGTCAGAGAAATATGTTACTGAAAAGATTGTATTATGAACTATATGTCTTTTTAAATTTTTTTTTGCTTGTTTTTTGTTTGTATAAAAAATTGAAAATCTTAATAAATATCTTTTTAAAAAAATTGTAGTTCAGCAGCATCTGGAGGGCCTGGAGGTTCCTCACCCCTGGCGTAGTTCTAATATTCTGTCTGTTCCAAAATAAGCTGTGTGGCAACCCTGCTTTGGACTCCATGGTGCTGCTTCCATCCCTTTGGACTTGGTGGTGCCATCCCTGCTTTGCAATTTCTTTGCAACTTAAAAACAACAGGTGGGCCCTCTGAAGGGACTTGACCCTAACCCCATTTTACTCCCTTTGGTTTCCTTTCCTTTCCAGGGGCACTATATAAGTCACTTCCTGCTCTGTGTGGGCCTCCTTTTTTCACCTTGAGCAGGACAGTGACCCCCAAATCCAGGTGTGGGGAAGGATGATGGGGGTCTCTAGTTCAGCCCCACTTGCTAGCTTCCTTGGTCCACCTCTGGGGAATCTGCTTGCCATGGGAGTGGGCAGAGTTCTCAGAGGTATGGCTCAGAGTCCTCAGAGGCATGGCCCCAGCTTGCCTCCTTTCCAGCAGCCACTGCTGGTCTTTGGCCTGGTCCAAGTTTCACCCTCAGCAGCTCCTGTGGAACCAGTGCTGCTGCCTCATCTCCCTTCTCCTTGTGAGGCTTCTCTGCATCCGCTGTGGAAATGCCAGTCCAGGCTGGAGCAGCGCTGAAAGTCCCTTGCCCAGGAATGCCCCCGGAGCCTCCCAGTGAAACATGTGACTGGAAATGCAGCGCTGTCTCAGCTGCCTTCTCTCCCCTGCCTGTTTCTCTGGGCGTGGCAGAGAGGATCTTCCTCCCCTTGGCACATTCAAAGTTGGCCTGCACTCCATGTGACTCATGACTCACCATCTCTTCCCTCCTCTCCACCAGTTCTGTTTCATTTGAATAAAGATAATTTATGTGGACATTCCTTCAGTCGGGTGTCTGTCATCACTCCTCCCCCTCCCTCTGTCCTAACACTGTTATTTCATTGATGCTTTGCGCCCCAATGGGGTCGTTATGCTTTTGCATATCATTATGTTTTTATGAAGAACAACAGCGACATCTGCATGTGCCGCAGCGCTATGGGCACAAGCAGAGGAAATGCAGCAAGCCCCCCCCCAAAAGACGGCGCCTTCCTAGTTCTGGCTGCCTTCAACTCCCTGTGCTGCCACCACTGCCACCAGCAGCTCCACTATCAACGGCACCTTCCCATTTCAACTCATCCGAATATTCATAGTTGCCCAAGAGGGAAAGCTGGGAAAGGAGGGGGGTAAATTCTGCTATCTAAAATTCTCCAGTCAAGTTCTGCTTCTGAGCCAAGAGCATGTCACCGTATGGCAGCTTGTGAAGCTGACAATGGTTGTTCTGCTGGCAGGAAAGCCCCTCCACCCCCAAAACCAACCAGCATCCGATGAAAAGCCAAAGGGAGCAGTGACAATCCTGCTGTTGTCTGAGTGTGATAAAAGCCCCCAATTAAGACGTTGGCCATGTCTAAGAGCCACAAAGAATCCCCTGTATTCAGCTGCAGCTGCCGCCACTGGTGCCTTCCTTGGCTGGCTAGTGCCAGGGCAAAAGGATCTCAGCCGGCAAGTAATTGATGAAATGACTGAGTGGGGACACCAAAAGAAAAGCAAGCAAAGGAGGAAAACAGAGGAGACCCAACTGTTTGCTAATAAGAGGGTGGGCTGCAATTCCCGCATGGATATCCTTGCCCCACCCCCACCCCCTTGACATCATCTCCAGAATTAATCTGATCCCAAATGCCTGTGAAGAAGGGCAGACCTGCCAGGGCATTCCCCTGGAGCCAGCGATCCTCCTGTCAGCGCAAGTCAGGCTTGGCCTCAGTCCCCTCTCCGAAGGCTCCGCTGCTGGAATTGGAGGTATCCCAGGTTATATCCCACTTTCAAAGGTTTCCAAATGGAAGGCGGACTGAGGTCTGGCTCCTGGCATCTCAGGCAGATAGGCAGGCTTCTCGTTGCCCCCAACCCCCACCCCTGCCCGCAACATTGCACCTCTCTTGGCTCACCATCCCCCTGTAGTTTGCCTTAATGATATGCAAATGAAATATGCATAAAACCATTCTACTGTGTGATGATTAAACACTGGAGACATTAAGAGCAGGTGATGGTAATCTTCCCCGAATATCCACTTTGCGGAGTTTGAGAAACCCAAGCTGCTGCTGGCCGGATGTGTGGAGGCTTGAGCGGGCACTGCGGGTGACCCAGCACCCATCTCTCGGCTGCTTCTTTTCCAGGAGGATCTCCCACCCCCCTTTTCGTCCTGCATTCCGTTTGTAATCCAGCCACGCGACTGCACCGGGCGATTAACAGAACACCCCTCTTTTTTCTTAACGTTTCAGAGCTCATTAGCAAAATGATTATTCCTCATTAACCGCAAAAGCTTGTTCATTAGAAGAAAAAAAGATGCCCAAAAGATGCCATTGCTGTTAATCCTGATCTCTGCCGCTTGGCAGTAAATCCTGTACCAGTATTTTCCATGCAAAAGAGATGCGTGCCAATCTCCGCTTTTCTCTTCAGTGGGTTTCTTTTCGGACGAAGAGGGAAAACAAACCCCCATTTAGCATATTTTGTAAATTCCCGTTAAGTGAGAAGCCAATTAATATTCCCGTGGCATGACTTTATTTTTGTGTCTTCCTTTTGTCTCCAGCACCCGTCCCTGGCTCAGCGCCCGATGCCAGCTGAAAGCCTTTCAGGATCCACAACAGCACAGACAGTGTAAGTAAGCAGCTTTGTTTTTCTACAAAGCAGCCCCAGAGAGCCTCCGGCGCCACAGAGTGGGACTCTGGACCTGGCCTGTCTGGTGTGCCACCTGGGCGTCAGGAGTAGCACCTTCCAGATCTCGCTCTGCTTTCAAGTTGGTGCAGATCTTAGTGGTATATATTCTCTCTCTCTCTCCCCCTCTTTTTCTTTCCCCCCCCCCTACACACACACACACACTCCATAGTGGATCTTGCAAAGGGCGTCCCATCGGCCCCATTCATCTCCCTGGTGATAGCAACGCATGGAAATAAATCTGCTACTGCTTCTGAAGAAGGGTGGGTGGGTTTGTTTGTTTTTTCTGGGTGGAGGGGGGAACATCTGTGTATACCTGGATTAAAAGTGGCAAGTGTATACACGGGCATTCTCTCTCTCACTCGCTCTCACACACTTGTACTTTCTAACTTACACACGTGCACATACACAGGCATCAACATGTGTGTGCAAGCATGCACACATGGATAAAATCTGAGTGCATGCTCAAACGAGTGGGCATACAGGCACACCCGCCTTGTACATACCTATCTCTGTGTGTGCCAGTGTCTGTGCCTTCAGGTGCGCATTCACACGCAGCAGTCACGCGTCCATAGAGAAGCATTGCGAAATGTTCTCTCTCCAGCCCTGAACACCCAAATAATGCTCTTTTCTGCCTGCCTTCAAAGGTCTTACGGGAGACCTTCCAGCTCGTCCTCGTCCACCCCCGCCCCCCAATCTCCTCTCTCTCTTTCGCTGCAGATTTGGCATCACTCTCTGGTCCACTGACTGGCAGCTGGTATCAGCCAGAGCCTGCGTTCATGATGCGTCCTGTGGCATCTCTTCTTCAATGGTGGCTGTCTCCAGTTAGCTGGTTGTTGACTGGGCTGGAGTGTCTTCTCTCTTTCTGGTTCTAGCTATAAATGAACCTGCCTGGCGAACAAACCAACAGCTTGCAGCGAACAACCCATTTGCGTGCCTTCTGTTACGCCGACAGATGCCCAGTTGCCCCTGGCACAGCAACGCAGGAGGGGCAAGCAGATGGGGGGCTGTTTTTGCTCTTGGCGCCTCCTTCTTTTCCTTTCTTCTTTTAAAGGATCAAGGATGCCAGCCTGGGCTTGGGAGTGGCATCATGGCGGAAATGGCGGCCTTTGTCTTCCGTTGCGCTGGCTCCACTGCAGCAGAATGAAGCTGAAATGGCGGAGGGGTCCAGTTGGCGCCTTGCCTGTGGGGGAGCCCCTGGATCTCTGGAGTCCAAGGGAGAGGCGAGCTTGCCCTCCTCCTCCTGGCACCCCGTGCCCTCGGCTGCTGCTTGTTGTCTGCTCCCGGGCTCTGGCTAATCTCCCTTCGCTGCTCCGCACTGTCTGGCCCACGTACAGGACCCCCAGAACATATGCCCGCTGCTGCTCTTATCACACGAAACTGTGGCGTTGCCACTGAATGGATGGCACCGTGCCAACGAGTCTGCCATCCGCCCTTGCAGGCAGCTCTTTCCTTTCTTCCCTCCCACCCACCCACCCTCTCTCTCTCTCTCTCTCTCACTCTCACTCTCCCCTCCTCCTTCTGTCGACTTGACGTTAATTAACACACGGATTAATTGATTTTAAAAGCAAAAGAATTACAGTCAACTTTTCCCATAGGGTGCCGACGCCAGCCGCTTGGCACATTTCTGCCTTTCACAGGGGGGCAGGAGGGAGGCGCCCACAGCAGCGCAGCGCAGCGCAGCCAGCCCCTGCAGGAGAAGTGAGCAACGTTGGCTGCTGATGGAAGGCGAGCAACACCCTCCCATCTCATCCTTCGCAATGTGTTGCTATTACAGTTCGTTATAAATAATCAGAGGAGCCCCTCCTCCCATCCCTCTTCTAAAAAACGAAAGCTCTTCTGAGCTCTGAGGAGACAAGAAGTGTCCCCCACCCCCAGCTTGGCTTATTATCACCAAATACAGAGATAGTCTCTGTTGTATATAATTAAGCAGTTAGGAAGGGAAGGATTTCCCACCTCCAGCCATGCTAGCAATGACGGAAAACGTCTCCGTCTTTCCCTGGTCTTGCCTCCTCATTTCTTCCTCCCTAATTGGCTCAGATGTGTGGCTTCTGGTGAAGAATCTCAACCAGGTCCAAGTTGGTGCGTTGCAATTAAGGGCAATATTTCTCATGCCAGGGCTTAGGGTGCTTTTGCCTCCCCCCACCCCACCCCCTGGAGGCAAAGGGCCAAGCAGACGAGGCGGTGTGGCCAGCTGGAACCAGCCTTTGCCTTTTATTTCGTTTTGTTTTTTTAAAAAAGAAAAACACAAAGCAATTGAAGCGGTGACTGGAATCCATTATGCAAATCAGGAAGTATTTGCATAATGTTTCATGACTGGAATATGCAAATGAGTTGTATAATTTATGAGTGCCAGTGTCTGTCTGTGAATTTGTCCTGTGCAGAGACTCCCTCTTAACACCAGTGAAAGCCCCTCCCTCCCTCCTCTCAACTCTTTCCTTTCCCAGGCCAGACCTGGCCCAGTTTGCTCTTCCCACCCTGGGAGGGTGTTGCTCAGGTTAACTGCAGCAGCAGCAGCAGCACCACACAACACAAAGAGCGGTCCTCTCAGGGTGGGGTGAGTTGGACTAGGCAAAAGAGGGAGTGGAGCAGGCACATTCCAGGCCCCTCTTCGTCCAAGGCTTTTCTGAGGGGTTCACGGGATCCCCCCTGCTCATCTCTTTCTTTGACTGAAGGGTCTGGACAGTGCAGTGTTTCATGGACTCCAAGCACTGGGCTTCTAGCCCCACGGTGACTGATGTACATCCTGAAATGGAGCAGTTTTTCTGTTCTGACTGCATGGTAGCTGCATGCAGCCCTTGGAACAAGAGCCAAACATTCCTTTAAACTCTCTGCTCTGGAGGTTGACCAAAGCTTGACTCGGAGCATTCCATGGGAGCATCATTACAACTTTGTGATGACTTTCCTTAGGTGGCTGGCGGTAAGCAGGTAGAAGGTAATGTTGATAACTCTAAGTTGGTGGTATTGTGTCTTGTAAATTTAAACCGCTTCTCGCTTCAGTAGGAACCATTTCCTGGTTGGCTTCCAGCCTTTTGTAGTAGAAGGCTATTATTTCTATGTTGAGGTAGAGTTGCTCTTGCCACAGGAACTGGCCTGGCAGCTCAACCCTTTTGGCAACTCTGTGCTTATTGCCTTCCACAGCCATTGCTGGGCAAAGTGCGCAAAATCTTTAAATCTTTTAACAAATCTTTGATTAATCCCTGCTAAGTAGATTAAATCCCCCTGTATACTTTCAGCGGAAGGAATTTGCTCGGTGTCTTTCAGGGCACTACCAATACAGCAAGATACTTTGGTGAGCCGCACAGATTCCCTTAGCACAGGCCTCTGAATCAGTCCTGCCATTGAAACGTGCTATGGTGTCTGAGTACCAGCTAGAGTGGATTTGATTTAAATCACTAGTCACTGAGATTTGATTTATTTTTTTTTTTTTTACAGAAAGACATTCCTGCTGGTATAATCTTAATATTTACAACCAGATGAAGGTTTCATTTTTGGAAGAGTACATTTTTAGAGTAGTTTTTACAGTTATATCAAAAATTACTGATTTGGTTATACTATTAGAATTATGAAATTATTGTGAGGTTTAATAAGTTAACTGTTTATATTTTGACAACTTTTCTGCTGTACTTTATTGGAAGGAGAAAAATAATCACTTCCTTAATAACAATTTAAACAATTTATTTAACTAAAACAATAACGTTGTAGCATATATATCCATGTTTGTTAACTGATGTGGTTAAACTTTTTTTTTTTAAACCAACTTAGACTGAGTTTCAGCACACATGAAAAACTTAAAAGAAATCCTTATTTCCTGATGAATAGCCTTTGGACTACTATGTAACTTAAATAGAAAACTCTTTAGAAATATTATTCCCCCCAAAGCATTTTATTTTAAAAATCCAATCAAAATCAAAATAAATCAATTTTTTTTAAATGCTATTTAAATTTTAAAGGGTGGATTTTTATCCACCCTGGTACCAGCTAGACTCTCTGCCTTGTCAGTGCCCAGAAGCAGAAGAACTTGGAAGCCAGAGCATGGGAGCCTGCACTTCCCTGACCTGACATCACAGTTCAGAGGCTGGCCACAAAAGGCTGCATGGCCCATTCCTCCATCAGACTGCTAGCAGCTGCTGTTTCTGAATGTCAGTAAGCTACCTTACATCAGGTCCATCTTGCCCAGTATGGTTCAAGGTCTTGGCCAGAGAAAGACTTTTGGTGTCACCTGATGCCAGGAGGTGCCATTGGGAACTCAGCCTGGGCCTCCAGCATGACAAACAGATTCTCTGCCACTGAGTTCTGTTCCTTCCCATATTGTGCCAGGGAGGAGATGCCTGGTTGTAACTGTGTGAGTGAAACTCAAATGTCTAAAAAGATCACTACTCCCAGCCTTGGCATGATCCACCTTGCAGATGCACTTCACACATTTTTCTTTTATTAAAGTGGAGAAAAAAATCCATGTCTGGAAAAACCAATTGTCACATTAAAGATTCAAACCTTGTGTGAGAAATAGAATATGCACAAATGTGTTTGTTTTGCATACAAATTTTAAATTTCTGTGTTTTTATTGTAAACTCAGTGTTTGACTTCTAGGAGGATTTCGCTCATTAGTTTTGCTTCATGGAGGTGGCTGGAGAAGTGAGAGGCAAGCCCACAGGGAGGCAGCCAGGTGTTGAGTTTTTACCCAGAGCACAAATCATTGGCAAACCCTAATTCTGCTGTGCTTCCCCAGCCAGGAGAGTGAAAAGGCTGGGCAGTGGCCGTGGTGGTTTCTCCTCGGAATAGAAGCTGAGGTTCTCAAGGAACAGCCACAGTGACCAGATTGTGTACTGGTAACCCAATTCCATGTGCACAGAAATCCCTCCACCAAAGAACTTTTTGTTCTCCTTTGGGGCTGCAGCCCAGCCTTGCTGCTTCCCATCATTCACTTGCATTCTTGAGTTTCCTTTTGAGCTTTTCCAAATTGCCACACATGGTACTCCTCTTTTCTTTAATGATCAGCCCTCCTCCATTTCAGGTCATTCAGTCCATCTTGTATCACCAGCAACAATTCTCTTCAATTCCTCATTGAAGGCTTCAGGGTCCTGAGCTCCCCCCTTCAGAACCCCTCCCGAGAACTCTAGTAATGTCTCTTGGGGCTCTCTCATGTGCCAATGACAAGACTTAAGTTTGTTCATTACCTCTTGGGTGTTCCAGGGGTTGGCTGGCCTCAGAACAGGAGATATAGATATAGATACCCCTCTCCCTCCCACCCAAATCAGCCTCTTTGCCCTGTACTCCAGTCTGTAATAGATATCATTACAGGGTCCTGGACTCCATATTTTAAAGCACTGGCCTTGTGGTAGAATTCCTCTGAGACATCTTCTGGGCCTCCAATATCCTGGAAAACATAGTTAAAATATTATCTGCCTTCCTGCTTCAGCCAAGAGCTTCCAGAGTGGTTTGGGCCATTAGATTAATGCAGATGCTTTGTGGCTCTCCACGCCCTTTGGCATAGATCTCTGCCTACCAGTGTCATCCCTGGTTTCCCCTGGGGTCTTCATCCATACTTTGTGACGTAGTGGCTTGATGGCCTGCTTGGCTTCTGACTTTAATGATGAAAAAACTCATATTCTTGACACAGGCTGGGTGCAGTCATGTGATTTGGTCATGTTCACTCTCTTTACAGGAAGCACCAGCCAAATTTGCCACCAAATAATTGTTTTATCATTCTGCCCGTTCCAAACGTCTGTCTGCGAATTGCCTTCCTTCCTATATTAAGTTGCCTTGCTTGCCTCCTTCAGATGATTTCAGGGAGCAGTTAATGCTAAGCTCTGCTCATCCTCTTCCCCCAAATGCGGCCCTTTCTGCCCCTCTGTGTTGCCTCCGGGTGCAATAAGTAGGTTAATACTTGCTGTAGGGTTAGCCTGAGGGTTAAGAGTTCCCAGTGGGCAAACCAGCATACTGCGTGGGAAGTGTGCATGTGCGTGCCCGCCTGTGCATACAAGAGAGAGAGAGAGGGGGGGGGGCTTGTGAACAGAGAGGTTTTCAAGGTTAACACACACGTTCCATTCCCTTGTTATGCCACCTTCAGCAGAGGTAGCTAAACTTGCAAACCATTTCCTCTTTTTAGAAAATGCAGTGTTAGGTATACCTTTGCAACCTGTTTCCCCCCCTCATTTTTCAGAGGCAGGAAAACTTGGGCTGTGTCGGTGAGCTCTCTTTCTTTCTCATCTTTCCAGAGGCTGCTAATGCCCTCCCTCTGGAACTTGAGAGGCAGGATTTTCATCCAACCGAAAGGCCTGGCTCTTGTTCAGGAAGGGGAGATATTACCCCCAGTCCCAAGTGGAGTCCTATCAAATGCTGTGAAAATGGGAATGTCCCTTCCCCATCCTGTTCCCTTCCAACAGAATACAAAGGACTTGTCTGAAAAAAAAGTATTCTTGGAACTCACAGCAAGTGGAAGATGCTGACATCTCTTCCCACAGACCGAAATAGCTATACATATATAGATAGGAGCTGCCACCCCCACCCAGTGTGGGGATTTTGAGAAGCCAGAGAGCCTGGATTAAACTTCAGCAAGGATCCTGTCGGGGGGGGGGAGCATCTCAGGCATTGCTTTGATGAGGTGGTCACAAAGCCTGCCGGTTGGGGCTCCAGAGGAAAATAGAAAGCTGCCTTTGTCTGCTGAGTCAGACCATTAGTCCAGCTTAGCTCAGGGCTAGCAGTTGCTCTCCGGGGTCTTTTTCATCCTAACCTGCGGATGCCGGAGGTTGTGCCTGGAACCTTTTGCACGCCATGCAGATGCTTTGCCACTGCACTGAGACTCCATAAACCTTTCCAGCCAAGCCCTTGAGCCCTTTCCAGGCCACGGCATGCTCATTGGTGACTCACAGGGGCAAATAGTGCTAGAGCTGCAGCCATGCATCATGCTTGGAGGTGACCATTCAGGGTATACAAGGTATGCACACAGCAGCCTCTTGAAAGAAACAACCATTGGGGTTGGGGAACACTGCTTTCCTGAGTGTGTGAGTGAGTGAGTGGTCGGTCTAGATGAGCAGAGGGAGAGATGCCTTTTACCAGGACAGGCTGTCTGTCCACCCATTTGAGGACAGGTCTCTCCAGGGTCTCCAGCAGAGAAAGGAAGACAGTTCCTATCACCTGGTCCTTTCCTAGCTAGAGATACAAGGGATTGAGCTAGAAGCATTCTGCATGCCAAGCAAAGCTACAGCAGACGCTTCCCTAAAACCAATTTGTTTGTTCCCTTTCCCCAAATTCTTCTGTGCAGCCTTTGTACCTTTTCTGACTGGCCTTCCCTTCCTCCCTTTGTGTAGGTACTGTCTGCCAGGACAGGAGATGGAGCAAGCAGAACTGAAGTCTCTTTGGGGACTGAAAGAGCACTTTACTTGTGAGCTGGATCTTCAGCTGAGAGACGCTGGTTCCACCCAGGAGAAGGTGAAAACAGAGGTAGGGTTTATCTTTCTTCTCTGGAGGCAGCTCCAGCAGCACAAGCAGACACTGAACTAGCTGGGCTAGCCTGCCTGGGAGGAAAGAAGGACGATCAGAATCCACTTTGAGGCCAAGAAAGGGAAGGAGAGCAGGAATGCTTTTGCCCTTCGTTTGCCAGTAGCTGCCCACCTGTGTGGCAGTTCTGAAAACCTTTTCCTAAAGCTCTGGTGAGGTTGAGCAGGCATTTCCATCTACATATGTATGCAGGGCCATGATTTATAAGGGACAGTGTGCTGGCTCTCACTCAAGCAGGTGCTGGCTTCTTAATTTCTTCTGGCCTGTGAACTTTAGATGTACCCATATACATGTGAAGATTTCCATTCTCTCTTTCATAATAAATTGTTCTTCAGGGCTGCCCTTGAATCTGACCCAGAAACTCTAGAGGGTGCAGAATGCTGCAGCGAGGCTCCTCACAGAGTCTCTGCCATGGGAGCATATTCACCCAGTGCTTTTCAAACTGCACTGGCTCCCGGTAGAGTACTGGGTCAGATTTAAGGTGCTGCTTTTGACCTTTAAAGCCCTTCACGGCCTAGGACCTTCGTACCTACGGGACCGCTTCTCCTGGTATGCCCCACGGAGAGCCTCAAGGTCCATAAATAGCAACACCCTAGTGGTCCCGGGCCCTAAGGAAGTTAGATTGGCTTCAACCAGAGCCAGGGCCTTTTCAACTCTGGCTCCGGCCTGGTGGAGCGCTCTGCCTCATGAGACCAGGGCCCTGCAGGATCTGATTTCTTTCTGCAGGGCCTGTAAGACAGAGTTGTTCCGCCTGGCCTTTGGCTTGGAGCCAATTTGATTCCCTCCCTCTCTTTCTTTTTTCCTTTCCTTCTCCTCCTGCGATGAGGCTACATTTTAATATTTTAATGTTTCAATATTTTAATGTTGTATTTTAATTTTGTTTTTAAGTTGTAATCATTCAACTTGTTTTTATTATTGCTTGTAAGCTGCTCTGAGCCCGGCCTTGGCTGGGGAGGGCGGGGTATAAATAAAAATTATTATTATTATTATCATTATGTTTGTACATCCCACCGTCCTTCACACACACAAAATGCCATACCAGAGCAGGTCACTTCATTGTTTTAGCTTTGCTTCTGCTTCATCCAACTTCTGTAATAATGCAAACTGGGAACAGCCACCCAATGAAAGCTTGAAGGAAAGTGCAGTCACCATCTGCTTCATTCTTGAGAAGTGCATCTCCCACATCTGGATCTTCTGTGCACTGGGTTACCATAGCAACACCAGCAAGGTCAAATGTATGACTTGCTGAGTCATTCACCCTCCCATTGGTTCAAGAATGTAGAGCCAAGTATAATAGTCTCTAGGGCATTGATTTCATCATGCTCCTGTCTTTGATGGTTGTGTCCTGTTGCAAAACCTGCTGCTATCCTATTTGCTGTCAGGGGCCGACTCTGTGACAATCAAGGGAAGAGGCTGTAGGTTATACACAGCAGTGTTAGCTAGCATGGTGATAGTGTTAGTGGATCTCTGTACATATGTATCTTTACTTCAAAGACCAGAGGAATTGTATATAGCAGATAGTAGTGTTTAGCTTTGCTTGTATCTGGAGGCAATAAACACTTTGTTAGTTTGAACGGCATGGGAGAGGAGTTTTCCCTTTAACTGGGGACTCTGGAAGAAGCTGTTTTGCTGGGAGCAGGAAATCTCTGAAGGTTCTTCTGGGACTCTGCATACTCTGCTGATATTTCACCCTGGTTGAGGTGTGGTGAACTACCAGCGGACTTCCACAAGTCACCAACAATGATTATTCAGGACTCTGGAAATGGGTTCATTGTGGCCCAATTGCTGTAGGTTTCTTGGGATGTTACTCTTGCTGCATCTTGAAACTGTCAGCTATCAACATCCCAGTGCTTGTTTGCTTCTGAGAATCCAGGAGAATCTCCAACAAAAAGCAATGCTGTTCTCTCTCCGAGAAATATCTGCCTTCTGTAGCTGAGAGGAAGTCTCTAAATCTCTTTCAATGCATTCCTCACATCCTCAGTCAACTTCCTCGTAACAGGCGGGCTTCTGCTTTGGCATGGGAGCCATTAGAAAAGAATCAGAGGAGGAGAGAGGTACAGTGGGGAAGCCAAGAGGTCAGGCATTACTTCTGCCTCTCAACAAGGGTAGAGGCTTGTCAGTCGGTCACAAAGTCTTGGGCCCTTTTGCTCCAATCTGGAGCTCCAACAAGCCACTTCTTACTTCCATATGTGGAAGTGGAACAGCTGGAACTGAAGGGCCTGGTACAACCATGAAGGCTTGAGAGAAGAAGGCAGGCAAATGAAATGCAGTCACGCCCTTGACTTCCAGGAGGAAAGATGGCAGACTAGACATCTCTTGTCGGCACACTGTCGATGGGGATAATTACATGGTGATTAATGATAGCCAAACCATAAATCTTGTTTATCTCATTATCTCTGGGAAAACAGAGATAACAGGGATTAACCTCTGATACTCAGAAAGACTGCTTTCCATGCTTTAGGACTGAGAAGTTTTTGAGGGACTCAGACAAGGGTGAGTGACTGAGAGTGAAGGAAATCATAATCTTGCCCAAACACCTCATAATAGTCCTAAGGGACATAAGGTTGGCGAAATCTACCTTTCTTTAATTATTTGTGAGACTTTTAATAAATTATGACTGAGGGAGGGGAGCTGCATTCCTCTTCCTCTCTATGAGGATTTAACCCTCAGCAGCTTCTGCTTCAGTGGTGCTGCAGATGTCACAAGAACTTGGTTCTCAGCACAGAGAAGCATTTATTGGGAACCTTGGGCCAGTCACACTTCTCTGAAGTCGCTCAGCCCCACTCACCTCACAGAGTGTTTGTTGTGGGGGAGGAAGGGAAAGGAGATTGTTAGCCACTTTGAGACTCCTGAAGGGGAGTGAAAGGCGGGATATCAAATCCAAACTCTTCTTCTTCTTCTTCAATCCCAGGAAACTGAACTCCTTTCCATCCTGTGATCCTGTGCAGGATCCTTTGAGCATGAACCATTCCACACAAAATGCTATAGGTGATTATTCCCAGCCCCCTTAAAATCAGACTTGGGACCAAATGAAACAAACGGTGATGGGTGAACTGGGTTTCTTTCTGCCAGGGTGCCAACGGCCAGGCTCTTCTGAGCGGGGCATGGGAGGTCTTCTTAATTTGCTCTGGTTCCAGCCTACGTACCCTGAGCCTCCAGCACAGATCAGGTCACATGTGCAAATATGCTCACCCAGCCCTTTTGTGTGTGCTTTGCATGGAAAAGAAAGTCTGCTTGTGGAGGAGCCGCCAGGAAGGGCTTTCCTCCCAAGCTTCTGCAGCTGCTTCCATTTCAGGCTCTCTTGCCCTCCATCCGCCCATGATCGGTCAGCCCCTGCCTTCACGGGAGCGCTCCTTTCCTTAACAAGCACAACAATGGCAGCTGCAACGGCCTGCCGCTGGATCTTCAAAGAGGAAATTAATTCCATCTGCAGAAGGGTCAAGTGCTGGAAAGTGCCGAGCAGTGCAGTTTGCATGGCAGGCTACAGAGGCAGCGATGCTAATAAGACTATGTTGAGAACAGCAGCCTGGCTCTGGGGAGTCCGATGAAGGCTTCTACAGATTTTGAAAGAAACAGTCTCCCACACCTAATGATGTCTGCTTTCCAATTCATTAATAATGTGGAGCGGGGAGATGGGAGGGAGAGGCAGGCCTGGCTTTGAAATATCAGAATGGGAGAAGATGGGGATTGCTCCCTCCTCTCACTAGAGGTCATAAAGCGAGAAGCAGCTGCAGCCACAGGGCCACCAGAGCTGGGACCAAGGACCATAGCATTGCAGGAATAGTTCCTGTGATGGGCTGCAGCAGTAGGAATTGGAAGAGGCCTTGAAGCGCAGCCCAAACAGGCCTCGGCCTTCAGGAAGACAAGTCATCAGGTGATGCCTAATGAAGGGATTTCAACTCCAAGCAGCTTCCTCTAGGATGCCTGGACACATTGTCTGACCTTGCTGCTTTGCATCGTTAAATTTCCCCATTCCCAAGATGGTGCTTAAGGGAATTGTCATTTTACCTTCATCTTTCCCCTTCCCAAAACCAATTGGAAATGTCGCTCCCAAAGCAGGTGTGAGCCGCTCTTCCTGGGACAAGTGAGTTGTGAGTGAAACTGTTCTCTGTTTTCTTGAAAAGCGCTTCCTGGGTCCAGTGATGTGGTGCCTGACATCATCTCTTCCCTGGCACTGCCAGGGGGATGGGCTATATTCTTGGACCTCACTCTTCTTGCAATGCACAGAGCTGGGGAAGAGGACACAACTACTTGCAGCCTTCCCAGCTGTTTCCATTTTCCATCAGGCTGACATTTCTTGGCTTTGACATGCCTGCTGGAAATCGCTCTGTCTCCATGTGATTTTTCTGCATGGTTTCAGCAATTCCACACAAATGTTATTCCCTGCTGGGAGAGACAGTGCTGGCCGGGAAGCTCTCTGTCCCAGGTAGGAGCTCTCAAAGCAGAGAATTTGTGTCATTTTATCCCCTCCCCTGACTCGATGTAACTTAAAGGAAGATGGTGGGAGGTGCTTTTATTGGGGCGGAGAGGGACAACATTCTCTGATGCACAGCTTTTTGTCCTTCCTTGGTATTTTCTAAAAGCAATATACATGTTTTTTTACTTTTTTATTTTGTAAGCTTTTGTAAACTGTACTGGGAATGCTGGTTGACCATTGAAGGGTAGGGCATACATTTAACGAATAAGTAAATGGGGAATAAAAAGAGTCCAGTGAGGTTGCCCAAGTGTGGAAACAGAATGTGAGTTTCAGCAGGTGTGTTCAAGAGCAAGGAAAGAAGTCTGTGTTGGAGGCCCTGGTTGGTGCCTCCTCAGCTCTGAAGTGTGGCCTGCAGGTCATTCCTGCTGCAATCTGCCAAGCTCCAGCTCCAGCCCCAAAATATCTTGTTTCCAGGGTATGTTATTGCACTGCTCCCCTTTTTGTGTCAAAAACTGGCACTGCAGAAGCACCCGACCCTCTGCCGCACCCAGAGCAGACTGCTTACCAAAATCCAGGTACATGATGGGTTTGTGCATTGCAGGTTCTGGAGAAAGCAGCTAAAATTAAAGAACTGCAAGAGATCATCACAGATCTGCAGAACGAACTCTCCCAGAAAGACTTGGAGGTGGCGTGCCATCTGCAGGAGGAGCTCCTCCTGGAGTCACAACTGAGCTCCCTGCCGCAGCTGGTAAGGCTTGTGCTGCGTGTGGGGTGGGCCCGCTTGCCACTTTTGCCTGAGGTTTCTCTCTGTCCTGAGTAGTAGTGACAGAAGAGGCACAGTTGAGGGCTGGCCACCAGTACAGTTTGAAGGCAGTAAGGCTAATCAAAAGCTTCCTCTTGTTTTAACTGGAGGGATCCTGGGTGGGTGGGTGCTGGTAACTGAGGGGTTGTAAGAGGCAGGAGCTTTTCTTGTGCATTTGCTTTCGAGCCTGTCTGGGGGCCATGGCTCCTTGGATCACCTTGACGAGGAATTGGTCCCTTGTTGCTGACTTGGGACCTAACCTGGGATCCAAGCAGTGCCAGAGAGGCAGGAAAGAAACACAGGCAGAATTTTCTGGGTGCCCTTCCCTACTGGCTAAGCATTGGCTGCAAAGTCTCCTCTTGGGTTGATCTCTCAGCAGGCATGTCTAGAAGGCTGCTCCTCAATGCAGCCTGCACTTGGTTTAAGCCAGGGGTCAGCATACTTTTCCAGCAGGGGGCCGGTCCACTGTCCCTCAAACCTTGTGGGGTGCTGGACAGTATTTTGAGGGGGGGAATGAATGAATTCCTGTGCCCCACAAATAACCCAGAGCTGCATTTTAAATAAAACCACACATTCTACTCATGTAAAAATGCTGATTCCCAGACCATCTGTGGGCTGGATTTAGAAGGCGATTGAGCCGGATCCAGCCCCCGGACCTTAGTTTGCCTACCCATGGTTTCCAGCCTTTCTCAACCTGTGGGTCCCCAGATGTTGTTGAACTACAACTCCCATCATCCCAAGCTAGCAAGGCCAGAGCTGAGGGATGATGGGAATTGTAGTCCAACAACATCTGGGGACCCACAAGTTGAGAACCGCTGGTTTAGGCTGTAATCATCCATATACTGACCAGATACAATTCACATTGTATCAGTTGGACTTTCCTCTGTGTAAACATTGTTTGGACAGAGCCAAAAACCTCCCAACATTCTCTGAGCGGGATGGGGGTGAAACTGTGGGGGAACGAGATGTAACAGAATACAGAAAAGAAAAATACAATGAATGTCCTTTGTATACACTTGGACAATAATTCACAAAGCATTAAATGTGGATCAGAAGGATTCTGCCAGGTAGCAAAGCACCAGTGAGAGAACTCCCATCATCATCAAGCCAGCTGAGGCAATGGAAGATGAAGTCCAACAACATCTAGTGGGCCACAGGTTCCCCACCCATGGCCTTCCTGGGTGATTAATGCCCCGTGGTCAGCTGCTTGCTGGGAGAGGTAGTGCTGGTGATACTTTTTTCTCAAGACAGATGCAGGCAAAGGAGACTTCTTGGCAGCTCAGGCCAAAGAGGAGGCTCGTTGGGTGCAGAAAACTCTCTGATCTGCAAGGATGGATCAGGAAAAGCCCCAAGCATCCAGGTCCCTGGTAGGATGGACTCTCAGCCCCCACCACAGAGGAAGCAGGAGGATGGCTTCCAGTCAGGAGTGGTTCTTGAGGTCACTATTGGCATGTCCCTTCCAAGGCAATGACTCCTCCTTTCTGAGTGGGTAGAGCAGAATAAGCACAAACACACACTCCACACACACAGACCCTCGATGTGAGTGCTGCGTGTGGTGCGCTCCTGCTGGTGCCAAGCTCTCCTTGCAGGAAACATTCTGGTGTGTGAGTGGAGAAGGAGGAGGGAGAAGCAGCCCTGGCAACCCCTGGGGGCAAGATGTTTGGCCTGGGGACTCAGCAGCTCCTCGCTCAGCCTTCTGTCCCTTTGTGTCTGCTACTCCTGCTCCTCCCCTCTCCTTGGCTTGTTATTTTTCTTTTGACCACTCTTCTCTGCTCCCAGGTCAAGGGCTTGCCCTGTTACAAGAGAAAACTTAGCCGAAAAATTAAGAGGTTTAATCAAAGCTTCTCTAGGTAGCACGAACAATCAGAAAACACTGCACTGGACAAAGTTAACTGCCATTCAGAGAGAAACAGCCAGGGCTTTGCCGTTTCCTGAACAAAGGACTCGGAGACTGAGCCAGAGTTGTGAATGGAATTGCCAGGAAAAGCAGGCGGGGGAGCCATGCAGCACCGTTTCCCTGTACAACTCGCACGCCGGCCATTTTCCTTTCAGCGACAATGTGGAGAGAGGCAGGGAGGTGTCCACAAAGCCAGCTCCCCTCCCCACCCACAAAGGGAACAGATTTTTCTGTCTGAGAAAACAGCTAATATTTCAGGCTTAAAGGAGGGAAAGGAAGCCCTGGTCTCTCCTGAGGCATCCTTTGTTCAGAGGGGTGGGGGATGTATGTGCTTGTTTGTGGGCATTGCCACTGCTGCTTCCCCCCCGCCAGACTGAGTGCAACCTGCTACACCCAACCCAGCTGGCCTCTGCCTACTGAACCTGTAAAGCAGAGCCACCCAGCTCTTCTTGACTCATTAGGAAGCCATTATTGTGCTTTCTCTCTGCATGT
This sequence comes from Podarcis raffonei, assembly GCF_027172205.1. NCBI lineage: Eukaryota > Metazoa > Chordata > Lepidosauria > Squamata > Lacertidae > Podarcis > Podarcis raffonei. The sequence continues at coordinate 48,642,975 of NC_070609.1, forward strand.
ATATGTGGCAAAAGAGATCCAGAGAAGGGAGAAGGTTGGAAGCGGACAGCTAGAATGGGAGTGGCCAAGGATCAGGCCAAGGAGTAGAGGGGAGGGAGAGGCAAAGGCAGGATCTGCCTGATCTTTGCCACGTGGCAGAGAGAGGGTGAGGAGGCAGGGCTGATGTTCTCCCCACTCCTTTGGCACATGGAAGGGGCTCCTCTGCCAGCCTGGCAACCTCCTCCAGCTGGGGAAGGTGCTGGCTCTCTGCTCACTGGGGGTTCTCCAAGCCCCCCCCCCCCCCGGTTTGAGTGTGCACATGGGCTGATTAACAAAGAAGGCAAGGTCCTGGTGGGGCAAACTGGCAGCATCTCCCCTCAGCCTGCTTGCCACCGCCGGGATCCATGTTTCTGCATTGTGGCTGCTGCTGCCGACTGGCCCTGTGTGCAGAGCTTGGAAGGAAGGAGGGTGTGCACGCGTACCTTGCAAGACAAGGAGCAGCCATGTGCGCAAGGGAGCCAGGGGTATGGTTTCAGCTTGGCTAAACAATTAAACTCTCAGAGCCGAGGGAGGAGCAGTAGGGCCGTGATTTTCTTTTCTTTTGCAGTAATTGCCTCAGCAATCAGCTTTGATCATCCAGGAGCAGAAGAGACGTGTTGCAAGTTGACATCCGCGGTTTTAATGCAGCCATTTGCATACAGGCGCAGAGCAGAGCACACGGCTTTCTGTGGCGTCTTTGACCTGAAACCGCAGCAGCTTCATAGACACCTCATTTAATTTAATATTTCGCCTCCACTGCAGAAGCCATTGGGGATGGGGGTGGGGCGGATAATCTGGCTCTTGCTTTCCCTGCAAATGTCTCCAGAAATGACATGAAAGTAATTGCTTCTGAACAGAACAGAAAGGAAAAGAAAAGAAATAGCAGAGTTGATTCTGCTTAAATAGCATGGGGATTCGCCCCAAAGATGCTGCCCCCTTCTTTACAGCAGGAGAATGGATGCATGTATGGGGAGCTGGGGACAAGGGGGGGGGAGAGAGATGACCCAGCCTACTTGTCAGGAGGAGGAGGCATCTTCTGTACTGCCATGGCTGAGACTGCCTTTCGCCCCACCCTGGGGGTGGGGAACTTCCTTGCTCCTGACGATCTGGAGGCTGCCAACCACTCTGCCCCTGTTGTGGATGGAGAATCCTGAGGGACATTAAATGGATGGTTTCTCTGCCAGGCAAGACGTAAGAGCCCTGCTGGACCAGGTCAGAGGCTCAGGTGACTCACTGTGGCCAGCGAGAATGGGAAGCCCACAAGCAAGACATGAATGCTCTAGCCCTCCCTTGCAGCCCATCTCACTGCCTGGCCTCTGAGCCACCTTGGCTCCTGGCCATGGACAGACCTCTCCCCTTTGTAAAGTCACAAAATGGGTGGGAGCTAATTCCCTTTGTTCCGTTTGCATCGTAGGCAGTGACCCTCTGGCTTTTTCTCTTCCCTGGGCAGCTACTGTGCTCCAGCAGCTGGGTCCTTTGAGAACTGCCTCTCCTCATCCAGATCCACCAAGCACCTGAAACTAGAGCTAAAGATCTTTGGCCATCAGCACAGCACAGCCCCCACCCCAAGACAACAGGGCCTGGGTGATTCTGACTCCTCAGAGGCTGGAGAGGTTCAGGGTGCCCATTTGACGTGGCGACTCAAGCTTGGAGTTCTTTGAATTTCTACAACCCTGTCCAGCCCCTTTTTGGGTGTTTTAACCTTTGAGGGACCACCTGGCAAGCCCTCTGGCATGGGGTGGGGATGGAGAGGCCACCAGGAAGAGCTTTTTCTTCTAGAGGCCAGAGGAGCACCATTATCCCCACCACTATGCTGCTATAAGGTATAAAGAGGGTTAGGCCTGGCATTGCTGCAGCTTGTCTAGCTTCCTCCAGACAACTGCCCCAGAAGCCAGGACACAATGCTCACCAGCTCCAGTGGCAGGACTGTCACAGCATTGGCTGATGCCCACTTGGCACATTGCCAGGTCCTCCAGGCTTCCTCCTCACACCCCTTGGCCTCTGCCTCCACTCTGTCCTGTCTGGGGTATCTCCCCCTCCCTTCCCAAGGCTTTTGGGGCTGCAGCAGCACAAGCCGCTCTAGCAGATCAATACCCTGAGTCTTGTCGTCTTCTCCCTGCTTATTGGTTGACATTCACAATCCTCTCTTCCTCCCTCCCTTCCTGTATAAACCCCTTTCAGCTGGAGCAGCAAGCCGCAGAGACCCTGAGGCTTCGGAGCCAGCTCCTGCTTGGGCAGGATGAGAGAGACAGCCTGGCAGACAAGGTACCCGAGACCCCTCTCTCCCCTCTCTCACGTGGCGGCTGCACAGAGGCAACGGGAAGGTGTCTTGGCTTCGTGCCCTCCTTGGGCCCCGGCAGAACTCCTGGCCTGCTAATATTGGTTCCCCCCATCCCCACAGGCAGGCAAGCAAGCAGCGCTTCCCTTTCCCACCTGCCCACCCAAGGTCTGTGCTTTATGCTGTTTTGTTAAAGCCCCTTTAATACTAATTGATTTCTCTCTTCCTCCCCCCTCCCCCCCAATTTCTTCCCTTTCTTCCCTGGGCGGGTCAATAGCTGGATGCTCAGGAGCAGAAGATCTATGAGTTGCAGAGCAAGCAGAGAGAGGCACAGGCAGAGCTGGAACAGAGCTGCATCCGAGTCCTCCAGCTGGAGCGAGAGCTGGAGGCCAGCAAGCAGCAGCAGGAGGGATCCCAGAACCAGGTACGGGAGTGCCAGGGAGGAGGAGGAGGAGAAGAAGAAGAAGAAGAGGGAAGCCAGCCAGGGCAGCAGCAGGAAGAGGAGGGAAAAGCTGCTGCCGCTGCTGCTGCTGCTGCTACTGCTTAGCAGGGTCTAGCCAGCCCCTTGTTGAGGCTGCTGTAATGGAGCAGATGTTCGGTATATTGATCTCCTCTTCCTCCTCCTTGCTGAGCTTGCAGTGAGGTGACTGGAAGAGAGAGAAACCATGGCAGAATGAAGAGGACGGACCGTCAGGTGCCTGGATCTGGGCTCCCCAAATGGGTATTGTCTGGTAGAGACAGGCTTGGTGCCAGCCTTCCAAGTGCCCCCCTCATCCTCCCTGGCAGCATCTCCTTCCTGCCACTGGCTGTGCCGCCGTATAGATCTGCGGGGAGGAGGAGGAGAAAGAGAAATGCCCCTGGAGGAGCCTCAGTCATGGCTGCTACTCTTGGACTCCGTTAAAAAGCTGGGCTGGGATTCTGCCCTCCAGGCCAAGGGACGTATTGGCACCTTTAGGTTTTGTCTCCAGAAGCTTGAGGGTGTTGGCAGCTGGGGTGGCCTCTTGCTCTGGAGTGTGGATAGTGGATCTGGGCTTGGAGTGTGCCCCCTATAGCAGGTGTGTGTCCACAGGGGAGCTGCTTGAATTGCATGTTCCTCACTTGCCTTTCCCCCCTGGCAGCAGAGTTAAATATTTTTCTTTTGTTGCCGGGGGGGGGGAACATCTGCTGCCCCTGGATGAGGGCCTGATGGAGCTCCCAGGCTCTGTCTTGTGTTTGACCTGAGATGGCGGATGCTCAATCATGCAGGGGAGGTGTCGAAAACTTGACCCCTGGCTTTTGGCTGCAGTAAGTCAGGTGCATATGGTTCCTGTCCCTTTTCCTTTTCTGGACAAGTCAGCTCTGGCTTTCTGCAAAGGAAAGGTGGGTGCTGTTCTCAGGTGGTGGCACTCCCCCCTCCCCACCTCTGGGTTTAGAAGGCTGCATTGGAAGAATTATTGAGCTTAGGGACGTCAGCCCGTATTTACAGCTGCTTGTTTGATGCTCTGGGGGCCCTTTTGTGACTGGCACTGCTTGCATGGTACTGTTCCTGCCCTGAGGACTTTTAACGGATATGCTCTTCAACTGCTGCCTGATGGGTCTTCTGGTTTCCAAAGTCCCCACGTATCTATTATGTTGTGGCCAGAATCTGCAGAACAGCATCATAGGTGCCGGTTGGCTTCCCAGGAGGTGGTCCCCTGTGAAATGTGGAGAGCACAGGGCACAGAGTGCACACCAGGCACTGCCCAGTGGCTGAAGCAAAGCCTCCTTCCCTCAATGTTTGTATAATCAACATTCAAAGGCTAGAACATGGCAAGTTCAACCACCGCAGTGGTATATCTGAATGCGTGCTCCTGGGGGTGGGGGAGCTGCGGTTGTCCCCTACTGTCATAGGCAAGGTTAGGTGGAAAAAGTTGAGGCATTGCCTGGTATATTATGGAGTGGAGTCCAGCCAGAGTGGGTGGAGTTTTCCACCTGTTCTCCTTTCACTAGCCTTTACACAGGAATAGTCCTGCAGCTAACGTAGGTCGCTGTGTGTGTGTTCCATCTTCGACAGTTCAGTGAGTGTCGAAGGCAGCTGGCCCAAGCAGAAGGTGAGAATGAGGTGCTGAGAGCCCACAAGCTGGAGCAGATGTTGGAAGTGAGCAAACAGTCAGGCGGGATGCCAGCCAGCAGCACAGCTGGCCGTCTGACCCCCACATTCCCTTTCACCCCTCCTCTGGCCCCTGACAAGAGCCAAGGTTGTGTTTGAGAGGAGGATGAACAGAATGAAAACTCCTTCTCAGTTGAGGTTGTAGCTGATTCCTCTGGGCTTTTCCTTCCTTCCTCCCTCCCACAGGAAACCCTCAAAGCTCACACACACCCCTGTGAATTCTTTGGAGTGCATTAGGGACAGGCACAGGAGGGGCCTGGGGGTGACGGAGGGTCCCTCTAATCTGCCACCTGCTTCCCTACCAGATTGAGAAACTGGCGTCCAGCCTCAAAGATTGCAAAAGGAGTCCATGCTTGGAGATAGAAGCAGCCCAGAGGAGCGGCAAGGAGAAGGCGCTGGTAGGTTTGACTGGACAACAGGTAAACTTCTGCTCCTTGTCTCATTGTGATCTCTTCTTCCATTGCAGGAAGAGCTGTTCTTTTGTTGCATTTGTCTGCGTCCAGAAGACCTGAAGGGAGGATAGGTGGGATTGTCCTGCTCTTTACTGAGAGAAGGGGGTGTCAGTGGGTGGCCATGCCAAGACAGGAGAGAGGATGGCTCTGCACTGTGCCCTCCTGGGTTCACTGCCAAGGCCGCTTCCAAGTGTGCTGCAGGCCGACACCACAAAACAGAACAATGCAGGCAACACTCATGCTAAGGGGGGAACCAACAAAAGCAGAAGTGCCATGTGGTTGCATGCCTTGCCCTCCACCATACTGGCCACCATGTTTGGCCTGCCCCTCTGCCAGGCCCTCAGACAGGCTGGGCACCATATCTCTGATGCCATACTCCAGGCAGGCAGGTGGTTGGGTGCTTCCAGGTACGCAGCCCAAAGTGGAGCCGCTGCTGCTTACAAAGCAGAGCCCTCCAGAGAAGCCCCTTGGGAAAATGAGCTGGGATTCCACTGCATGTTCCCTTTGCTGCTGCTTGAGCCCAGCATCCGGTCATAGAGCCATGGCATCCAGGGGAAGGCAGAGCTGCCAACCGCAGGTCTCCTCTTGGGGCAGAACAAAAGTGCTGTTTCTTTCTTCCTTCAGGCATTTTTCTCAGTATCATAAAGTACCTGGCTGGGTTTTTTAATTCTGCTTCAGTTGAAGGCCCTTTAGTTTTGTGTGCTGGGGTGGGGAGCAGTAGTTGCAAAGGCTGCCTATGACTCTTTGAGCCCCGCTATCCCACCCACTGATTAATTACAGAGAGGGGAGATTTTCAAAGGCAGGACCCTGGAGCAGGACAGGGCCAAAGGCAGGAGAGGGTCAGAGGAGGCTGCCTGTGAACCAGGCTCTTGCCTGCCCATCACAGAGGTGGAACGCTCTCCCTTAGGAGGTTGTGTGCTCTCCTTCATTGCAGGTTTTTAGGCAGAGGTTGGATGACCATCTGTCCTGGTTGCTTTAGCTGAGATTCCTGCATTGCCGGGGGTTGGACTAGATGACCCTTGGGACCCCTTCCAATTCTGTGATTCTATGTGGTGGATAAGAAAGACAGTTCTGCATGTTTAATGATGTCTCTTGTGAAACTGACTCTTCTCTTTGCATGTTCTTCTCCAAATCAGTTTTGGTAGATATTCCAAGTGCAAAAGTGTGTTTTGAGAGAAAGAATAGTTTCTATTTATTGCTCTACTTTCATAATTTTGTAATGCCACCCACTGAATTTCTTGTCTAAATGCTTTTGCCTTTTCTCATCGAGAGAAGTGCTTCAGCTTCCTGATCCTTTTCGTTTCCCTCTCTGCACATTTCCTTTTTGGGATTGGTGGCCAGAGCCACCAGCTATATTCTAGTTATTGGCCCCCTATGGATGCTATGCAGTCAATACGAAACTTTCTCTTTGGTAGTCCTGCCACCATTTTCACTGGCCCAACACCCAGAGTTTCTTTTTTTCAGGGGTGCTTTCCATTGGAGCCTGCAGAACTCTTTCTGGGGTAGACAATTTATGTATTTTTTTTCCTCCTGATGTGAGTCACTGTGTTATACTAAATGTCACCTGCTGATCAGTTGGAGGGATTCGTTTCAAGCACTTTCCAGGCTTCTTGGGATTTCACAGCCCGTTATAAACCTGCTGACTTCGTTCTTCACCACTGACTCCAGATCATTTATGAATTGTTACACAGCTCAAGTCCCAATGTAATATGTGAGGAGACTTTTGGCTTGATTCCATTCTTCATGAAAATCCTCTTGTTTTTCATCCTCATTAGTATATGATCTAAACAAGAGGATTTTGTCCTCCGGCCCCATGACCCATCTTGGTAAGCAACTTCATCAAAGGCCTTTTGAAAGTCCAGGTACAGTGAGCTGTGGTTGAAAGGTGCTTGAAGCAGGTATACTCTTTGCACAAGCAATGCTGATCATTTCTTGGCAAGGCTTGTTCTTCCACACGCTTGTATTGCCAGCCTCATCATGCTCCCCCCACTTTACCTGGGACAGAGGTTAGGCTTACAGTTCTGCAAGTTCCTCACCCCTTTTTTTCCAAAATTGGTATTGGCTACCTTCCAATCCTCTTGCCACAAGGTTGATTTTCAGTGAGAAGTTACATATTTTGCTAATAGCCCAACAATGGTGCATTTCCCATTCTTTTGTTCCTCTTACCTCCTCCTCCGCCGCCTCCTCCTTTTCATGGCTTCCTGGCTTTAACCAGGACGCGACTGGGCACCTTAGATATTTTTGTTTAGCAGAATGACAGGATACAAAAAAAAGTAATAGCAACTGTGATGTGTGTAAATCTGGAATCATGAAGGGCAGAGGAGGCTCTCAAGGGGCTTCACTTGCCCTCGCTGCTCCCAGGGGGAATGTGAGCCTCTTTACCAGCTGTGTGTCTGGTCTTCTCTTTCAGACAGAAAGAGCAACAGCTCGGCTGGCGGCACCAGAAGCGGAAGCAGTTACCTGGAGGAGCAAATGCAGCTTGGCCCTCTCAGAGGTACTGTGGAGGCAAAGGGTTGTGAAGGGCTGGGGTGAGAGAAGGACGCTCCAAGAGCTGCCAGCTTGTCCACTAGTATCAGCTCTCCTTGATGCTTGCTTTCAGTAAGGCATGAGAAGAAAGGAGTTCTTCAGAGAGGCAGGTAGGGGCTAGCCTGATCACTAAGAGGCCATGGAGTTGCCCTTCAGGGTTGGAAGGGTGCTTGAGCAGCTACTCTTCTGCCTTCCTGCCTGCCTTCCACCACATGGTCATGGTCCTCACAGCACCAGAAGCATTGAGCTGGGGTTATGTGGTGCATCAGTCAGTCTGACAGAAGGAGGGAGTCGAAATGTCTGGCACTGAGCACATCTGGCTTGCCATGCCTGGACTGCTGGAGTTGCTCAGTTCCCCACCCTCTCTTCCTCCTCCTGTCTCTGAGCACCAGCCAGGGGGTGTGTCACTGTGACTGCTCAAGGCATGCACTTGCAGCCAGTGTGGCATGGCAGAGGTGTGTACATGCCTGCATTCAGAACTGCCTGCCATTTCCTGCAAAACAGAGGTGCCAAGTGTGAGTTTTGACTGCTTCCCCAGTCAAGGTTTCCTTGAAGCTCCCCAACCCTGGGAAGGAGGGAGGGCAATGGGACAGGCAAGTGCTGGGCTTCTACCAGGAGGTCCAGTGGCTGAGAGGATGAGCCCTGTTTTGTCTTCTGCCTCTGGTGAGGAGACTCTGCTCTAGGTGGGAATGGAGCTGCGGATGGCTGCCTTTTATTCTGTGCCTGTCAGCTGCTGAATTTGCAGGGAACAACTTGCCGTCTTTTCTTTCTGGCTTTTGAGAATCCACAGATATGGGGCAGCATTGCCTCTTTCCCCCTCTCCCCACAGCATCCCTGGGAGGGTGTGTGTGTGTCAGAATCTGTGTGTGTGTGTGTTTAATTCCCTGCTTTCAGAGGAACACAACTAGCAAATGATGGGATCTTTGACAGAACAAAGGTATTTTTGAGGGCTCTGTAATAGACACTGTTAATGCGTCCCGTCCCTCATTGTCTGCTGTCTGATCCCATCCCTCTGCCAGACAGTCACTGCGGGATGAGTCACTTCTCATGTCTGGCAATCAAGGTGAATTTTCAAAAAGCTGCCATTTTGAAATTATGCAGTAGATGCGGTGGGGTGTGGGGGAACGGCCGAGGCAGAGCTTGCAAAGGCTGAGGGAGACCCCTGCTGTCCTTTTCAGGAACTCCAATCCTCCCACCCCCAGCATTGCCAATGTGCAGGAAAGGACGGGCAAGAGTTGTATTAATTACTAACTGCAGCCAAAATGGAGGCAGCTACACACAGGTTCCCGTTGCTTTTATGACTCTTGGCCAGGGGTGGGTGAGATGTCTACATCACCTGCTGCATCAAACAGGGGCCCTTGCTAGGAAGATTTTTTGCTCCACAGGGCTTCCTGCCACCCTCCACCGCTGTAGCTGGGCCCTGAAAATGTTCTCCAGACACCAACCAGAAGTGAGCAAAGGGTGCCAGAGGCAATGAGGGATTATAGGTGTGTGGTTGTGGTTGTGCTCATAGCCCCTTAAACTTCTTTCTAATCTTACTGCATTCCTTCCACCCCCACCTCCAGTGGCCTGAGTCTCAAGCACCCCTTAGTATTGGATTTAGTAATAAATAGCAGTTCTTTGGCCCTTCAGTGCTAAGCTGCCAGCGCTCTGGGCCAGCCATGGTGGTCCACAAAGTAAGGCAGGAAGACGCTGAGATCTGTGCTCAGGGCTTCTCTGAAATGACACTGCTGACTCCTTTCCTTAGGAAATGCTACCTGATCATTCCTCCCGTCCACCTCTTCTCCTGGTGCATTACGATGGAGCAAGACTTTCACCACAGAATGAAATCTCATCCAGCTTAATTCTGTTGTCTAGATGTTTGCCTTGGACTTACTGGATTCCTCCTCAGTTTTCTTTTGTTAAAAAAAGAAATATGGGTGCTGTGTTTGGCTGTCTTCCAGTCCCATTCACCTTTTGGGCTGATGCCACCTGACCCCAGTGCTCTGTTGCGAAGTGTATGCTTAATTAGATAGTTCGTTCTAATTCCTTTTTGAGTTTAATGTCACCTCTTCAAACACTCCTTCAGTGGAGACTCTTCTGCCATTTCCTTCCTTTTGCATTGTCCTCCTCTAACACTCTGCCTGCCTCTCTGGCAGCTGCCTGACTTTTGAAGTACAGAAACGACTTCATCATCAGCTCTTCTCTTCTTGCTTTGGGTACTTGGGGTGGCTGCCAATCCTGGGTTGGGGTGGGTGAGAGGGCCATTCTGTCTTCCTTGGCACTCAGTCAAGCCTCTTCCTGGCACAGGCAGCTTGCTCCTCCTTGTGCTGATGCTTCCGGAATTCTTTAAACTTTGCAAGAGCCTCTGAAAGCCTCAGGTCAGGCTGCAGTCCCGAGATGGGCAGGAAAAAGCCTCCTCCAGCCTGTGCAAGGGCTATGGCCAAGGGCCAGAGTGTAGGATTGAGCTTAAGGACAAGTTGCCTCCCTTCCTTCTTCTCTGACTTGCGTACCAAGTCAGCCAACAACTTCATGGTATGCCATCCCAAGACCCATGGGGTGCCCAGAGGATCGTGTGCTTCTCTAGACTGTGTGGGAGTTGCTGTACCAGGGCTGGTCTCCCGCTTCCTGCATCAAGCAGTCTTTGGGGTTGGAGACCTCTGAGACTTGTTTTACAGATCTTTCAGTAACTGACTTCCAGGAGAGCTGGGAGGGGCCTGAGTGCAGGACAGAGACTCTTTCTGTTCATGTTGCTGGGGTAATGTGTTGCAGCCCAAAGGGCTGGGAACCCCCTTCCCTCCCTGCTGTGTGGTGGGCAGCTGGTATCTCTGCTCAAATCAGCCCCTGATAGCTACCATCTTGGGGGGGGGGCTGCTCTCCACCAGCCAAGCCTGATTCTTGCTGCCCTTCCCCATCTCTGCCCATCAGCCCCTCGGATGGACTAAAATCTGGCCGGCCTTTGTTGTTTTCCTAATTTCCATTTTGTATCCTAAAATATGCACTCTGAGTTCCGCTCGACAGACACCCCTAATCTAATCTCCACGTCTGCTTTCTAATTTTCGCAGTCAGGGTAAAACAAATTGGCCGGCGTTAATTGTCTGCACAGCAGCCCGGAGCTTCGAGCTGTGATTTACGAGCTCAGAGCAAGCGCTCTGCAACACATTTTTCTTAATTTATTTTTAATGAGTCTCTCAATTAATTTTCTTGGAAACATCTTAATGATGTTGGAGGCGGGTGTTAATGAGGTCTGTGCTCATGCGTCATTTTGCATATTTTGCTGTGCTGAACAGTGCTGTGCCTGCCAGGCCCATTTGTGGAGGAGAGGGGAGGAAGGGGGTTCTCCTTCCCATTTTTGGAGACGAGAGGAGTAGCAAAGGCTCAGGATCCAAGTCTGTTGTTGAGACCCAGGTTTAAGAGGAGCCTGGCTGCTGGATCAGACCAATAGAGGCCTCCTGTTCTTAATAGTGGCCAGCCAGATGCCCTGTGAGGGATGTACACCTGAGGGCAACAGCATTCTGCCTGCCTGGGTTACCCTGTAAGTGGTATTCAGAGGCTTCATACAGCCTCTGACACGGGAAGCACACAAGGTCCCGGGTGGGATCAGCCCACCATCTAACCAGCCAGCTAGGTGCCCCACACCCTTGTCCTGGGCTTCTTTTTTCATCTGTCTCAGGGGTTGACAAAGTTTTGTGGCTTGGGTCGGTTCACAGTCCCGTAGATGCCTCAGTGGGCCAGAGCGTTCATGCACATGCAAACACTATTTCTGGCGCTCCTTCCGGTGCGGAGGAGGCGTGCGCAGCTTCACAGAAGGCGGTCCCCACTCTGCTCTGCGCCAGTTCAGCGCGGTGCATGGGAGCCGACCGAGCGGGCGGTGGGGGTCCGTGGGCTGGTTAAATGATCCCCATGGGCCGCTTGTGGCCCATGGGCCTTAGGTTGCTGACCCCTGATCTATCTCTTTCCACACAATGGTGAAATCCCCAAGCAGACAGCAGTACACTTTCCTCACCCTTCAGCAAGTTGTGATCCTGTGAGCAGGCCCTTGAAGGCCTTCCTTGTGTGCTTTCGCCCAGAAGCAACAGATGCCCATGGCAGACGTGAAAGTGCTCCCTGTCTCCCTGTGGGGCCAAGTGGGGCCCACCGAGCCAACAACTCAGGGTGGGACTGCCCAGACCAAACAGAGCAGCAGCAACCTCTCAGGCCAAGGCCAAGTCAGGAGACTCCCTCTTGCCTAGGTTAGACACCACCCCACTTGCCCAATATGCTGGCTAAGTGCCAACAGGGGAACCCCTTCTAGTAGAAAAGAAGAGGCCCAGATTGGGGTTGACTGGGGATGTGAAGAGCACTCAAGGTCAGGCAATGAGTGAACCACACAGGCTCCGTCCTCCCAAGAGGACACACCAGGGAGCGATGGCACAAGCCAGCAACAGCACACCTGAGGATGAAGTTCACAGGTCTGTGCCTGGCATGGCAAGCACAGGGCACCTGGCACTTGCCACCTGATACACCCACATCTTTCCTTAAGGCTGGTGGTGTGTTAAGAGCTGCCCAGAACTCAGAGGTAATGTGGTCTGTGCCCTGGGGGTGCGGTTCCAACCGAGGGATGCGGTTCTTTGGGGTGGGGAGAGGCGGCCCCCTGCTCCCTCCCCACGCTTTGTTGGCATCTGGGAAGATGTGAGCCGTTGTTGTTTTCTCACCGCGTGTCAGTCTTCATTAAATCACGAAGGAGCAGAGCAGAGACAGCTTTTGTCCCAGCCAGAACGTGGCAGCTGTTTAATTTCAATTAACACAGCCTTGAAAGGAATAACATGAAGGCAGCAATTAAAGGGAGGCGGGATTTCCTCGGTGGCTTTTTGCCGTTGCCTGAGTCGCTCCACAGCAAGGGGGTGGGTGGGACGTGCCTCCTGCTTGGCGCTGCAGGCTCCTCCAGGTGCCTCCTGCTTTCAGCATCCTTCTCCACAAGTTGCAGTGGCAGTGCTCCCAGGTGACACACCAGCCTCACACAACATTGCCTGTCCTTTACCTTGGACTGGTCCAGCCATACAAAGCATGAGAACTAGGGAATAAGATGCCTGGGGCTTGGAGCCCTCCCTGTGGAAGGACGTGATGAGGAGGATGTTGTTCTGCCTCTTCCTGAGGAGGCTTAGCTACCCATCCCACATGCTGCAGTTCGGAAAAGTCCAGAAGATGAAGTAACTCCTGCAGCTCCTGCAGCACTCTGGACTCAGGATCTGGCCCAGAAATGAGACCTCATGTCTCTTTGGACCCGCTGGGTCTGAAGCAGCCAGAACTTGCGCTGTGATTCCCAGTGGGCGCATATGGCCAGCAACCACTCCTTGCCTTTGGGCATCCCAATCAGCCCAAAGACGCCGGTTCTTTGACGCTTGTTCTTTCGTGCGTGGAGGGAGGGGAAAAGGAGGGGAAAGGCTGCTATTGATCGGGTGCTTTAGGAGGGAAAGGGATCTCCTTGACTGTCTAAACACTATTGATCCTCTGCTGGGCCTGCAGCTGGCAAGGAGGAAGGGATTAAAACCTCACTGCCGACAACTTCTTCTTTGGTGGCTGAGCAGAGAGAGCAGGAGGGCCACAAAAGGGGAGCCAAGGCAGCTTCCTCCTCTGCTTCTGGAGTGGCAGAGGAGCAGGGAGGGCCCCGGTGGAAAGCGGTCGGCCTGTCTTGCATCTGGCAAAGAAGGTTAGTGCTTCCAAGAGCCACAACAGGTCCATTTCCTCTAAAGGCTCTTTGGATTGCATCTGTTTTGGCCACTTCCCTGGCAGACCAAGAGGCTTCTGCCAGGACAGGTGGTCCTCCGACCGCTGAAAGTGGGTGGCCTCCATCTGCATTTATGGCCTTTGCTCAGGAGGTTGCCATCATCCCTGCCTTCTCGGCCCCTATGGCCTCCTCGCCCTTCCTCCAGAATGACTGTATTCATTTTGCACAGGAGTTCATGGCTGACCCAAGCCTCCTCTACCTGTAGGTCATGAGAACTGCCCCCGAGAGGCATGTGTGTGAATGCAAGAGTGACTGTGGGCTGCGTGGGCTGGGAGTACCTTCCCTGCTTCTTCATTGATGCTCCCAATTAAGGCGAGGAAGCATTCCCATAAAGAGGTCTGTGCTTCTTTCCAGTGGGGTTGCCTCTCACTGACCTTCATTTGAATATTGCACTGAGATACGCAGTCAGAATTCCCAGCCCTTCATGAGTGAGGAGGTGGCTCTTCAGAACAGAAACAATAACATCATTTTTTTAAATGCTAGGTTGAGACCAGCCTGATGGTGTGCTGGGCTAATTTTTTTTAAAAGGTCTCTGCTTGGCTCCAGAAAGACATCAGATGTGGCCCCAGGCAAGCTTCCCTGCAGAGGGTGTTCTGCAAGTGGGCGCCCCTTTCTCTTCTAGCCCCTCCACATCTGAGTCCCAATTTCTGTTTGAAGAGGCAGTCCTGCATTGACCTGGAAGGGTGCCAGGTTTGCCCAGTGAAGTAGTCAGGTTCAGGGCTGAGGCAGGGAGCTCCTAGCCCTGCCAAAGACCCAGAGGGAGTGGGAGGAGGCCCTCATGCCATTGTGTTCCCTTCCAGGCTGCGGAGCAGAGCGAGGCACTGCACAGACTCCAGGAGACCCACAGCGCCCTGCAGCAGCAAATGACCGAACACGAAGGCCTCATCTGCCAGCTGGAGATCCAAGTCCAGGAGCAGCAGGAGGACCTGCAGGGAACCAGGGAGCAGGTATAGAGTGCTGGACCACCTGGACAGGGGGGTGCATGGGAGTCCCCCCCCATCCCCAGAATGAAGGACTTGGGGGCAGGCAGAAACCTGGTAGAGTGGCAGGCAGTGGGAGCCACAGAGCTTGTTTTATTGCCACCCCCTGTGAGCTGCCATCCCATCCCACAGAGCCATGCTGGGGGCCTCGCCCAAGCCTACGCTCCTTCCCCCCAGGCATCTGAATGCAGGCAGGCTGTGCAAGAGTTGGAAATGTAGCAAGCCCTAGTGGAGGAGGCAGGCCTGGTGCTAGAGAGAGCAGAGAGCCAAGTGAGCAGGACGGAAGGCTTGGAAAGACCTCCTGGGAGCCCATTGATGGCTTCTGGCATTCACACCTTGCTTTCCCTGTCTGAAAACCCTCATGACTGGCTGGCCTGCCTGAGGATCCCCTGAGCTAGATGCTTGCTTTCAGGCCATGGCTGCCACGAAAGAGCCGCAGGTGCCCAATTTGTCTTCCAGATCTGGCAGCAAAAGCAGCAAATGGCGAAGCTGGCAAGAGCTGCAGCTGATAGCCAAGCAGCAGAGCAGCAGGTACCATGTGTCCCTCTCCTGGCCCTAGTCCAAGGTGCTTGAGGGAAGGAGGTTTGTCCCAAGAGGACCACAAGCCCTTCTCTTCCCTGCAGTCTCTGGGCATTTGGGCTCTTTTGATTTCTTTTAAATGCTTCCATCCCTGGGTTCCTCCCAGAGGCTCCCAGTGATAACGATGTAATGCTAGAAGCCTCTGAGACCAGATGGATAAGTTGGAGCTCTTTGTCTTAGAGGGGAGCATAGATATTGTGGGCATAACTGAAACCTGGTGGAAGGGAAAGATCCAGAGGGAATACAGATACACACTCCAGGAAGGACAAAGATGGCTGTATTCTGGCCTCAGAATTAGTAAAACTTCTGGATCCCAGTTGCTGGGAATCACAAGTGAGGAGCGAAGCTAATGTATTCTCGCCCTGCTTGTGGGCTTCCCTTTGGGGTCATCTGGTTGGCCACTGAGGACCAGATGGGGCTCAGCAGGGCAAGGCCATATGCTTTTGTATGCCCGGGTGACACAGGTTCAATTCCTGGTGGCATCACTAGGTGGAGCTGGGAGAGGATTCCCACGGGTTGCTGCCTGTCGGGTTACAAATGCTTTGGGTTACAAACACTTCGGGTTACAAACTTCGCTAACCTGAAAGTAGTTACCTCGGGTTGCGAACTTTGCCCCAGGATCGCCCCAGGATGCGAACGGAAATCGCAACGCGGCAGCAGCAGGAGGCCCATTTAGCGAAAGCGCACCTCAGGTTAAGAACGGTTTCGGGTTAAGAACGGACCTCTGGAACGAATTAAGTTTGTAACCTGAGGTACCACTGTATAAGGTAGCTTTTTAGTGGGGCTGATCCAGCAGGACCCTTCTGACCTTATTAGCAAACAATAATAACCCATTAAATAATTTTAAAGCCAGGAAATCAAGAAAAGCAATGCCTGTTAAACAAAAAAAAAAGGCTCAGTAATTCCCAAATACCCTCCAAAACCTTCATCTAAAAACTGATATGGGGTGGCGGGTGGGAACGACAGGTCTCAAATCCTTTGCCACTGCTACTTTTTGGAGGAGGGGGAATTCTGGGGTTAACTGAGCAGCAAAGCCTCTTTGCAGGGTTCTTCTGTGCTTACCTTGTTTAAAACGCTGTTGCCATGGCAGGTGCAGCAGTACAAGGACATTATCCACCAGCTGCAGGAAAATTTGGCAGCCTCTCGGGCTTCCCAGGCTGCCTCCGAGTCCAGAGTCCGCAGCAGGGAGGAGGAGATCCAGGACCTTCAGCAGAAAGAGGCCTTGGCACGTCACCAGCTGAGGATGCTGCAGAGTGAGGTACAGCCCAGTGTGAATTGGGAGGGGCCAGAGAAACCCACCCACTCAGGAGCTAAGGATGTTTTTTTTGGCCTGGCCCTTTTTTCCTGGGACCAGGTGGGTTAGCAGAAGGAGCTGCTGAGCACACAGCAGCACACCTCCCACATCCTCTGCAGACAGGAGGAGCTGCAGACAGACAGACCAGGAGCTAAGTGCCCTGCAGAAGGTTGTGTGTGAGCAAGAGGCACACTGGAGGGAGACGGCTGGGCAATTGAAGCTCAAAGTCCCTGCCAAGTGCTCAGGGGTTGAGGCCTCTGCTCAGCCCTTCTCTCTCTTTCTTGCCAGGCCCAGAGGACCAAGGAGCAGCTGGCTTCCTTGCAAGAGCAGCTTTCTACCTGCCAGACTCAGGTGAGCCTTCCTCCTCCTCCTCCTGCTCCTCTCTCACTCCAAGCCCAGAGAGACTCTGTTCCAAATCCCAGCCCAGCTTGCCCCAGTTTCTTCCACCTCTAAACTGGGACTTCTGTGTGTGGCGGACCTCCCCCTGGTGTGCCTCTCTGCGGCCTCCTTCCCTCCACATCCTCTCACGTGGTGCTTTGCCTGGCCTTGGATGCAGCTGCAGCAGAGCGAAGAGCGGGCGGAGCAGAAGGAGGCCGACTTCCAAGCAGCACAGGACGAGCTCTCCCAATGCCAGGAGCGGCTGTCTGACGCCCACGCAGAGCACCAACAACTGGCCCAGAGCATGGCAGCGCTGGTGGAGCAGCAGGAAGCCTCCAAGCGAGAGGTAGGCTGGCTAGCTGCTGCAGGCCTCCCAGGCAAGACTCTTCCTGGCCCAGCAGCCTCCTTGCTGCTCTTTCTGCCAGAGGGAGAAGGTTGCTGCAGCAGCACCCAAGGAAGGTTCCAAGTTCTAGGCATTGTCTCTGGAATCCCCCCCCCCTCAAGCTGCCAGTTCTTAGTCAGGCCCTTCTTCCCCCAGGTCGATCTCCGTGACCAGACGATTTTGAAACTTCAGAGATGTCTGAAAGCAGCTGAGGAGGAGCGGGTGCAAGGGAAGGATGAGGTGACATTTTGGGGGCGGAGAGCCTCCTTGTCGCAGTCTTGAAAAAGTAGCGCACAAAGGGTGGAGCTCCCAAGGTGACCAGCAGCCAGGCCCTCCTCCCTCCCTCCCTCCCCAGTGTTCTCTGAGCAGGGGAAGAGTCCCAAGGACAGCAGACTCTCCCCCCGCAGAGGATGAATCACCAAAGGGCAGGTCACAGGAGGTGCTTGTGTGTCCTCAGCAGGTTGTTTGGAAACAAGCAGGCAAATCACAGGGCAACGCACAGTGAAGTTCTCTGGGCTCTCATCTGTTCCAGAAGCTGGATTGACTATAAGTCGGCAGCTCAGGATCTATCTTGACAAGCAGCAGTTGGGGCCGTAGTGCAAGGATGAGCTTCCGGGGGGCTTTGCCTCACATAGCGCAGAGGAAAAGAGCCAGACCAGGGGTGGGAGAGAAGGGGCAGGATGAGATGGTCTGAATGTGTGGATTGCCCGGCAGCCTCCTGAGGATGCTCATCTGTCCCCTGGCACTGCCAGCTTGCAGGTAAAGAGGCCGAAGTGAACCACCTCAGGGGGCAGCTCCACCACCTGCAGGATGAGCTGAGGATCCTGCGAGACTCTTGCACTGAGCAGGAGAAGGCAATAGTGGAGCAGACTCGGCTCATCTGCCAGCTCCAGCACGAGAAGGAGTCCTCCCTCAGCAAGGTCCGTGCCCTCTGGCGGGGGGTGGGGGTGGGGAGTGGTTGCAAACTCAGTTAGGCCCCCATTATTATTATTATTTCCCTACAAGCTGATCTCAGTTTCCTGCCACCCCCTAAAGTTTGAGTCCCTTCCCTTCAACGGTCTTCAGCCTCCCTGCATCCTTGTGGGCTGCCTCTCCTCCAGGTGCACACCCAGAACCCCTGACTGCAGGGGGAAGGAGCCAATTTGGGGCCAGATCCATTCCTTGCTGCATGGGGAAAGAGAGGAGACCAAGCTCCAAGGCACCCCTCCTCTTACTCACATGACAACCCCCCCCCCGGCTGTGCTGTTTGCAGAGCCAGAGCAAGGCCGCCGCCCTGGAGCAGCTGCGGGGTGAACAGCTCTCTGCCCAGCAGGACCACCAGGCCAACATGGACCAGCTGCAAGACAAGCTGCAGCGCCTGCAGCAGGAGCTGGATATCTGCAAGGGGCGCAACCAGGAGAACCTCAGCAAGCTGCAGTCCCGCGAGTGCCGGATCGAGAAGCAGGCGCTGGACCTGGAGATGCTGCTTCAGCAGTGCCAGGTCCTCAAGGAGCAGGTGAGTCCAGCCAGCTGGCTGCACCCCACACCCCACTCCTACCCTCCCACCCAGAGTTGCCTACCTCCCTTTCCCCCCGCAGCTCCTTTACTACGAGGAAGTGACCCAGAAGCAGGAGCGGGAGCTGTCCTGCCAGAGCAAGCGAGAGCGGCACCTGCATGAGCAG
Source organism: Podarcis raffonei (assembly GCF_027172205.1). Lineage (NCBI taxonomy): Eukaryota > Metazoa > Chordata > Lepidosauria > Squamata > Lacertidae > Podarcis > Podarcis raffonei. The sequence goes on from NC_070609.1 coordinate 48,661,397, forward strand.
CTGGGCCAGGTGGAGAGCAGCAGCACCCTCCTGGAGGGCAGCCTGGAGCTCTACAAGAAGAAGTTCCAGGCCTCGCTGAGCAGAGCCGGGGAGCTGGAGTGCCAGTTGCAGCGCCTGGAGGAGGAGGCCGCCTGCCAGGTAGGGGCCCCGGTTCAGAGATGAAAGCGGTGGCAATGGGGGCCTGGCTGTTCTCCTGGCCCTAAGCTGCACTTGCCCTGTTGTCGCAGGCCAAGGAAAAGGATGAGGCCCTCTATAGGTTGCAAGCGGAGCAGCAGATCCTGCAGGAGGAGCTGAAGGGCAAATGCTGGCAGGCCAGCCGGGCAGAAGACACCGCTGAGCAGCTGATGCGGGAGCTGCGCGACACCCAGGTGGAGCTGGCCCAGAGCCGGCAGCTCGCCTGCCATTCTGAAGAGACCATCCAGGCGCTGCAGGAGCAGTTGGCAGCCAACCGTGTCCAGGTGAGCCTGGCCTCGGCCCCCAACCCCACGGGCAGCGGAAGAGGGAGCCACCTCTGACTGACTGCTGTGTGCTCTTCAGCTCCTAGACCAAGAGGCGGCGCTGGCCACGTTGCACAGGGACTTCGCTTCTTACAAAGCAACTCACAGCTGCTCCAACGGCAGCTATGAAAGCCAGATAGTCGCCACAGAGACCCTCAGGCAGGTAGGCCCTGTTCTCGGGCCACAACACTTGTTGGGGGGTGCTGGGGGGAGCCCTGGAGATGTAGGGCTCCAGGCTGAGTCGTGGTTCTCTTTGTTCTGAGCAGAAGCTGCTGAAAGAGGAAGAGGAGAGCTCTAAGCACCAGCGGCAGGCTGAGGAGTACCAGGGCCTGGTGCAGGATTTAAAACTGGAGCTGGTGAGGGTCACTGAGCAGAAGAGCAGCGCTCTGAATGGTAGGAACGAGTGGCAGTAGCAAGGACGTAGGCCAGGTCTCACTCTTGGCCTGGGCAGACGTCGGGCTGGGCTCGGCCGGTGCTGAGCAAGAGGCCACCTTTTTTTCCAGACTTGGCTCACCTGGAGCTGAACTTGCAAAGCCTGTATGAGGAGGCAGCAACTGAGAGGGACAAGCAGCAGCAGCAGGTCCAGCAGCTGCAGATGGAGCTCAAGCAAAGCCGCAAGCTGGTTGCTCAAAGGGAGCAGGTGAGCACCTCTGCCTTCCTTTGCTGGGAGGCTTGCTGGGGTGTGTGGGTCCTTGTCTGAGGCTGACTCCCTCTCTGCACTCTGCACTCCCTCCCTCCCACAGGCCATCCAGAAGCGAGATGCAATCCTGCGGAAGTCTCAGGTGGAGATGGTGCACGCCTGCAGCACCCTGCAGGAGAAGGGGCAGGAAGTGGAGCAGCAGCGTGCCCGTGCCCATCACCTGGAGGCCAGCCTGCAGAAGGCCCAGCAGGAGCTGGAGCACAGCAGAGCGGAGTGTGCCACATTGTGTGCCGAGGTGCAGGCCCTGCGGCGGAGCTTGCACGAGAGCCAGGAGCAGCACCAGAAAACTGGTGAGTGGGGCCAGGACATGTGAGGCTGGAGGCCAGAAATTCCTGTCAGTATCGTTGAGACTAGAATACTGGGCAGCGGCAACAGTTGGAGCAAAGCAGCAAAGGTGGGAGTGAGAAGCAAGCCGAGGACCCACCTCCCCAGGTCCTTGTGGGATGCTTCAGCCAGCCCACCTGCTGGTTTCTTCTGCTCCCCTTTGGGGCTCCTGCCAGCATCTCAGACCCTCCCTCCGCCCCACAGCCCAGGAGCTGGCGCAGCAGGAAGAGCAGGTGCTGCTGGCCCAGAGCAGCCTGCACAACGCCCAGGAGCAGCTGAGTGAGCGGCTCACAGAGCTCACACATCAGACACAGGCTGGCCGCCGGCTGGAGGCAGAGCTCCGGGTTCTCAACGAAAGGCTCTCTGTTGCTGAAGCAGAGCTGGAGCAGAAAAGGTAGCAGCTGCAGTGGCAAATGGCAGGGGTGGGGGTCTCCTTAGGCCCTGACATGAGTCTCTATGGAGGGAAAGGATTGCAGAAGAGGAGGGGCGCCTTCCGTGGCTACTAGTTGTGAAGGATCAAAGAGCGGTGGGAAGGGAGCTGTTGTCCTCAGGTCCCGCTTGGGGCTTCTCTTGAGGCATCATGATGGGCTGCCTGCTGTCAGCAAGAGGAGGCTGGTCTAGATGGAACCACTTTGACCCAGTGTTTTTATTCTTGCTGCTGATTCTGCCTCCCCCAGAGAGCTGTTGGAGCAACTGATGGGAGAGCTGAGCCAGTCAAAGCAGCAGCACCAGGCAGCCATGCAAGAGTCCCAGCAGCACCAGAAGGAGGCATCTCGGCTGCAGCAGAAGCTACAGAGCAGCCGGGAAGGGCTGAAGAGCCTGCAGCTGAAGGTGGGGAAGGGGAAAGTGGAAGGGCTTGAAGGGCAACTGCCATCTCAGCCAAGCCAATTGCTTCTGCCTGGTGGCAGCCTGAAGCTTCTGGTATGTGCCGCCCACAGGTGCAAGGGAACCAGTCGGTGCTGGATGAGTTGCAGGCAGAGTTGGGCCAGCAGAAGCGCCAGGAGGAGGAGCTGCAGCGGCAGCTGCGAAGGGCCAAGGAGCAGGAGAGCCAGCTGGTACAGCAATGCAAGGAGCTGCAGCATCAGCTCCAAAGCAGCCAGTGCAGGGTGAGCCACTGGGCAGGGCTGCAGGGAGGAGGCGTGTGCCAAGTCTCCCAGGAGCTGACAGCCCCCTGGCCTTGCAGTTGCAGGAGGAAGAGTGGAAAGCCCAGAGCCTGCACACCTGCGCCACAGAGCGGGAGACAGAGAGCCGTGTTCTGCGTGAGCAGCTGAAACAGCAGAAGACGGAGCTGGAGGTGCTCCGCAGAAAGTATGAACACGCCCAGTTGCAGCTGCAGCAGGAGACAGCAGAGGTGAGTGCTGCCATTGCCACCTCCCCCCGCCCTCGCCTGTCTTCCTGCAGGTTGACCAGGCTTGCCTCCCCCACCCCACTCCACAGGTGTTGCGCCAGGAAGCCACCCTCTCCCAGCTCCACACTGAGCTGCACACTGCCCAGGAGAAGGAGCGCCAGAACAACCAGTCCCTGGCTGCAGCCAAGAACATTGCCCAGGACCTCCGGCTGCAGGCCACGTCCTGCCAGGCCAGCCAAAGGGAGGCGGTGGAGCAGGTAAGGCCAAGCCAAACCTGGGCACCTTTTGGAGGCCAGCCAGCCGGGAGATGACCTCTACCCTCCCTTCTTGGCAGCTGGAGCAGAGAACCCGGGAGGTGTCCTGCCTGCAGGCGGAGTTGCAGCTTGCCCAGCATAGGGCAGACCATCTGGAGGAAGAACTGAGCGGCTCCCGAGAGCAGCTGCAGCAGCTGCTGGCCATGCAGAGGGAGAGGGAGCAGGAGGTGAGCATCCCTGGCCCAGGGAGGGAGGGCTGGAGGGGCCTTCTTGCTCAGTCCAAGCTCACCCAGCGGGCAACTCCTCTGTCTTCACAGGCCTGTGCCTCCGAGGAGCGGCTGAGCGCCCTGGGCAGCCAAGTGCAGCACTGGCAGCAGGAGCACCGGGCGGCCGAGCGGGCTCTGGCCGAAAAGGACGAGGAGCTGGTGGTGATGAAGGTGGAGCTGGCTTCGCTGGAGGAGAAGTGTCACCAGGCGACAGAGGAGGTGACGAGGGGCTCCCTGCGGGGTGGAGGGATACACAGCCAAGTCCTCCTCAGGTGGCTGATGCTTTTCCTTTGGTCCTCTCCTGGGGCTGCTTTGGCAGAGAGAAGAGCTGCAGAACGAAGTCAACGTCCTCCGGCAGAAGTTTGTGGTTTCCAGCCGGGACGTAAGTAAAGCTTGGGGAGGAGACTCATCCCCCGGACTCCCCAGGGGCACCATCCACCTCTGCTGCCCCTAGGAAGAAAGCAGATCCCAAGTCATTGGGGAAGAAGGCCCTAAGCGAAGCATCCAAAGAGAGTCTTTGTGGCTTCTGGGTGGCACATTCACAAGCTGAGGTGACAACAAAGGTCACAGCAGGCTGGGCTGGTTGCCTCAGGGAGTTGTGAAAGCAACAAGCCTGTCTAGCCTCAAAGCCAGAGCTGGTTGCACCCCATGCACTGAGGTTGCCCAGCAAATACTCTCTCCCTCCCCTCCCCACCCTTCAGCCCCTATAAGCCTTGGTTTATTCTTCTCTCCAGAGTTAGAGCTCAGCTGATCTCGTTCTTTCTCTCCTTTCCTTCTCTTTGTTGCTCAGCTTCCTCCAGCTTTGTCTTGTCCCTCCCTTCACCTGCTGCTGCTCTCCTCCAGCCTTTCCTCAGGGCCGGTTGCCCTGCCAAGTTCTTGAGCATCTCTGATACTCTCCTTTGCATCCTCTTCCACTTGTCCACATCCTCTCTAAGGTCTGGTGCTGTCCTCAAGTGGAACTTGACCAAGGTTGAGGTTTTGCTGGTGGCACAGTGAGACCACCCACTGAGATTGGGGGGCAAGCAAATGAATTTGCAGAAGACCAAAGAAGGTTCCTTTTCACACAGTGTAGAACTCGATGGCACTCACTGCCACAGGGTGTGCTGACGGCTGCCAATTAGAATGGTTTAAATGGGGGAGTAGACAACCTCAAGACAAAGAGATGTGCCAGTAGGTGTTGGCCATGATAGCTTTGTGGAACCTCCTTGTCCAGAGGCAATCTACCTCTGAATACCAGGCACTGGGAAATGTTCTAGACCTGTTCCTCTGCCTTTGGGTTTCCTGGTTTGGACCCCCAGATGCCGCACCAAGTGGAGCTCTGAGCCTGCTGCAGCAGGACTCTTGGTCTGTGGCTCACCAGAGACCTTGTGGTTGCCATTTGGGAGTCTTGTTTGCATCTGGCTCTGCTCTTCATTCTTTGGCCCTTTCAGAATAGTTTAGGGGCAAGAGAGGGGAGGAGCCAGTGGAGGTTGCTTTGCGCTTCTGGAACCATGCAAGGGTGACCTTCCTAGACTGCCCTCTTCTTCCCTGGCAGGTGGAATCCCTGCAGACCTCCCTGGAGACAGCACGGGCCGACAGCTACCGTCTGCATCATGAGAGTGAGTTGGTGGTGTCCAACGTCAGCCAGTGGGTGAAGGAGCAGAAGTGAGTTTGTGCCACCTGGCTTGGCCGCCTCCTCCTCCTGGGGTGGGTGAGAATGGGCTCTAGCAGTACTGCTTACCTTTCCTTGCCCCTTGTTACTTCCTCCCAACTGGTGTCTTGTTGCAGGCAGGTGAACGAGAAGTTGGGCGACAAGATCCGGGACCAGATCAAGCAAATTGCTCAGCTGACGGGCGAGAGGGAGTAAGTGCAGCAGGCTGACACGGGGGGGGGGGCTCCTCCAGGCCTCCCACACTTCTGCTCTTCCTCAAGGGGTGGGCAGCAGGCTCACCTGCGGGTCCCAATTTCCCCTGCCTCTACCCTATATCTCCAAATATTGTGCAGGACAAGAGGTGTTTTTAAAATTCAGGCGCTCCTCCTTTCTTTGTCCTATTATCCTCATGTGTAAGTCCAAAGGCTGCTGCATGGCTGTTAGTTCCCCTTTGCTAAGGCAGCTTCTTTCCACAGCCACCTCCATGGGCTAATGGAGAGACTCCAGCAAGAGAATAAACGCTTGAAAAGTGAAGTGGATGAGCGGCGTATTGAGTGTGAGCGCCTCAAGGTAAGTGGAAGGCTCGGTAGTGAAGGGCCAATAATCCCAGGGGTCCAGAAAGTGACACCCTGAGGCACTCTCAGTAGGCTGCCTCAGTTTCCCAGCAGGGAAGGTAATGAGTGAGTGGCAAGGTGTTCTGTGAGCCTGCAAGGCAGGCATTTATTATTTGAAGTAAAGTACTTCTGGAACCCTAAACCCACAAATGCAGAGTGGGCCAATATTGCCATAACAGGAGACATGGCAGAAGATGGGACAACCCCAAGGATTCCCCAGACCACCCACATCATTTAATGAGAAGGCATTGAACAAGTGCTATTGTGGAGGTTTTTGCAGTTCAGCAGCAAGAGCACAGAGAAGTAGGCTTCCAGCATCCAACCCACAAGGAGTGCCTGGTAGTGACCACAGAGCCTGTGTGTTGCGCAAATCCACTCCTTTAAAACACAGGTCCTCGGACTGCCGGAGGAGGAACAGCGGATGGTTCACCAACAGAGATGATTACGTAGTGATTCATGATAGCCAAAGCCATAAATCTTAGCTATTGAATTTATTTTGGAAAAATAGTGTGAAAAAGAAAAGCTGCTTTCCATGTCTGGAGACTGAGCAGCTGAGAACCCAGATGGAGGTGAGTGACTTAGAGAAGAATTTTCATTCTGCCCCCAAACCACATAACACCCTCAGGGCATAAGGTCAGCAAAGCCTCCCTTTCTCCAATTACCTTCAAGACTACTATAAATTACAACTGAGAGGTTCTCTGTCTGCCAGTTGAAATTTACATCTGGTGTGTGAGCTACCTTCTTAAGAAGAGTTTATCATTTAATGATCAAGGGTGTTCGGATTGTTAGAAATCTTTTATTTTAAATTCTGTTTTTTTGACAAAATTGTTGACTTCAAACTGAAAGTATTTTTTCTATGTCACTGTGGGAAAGAAATGTGGTTTGATATGGAATGCTGTGAAGACCTTAAAGTCTTAAGTTTTTAAGATGCGTATTGAACTGTTAATAAGATTAAGAACACTCAGTATGGCAAATACATTGTTGGACACTCCATTGACTGTCGCCATCTTACAGCAATTATTGGATGAGCAGTTAAGAGAGATCAGAGCTGAGATTGATGAAATGGTGAATGAAAATGGACCAGAGAAGGATGAAATGGAAAATGGTATTAAAGAGGGCACAGAGACTTTGGAGAACAATATCAAAAAAGGATTTCCAGAACAGGAGAGTGAAATAGTAGAGTTGGAGGTAGCAGATAATGAAATGGAGAAGTCCTTGCACCAGTGCCTAGAGGAATGAAACACCCAAATGGCACGAGTTATGATGTTGAAGGAATGGAATGAAGCCATGGACATCCTGAGCTGGCAGAGACAGAAAATCGGAAGTCCCTTTCACATCTCTTTTCCTTTTATATTCCTTCCTCTTTTTTCCTTTTGTTTTCCTTGTTGTCTTCTACTCTGAGACATTATTGAGATTATTCTTTCTCTTTTCGTTTTTGTTCATTTTGTATTGTATTGTATTACAAAAAAAAGCCTTAATGAAATCTTAAGGGAAATAACACACACACAAGGTCTCCTCTTTCTGGTTGCAGGCTTTTCACAGCAGTGATTTGGACCCAGGTGCTGTACTACCACAGCCTTGGCCTACATTCCCAGCGGATGAGTAAGTGCTTCTGTTCTCCCCCACTCCTCTCCTTGGACAATGCCAGCACCAAGGCGCTTCCCTGCCTTCAGGGGACTTGCTGACTCACAACCTCCTTCAGTGACGTGAGTTAACTTCCAAGCCAGGGACTGCCTGGACCAATCTTTTGAGGCAAGGTAGGATGCCTCTGATGGCAGGAAGGCACTTTGCACAAGCTTGGCTTAAAAAGTTATTTTCTTGGCTCACACATGCAGGCTGGGGCATCATAGCACCCTACACAAAGCACCAGAAACCTCTGAAAAGCCTGCAAAAGCAGTGTGGTGAAGCCTCTGTAAGGAACTGCCTGGTATAGGCTATGGAGTTCTGTTATACAGCAATCTTTTTCCAGCAGCCAGTGAGATGGGCCCTGGGCAAATACCTCCCCCCCCCCCGCCCCACAGCTTTCCTGCAAGGGTGGGGAGCTTGTAGCCCTCTGGCTATTGTGAAGTTCTGGCTCCCCTCACTCCTGGCAATAGTGGCTGGGGCTGATGGAATCTATCATCATCCAGAGGGCCACATGCTTAAAGCCAGGGGCCGGTAGGAGACCAGGCCACAGTTCCCCAACTGACCTCTAATGGAGTTACATACCAATATTGGGAGGGAAAAGTATTTAAATAAACTCTTTATCCAACATTATGTCTAGAATTGACTTTAGTCCTTGGGTGTACAGAAGCCATTTCCACTCCCTTTCAATCATTTATGGTGGGTGCAAACATGCCCTTTCTTAAGAGGACCAATGCTTGTGTACAATAGTCTAAAATGAAGTAATAGCATTCAAATAGATGCTATCTTATTTTCAGTCTCCTGTAGAGATTCCCTGAGCAAACTGATTGTTAGTCAAGTCAAGCAGCATGGATGTAGAAAGCCATTCCTGCTGTATCTCCCCCCCCCCCCCAAATCATCATTATTATTACCATTTGCAGCTCTCACTGCTTGAGCCGGAAACAAAGCAAAGTGCTGGCTACAAAGTGGAACCTGTCCTAGCCCCGCCACGGCTGCTGGATACCTACTCTTCGCCACACATGCTGGCCCCCTCCCTGCCCAGCAGAGGACACACCTTGGTGCCTGCCGCGCCAGGCTCCAGTGAATATTTGGACAGGGACCGTCCGATTGACTAATCATGTGACTTCTGACGCAGAAGAAGAAAGAAAGAAAAAAAGAACTTGTGCAGATACTAAGCTAATAAATGGGGTAGCGCTGAGCCACTTTCCCCAAAAAACCACATGTTGTGCTGTGAGCATGTATAAGGCAAAAGGGAGGCAGGTGGCAGAAAGCAGGATGGGCCGAGAGAGGACAGGGCTCCCCACAGGTACCCCAAACACACCCTGCTCCAGCCTCACCCCCAACCTTGCACCAAGGTAGAGGCCAAACAAAAGCAACTGCTCAAAATCAGGTCAGGAAGCAGCAACATTTATATAAACAATAAAATTATTTTTTCCATGTCCATCCAAGGTGGGCTCTGCCCAACTAAGCACAGCAGGGTCTTCTGTACAGAGCTGGGAGGGCAGGGGTTACAGACCAAAGCGAGCTGGTGTGTGGCGTGGGGTGGCAGGCTGGCCTTGCTCCTTGCGTCCCGGCGTGTAGATCTTGGTGGACCTAAAGGGAGGGGAGGAAGAAGATGTCAGACTCACACTGCTTGGCCCAACCACACACCCTCCTCTTTACCCACCCCTACTGAAAGAAGCATACCTGACGCTGCCCACCGGGTTGCGGCGCTCTTGCTCCTCTCGGCGGGCACGCAGCTGCTCTTCGGCCAGAGCCATCTCCTCCTCCATGGCTGAAGCTTCCTCTTTGGCCCTTCGGCGGCTCTCCTGGGGCAGAGCAAGCAGACTGAATGCAACTGAAGCAGGCAGGAGCTGACCTCACCCTTCCGACGTAGCACTTTTTTTTACTGGAATATGTTTCAAATTGACAAAGCAAGAGTGCACACTCAGGATACCCCAACACTTAAGGAACAGCTACGCTAGCCTGAGTTAGGAGAGCCCATGACATGCTTTCCTGGATTAGACTTAAGCTCAGTGCTCCTTTGCGGAAACTGGCCAGGCAGCCTTAGGGAAGCCACAATATGCCTTTTGCCCCTCCCTGCTATACAGGACAAGTTTAGCTATGGGCACACAGAGGAACAGTCCCCTTGAAAGCTCTTCACCCCATCCGCTACTTAAGAAAGGAGGAAGCCAAGCTCAGTCTGCTCCTCAGCATTACAGCAGCAGAAGAAAACACCAACCTTGAGAGCAGCTACAAAACAGGAGGACTGGTTCTGCAGCCACCAGCAGCTCCAGCTCAAATCCCTTACCTGGCGAGACTTGCCAGCATGTTTGATGCTGTAGAACATGGGTCCCAATTCAGCCAGCCATTCACCATCCACTGCAGTGACACACTGCATGTACTCCTGTAGGGGGATAGACAGGAGGGTTGGTCAGCCCATGGGGAAGCTGAGAGACACGCCCCCTCCAATGACTAGGAAAGAAAGACCACAGCAGAGCTAACGCCGTTACAGGCAGCCCCTCACTCACACACACAAACTCACCTTAGTGGTCATTACAAGCTCATGGTAGACGATGTAATCAGGTGTGTAGCCCATGCCAAAGAGCGAGCTGGTTGGGTGCAGGTGGCAGGGCATTCCAGTGCGGACATTGACATACTCGCCAATCCCCTGAAGCAAAGAAGGAGCATGGTAAGCACAGTCCCAGCACAACCACCCACAGGCTCTGCCCTGGCACAATTGAGGAAGCTGAATCAGTCTAAGGGTGCTTAGGTAGTCCAGCATCCTGTTCTCATAGGGGCTGACCAGATTGGAAGTGGGACCCAAGCACAACACCAACTCCGATGCTGGTGGGGGTGTTAGCCTTCATAACATATACCTTTATCCTCCCTGAAAGATATTTCACACCACCTGCTACCTGATTCATGTTTGCTGGGGAGTGAGCCAAGGAGCATCTCCATCCAAAGCAGGCACTCTACCATGAAGATGCTGCCCCCCCACAAGCATCTTATAAATGACAGAACCAGGTCGGGGGGGGGATGAAGCAGAAGGAAAGGGGAAAGGGCTTTAAAAGGGTTAGGGGCACAATAGTAAAACGAGGCTTCCAAACCTCCTAATGGAAAAGTGTGAAAGGCTAGACTTCTTTGCTGGTCTGAATCAGACTGGTGGTTTCCCCCCACCGCTGCTCTAGACAATCAAGAAGCAGCCTTTCAACGGACAGAAACCCAGCTAGAAAAGGGAGAAACCACTGCTAAGCTAGAAGGAGCGATAAGTAATGAGATCACTATACAGGAATAAGGAAAGGGATAGCATGGCCAGGGATGCCTTGTGGGCTGAAGCAGAAATTGGCTCTTAGGAGTCCCTACATCAAATCCATAGCAGGATTGACTGATTACAGGAAGAGGTACTAAAGCTGAACTCAGGTAGAACCAAGAGGGAAGATAAAGGGGGGGGGCCTGGCTTTGAAGCACAGATTAAAAAACTCCTCTGGGTAGCGCCATTGTTTGCAACAGGGAGCATGATGTTCCTTAAACCCACTCACTTGTCTACCTACCCACTCCCTTACAAAACCCAACCCAAAACACACCCCGGTGCAAGTTCTTGCTCACCTTCAGTTTGGCAGCCTGGTGAAAGTAGGCAGCACAGATGCACTTGCGAACAATATCCCAGTCAGTGCCACAGGATGCCAGGCTCATGCGTTGCTGCACCATAATGTCCTTCAGCTGTGCTCGCACCTCTCGCACCTGGAAGAGCAGCAAGAGCCGTCAAGCCTGGAGCCCACAGCCCCCTTCAGGTCCTTGCCCAACCCACTTTCCCCCTCTCCCAGCAGGCACCTTGCGCATGGCCTTGGCATGGATAAAGTGCTCGTTGCACCAAAGTGTAGAGTAGCTGTTGTTCTTCCATTGCAGGTAAACGTTCAGGTAAGTCAAGTGATCACTCTCAGGAACAGCAAACTTCTCCCGCACCTGGTCACTCTCTTCCTCCCGGCCCTGCAGGGAAGGCAACAGGAAGGTGAAGAGAGGAGGAGGGAAGGAGGTGGCAAGGCAGCCTGGCGGTTGCTAAGGTCCCAGGAACTGCCCAGCCCCTTCCCCGCTTTGAGATCAGGCTCACCTTGGGCCGGTAGAAAATGGCTGGAACAGAGAGCATGGAGACAATCAGCAGGATCTCCGAGCTGCAGCCCATGTCACAGGAAACGATCAGCATCTTGGAGAGAGCCGGATCAAGCGGGAACTCAACCATCAGACGCCCCGTGGATGTCAACCCACCTAAAGGGAAGGCAGCACTAATGAGACAGGCCTCCCAGCTGAGTGATATAACTAGAAAGGAATGTAAGCTCTTTTTATATGCAATAACAGCAGCAAAAATATTACTGGCCCAAAAATGGAAGCAAGAAGAATTACCGACAATTGAAGAATGGAGGATGAAGTTAATGGACTATGCAGAACTAGATAAACTAACAGGAAGGATTCAAAACCAGCGGGACCAGAAATTCACAGAAGACTGGAGTAAATTTATGGACTATTTGAAAAGTATTTGTGAAGATCAGACGATGTTTGTAGGTTTGCAATAAGTTTTGTGAGGAGTATTATTGGAAGTATTGCAAAAATGGAGAAGGGGAAGGATGATTTGTTAAGAGATGTAAAGGCAATATAAAGTTAAGAAATGCATAAGTGGTTAAAACGGTGGATCATCAGAGGTGCTGATGGAAGTCTAAAAAGATTGTATAAGTGATATGTTTTGTGGTACATTTTATAATTTATATGTTAAAATCAATAAAAATTATTTTTTTTTAAAAAAAAGAGACAGGCCTCCCAGCTATGCCACACCACATCACCTCACCAGGTTGCACCCTCTACCTGTGTTGTCTAGTGCCCCAAGGATCCACAACTGGTACATGGAGTTTAGCATATTGTCTTCAGGAGGGGGGTCCATGAAGTGGAACTGCAGCAGGTCCTGCACACCCAAGGACTTGAGGAGCAGCACTACATTGGCCAAGTTGGTGCGCTGAATCTCTGGGACTGTGGTTGTCAGCAGTTCATTCTTGTATGCACTCTGGGTGTACAGCCTGTCCAGGAGAGAAAACAGCTGCTCAGATGGGGGCAGCCCTGGGAGACCTACCACCCCAGCAAAGTTAACTTCCGTAGTCAAAGACACACCCCTGCAGCTCCCACCCAACGTTGGCAGGAGGGATGGCTCACACACACACACACACACACACACACACACAGTTCCTACCTGAAACACTGACCTGGGCCCGTCCTTCCAGCTCGGCCCGAGCGCTGGTTTGCATTGGCCTGGCTGATTGGGTAGATCTGCAATGCATCCATGCCAATTCGTGGGTTGAAAACCTGGGGCAAAAGAGGTTAGATGAGCCACGGTTTCAGCCTAAACCTGCAGGCTCCAGGGCTCTGCACAACCCAACCCGCTTCACCTTCAGCTTGCAGTAGCCAGAGTCAATCACAAACATGATCCCATCCACCGTCAGTGAGGTCTCTGCAATGTTGGTGGCCACAATGCACTTCCGAACGCCATCTGGTGCCTGCCAGAAACACAGGTGTCAATTGCAGAAGGTAACTTCCATCTCCTCCCAGGCCAAGGGAAGCTCTTTGAGCTAAACGCTTTGAACTCTCTAGCTCTCCACTTTAGCAAGTCTCTCAGGTCAGCACCAGCCAAGGGTCAAAGTCTCCTGCCTGGTCTTATCCACTGGTGCATAATACTGGGTGCTGATGCCCCGCTGTCTGCAAGACGCTTCCAAGTCTGGTTTCATTCAGGTTTTCACCTGTTCTTTTCACTCCCTTGGTGCATGTTCAATGCTCTGCTCTACGGCCTTTGACCTGCTCTTCCATGACTCCAGTCTGCAGCTCCCCAGGTTCCAGGCCTAATTCCAGTTCTAACTGCTCCTGGCTGTTCATTGATAGCACTCTACTTTCCATGATGCTTTGGAACCAGTTGCCTCAAGACACCAATGTTGCTTCGGGAAAACTGGCAACTGCACTGCGACTCCGCTACCTCTCTCCTTGTGCTTGGGCTGACCTGATACAAGCTCCCAAATAAGACAGCCTTCCTCTGCTATGTGTTGGAAGACACATGGCAAGAAGTCTCTGTACAAAGAACAGCAGCAGTTCTCAAGCCTTCCAACTCATGTAATGCAGAAGACAAAAGATCAAGCAACAAGCTTAGGGGCAGGTGCAATTCTTCTCCCCACAGAAACACACACCACCCCCTGCTCTTCAAGCACAGATGGGAAATCTCTCTCTCTCTCTCTCTCTCTCTCTCACACACACACACACACACACACACACCCCAGTTCAATACCTTCTGGAAAATCTTGGCCTGCAGATCAGATGGCAGCTGGGAGTAGATGGGCAAGACAGCCAGGGCAGGTGCATTCTCCAGCTCCTCCAGGTGCTCCACAATCTGTTCCGATGTGACCTGTGATAAGAAAGGTGAGAGTGAATTGCATGCAGGAGAGAGAGCAGGGCTGGCAACTCAGGGGTTCTTTCACTCAACAGTATGCACCTCAATGTCCTCCTGGCCTGGCATGAAGATCAGAATATCCCCTGGGGCACTTGAGAGGTGGACTTGCAAGGCCTGTTTCACGGCTGCTTCCACATAGTCTTCTTGCGGGGTCTGAAAGAGAGAGGGAAGAGACTTAACACACCCTCCCGGCCATGGTCCACAACCCTCCCAGAAAGTAAAAAGCAGACAAATCCCTGCTCCCCTGATCTCTACATACCTTACTAAAGAGGACATCCACAGGAAAGGTGCGACCTGGAATGTGGAAAATGGGCACATTCCCAAAGAAAGCAGCAAACTTCTCTGCATCCATGGTGGCTGAAGTAACAATCAGCTTCAGGTCTGAGCGCCGGGCCACAACCTGTAGGAGGAAAAGAGGGCAGGTGTCACAAAAGGAAAGATGGGAAGATTCACCTACCCACAGAGCAAGAGAGAAGACCACAAGGCATATCTTTCCAAACATTGGATGCAGAAGTAGCCCATTTCATCCCCCTCTCAGAAGGAAAGAAACAAAGAGAAATATTCCTTCTTGTAACAAAGGGATTGTACTTGGCTGCATGGTGCTCTGTGTCAAAACTCTGCTTCCTTGTTACAAAAGGCAAGAAGAGCTGCCTGAGTGACATAGGGGCAATGGGCACAAACGACAGGCTTTGTCTCAGTTCCATCAACAAGTGAGAACAGCAAACCTCTTACTGTATTGCAATTCAGCAGCTTTACATCACAGGCTCCCTCTCTCTGCTCCACAATGGCCACTCTCAGGTCATGTATAAATTGTTTCTTGGGAGACTAAAACAATTTCCCACCAACTTTTGAACATTGCTTTTATGATGTAAAAATTGTGTCCCTTTATTCCTTTTTGTTTTCTCCAAAGCAGACCGCAGTGCCAACTCTGTCTCCATGTCTACTCTGGCACTACTAGGGTAAGGCCTGAAAACATCACCCCAACAGGCATTCATTCACCTGCTCACTTCAAATGTGATCTATGCCACCTACTGTCAGCAGCTAGGAGCATCAAAACTAAACACTGGAGAGACATGTCAGGAGTGAACATGAACCACTGATACCAAACTGTATGGGAAACAGCCGTACTAGAAAAGCTAACCAACAAACTGAAATTAGCACAGGGACATACAAAAGAGGATGCCTTCATCCTGGTGTGTTTCCCCTTTATTACATACACAGGCCAATAACTACATAACCCACCCACCCCCGACATAAGACAACAACATACCCCCCCCCCGGTGACAGCACAGAAATTGATATGGCTAATTTGACCCAACAACTCCCAGACCCTCACACACAGGAACAAAATTCACTGCAGCCAACCTAAAGCAACCAACCATGCTCTGGGCTCCTCAATCTCCTGCACAGTCAATGAAAATAAATAAATGAATAGATAAAGAACCTATCCATGTGATGCCGACACAAAACTCGACATGTACACTTTGCAAAAGAAGGAAATAACACTACCCCCTTCTCTCTCTCACCTCTTCCCCACCCCACCCCAAACTCACAATGTGTACAATACCAGTATCTCTCACCAAATGTAACCGAATTGTAGAAAAAACTCTGTGAATTGAAAACAGAGGTGCTATATGTACCTTTGTTATCCGTGAAAATCTTTCAATAAAAACAATTTTTAAAAATGTGATCCATGTTCATCACCTGCCAGAGAGGTCCTTCTGAATTCTACATAGGACAAACAGGCCAGTCTCAACACAAATGGCAAAAAGATCCAGTACTATAACTCCTGGACTGAACCAAGACAAAGCATTTTTAACCCATTTTATGTATTGGATTATAAATGTGAATTAATTAGGTACTTGCAACTGCCTTTTCTGTATTTCACTTCATTTTCACACTGCTTACAATACCCCTCCCTTGCAAGCCATGTGTTTCTGCTATAGCTGTAGATCAGAATTTTTAAATTATTATTTTTATTTAACAAAACTTATACAGTCAAACCTTGGATCCCCAACGCCTTGCGCAATTCGAACATTTTGGCTCCCCAAAGCTGCAAACCTGGAAGTGAGTGTTCCAGTTTGCAAACGTTCTTTGGAACCCGAATGTCCGACATGACTTCTGAGGCTTCCTATTGGCTGCAGGAACTTCCTGCAGCCAACTGGAAGCCATGCCTTGGTTTCCAAACATTTTGGAAGTTGAACGGACTTCCAGAATGGATTCCATTCAACTTCCAAGGTACCACTCTATACTGCTTGGTTGCAGCAGAACCTCCAAGAGGCTTACGAGAAATAAAAATAATTAAGAACAAGCAGGTAAAACATTTAAACGGCAACTAACAGCAGCAAAGCAAAAAGAGAGTAACACATGACAAAATATACGTGCCTGGATAGGCTTGCCTAAACAAAAATGTTTTAAGCAGGTCCCAAAAAGAGTACAGCAAAGGTGCCTGCTGGATGCCAATAAGCAAAGAGTTCCAAATTGTAGGTGCTGCCACACTAAAAAAATTGATTCTTTACAAGTGTGGAATGAGTATTGTGTGGCAGCTGTAACAGTGCCCATTCCATACATCAAAGCAGTCAAGTGGACACCTATGAGGTAAGGTCATCTCACAAGGATAACACTTCATTCATCTGATGTGAGATGAGTCCATGACAGCTTATTGTGCCATAATAAAGGTGCTAAAGGTGTCCTAAACTCTCTTGGCTTTTTTCTGCACAAGACTCAAACAAGGGCTCCCCTTCTGGGACACTGCACTGTATAAGCAACTGAAGTCTAAGTGAATCCACCCACAGTCCCACCAAGCAAGTACTGACCTCACGCAGGAGGCCGAAGAGCACGTCTGTGTTGAGCGAGCGTTCATGCGCTTCATCCATAATAATAGCACTATAATGGTCAAGGTCGGCTTCGCGCAAAGACTCACGCAGCAGGATCCCATCCGTCATGTACTTGATCACAGTGTTCTCTGAAGTGCAATCCTCAAAGCGGATGGCATAGCCCACCTGAGAGATATCGGGGGTAGGGAGAGAAATATGTGAGAAGAACTTAACAAAAGCCAACAAGCAGAGCACATCACGCCACGGGTACAGTGATGAGGGACCATCTTACCTGCAGCTGAGCCAAACCAAAACCTGCCCACCCTCACCCCCCAGCACTGCCAAGACAGGTGCTTCCTACTGGCCCCCTCCCCCCTCTGCCCTTCTGTGCTCACCTCCTCACCAAGGCTCACGCTCATCTCCTCACTGACACGCTTGGCCACTGACATCGCTGCCACCCGGCGGGGCTGCGTGCAGCCAATCAAGCCATAGTCCGTATAGCTGTCCTCGTGCAGGTACTGTGTCAATTGCGTGGTTTTCCCGCTGCCTGTCTCCCCCACCACAATCACAATGCTGTTGTCCCTGCAAGAAGAAGAAGAGACAGGTTCTGTCACCAGCTCCCCAAAGTTAGGCCCCTCGCCTGGACCCTGAGGTCCCTGCTCACCCAGTAAAGCAGAGAGAAGTTGCTGCTGAGGCTGAGGGCAAGGGGCTGGGGAAAGGTCTCACCTAATGACTGTCAGCAGCTCCTGCTGCACAGCAAAGATGGGCAGATACTGCCTCTGCTCCACAATTGACTTCTTCTTGGCAAACTCACTGCTCGCTTCACTCTTCTCCTTCATGTGATCAGCAAATTTCTGTTCTGTCCTGAAAGGAGAGTTCAGGTGTTGTGGTCATCGCCTCACAAGGCCCATCTTCCCTTGGAAGCCCTACTTGCTGCTGTCATCCTGCAGCAGGCGAGGCCCCTACCTGTAATCCACAGTGCCATCCTCTGCCAATTTTTGGTTGGGACCCTCTTCCTCTTCCTCCTTCTTGATGCCCATGATGTTCCCCAGTTTGGTGCCTGCCAACTCCCAATGCTTGTGCTGGGCCTGAAATGACAGCAACCACACACACAAACACACACACACACACACAGAGAGAGAGAGAGGGGGGGGGAGATCCATGAAAACTATTCAGACTTTGGCATGCTACATATAGTTCACTCATCCCTGCTCTGAATGGTAGCCACACCTGCCCGTTAAACGCAGCCTCTCTGCTGCCTCTTCTCAACACTAAATTGCAACTTGACACTAAACTGCAACTTACTGACCCCTGCAAAACCAGCACAATTCTGGACTTGACTATTGTTGTTTTGTGAGGAAGGGTAGAATAGAAACATTTTCAATCATAAAATAAAGTCTCAAGCAGCTGCAGCTACATTCCTGCTTGGAAAGACAGTTTGCCCCCAGCAGGCAAGTTCCTTACTCAATGGAGATTAAGCCCACAAGAAGGGGGGGGGGGTGAGAGAGAGACCCAACAGAAACTCGGACTGTACCTTTTTGCGCTCCTTCTGTTCGCGGTGCTTGCGCACCAACTGGCTGCCTTTGCGGGCGATGATCGCCAGGTCGGAAGTAGCATCCTTGACGGGGATGACGGGCTCAGGCTAGAAGGAAGCAAGAAAAGTGATCCACAAAGGAACAGCCCTGCCCCAACTTCAACTCCCCCCTCCCCATTTGCTGCCACCACTTGTTTAGAGTCTGGCCTACCTGCTTCGTGAAGACAATGCGCCCATCCAGGAAGGGAGGCACCAGGTTGTGAACCAGGAGATGAACCTTCGCAGCGTTATCCTCCTCAAAGTCCTCGTCCACCTCCAGTCGGTGCACCACGCCGCTTGTCAGCATGCGGTTGGTCTCCCAGCGCTCATTATCCTACCAAGCAGAAAACAAGGTCAGGCCACTCAGCAGCCCTCAGTTTTAAGGGAGCCTTTCCAGTGACAATGGTCATGTGTTCACCACCACTGGGCGCCACCCTCTCCAGCACTCCCCTACCTCATTTATCTGCCTACGCTGAGCTGAGATGCGCTTCTGCTTTTGCTTCTGCAGGTGCTGTTCCCGCTTCCTCACGTACTCCTCTGATGAAGAAGCCAGGGGATTGTGGAACTCGTCGTAGCCCTCATCCATCATGTACCAGTCCCTGTCAGCTTGCTGGGGGGGGGGGACAAGAAGAAAGTTTCAGCAATGCAAGCCAGAGACACACTCTCACCAATCTTGTTCATTATGACACACCTCACTGGAGCTGAGCTGGCACTTTGGAAAAGGCAGCCTTCAATGGCCACCAAACACAGCCATTACCCACACAGGGCCTGAGCCCAAGAACACTCACATCTGACAACCACCAAGCCCTTCTCCTTCACTTCCAGCTCTCCCCAAAGAGAGAGCCAAACAACTCTGGGCACCCTCACTTTCCAAGGTACAAGATGAAGAAGATAAATAACCCCAGTGAGGGGGTGTCTGTTTGGGATCGAGTGTTAAAGAGTGCTGCACACTCACCCGCTGGTCATCTTCCCACTGCTGTCGCTCCTCCTCAGTTTCAAAAGCAATGCCATCCTCACCATCTTCACGCCTTCCTAAGAATGGAAGGTATCATGAAGGCCTGATTCTGGCCCCAGACTACTGAGTCCTCCTCCCCCACTTCAGCTTTCCCAGTCCCTAACCTCTGCCTCTGGAGAGCCAAGGTGTTGCACCGGAGTGTCTTTGATGGTCAGCCCAATCATTGTATTTGTATGAAGGCGTTGGCAATGGGGTGTCCTCTGGGTACTTGCTCCTGACAGACCTGTGAGAGCAGCCAGGAGAAACATAGTCAATGCAACAGCCCAGAGGGCAAGGACTGCTTGCTCCAGCCAGGCTTCTTCAATCAGCCTCATCCCCACACCCCCAAGTTTGATTTGCACCTCCATACCGGTCACGATCACGCCGTTCGCTATCCCGGGAGGCAGATCCCCGGTGACTTCTCTCTGAGTCCCGGTAGGAGGGCGTGGGGGAGGGAGACTCCCACTGGGAACGGCGTGAACTGTTGTAGCCACTGTCCTCTTCCTCCCAGCTGGAGCGGGAAGGCGTAGCTGCATCTAGGCACAAGAAGGAAACCACCAGTTGGTTTGGACTGCTCCCCCTTCTGCCACCCCAGCACCCTTTGCTCCCAGGGTCCCAGCACAACTGCCATGAAGATGTGCCACAGCCACGCATAGCCCAGCAGTTGCTCACCCAACCCCCTACACAGAGGAAGAAGAAGGCAACAGTCTACAGACGCTCCCCATCATCCAGGTGGAGTGGGCAGATAGAGAGAGGGCACCTTTGGGTCGGTGGCGAGGACTCTCTGGTTCGTTCTTCCGACTACTGCTGCTCCTCTCTGAGGAGGCCTCTCTCTCTGAGCGGCTGCTGCTGCTGCGTCGACTTCGGTCCCGCTCATCTGTGGAGGCAACCTATGATCAACCATGGCCCACCCAGTGAAAAGACCAGTGGCAGTCCTGGGGGAGCGGAGCTACTCATGAACAGGAATTACCTCGGTCGCGTTTGCGATCATATTCCCGCTCCCGGCCGTGGTCCCTCTTGCGCTCTTTTTCCTCCTTGGAGGAGGCATAAACCCCATGCTCACGGCGTTCCCTTTCTCGCTGCCGGCTGCGCTCCCAAAACTCCTCACTGACTCCTCCAGTGTGAGATGGTGTCTCCACACGGGCTGAGCGATAATGCCTGGAAAGTGGAAGAAGAGGAGGGCTGAGCTGTGGGGTAATCACCCACTTGGGAAGTTTCCACCCCAACAAGTTCAGCTCTTGCTTTCTTCCCTAAGAAGCAGCTACCGTTGCAGAAAGAGCAGTTTCCCAAGCCCTCCCCTCACCTGTCCTTGCGGCTGCTGCGCCCAGCTGGGTCGCCGTCCTCTTCCTCGCCGGCAGCGCCCTCGTCCTTGCCCTCAGCCCAGTCCTTATAGGAGGAGACCCGGGACCTCTTCCGGTCCTCAGCCCCGTTGTCCTTCTCTTCCCGCTCGCGGCGCTTCTGGGCGGCCAGGAGGTCCAGACCCAGCAGGGAGGTGCGGGGCGCCGGAATCTTGAAGACGTGCTGCTCCTCGGCGGCGCTTTTCTTCTTGATCAGGAGGCCGCCGACCTGCGTCTCCGGCGCCAGGCCCTCCAGCCGGTGCAGCGACGCCTCTTCCGCCGGGGTGTCCCCCATTGCTGGGCTCTCTGCGGGGAGGCAATGAGGCACGCGAGTCAGCGGGACGGGGACCGGGCGGCAAGGGGGGTGGCGCCTAACGGCGGCGGGGGGAATCGGGCTGCTGGAGGGGCTGCTCGGCCGTTCAGAGTCCCGCGGGACGCGCTGCCACTGGACGACACACCGCGCTGAAAGCGGCAGCAGCAGCAACAGCGCCGCCCAACCCGCTGCCCGGCCTCGCTTCGCCTTCGGGACAGAAACGGGGGCAGAGCCCTGCCCGCCTCAGCCTCACCCTCCGCCGCCGCGCGGCCGCCGCTTCAAGGCCTGACCCTCCGCTTGCCGGGCGCCGCCATTGCCCGCCCCACAATGCCCCGCGACGGCAGCTGCGACGGCCTCTCCCCACGCCATAGAGTCGTTATAGAATGTGCAGCAGCGCGGCTCCTAGACCGACCGACCGAGCCCTTGTGCGGAGGCGGAATTTCCGGATTGCAGCCGCCTGGAGGAGGGAACGTAAAAGCCGCCCACAGGAAACTGCGCAAGGAACTACCGGACTTCCGCACAGCTGGAACGGAAGGCGGCAGAACTAGTAGTTTCCCCTCAGAAGAGGAGGGGGATGCCGCTCCCTCAGACAGCTGCGAAAGCAGTTCGAGATCGTGGGCGGGAACGGGGCTAATGCAGGGATGGGGAGCTGTGCGGGGACATTCATGGCCCTCCAGGTGCTGGTAGAGACCGCAGCTCCCAGCAGCCAGTGTGGCCAGAGACGAGGATGCGAATTGTAGTCCATCCATCCTCTGCTGGGCCGGAAGTTCCCCAGCCATAGGTCATAGAATAGTGGAGTCGGAAGGGGCCGCAGGGGTCATCTGGTCCAAGTGGTGGTGGGGCGAGACCCGCTTGTGGGTCACGGCCTGATCCGAGGTGGGTCGCAACAGCAGCGCCACCGCTGTGCAATTGTGTGGTAAACGATCACAAGATTGGTCTTCAAATGCATGTTTGGTTAAAGGCGGGTCCAGAGACTGAAAAGGTCTAGGAAACTTGCAGCCCACAGAGGGGCAAATGCGAATCCCACGCTCTCTACCCAAAGCAGCTTGGATTGCAGCCGGATGGGTTTTCAGGAGGCTGAAAATCCCGCGCACCAGAAGGGCCGCTCTTACCCTTTCTTATGTCTAGGGTGACATAACCCGTTGCCCCGGCGACAGACGAGCCTCTTGGACCGGGGGCAGGGCTTCTCCAGGTCCGCTTCCTCCCGCCCTTCCTATGTCAGAGTTAAATCAGCCCCTCTTCCCGCTGCTGGATAGTCTGGTGGGGTGACTTACGCTGTTCGCGCCCTTGAGAGTCACTCCTTGGGTCTGACGCCTTTTGCGTCCAGCTGCCCCCCTTTTATTCTGCATGAGTGCAATTCCTAGGATAATCTCCCAGTCACTGCTACAAAGCCTGCATCGGGTGCCTGGGCACAACCCCCTTACCACTGAAATACAAACAAACTGGGTCTTCAAAAGATGCCCCTCTCCCCTCACCAGAGCTCTCAGGACTCTGCAGATTTACCCCTGGAACTGGCACCTCTTCCTCAAACCACGGTCCGAGGGCAGCTGCAGGGGCCTTCTCCATGAGAGAACTTCTACCCTTGGGAGGTGCCTGTGCCTGGCCTTAGAAGTGAAACAATATGCTCTTCTTTAGATTTACTTTTAATAATTAAAGAAAAGTCCCACCCACCATTGGCAATGTTTTTTAACCTTTTGTACGCTGATCTCTATCATAAAACAAGTGAAATGCACTTGTCATATGGCATTGTAATACCAAATTTAAAAACATAATAAAATAAAATAAAAATAACAAGTTTAAACAAATAAACAAAAGCTTTATTGAAAGACCACCCAGAAAAAGATCCACCTCCCGCCGAAGGCAAGGCAGGGAACAAAATCCCACAGCCCCTCAGAGCAATGCTGATTGTGCCCCCATCCTCTTCAGCGTCCTAAGATCAAGAGTGGGGCTCTGGGATGAAACAGAGAAAATATTTCTGCCATACTCCCATTTTACTTAATCCCACCTGAATTACACTGCAGACCTGACTCTGTTGGGTCTCAGCAGATGAGGGGAATTCCTTGACTTTGTCTTGGCTGAGGATACACACAGATCCTGGCCCTCTGCGTTGCTTGATAGTTTCTGATGAAAGAAGCCAGCCCCAGCCTGGCCTATTTGACTCAATGTTTGCTCATCCTGTTCCAGGGACACTTAGTACTTGCTGGACTGCAAAAGTTTGCATTAAGAAGTACACTGTGAAGCTCTTAAGGGAGGCACTTTTTTGTTCCTTGCTGGAAGCCCCCCTGCCCTCATGTAGGGGAAGACGAGGGGGTCAGCAGGACTACAAGCAGAAACATGATGGATGCTACCATGGTGATCTGGGCAAACAAGCATCTCTGTGCCCACAGAGTGCCTGCTGTCACACTAAGCCCATGCCAGGAGTCCTCAGAGGCCATGATCTGCACCCACAGCATCCTGCACGCTCTGGAATCCTTGCTCCCTGCACAAAGGAGAAAACAGCACAGAGTGAGTAGACCAGGTAGCTGTCTCTGGCCCTGCAGTCTTCTTGGCGCCTAGAAAGATAAAACCTCAACCCAAGCAAAGTCCTTATTTGCTTAAGATACCAGCTCCCCACTTGGGTCCCCACCTCCCTCCCCAGCTACAAAAGTTAACCAGAAAAGCTTATGCCTGTAGAGCAGAACCTTGTACTTTGTGGGGAGGGGACTTGTGACCTGCAGGCGAGTCACAGGAAACCAAGGATGTGAAATACCCACAGGATCAAGACCACTTTCTCCTCTACGTAGTACATATATGATTGTTTGGATAAGGCAACAGATGCACGGGTATAAAGAATAGAAAGTAAGGTCTGTCATTTGTTTTGGGACTACTGTTGTCCCAGACATCAACTGCTGTAATGCTGCCAGGGCTCCACAGACCACAAAATGACACAAAGGAACTGTGGTGGAGAAAAGGTAATTTGTCTTGGTGGAGGTGGAAGGTAATTTGAGACTGGAGATAAGGGACAGGTGGAAGAATAGGCAGCAGCAGGGGCTTCCAAGAGGAGATGTGCCAGGGGCTAGGAAGCAGATCTGGAGGAAAGGCAGGCTGGCTGGCAAGCAGAATGTGGGAGTGTCGCAGGAAACACCCCCCCAATCATTCAGTTTGTACAAACTCGACACACACACTCACACTCACACACAACATACGCTACGCTTCTATTATAAATTCATAGAAAATCAACCATACATCGGATCTGCACCGTTCCACTTTTATTTTACTCCATGAAGGAAGGACTAAAAAATGGAGGTTTGATACAGGGCAGCCATAATCCCTTGAGCATACCAGCACATACACAGGAGCCCTGCCCAGCTGCTATGCCAACCCTGATGGTCCTACACAGAAGACCATCAAGGTCACAAAGAACTTGCATATAGGAGTGGATTCAGCACGGGCTGGAACAAAGGACAATGATCAGCTCTTCCCTCTGGGGGCAGGAAACTGCAAACTCCCCTTTGTCACCTGGAAAGTACTTATGAGGAGGGGGAAAGGGGGAACCAGCCAGCTGACGGGACACTCAGATTACCACCACAACTCCTCCCTCAACCCCTTCTTTTTGTGATGTATCAATGATGTAGTTGTGATGTAGTTTTAGGGGTGTAGTTTGGGGGATTAGTAACTAATAAAAGTTGGAGACTTCTTTTGCTCTGGACTTCCATCTTGCTTCATCTTGTTGTGGGTGGGAGTCCTGTCGCAACAGTTTCCAATAAAGGCCAAGCCTACAGGCTGCTGTTTTGCTCCAAATTGTCCTGGTTGGTGTCTGTTTTTTGTCCAAGGGAGCCCTCAGATTCCTCCATTAACAGGAGGAAGAGAAGGAATGGGTGTAAGAGGCAGAGCGAGAGACACAGAACATCAAGCAAGGAGGACCAGGTACTTGAAGCTGATGTAAAGAGTAACAGGGATCAGCTTCTTGAGGTGAAAATGGAGAGCATACATGCAATAAGGAGCCCAGCATGACAACCTAGGTGGGAGACAGACAGTTTTGTGGTCTGGTCTGCTCAGCTCCCTCTACAGCCTAATCTCATGCTAGCAGCAATCTCATTCTGCTGTGCTTTCTTAATCAGCACAACTTTGCTTGAATCTGAAGTTACAGCATAATGTTTTTGTAACACACAGCTGGATTGAGGGTCCGTTAGGTGCACCCCTCCTCTCTCTCTCTCTCTCTCTCTCTCTCTCTCTCTCTCTCACACACACACACACACACACACACACACACAAACACTGAGTTTGGGACATCAAGAAGCTGGGCCCAGCCTGGCACTCACCTTAACAGAGCCTCCAGCTCCTGTTTCACAGCACCCACCACAGGTGGCCCACGGTAAGTGAGGGCAGTGTACATCTGCACCAAGGAGGCCCCTGCACGGATCTTGTCCAAGGCATCTTGCCCGCTGGAGACTCCACCGACACCAATGATGGGGACCCGTCCTGGGGGGCAAGAAGAGGCTGCTAGTGGGAGGGATTCTGGAGTCCCTCCCACTTGCATCCCCTCCCTCCCTCCAGCCCGTCTCCTTACCTTGGGTGAGAGAGTACATCTCGCTGACCAGCTGAGTGGAAAGCTCTCGCAGGGGAGCTCCGCTTAGACCCCCAGCCTCCCCACGAAGAGCTGCACGCAAGGTGCTGGGGCGGCTCACAGTGGTGTTGGTGACCACCAGTCCATCAACGCCTAACTGGGAAAAAGGGAGCACAGTCAAGCCTCAGAGTCACAGCTTCCTCCTATGCGCTGCCCTCCTTCCCATAGCGGTGGCCCTGAAAGTCTAGCCCTACCCCATTCTCACTCTTATTTAAGGGAAATGCATAAGACCACTTAATCAAAAATCTATATATTTCCCAAGTAGCGTACAAATATAGCGTAAGCTAAAACACAGCTGAAATCCACAGTTCAGCTACCTCAGTTCAGAACAACGATAAATTCAATAAATATTTAAAACTGATATAGGTGACTAAATTACATGTCTGGGTATGCTTGCCAAATGCAATATGGTGAGGGTGCCTGCCCAGTATCAAGAGGCAGGGAGTTCCAAGTGCTGCTATGCTCACAAGATTGCTCTTGCAAGGAGTGCAGAGTGGCGGGTGTAAAAGTGCAAGTTCCACAGATGGAAGTGATCAAAGAGGCCCACATGGGGCAAGGTGATCTCTTAAGGGAGCTGCTCTAGAACAAGGCATAAAAGGCCAAACCAACGAGGCATAATTGAGGCAGCAGCCAGACAGAACCACTCCTGCCCACCCACCCCTGCATCACCTCGGAGACGACACTGGCAATGTCCTTCTTGTCTTGGGCCGTGAGGTCTGGAGCAATTTTCACCAGTACAGCCGGCTTGTGCTTGCATGCCAAGGCGTCCCTCTCAGCCAGCACCTGCCAAGAAGCACACAGCCATTGGCCAAAGATCACATTCACACTGCTCAGAAGGGCATAAGTTTCACACTGCTCAGAAGGGCATAAGTTTCACACTGCCCAGAAGGGCACATGATTACAAGCCATGGAGCGCAGCACAACACGGCTGGGAGAGGGGAACGGCCCCTGCTATGAACTAGGGACAGAAGCTGAGCTCTGCAGAGCAGGAGAGGCTCAACAGCAGGATCCAAAGGGCAGGTATGGAAGGAGGGCGAGATAGAAGCAGCCTCCTGTTGGTCCACCACCAACATCTGGAGGCAAGGCTGCCGCACTTGTACAAGGTTCTCAATCAGGCATGCACTCAACTCCTGCAGTAGGATTTGTGAACAATGTACCAGCAAAGCCCTGGCCTTCTTTTGCCAGGCACTGTTCAATAAATGTGAAATGGGAGCAGCAGGCGGCTCCTCCTTTGCTCCAAGCAGCTGCTGCCCTCGGCCCAGAGAGCAGGCGCTGAAATGTGTGTCAGAGGGCGCCCTGGCTGCTTACTGGAGGGGACCGAGAGGACAGGAAATGCTCTTGGGGCAAGAGACCCACCTTGGCCAACAGGAGGCGCAGCTCGGCTTTGCCTTGAAGGGCCCGCAGTCCCGGTGTGTTGGGGCTGGAAACATTCACTACCAGGTAATCAGCCAGTGGGCCCAGCACACGCACACCTGCCACGTAGTCGGCTGCTGCATCCACAGAGGCCTTGTTCTTGCCAAGATTTATTCCAAGAGGCATCCCCGCTAGGAAGGGAGAGGATGCACAAACAGAAGCCAGTTGGACAGGGAAGGCCAGAGCAAAGATGACTGCTACATGAGGAATCCCTGATGAGGGGGCAGACACATAAGAGATTTCCCCAGGGAGAGCACAGGGCCACGGTGGGCCTGTTAGGGCTGGGTAAAAGAAAGCAGCCACTGGCACTCAGGCAGGCACCACTCCTGACCAGAGATGCTCTGGGAAGGGTCCAGGGCAGGATCCAGAAATCCTCCACTAATCAACTGCAACATTATTTGCTCCTTGCCACTCTTCACGTTCCCTGAAAGCTCCTCTCCAGATCTGACTGCCACAAGCATGTACTAGTACAGCAGCAATTGGGTGGGGGGAAGAAGGGGGCCGGGATTTTCCATGGCTCATGGGCAGGGAGGACACAAGCCACCTCACCTGAGCTGAGCTGACGCTGAGTTTCTTGTCGGGCTCGAAGTCTGTGCTCCACCACTGCATGCCCATGGCTGTTGAACCCATACCTAGAAAGTTGTGGACACAGCTCAGGTGAATACCACCACCCCTCTCTTCCCCAATGCATCACCTCCTCCTCCACTGCAGGAGAGGCTTGTCAAAGGCTCATCCTCGCCACCCACCTCTGTTCCAGCCTCCTACCTGTTAATAATGGCCTGGTCCTCTGGCAGCCGGAAGACACGGGGCCTGGGGTTCCCCTCTTGGGGCTCTGGAGTGACACTCCCCACCTCCACAAAGCCAAATCCCATCTTGTAGAGTCCATCTACAGCCTCTCCATGCTTGTCAAAACCAGCAGCCAGGCCAAGAGGGTTCCGAAACCGGCGCCCAAAGACTTCCACTGCCTGGGAAGCCAATTAAGCACCTGTTAACCAGCAGAAAGCCTTAGGCAGCAGAAGAGACAGGCAAGGCCCCATCCTGTCGCAGGAGAGAAAGGGCATGGTGGGCCCACAGGAAGGGATTGGGAGCAGTAGGATGCGAGGCAGGGCCCAAAGCAGGAGCACAGCAGCCTCTGACCGCCAGTCACCTGCATAGTTTACGCACCAATGCATCCGAGTCAGCTTGGCTTGAGCAGGGCAGGATCCCCAGAGCCACAAAGCGCACAGCCAGCCTGTGGGCTGTCTCAGGGCCCACCACTCTCTGCAGGAGTGGCATCAGCTGCGCAGCGTAGAAGTGCTCATCTCCCTTGACCACCAGGTATGAGGTGAAGATCAGGCTGCCCCCACCGAGAATCACTGTTGCCTCCTTAAAGCGTCGCTGGGAGAGCAAAGAGAGTGAGATACACCCCCAAGCCTACAGCCCACCCAACCCCTGGAGAACGGGAGGAGGAAGGTCTACCACCTTGCTCCACCCTAACACACCCACAGAACTCTGTCTGGAATATCTGGGTTAAAGCCCCAAGTTGGCTTTGGCTAGACCTGGCCAAGCTACCCTGCCTCATCACCCCAGTCGGGATAAATACTGACCCTAAAACTGAGAAAGCAGCTGGTCCACATGGGGCACTCTGAAAGGGCTAAACGCAGCAGGAATCCTGTTGAAGAGCTGCTGGTACTACCTGGGATGGCAAAAGGGGAGGATTTCAGATGCCAAAACACAAGGAAGGCATAGCTTCCAATTACTACTGGCTCCTGGCAATGGCTGCCCGGATCTGACAGGAGACCTTTTGGTAAAGCAATCTGCCTCCCGCTCTTCAGCAGCTGCATGGCAGGCAGGCAGAACCATTGCTGCTCAGCAAAGGCTGCACCCGCTCAACCTCTGCTTGCCTTGGCTGTTGCTCCAGCCTACCCCAAAGGAGCAACACACGATTTGCTCTCACAGCTGGCCACTGGAGCCCTCCCAGCAACTACGTTCAAGCTGCACGGTTCACTCAGGAATGGCAAGAAGCTGCTTCCCGCCCCCGCCCCCGACAGATTTTTGGACCACCTAGGTCAGGGCTGCTTGCTCTGACTGGCATCGGCTCCTTCCTCTCTCGAAGGCATGATACCTGTCCTTCGCTTAGTCCCTTTCAAGCAGTAAGAGGAGTTAAGCGCTTTTATAGGTGTCACAGTAGTGAAGGAGTTGCAACTTTCCCCTTGAATTGGAGGCTGGTATCCTGTTTCTGGGCAACCACAGCTGCAAGACTGCATATCGTCCTACAGAGCATCTAGCCCCGCCTCAAGACAGACTAATCTACTCTGCATTTCCCCATTAGTTGCTTCAAACCAGCAACACGGGTGGGTGGGTGGGTGCGCGCGCGCAGAGCGCTGCGGGGGGCAAATAATTTGCCCATCGAGTATCGCCTGCTCTGACTGGCAAAGGCGGGCCTCCCTCCAGGCTCTCCCCGGCAGAGCAAAGGCACTTTCTTCACAGGGTACCTCGACCTGCAAAATGCCTGCTCTGGCACGAAGCTACGGCCCTCCCTTGAGCCCAGCGCCCGCCCACTGTGCGACCTTCCTCACCCAGAGCGACGCGCCCGCAGCTCCCGCCATGGCAGCAAAAGGAGGTTGCACATGGGCTCCACTTCCGGCAGAGAGCCGGAAACTGAGCTACAAAGAAGCGCGCTGCACTATAAACAGGTAAGAGGCAAAACTTCCGTCTTCTTTTATAGTCTCTCAATTCCCGAGTTTAGGGGCAGCCTCGATTAGATTCTGCCTCCCCCCCCCGGAATGATCCCAGTAGGGCTGCAGATCTAGCGCTCAGGGGCAGCCCAAAGCCGTGTGCATGCCGAGAAGTTGCGTTTTATAGTATTTAAAAACCGCTCGCATTTCCCATGCAAAATAAAACCCTTTTAATGCAGCTTCACTCCCTTTGGTCTAGTTTGAATAGTTGCCCATTGTTTTTTCGCAATGTTGTGTCGGGTGCTAAGACTTCGCAGAGTGATATGAAAAGAAAAGGATATCAACAACGGAAGAAAAATTATGGGTAGCCCGAAGTCCTTATGGAGCCCAGCCCCATATGCAACCCATCTCCTGACCCAGAAATCGCAGGTGGGGCTTTACCCCACCGCCTTCATCTCCAAGTCCCTTCCTCCAGCCAACCAAGCAGGACCGATCTCCGGGACCCGTTCCTCAGGCTGCCCGAGGCAGAGGCGTAGGGCGCCTTGCTGGAAGGGGCGAGGCAGGCCGGATAGGCGTGAAGGAAGCTGGCCAGCATGAAACGAGAGAGGGAGAAACAGCAGCTCCCTTTGATTGGCTGAAGAGGCACAAGAGACAACACGGGAGCATCTGGCAACTGCTGCAGATGATCCCACCCCCCAGCCGTCGGGGCATCTTGATCCCCCTCTCTGGTGACTTCGGACGTGCAGCGCAGCTGCAGCAGCAACCATCACCCTAGAAACCCCCTGCCAGAGACAGTGTCCCGGACTCGGACCTCGTGCTCCGTCCTCTATCCTCCCCAAGTCCGCTTTCTCTGCCTCTGTCTGTTGGAATCTGCCCGGCTGCCCCCTTGATTTCCCTGGGCAAGCAGCGCCACGGCGAGGGGCGAGCTGCCCATAGCCTTCCCTTCCACCCTCTGCGCTTTGTGGGCCTCCAGGCAGAGGGGCGAGCAGAGAGGGCACTGCTAGGACCGGGACGGTGCTGAGACTACAGAGTCCCATGCTCTGAGCCAGCGCTGCTCTCCGCGGTCCCCCCTCCTGACCCGCCCACCGACTACGTCAGGGGAAGGACCCGTGAAATGTCGTCACTTACGCCAACGCCCCCTTCCCGGCGGGATGGCGCGCGGGAGAGGGAAGATGGCGGGCGGCGGCCCTGGAGCGTCTCTTGCTGCATCGCCCGAAGGAGCCGCGGAGGCTCGCGAAAAGGCCTTGGAGGAGGCGGTGAACCGGTGGGCCATCCTCTTCTACGCCCACCGGGCCCTTCAGGCTTTCCGGGCCGGCCGCAGCCAGGACTTTCGCCAGCTGCGCGACGTCATATACAGTGAGGAGACCAGTTTGTTTTACGAAAGGGGCATTTGGGGAACATTCTCGCTGGGTTAAATAACTGTATTTCCTGCTAAGGAACGTGAGTGTAAATAACTAATAATAATAATTTTATTAGTTATACGCCGCCCATCTGACTGGGTTTCCTCAGCCACTCTGGGCGGCTCACAGCACATATCAGAACATACTAAAACATCAAGCATTAAAATATGTCACGTAATAGCCCTGGTTCCACTTATGTCACTGTTACTTATTTACATTTATATATTACATTTAATAGTCATTAGGTGTTTTCATTTAAGAAATAATGAACCTAAAGCAAATTAAAATATAATACAGTCTGTGTCCCTGGAACGTTTGTCATTTGCCTTTAGAAATTAAGGGAAATAATAATAAATTTTTATTTATACCCCGCCCTTCCCGGTTCAGAAAACCGGGCTCAGGGTGTCTAACAAATTTAAAACAATTGTGATACAACAAAAAAACAGCATAAAATACAGTATAAAAGCGTGAATAACAATTCAAAGTTCTAAAATCAGTTTAGGGGGAAATTCATCCAATAATGATTTTTAAAGAAAATGCACCAAGTACAACTAACCAACAGCACAGAACCCAGAAGGTCGGTCTGAAAACAGCCAGCTGTGATTCTCAGGAAGATGGTTAGGATACATACATGCCCCCTTAAATGAATGCTTCCCAAAACCCATCACAGATGGTCAGGATCCCCCTGGCCCCCGCCCCCGGCTGCCTTTAGCCTCCTAAGTACCTGAAAATTTCAGAGCCCTTTTGAAATCTATTTCAAATTGGAGAATGTTGATGTGTGTATTAAGAGATTGAGTTTAATGAGCTTTGGGTGTGGGCTGTAGTTGAGTGTGCTGGTTTCCAGAAGCCAACCGTTAAGAATGGCCTAGCACCTTTGGAGTGTAGTTCTAAGAATCTCAACTATTGTACTTTACCATTCATTTTCTTACAGTAATTACTTCTGTGTAAATAAATAAAATCTGTACATACTGCATTTCTGCCCCACAAAACGAGCCCCAGCAAGATCTCTCACCACAAAGATTAAGACACTAAAAAAAAAAAGTATTTGTGTATATATAGATACTAAAGGATATTGTAGATCTCACACACAAAAAAAACAAGCAAATGCAAAGTGACTCCTGGGCCAAAGGAGCCATGTTGGGATGAAGCCGTCTGTCTGTATATGGCCAGGGATACAAGATATGGGACAGGGCTTTGGTGCCCTGGCCCAAGCCTTGTTTTGGTTTGCTGAACTATCTGATTTTGCTTAGTGGCTGTTTTGACTGTCTTGTTCTTCTCCAGCTGTGCTTGCAAGGCCCCTAGTGCTAGAGAAACGCATTGGCATTCAGCTGCGGATTATCCAGCTTCTGTCTAGGATTGAAGAAGATTGGACCATTGATACCAAGACCAAGTTAACACCTCTTGAATATGCCCTTGTTCTTTTGGATAAGATGAAGAATGAATTGGACATAGGCATTGATATAATAGAAGAAATAAGAAATAAAATAAAGGAAGCAGTAAGTGTTAGCATTTCCTCTTCTGTAGGCACTGATTACTGTTTCTCAGCCTAGTTAGTATGAGGACAGCTGTCTTGAGTTTCAAAATGCAGTATATTTAGGAAAGGGTTTAATTAAGGTGCTAATTCAATGCCAGGATTAACTCTTGCCTGTTTTTCTCCATGCTTAAATTGGACTTTTAAATAAGTTCACAAAAGTTAATAGAAGCAAGGAGGCACGATTCCTATATGTTGGGATCAAATGAAAGAGAAATGTCTCCTCAGAAGCGCCTGAGTTTATTGGAACTCAGCATGTTTTGAAAACTTGTTTCCTTCGGGGGCAATCCAGGAAAAGCTGGCTTCTTGACATTCCTAAGGCATACATTATTTCAATGTTGTTAGCCTACAGACATTTAAGTAACTTGCCTTACTTGAATTTTTTTTTAATTCTTTAATAAGTGGCCTAATATTACACAATGAAAACACACTGGGTTGAAAATGTGAAGCAGATCTAGAAAATTGCCAGAGGGATAGCTCTCGAACAGTATCTTCTTAGATTAGGAACATTCCCCCAAAGTCTTCCTTGCAAACCATTATTTTGTCTTTCTTCTCCAGGCTGTTATAACCTGTCTAAAAAACAAAGAATATGAACAAGCCAGCAAGATCTTGAGGAAACACATGTCAAAGGACCCAAGTTCCCAGGTGAGCTTTCAGCAGGTATGAGTTCATGTCGCTGTTGTTGTTGAAATGTGCCTCTTATAGAGTCATTTTACTGCAAAGCAGAGTCATGGTTTGTCCTTCCCACATTCTCCAATTCAGTGAGTGTCTTAAATACTTGAGAGTTTATTGTCCCCCTTACGCAATGAGAAAAATTGCATCCACAAGCAGCCCATGTTGCTACAGATTGTGGTCCACATCTCTAGTCATCATTACTTTCATGCATTTTTGACATTACCTAGACTGCTCTGGTGGTTTGGCTTGTTTTGTTTAAACTTCTAATGACTGCAAAAATTGCTTTTATCTCTGCCCTGTGCTGCAATTTGCTTGCAAGTACTAGTACTGAAAAACATTTCCCCTTGCTTAGAAAATGAAGTCGATGTTCCAGAGCATCATCCGAGAAAAAAACTTCGCTCATCCAGCCATCTGGAACTTCTCCTATAAAGCTTTCCAGCAGAGAATACTTCTGTATTTAGAAAGCTGCTTGAGTGACTCTGAGCCCTTTCTCTTAGAGGTAAGCAAGGGTGTGGAGTGCTGCTTGATTGAGATGTGGGACGTTGTAGTGGGAGTATAGCTTAGTAGTCGAACATCTACTTTGCATGCAGAAGGTCCCAAGTTCAATCCCTGGGATCTCTAGGGAGGGCTGGGAATGTCCCCTGCTTGAAACCCTGGAGAGCCGCTGTCACTCAATGTGTGGTGATAAGAAACTATATGAACCATTGGTCTGGCTTGGCATAAGGCAGCTTGCTTTCTTCATATATTTCTGTGTGTTGCTGGAGCACTTGAATATCACCCACATTGCCACAGCAGAACTCTTGCCGTCTAAACACTGTGATCAAAAAAGTACATTCAGCACCTGAGGCTTAAGACAGAAGCCTCCCTGGCCAAACTAGTATGTGTTTGGGAAATATTTTGTGAAGAGCAAAGTAGTCCACAGCAGAACAGCACAGGGCTCCAATGTCACATTTGACATATATCAAGCTTGTAACCTGACAATGTTTTGGACTAGCAATTCCCAACAGCTCCAGCATCATGAGGCCCTACAATTAGGGGATTTGTAGGTAAAGCATCTTCAGGGCACCAGCTTGGGCATGGCTGCTGTATATAACTAGAAAAAAGAAAATAAAGTTGAGAAGTGTTCTCTAGTAACTGTTCACATTCTCTGTTTAAGATGGCAAAAAGGTATTCGGATGATCAGATAGAGACCAGGCTCAATCCTTTGGAAATGGCCAGCAAGGAGGAAATGGTGAAAGAAACCTCAGAGGTGGCAGCAGCAGATAAACCTGAATCTGTGGGAAGATCTGATGAGACTTTGGAAGAGCCCCGGCCTGAGACAGGGCCTAGAAATACAGTGGAAGAACAGCCAAAGTCTCTGGCGGGAGGCCGTGAGACAGTTGCAAAGCCTTTGATGGAGGCAAAGGGAGCTGTTTTGGAGCTTGCTAAAGTGGTTGATGAGTGCCAGGCAGCTTCAAAGCCAGAAGAAGAAACTAGTGGAGCTGCAGAGCCTGCTGTGGTTTCTGTTGCCACTGTCTCAGCAGTTTCCAGTGACTCTGACAGGTTAGCAGCCTATGGCCTCTTACAGTTTTGACTCCCTTTGCCATGCTGGGCAGCTGTTTTGCCATACAACTTCTGGCTCTCAGCACTTAGACTCAAATTGCACCTGCTGCCAGGGGAGCAAGGTCTTGGGGGGGGGGTCAGCAACATAAATTGGCAAAACTTGTGGAGCAACCTTCTGATGTTTCTTTATTTTGCAGATGCTCGCCTAAGAGGATGGGCTCGTATGGGTTTTCTACTCTGAGGGATGCTTTCAAGATCCTGTCCAATTCCACAGATGCAGATGAAGAGTTTTCAAAACTGGACAAGTTGAACTGGACTTTCCCCAAGCCATGTTTGGCTTCTGATTTCCACGCAGCCAAGTGCCAAATGGAGAAGAACCGTGCTGCCTCCAGGCCGCACCCCAGTGAACGCTCAGTGTCCATAAGCACATTGGTTATGGGGTCAGAGAGCTGGAACCCCCCAACTTCCTGCCAAGTTCCATCCAAGAGGCCTGTGGCAACTTTGGTTGTCCGGCCTGCACAACCCCAAAAACCCACCCAGCCTGATGATACCTCCCGATATCCCAGGTAAGAGGCTATGAATGCTGTGGGGTCTGCTGGGGAACTGGCACAGCATGAGGCATTTGCTGCAACTTTCACCTTTGCAAGGAATCCATTAGAAGGCCTTAGGCCTCAGCCCAGAAGCTCCAAGGAAGGCAAAGGTGGTTTGCAGTGGTAGGGTTGCATCGCTGTGCATCTTCTCCCCCAGCTAGTAGAAGCAGATTGCGAGAGAATCTGGTTCACATACCTTGTCTTAATTTTTATTACTCAGATTGCAAAGATAGCAAAATTGACAATACGGTCTCTGGCCCCATTAAAGATTGCTAAACAAATTTATTGTGACAGAAACACCTGTGCCGGACTCTGCTTTGTCAGATGCCTGGAATGTTAGCTTCAGTTGCCAGACAGAAGGTAGAAAACGTTATTTCTCTCCCCCCTCCCTCCTTCCGTCTGTACCAAGGATAAGGGTTTGTATTTCTGCCACCAGCTATTTGCTCATATTTAAGCTGCCATAGGTCTCTGCAGTGGTGTGTTTGCTGTGACAAATTAACCTCGCTCCTTTTCTGATACTTAACCCAGCATCTCCATAATCCTGGTTGTGTGCGACATTAATTGATGCAGCTCAGTCCCGTCTCATCTCCTTGTGGGGAAGGTCTTTCCTTACTTGTGTTTCTCTGTTCCATTCAGATTAGCAAAGAGGAGACTAATTTGTTTAAATCGGGATGAAGAAAAGGAGGTCTGGAGTGATGAGGATGAACTTTTTGGTAAGCAGCTAGTATCCTGTATACAGTAAGCAGAGGGATTTGGGGGCACAGCTCTTGGATCAGAAAAGTAAAATATTTGGACTACCTACTCCCAAGTGCACAGCAGCAGCACTGACAAAATTACTGCCTTTTGCCTCAGACTGGCTTCTTGTTCTGCATGATGCTCAATTGTAGCTCCATGCACTCTTCTAATTAAAGCAGCTGTGCAGTTTTGATGGCTTCTCACATTGCATTACCCAGTGACATCACAATGACATGGGGAAAAACATTGCCAGCATGGCAAGCAAAGAGAACTGTTAACTGCGGTCCTTCAGGAGGCTTGCTTAGGCAATTCCCAGACTAGCTAAAAGCAAAACTCTCAAAACCTGGTAAACATCTTGCAAAAAGTGATAAATTTTGTGAACCGTGCTAGAATGAGATGGCAACTGTGAGTGAACATGGATGACTGTTTGCCACATAGTTTAGGGTTGCCATATCTTGAAGAGCAAAAAAGAGGACAGCCTGAGCCAGGGAAGGAAGTGCACCTACATTCTTCTTTTCCCAGCTTGGGCTGGCGGCAGCAGTGGTGTGTAGAGTTGGCCAAGCAATAAATGAATAAATAACCCCTCCCTACAACCCTGGACATTTCCTTTAAAATGTAAAAATCCCCCTGGATGGGCCTGTTGGCCCCCCAAAAGAGGACATGTCTGGGATGCCCTGGATGTATGGCAACCCTAACATAGTTCCATCAGTAGTTGACTGTACACATCATGCCAAAGGCTGGGTGGAATTTGACCACTACCCTGGATTTCTGATGAGGTGCAGTAGTGGTAAAACCTCCCAACTGCTGAGCCAGTAGCGATAACCAGCTTACCGAGTGGTTCCATGCATCCCATAAAGTTTGTAAATGAATTTGTGTTTCAGAATCGAAGGAAGAAAGCAGCAGCAGCACCAACACTTCCCTCTTTGGTTCGAAAAAGAAGGTAACCAAGCCTACACCCAGTCTGGAGCTGAGCACTCCAGTGGGGAGAAATAGGCCTGCCTTGACAAGACCCCTCTAAATGGAGGCCAGTTGATGAGGACCCCCTCTCCCAAATGAAATAACTGATGAAATCCCCATTAATGGGAACATAGGAAGCTGCCATATGCTGAATCCTGGTCCATCTAGCTCAGTATTGTCTGTGCTACAGGGTTTCAGGCCAGGTGTCTCTTTTGTGGCTCTACCTGGAGATGTCACAGGTTTGAAGCTGGGATCTTCTGCATGTTCAACCACTGGGCTAAGGGGCCTCTCCAAATTAATTAAATAAGCAAGGGTCTTGGATACCCAGGTGTTTCAAAGAAGCCTGGGCAATCTCAGCACATTATATCTGCTATCGTTGATGGCCTCTTCAACCACACTTTAAGGAGGCAGAATTTTATTTTTATTACCCACATATTGCAGAAGGAGGACTAAGTGTGCCACCAAGTTGGGTTTAATGTCTTGAAATAGGGGCTGGATATTTGCCTGCTGCGAGTTACTGGGCTACATCCCATGTCAGTGGCAATCCTCTGTTAGCAACAGCCATGGAGCCATCTCCAGAGGGTGGGGTGTCTGTCGTTCTGACAAGGGGCACGTCTTGCAGCACTTGATGGTTGCTCATGAGAGCCTATGCTCTCTTCTTTCTAGATCTGGACTTCAGAGGAGTCTCAGTGGATTAAGGAAGGCGTGAAGAAGTTTGGGGAAGGGAGGTGGAAAGCCATTTCCCAGGCATTCCCCTTTAAGAACCGCACTCCTGTGGCGATCAAGGACCGATGGCGGACGATGAAGAATCTGGGGCTCTTGTGACCCTGGGGGCAAGTGCCTGAGCTCCAGCGCTATGTGGACACGGTGGGCCAGAGGTGCTTTTGCAGTGTGTTGCATTGGGCCAGCAGGCTGGTGGCCACAATCTCTTAGCTCACTGGAGGCTTCTCCCTCTGCTTTCTGACATAGGCTCTCCCCCTCCCTCCATTTTGTTTCTTTTTTCCCCCCTTTTAGTTTTCAGTACTGAAAATACAGATTCAACCTTGTGTAAACAATTGGTATGGAAAGTGCACGTTTTACAGTATAAAAAATACGTCATTTCAATTTTTTATTTTGCCATAATCTTCTGGAGTACAAATGCTATAAATAAGGTTAAAGTAAAAAGACAGTAGAATAAGATATGTTCTATCCACAAACAGGATGACATCATCTTACAGTCTCACAATAGGCAAACATTCTTATTTACTTGTGGAATCAAGTTACTTCAATTAGTATTAATAACATACTATATAAAATCCCACCACACTGCACCAAAATCCATAGCTTATGCCTCAACTTGAATTAATTGAAAACTAAATGTAATTTTTGCTGAAATTGCAGTGTTGTACATGTTTTTATACCACAAAATATTTCCAGTGTTGGACAATAGACCGCCTTGCTACAGTTCGTAAAGTGATGAGTTCTTTAGATAGTACTTTTTTATTTATACCTTGGAACATTGTTAAAATAAAAAGCTATGGAGTGAATTCAGTTGTTTTCTTTATTAGTGCTATTAGTTCTATGTGAACCAGGGACCAAACAACTTTTATTCAAAAACAAGTCCACCATAAATGTATATTTGTCCCCTTAGTGTCACATCCACGCCAACATAAGGGGCTTATAGTTGATGTGATGTTGGGATGGAGTCCTATACCATCTGTGGAAGATTTTGAGTGAAAGTTCTTTAATATTTGCAGACACTGACTTAAAGGGTTTCTTCATGCATATGCCTTTCCAAATTGAGTCTTCCATTGTTACTTTTACATCATATTCCCATATTGATTTTAGGCTAGACAAGTCCCCAAATTAGTTCTGTACTAAGTAACCATAAAATTTTGATACTACTTCCTTACCTCCATTACCTAGTGGCACCTTGGATCATTCAAAATTAGTTGCATGTAATTTAACTATCAGATCCTTTAGTAAATGTTTAATTTGTAGAATTTGAAGCCTCTTTAAAGTTAATTCCCATTTTTGGTACATTTAAAGTTACTGGTCTTACTTCTGTAAAAAAAAACACAGTCTGAAATAACCCAATTTTACCCTTTTCTTTATTTTAGCTTTTAAAGTATCATCTTTCAGACTGGCATGTGTCTGCAGAGAAGTGAGTGGTGAACAACCTGGGGAGAGTCAACTTCCATTTTTTCCATATCCTCAATTTAGTTTGTAATTTAGTTATTCATTTGGGTGATCATTTTAAGGTTTTTGAAAGATAAAGCACATAGCAGACCTAGGGCTATTTGTTTTTCTTCCAAATTGATCCATTTCTTACCATCCTTCATAATCATGAAAGCCTGCTGTCTCAATTGGAACGCATCATGATATACCGAGAGGTTTGGTAAACCCCAACAACTTTGATTTAAAAAAGAAAAGAAAGTAAGATTTCATGGGCAACCTTGAAGACTTATCGTGAAATATGAAACAATATTGGTTTGCCATTTGGACGTTGGAGAAAAGTAAGGAGGACCTGAAAGAGGGACAGAAAAGGGGAATTAACATGATATGTACTGCTGCAATAGAGCCTAAAAGGGAAAGGTTAAATTTGTTCCATTTTTAAAAGTCCATGTTCATTTTTAAAATAATGGGATAATTCAGTTTAGATTCATGGTTCATGTTTTTTAGAATTGGCACACCCAAGTCTCCAAATGCAGAGCAGCACATAGGTGGTTTAAGAATATGACAAGTGCGTATTTGAATCAGTGGTGGAAGACTGAAAAACATCATTGATTTTCCAGTGTTTATTTTTAAGCCTGCCACTTCAGAAAAAGATGTTAATTCTTCCTTTAATGCACAGGCTGACCCCTTAGGGCCTTTCATCATCACAACAATATCATCTGCATACATTGTCAACAGATGCTCTTCGCCCTTTCTCGAATATCCTTTTACATTTGGATTAAGACGTAAGATATTAGCGAATGGTTCAAAAGAGAAGACGAGGAGCAGTGGCCACAAGGGACAACCTTTTTTGTCCCCCTCCAGATTGCAATTGCTGAGGAGTCCATGTTATTAATTCTTAGAGCAGCTGAATTATTTGAATAGCTATTGCTGTAATAAGGTGATTACCTAGTTGGCATGTCCGCAAAATGTTAAGAGATAACACCATTCCAGACCACCAAAGGCTTTGTAAATTTCTAAGGAACATAAATCCAAGAAGAACAGTCTTATGGGATCCAAGATATGCCCAAGAGGTATGTTTCGTCTGTATGGATTAAATTCCTAATTATTAGATTTAAATGTGCAACTAAAATTGAGAAGATAGTCTGGTCCTGATTCAATAAGGTAATTGGCCTGTATGAGCACACCTGTGCTTTATCTCTGCCTGGCTTTAGAAGGACAGTTATTCTGGATCAATGCCTATGTATCAGCGCCTGATTGCTCTTGCCAGATGGATAAAGTTGACAAATATAAAGTGTGAGTAGGTCTCTGTATTTCTTAAAAAATGTGTTGCCAAGCCCATCGGGTCAAGGGCTCATATACAGTATTTCAGTCATTTTAATAGCTTGATCAATTTCTTCTGCAGAATGTTGTTGTGCTTTCTTTATGAAAGGTTTGATAACACATCTTCTCACTTAATTTTTTTCAGGTAAAGGGTTATTTGGGTTATATAGCTCTTTATAAAACACTATAAACATATTGCTAATCTGATTTTAGTCATGAGTGAAAGTTCCATATTTAAAGTAATTATTTAAATAAATTGCTTACTTTTGAGAGCCCTGGCTAGCACTTGGAATGTTTATTACCATGTTCATATAATTTTTGACTCACAAAGAGCATGGATTTGCCTATTCTCTCCATATATAACACTTCTAATTCTGATCTTTTGTGTTCCAATTTTCTAAGGATTTCATTAGAACCTGTTTCAAAGTGCATTTCCCCCCTAACTTTTGTATTTCGTGTTCCTTTAACAGGCGCTGCTTCCCATGATAATTAAAAGGAATCTCCACCATGCTATTTGGTTTGGCACTAGCATTCCATGTGTTCTGGGACAGGACAAAGGTGTTGCTAGTTGTTCTCCCATTGGGGCAGACTGTTCCCGTCACCACTGTTTTTCCTGTTCTTTTTTTTAGCTGGTAGTACTGCTTGAACTTCAAATGTGTTGGAGGACATGCTGGCTTCTGTGAGTCCAAGAAGCGGTTGATTGTGTAGCGTGGATGGAGCCATGCACCACGTGCCCCCCTGTCTTATCTCAGCTGTTGGGAAAACTTCCTCCTGCAATACACACTTTGTCCTTCAAGCACCAGCTGCTACAAGCAAGCAGAGTTTGTGCTTTGGGAGAACTTTTGAGTAACAAGGAGACAAGAAGGATTTGCGCTGAAGTGGGTGGAATGGAATGCAGCCACACTCTGGGCAAAGAAAAGGGCAAACTAGTTAGGGCAGTTTTTCCCAACAAAGGGCTTTAGTAGGAAAGAGATACTATTTAAATCAAACTGCAGTCTTGGGACTTAAAATGTAGTATGTGTGAGTTGCAGTAATGAAAGTGTGACCTGCTTTACCCTCTAGTATAGCAGATTTGATCGCTTTGTGCTTTTTGCTGTTGGGTAACCTGCCTTCATCTAAGACAGAATAGATATGAGCATTTCCTGTTGCCTTTTAGCATAAAAGCATCAGAAGAGCCCTGCAGCAGCTGAATAATCTGGTCAAATAGGGGCCCATCTAGTCCAGCACCTGGTTTTCAAAGCGGCCAACCAAATGCCCCAACAGGAAACCTGCAGCAAAGAGTACCAGTGTGGTGGTTGAATTAGCCAGAATGTCAGGCTATGAGGGACTGGTTCCAGCCAGGTTCAAAGCACTGAGCAGGAAAACTCCCTGGGTCAGCCTGGTTCAGGCACCCTCTCAACCTCACAGGGTGGTGGTTATGAAAAAGATGGTGTTGGAGGAACCAGGTATGCCACATGGAGATCTTAGGAGGAAAGGTGAGGAATCAATGTTCTGTCTGCCCCTTGGCTGCCTCACCTGTACAGGACCTAGTGCTCTGCTGCTCAACTGCTGCAAGAGGCTTGTGCTTGAAGGAACACTTTACCCCTGCCTGCCCTAGCCTCCAGATCTCTTGGACTACAGGTTACATCAGCACAACCATCTGAGACTAGGGCTGATGGGAATTGCAGTCCAAGAAATCTGGCAAGCAGCAGGTAGGGGGAGGAACTTCTTTCCAGTGAGCTCACTCCGCGTGTCCTTAAGGCATTGACTGCTTCCTTGAGGAATGAAGAGTTGATTCAGCAGCAAGCTGTACAAACACAGGGCATGAGGGTGGAGTTAATGATTACCAGCTGCCAGCATGCTGGACTCCAGCTCTGGCACTTGCCTCCAACCAAGCTCAGCTACCTTCCCTGTGGCAAGATGCTTGCAGTGTTACCTGTGGCTGCAATGGTGGGCTTGTTGGTGGGGGGGCTGGAACTTGCCCAAGCCCGCAAGTCTGAACCTCTGAGTAGTTCCAGCGACCAGCCTCTTTTCCGTGGGGCGGACCAGTACAACTTTGGCATTGTCATCCCTGCAGGCAGCATAGAGTGCTTCTGGCAATTTGCCCATCAGAGCGGCTTTTTCTACTTTAGCTATCAGGTGGGTGCCGGTGGAGGGGGTGCTGCACAAAATCCAAGGGTTGTGCTGTGGTCAAGGGGGGACAGTAATGAGCAGACAGATTCTCTAGTAGCAGCAGAACCAGGGAAAGGGATTTGGCTTGGGGAAGAGCATCTGCTTGGCATATAGGTCTCAGCTTCTACCCCTGACATTTTGAGGGAGGGCTGGAAAAATTTCCCTGGATGAAGCCCTGGAGAGCCACTGTCCGTCAAACTGAGAGAATAACAAACTAGTTTGGACCTATGATCC
The DNA here is from genome assembly GCF_027172205.1 of Podarcis raffonei. Lineage (NCBI taxonomy): Eukaryota > Metazoa > Chordata > Lepidosauria > Squamata > Lacertidae > Podarcis > Podarcis raffonei. The sequence goes on from NC_070609.1 coordinate 48,704,111, forward strand.
AATTTAGCATAAAGCAAGTTCCTATGTTTGTAACCAGCATCCCCCAGAATGCAAACTGGGAATCTTGCATTATCTTATTGGTTGTCATGAACCCCTAAAGTATCAATAGTCAAGCCAGATTCTTTCATTGCACCTTAAAGAGCTTGCTCAGGTTTAACTATCTTGCCCAGTTGAGAATACCCAGCCCTAGCCTGCATGATGGAAGGGCTGAGGGGCATTGTAATCCAAAACATATGGAAAGTACAAGGGTTACATGGACGGGGAAGGCTGGTGGCATTGCTGAGTGTGCTTTTTAGATTCTAGATTTTCCAGAAGTGCCATTTATCCATAAAGATGATTTAGGGACTTCCTGAAAGGAACCTTCTCTCACTCTTGGGTTTGCCAATGCTGAGGTCTCTGCCAAAGACCTCCCTTCAGGTGCCAGCTATAAAACTGGAGCCTTCCTGCTTCTTAAACTCTTTACAGTGGTACCTCAGGTTACAAACACTTCAGGTTACAGACTCCACTAACCCGGAAGTAGTACCTCAGGTTAAGAACTTTACTTCAGGATGAGAACAGAAATTGCGCGGCGGCAGCGGGAGGCCCCATTAGCTAAAGTGGTGCTTCAGGTTAAGAACAGTTTCAGGTTGAGAACGGACCTCCGGAACGAATTAAGTTCTTAACCTGAGGTACCACTGTACTTCTAAACTGCCTTGACAATCCAGCCTCAATGGTAGGTCAGCACAAGCACCGTGGCAGTCTCCTGTCATGGCACTTGTCCTCAAGCCAGAAACTTTCAACTCCACTTTCCTCTTGGTAAACTGGATTGCTCTGAAGGTGAACAAGACCATGACCATGCTGTAAATCCAGTCATGACGCAGGAGCTGGAGGCAGGAGTGTGATTCAGCTGGCACCGTGACTGGTTGATTCTAGTTGAGATTGGAAGGAAGAATATTTTTGTTTCTTAGCAAGGATCTAAAACAAAAATGTGGAGTTATTGCATGGGCCAGTTTCAAGGAAATAGCTCAGCTTCCTCCAGGCACAGCATCCAAACCCTGAAAGTGGGAGGGTAAGGCAATCGCATATATTTGCCACCCACCAAGTCAGGGTTTAAGGGCTACCAACAAGAAGTGGGTTGGCTGGTGGTGGCAGGTCAACTTGCTAGTTGCCCACTCCTACACTAAGTGCACTGGGAACTTTGTAGACAACTGCAATTCCTGTCTCATCATCTGCTTGTAGAGGTTTGTGGAGAAGACACATATTCAGCATGTAACCTGTTGCCTTGAGAGTCCAATGACTAAACTGTTTTGTCTGAATCTTTTGTGCATACTCTCTCATGAAATTGCTGCTTTTGCGAGAACTCTCCTTGCCGTGTGTGTGTGTGTACACACCAGCAGCATAACTGATAGGTACATCATGCCTTCCAATATGGAAATAGCAGCTCCATTTGCCTTCTGTAGCTGAATACTTGCACAGATCAGCTCTTGCATCTATGAAACCAAAAACAAGAAAGTGGCAGGTAACATGGTTATAGCATTACCAATGCCATCCCATTTCTTGTCGTGGCCTGTCCTATCCCTATCCTATCTTGGTTTCAGGTGCAGTGGTCTTCAGGTCTTGGACATGACCAACACATCCTGGCAACTGCAAATGACCCCAATGGGGTCCACCTTGGCACCTCCCAGGATACACGGGGACAGATCAACTTCCAAACCAAGGAAACAGGTGCCTCTCTCTCTGTACCCACAGCCATATCAAGAGTGCTTTCTAGACTCCCTGAACTGGCCCAGGTGCAGCCTCCAAGCAAAATAGGTGATCCTGAACATGCAGTGAGCACGTCCCCCATTGCGGACTCTCCTCCCATAAAGCCACCTTGAAGTGGGTGCTCAAAGGCTGGGTTCTGAAATAGAAAACCTCTGTTTAGTTATAACCTCACAGGAGGAAAAACCTCTGGGCCCATGGCTCAGCAGGAGAGCATCAGATTTGAAGACCCAAGATTCAATTCCAACTATGTCTAGACAAGTTTAGACAATGCTGAACTAGGTGGTCCAATGGTCTGATTTGGTGTAAGGCAGCTTCTTATATTCTATGAGACACACCTACCACCTTCCCCAAAGATATGGGGCTAGTATAACTATGAATGATGTTCAGAAAGCACTCTAGGAATGACAGGCTCTTTCTCTCTCTGGACCACTTCATATTCCCCCAAAAGGAAGTTGAAAGCAGATTGGTTAGATGGGCACAAGCATAATCTCCCTTGCTGCCTGCCACCCCATCTTACTCCTCCATTTATGTTTTCTTTTTAGAGGGATGGACAACAACCAGGGAATCCCAGAAAAACTTTGACTGTAATCGGATTATTGCATACGAGGGCCAAGCAAGCTACCTTTAAATGACACAGCTATCCCTTTTAAAATGTAGGCTATCTTCTCAAGAAAGGGGCACATTCAGTCTCTCTCTTACAGACCTGAACTCAAATTGTGTTGCTCACACCCAACACCAGAAGGCCTTAAATGCTGCTGGTTCACCTGGCACAAGTTTAACTCTTTCTTGCAGGCTTCTATCAGCTCTGTCTGAGCAATCGGTACAACCACTTTGGCTCCGTGCAGGTCTACCTCAACTTTGGGGTCTTCTATGAGGGCTTTGATCTACAAACTCCACAAGAAGCTGAGAGGAAAAGACTTAACGACACACTGGATGCAATTGAGGTAACTTATTAAAGAACTAAAAATAAATAAGGTAGCAGTGATAAAGCTGGGAGCTATTTGGAACCTCCAGGGCTGGGGAGAAATGGGACAGATATGATCTCCTTCATGCTTGATGCAGCCTGGATATTTTACTTAATTTTTTACCCACCTGAGTCTGACAGCTGTTAGGGAGAAGGACAGGCATCCTTTCCTTTCAGGCTGTGAAGGAAAAAGCTCCCCATGGTTGGCCAGACAGCCGGTTGCCAGGAGCAGCAATCTGTAGCCTAAGTGAAGTATCTGTTCAAAGCCACAGCAGGGCCAAGGACAGACATCTGGGACTGAATAGCTTTCCCTGCTCCACTCTTTTGTTAACAGGAGAGCACCAAAAAACTGATGAATGGCATTTTCCAAATGTGGCGCCACTACACTTTTAGTCGGATGAAGAGCACCTCAGACTACTTCCTTCTGGAGTCCAATTACAACTACGTGAACTGGTGGTCAGCGGCCCAGAGCCTGGCCATTGTTCTCTCTGGTGTCCTGCAACTCTACTTCCTCAAGCGCCTCTTCACCACACAGCCCACCACAGCCACCAACAAGCCACGGTGCTGAGGCTGCTTCAGAAGGCTATTTATGCCAGGCTGAAAAGCCAAACTGCTCTCTCCTTGCCACCCTCTTAACACCCAACCGACTAAATACCTGCAAGCAGCAAAGGAGAGCAAGGGCATGTCCCCCTGCTGGTGCAGCTTCTTTTTTGGTGGGGGGAGGGGTGTTGGCTGAAAAATCCAAGTATTCTTCCAGAGGAGCCACAGGGGGTTGGTTGACTTGAAACTGCCCCAAGTTAAAATAAACATGACTCAAAATGTGGGAGTCCTGCTGCAACCACAGCATAGGTATGTGAGATTTTTACATTGATCAAGAGGTACATTAAGGGCATAGTTAGTAAATGGGGGTGCGCATGCAGACACACACGATCTCCACCACCACCAAACACAAGATTCCTTCCTCTTCCTTTAGAGGCAGCCAGCTTGGAAGCAAAGGCAGCTGCAGCAGGGAAGGTGAGAGGAAAAGAGAACTTCTAGCTTTTGGTTCTCCATGGCTTTGTAAAACACCTCTGGTTCCCCAGCCCCAAAGCCCAGGGCAAAATAAAAGAGGCTTTAATGTAATCAAGTTCCATGAACACCAGATGAATCAAGACAATGAAAGGAGAAAAATGAAATAGCTTTACTGTGTCAGAATTGTAGCTGTGTCCCTAGAACTGCCAGGCCTGCAACTACATCCCAGAGTTTTGTGACTCATCTACAGTCTCACTGTGGCCATCAGGAGGTAGACAGGTATTTTGCTGGCAGTTTAGCAACCTACACAGTTGCGCCTTCCACAGTCTGCATGAAAAGGGGCACAGGCTGGTTGAAAGCCTGCAGCTTCTATCTGAAGGAAAGTCAGTCTTTGGGGCTTTCTGCCCTGCCATTTATGTCAGCGTCTCTTCATGCCGTATGTATTCTCCAATATCCGCTTGGTGAAAAACCACGATCGCCATGGGGTCCACTTTCCGGCACTCCTGGGTGGACTTGGCTGCCACTCCAAAGCCCTAAGAAGGTCAATTGGAACAAGGAAGGCATTAAGACCTTGGAGGGGCATTGTCTTAACTTCAAATTCACTCGGGTCCAACCATCCAACCCACCTACCCACTAGGTGTCACTCACCAGGGGGACGTCAGCCATGGAATATACCACCACACCCTGGTACTGGGCAGTGCTCTCTGTGATGCGCCCCAAGCCAGACTTCAGTATGTGGTTCCCATAAAGGAAGGACTGCTCTGCCCCAGGCTTCACCCACACTTTGTACTGCATGAGAAAAAAAAATGAGAGATATCCTCTTTGAGTTACATTAAATGTACCACTACACGGGTTCCCTTTCTTGTCCTCCTTAGATTAGCACAAGGAAAAAAAATACCCTCCTTCCCAATAAACAGCTAGCAGGTCCCCACCCCACACAGCACTAGAGGTGTTTTGACATTTTTGGAAGGCTAGGTAAAGATAAAGGGACCCCTGACCGTTAGGTCCAATTGCAGACGTCTCTGGGGTTGCAGTACTCATCTCGCTTTATTGGCCGAGGGAGCCGGCGTACAGCTTCTGGGTCATGTGGTCAGCATGACTAAACCACTTCTAGCAAAACCAGAGCAGCGCATGGAAACGCCATTTACCTTCCCACCAGAGCAGTACCTATTTTGGTAGGATAGTGCCCCTCAAATAAATGGTCCTCTGTGCCATCTTTACCTTGGCGTAGGGAGCAAGGTAATCAAGGGCAGTGATGTGGAGTCGGAACTTCTGGCTCTTGGTGAACTTTCCAAAGCAGGTGCCGAGAGACACCAGATTCTCCCGGGGGATGTTTGTAGCAAGCTTCAGAATCTTCTCACTAAGAAACAGAAAGCAAAGACTTATCATTAGGACTCGGTCTCTCCAGATTCAGAAGCTCCAAAGTCACCATCAGAGCATCACTAAACCATGCTGTGGCCTGAGGCACACTCCAAGTACCTGCAGCCAATATTGTGGCTTTTTGGTCATATGCTTCCATAGGGGAGAGGAGAAGCTTTAAGGTACCTAAACCAAATTGGGGATACTGAGATGATGGAAAGGCAGGTTTGGGGATTTAATCCAAGCAACCCTAAAACAAGAAAGACCTTATAGCCACTCCTGGTCCCCAAATACAATGTGGTGCACTTGCACTGGAAGTGATAAAATGTGCCAAAAACTGGATCAGACAAGACGGGAGCTCAGAGTTAAATTATGAGACCAAGTCCCTCCTCTCTGTCCTTCATTTGCATATGAAAGACTGTCCATGAGTACAGCTTCCCTTAGTTCAGTTCTGCTCCTTTTACATCTTTTGCTCTTCTGCTGCTAAAAACACAAGGGAAACAAGATCTCTTTCCCAGCACCTTGCAGCTCTGTAGTGAGAACAAGCAGCATCTTACAAAAGAAAACAGGCCCTTTCCTTTCCCCCATAGATGCCTCTACTCTTCTCCCCACTCACAAAGACGTGGGTACATTCTGGAAGAGGAAGAGAGCCTTACACATGTTCAAAGATCCATCCTTTTATTTTTACTTAATGTGTGTTATGGATGAAGGTGTTAACGTTAATAACATGCCCCAGGGTGTATGTAGGGCCTCCTCACCTGAGGTAATAGACACGGTCCTTGTGCAGGCGGAAGCAGTAGGCACCATCTGGCCGGTCAACCAGGAGCTGGATGTTCTCACCAATACTTAAAAAGGTTGGAATAAAGAGACACACTGTCAGCCAGTCCCCAGAAAACATGAGAGCAGCCCTCTTATGCTAGATTTGACCAAATGCCCAATTAGTTCAGCCTCCTCCTCCTGGCAAAAGCAAGTCAAATGCCTGCAGGGGGCCAGCAAGCAGGGTGGAGAACAGCAGCCATTTCTAAGACATACTGCCTCTGTATATGAAGACTTCAATTTTAAACTATTATACTGACTTCCCTATAATCCCTGTAATTATTTTTCTGCATTAAACACGACCCATCTAGTTCTCCTGCTGTTGTCTCCCAGCTAGTGGTATTCCGTGGAAGATTAAGAAGAGCTATTCCACACTGGTACAGTCTGTATGGGAAGGTGGGTGTCCCCTTCCTCGCAGCAGAGCATGGGTTGCTGCCTGCCTATAATGTTGTGATTCTCTACATCCATTGGGGTGGGCTAGATTCTAGAGGACCTTTGCGGTATCTTCCACCGCTATGGTTCAATGACGCTTCCATTTTACTTTCTGGGCCAACAGCAAGAGACAGACTTCCCCTCCTTCACTGATTTCTCTAATTCCCTCTGTCCATTGGGTGGGGATCCGGATATCTTGTGTCAGTGAGTTCCATGGGTTAATCATAAAGCCTAATGAACCCAGAGAACACAAATGCCACCACAGCCACCCCGCTTACTATTTGGAGAGCTTCTCGAAGAGCGCGCGCGTTTCTTCCTCCGTGAGGGGCCGCATCGCACCTCCCGAGACAGACGCCGGAGACCCGCGTGGTTCCAATTCAAGGAAGCCTCGGATCAAAGACGTGAAGCGGAAGTTGCAACATCAAACTAAGTTCGGGTGTCCCACACTCATAGGCTCTTCCCTCTCTAGGCTGACACACAGAAATATGTCTATGGTCACAATAGAGTGCAAGTGATCTTCATGTCGGAGCGTGACCTCCCGGTCACGTCATACGAACACAGAGGTTTCGGGCAGAGCGGCACCCGGATCTGCCACGGAGGACTAGCCTCCGCCTCTGGCTAGCGCGGCCTCCCGGTTGCCATAGCGATCATTTCCTGGTCCACGTCGAGGGAGGCCCGATGGCGGCCCCGGAGCCTTCGGCGGACCTAGAGGAAGCGAGCCTACTGGCATGGCTGTTCCGCGGGGCGACCTCGCCGCTGCCTCCGCCCCTGGCGGCGGGGGACGCGGAGCTGGCGACCTACCTGTCGGCGCTGGCGGGGCTGGGCCTGGAGGCCTTGCGGAGGGAACCCAGCCGGTTGGCGGAGGAACGAGCGCAGCTCGGGGCGCAGACGCGGGCCTTGGCCTTCGCCCACTACAAGACCTTCATCCGCTCCGCCGAATGCACCGCTGAGACGCGTCGCGGCTTCGGTGGCATCGAGCAGGGCCTCGACCGCCTCTTGGGCCGCCTCCCACCCTTCGCCGAGGCCTGCCGGTGAGCAGGAGGAGTTGGAGGCCAAGGCTGCCGCCACACTCCTTTTGGGGGCAGGAATAATCCTGGGGCGCCCCACAGTTAACTTATGGAACTCACTGCCATTGGAATGGGTGGGTTAGAGGGGGCTGGCTGGCTTCCCCCTTTGCTTTTCCTGGCCTAACCTGCTTTCTTCTTCTTTTGCTCCTGCCTCCAGGAACTTCATGCAGGAGGCTGAACAGATCGCTCAGAACCGCCGTATGAACAGCCTGACTCTGAACCTCCACACAGAGATCCTGGAAGTGCTGGAGATCCCCCAGCTGATGGACACCTGCGTCCGCAACAGTTACTACGAGGAGGCCCTGGAGCTGGTGTCCTACGTCCGCCGCCTGGAGAAGAAGCATGCCACCATCCCTGTCATCCAGGTGCAGACATGTTAGAGCCTGGCAGGTGCCAGAGCTGCCTTAAGCCATACGGTGATAGTAGGTCCCAACCATTTGCTACTAGAGTTTCAGGACCTGAGCAAAAGCTTAGCGAAGAAAGGCATCTCCAACCCTTTGCCTTTGTTTTCTCTGCCATGGCTCACAGAGGCAGAGGTAGTGTGGCTTCTGTGCTGGTTTCCTAAGTTTGATCCAGGTGATACCCGAGGCCCACAATCCTGGGCCATCATGAGCTGTCATGTTCTGTTTGTAGAAGCCAGAATATTTCTGGATCTGAGGCTTCTTCTCTTGTTGCCTTTTTTCTTGACTAAGTGCTTATGTTGCTTATTGCAGCCAGGGTTTGTGCATGTGCTGTAGGGATCTATTTCTTTGATTTTAAACAAGAGCAGGATACAAGCAACTGATCTCTTTAAGTGCAATCTGTAAAGCAGGGATAGATAGAAGGTAGATCACACCCCATCACTGACTAACAACTCTTGGCTAATGTCTAATTTGCTAGTTGCAGGGATTCTTGTACAGAAAGCTGAGATGAGGCAGGCCCTGTTCTGATCCAGTAAAGCCCTTCTTCCATCTGCAAAGAAGAATGCATTCTTAAGGTCACAACACTTTATTTATTTACCACGTTCATATCCCACTCTTCCTCCCAAAGGAACTCAGGATAACAGCAAGTTATACCTCTTTAAAAGTTCCCAAAAGTACACATCATTATAACATGCAGTTACCTCATACCAGGTTTGACTGTGCACTAAGCCCAATATTGTCTACTTTGGCAGCCAGAGTATATCTAGTATATCAAACAGGTATATCTACCAGTGACCTGTAGACCCTTTCTTAAGTGATCACATGGATGGACCATAAGGACTCTAGTGAAAATAAAATAGTTTGTGCAGTATTGAGATCAGCATGGTTTGGGTACCATGGGTAACAGAAGTTTATTTTGTCTCTCTTCTCCTTCCCAGGGCATAGTGGCAGAGGTGCGCCAGTCCACACAGCTCATGCTTACGCAGCTGATCCAGCAGCTTCGCACCAACATTCAGCTGCCAGCCTGCTTGCGCATCATTGGCTACCTTCGCTGCATGGATGTCTTCACTGAGGCTGAGCTACGAATTACTTTCCTGCAGGCACGGGACATCTGGCTACGTTCTATCCTTGCTGCTGTTCCTGGTGACGACCCCTATGTGCATATTACCAAGACCATTGAGGCCTGCCGCGTGCACCTCTTTGACATTGTCACGCAGTACCGTGCCATTTTTGCTGACGAGGAGCCGCTGGTGCCTCCCCCTGGGCAGGACACCCTCAATGAAAGTGCCATCTTCCATGGGTGGGTCCTGCAGAAGGTCTCCCAGTTCCTGCTGGTGCTTGAGCGTGACTTGCAGCGCGGTGTGGGCAGCCGCCTGGACTCCCTGCTGGGCCAGTGCATGTACTTTGGCCTCTCGTTCAGCCGTGTTGGAGCGGACTTCCGGGGCCTGCTCATCCCCATATTTCAGCGGGTGGCACTGGTCACCTTCAAGAGAGCCATGCAGGAAGCTGTGAACAAATTCCAGGAGGAGATGAACTCCTACACGCTAATCTCTGTGCCGACTGCCTTGGGCAGCAGCAGCAGCACCATCCCTGTAGCAGTGGCTCCTTCTGCCCAGCCAGGCACCCTCCAGCCCCCCATGGTGCTGCTAGATTTCCCACCACTTGCCTGCTTCCTCAACAACATCCTGGTAGCCTTCAACGACCTGCGCCTCTGCTGCCCTGTGGCTCTTGCCCCAGACGTGGCGGCTACCCTGGAGGATGCACTTGGCCAGGTGGGGCTCTCTGTTGCTCATGTGCACCAAGAGGCTGGATTAAAAATGCTCCAGATGTCTAGGTGACAGGACAGAAATTTGCTAGCAGCAGAGTTTTAGCTGCTTGCAGCCTTATCTTTAGTTATACTCCTTGGAGTTTCCTAGCCCTTTTCAGCAACTTGGCAGGTCATGTTTGTGAGTTTATGCTTGTTCCCTCTGATGTTGCTGCTGTCTGTCTGTTCAGGGATGGGCCTCTGGCTTATTTCAAGAGGCCCTTTGCAAGCAACCAGTTCAGGCATCTGACAACAGCAATCAGTGCTTGCTTTGGGTGGGCTGGAAGAGAGAGAGAGAGAGGAGAGAGAAAGTGGTTGACCTCGCCTGTTTTGGCTACTGAACCTACTCACCACTAGCTCTAACCCCAGCCATAGTCACCAAATGGCCCCTGCTGGATTGCCTGCCAGGAGACTGTGGCACTTGAGAGATCAAAGTTTCTTAGTCCCTGCTCTATAAGGTAGTACGTGACATCTTGTCACTCAGCTTCTGGGTGTGTCCCAGACCGATTAGCTGGGCTTTTATTTTGACCATTTGATGAGGCTAGCATGCTAAGTAGTACTGCAGTCCCTTCCTTCCACTTGGACACCAAACCAAGAAATTCTAGCTTCTCTTTTTCTCTTTGCAGGTGACAAAGGTCATTCTGGTTTTCCACCGGGCAGAGGCTGTGGCCTTCAGCAGCCGAGAGCAAGAGCTGTTCATTCATTTCTGCATGGCATTTCTGGAAGACTTGGTGCCCTACCTCAACCGTTGTCTGCAGCTCCTCTTTCCCCCAGCACAAATTGCACAGACTTTGGGTATGGCTGCTTGAATACTTTTGGTGGGGAAGGAGCTTGCAGCTGAGCCCTGGCCTGTGGTGGATGAGTGGCTTCTGCTTGTGACTTTGTGAACAGCACATTGGTGGGGTGGGGTTGCTTGGTGGTGGTCCTTGTAAGCCTGCAAGTCATTGAAATCTGTGCTCAACAGTTCAGGCTACTGCCAGGGGAAGGGAGAGAGAGAGAATTGGCAGTAGTACAAGGAATGTTCTCTAGCTTAGGGTTGATGTAAGATTTTAACTTCTCGTTTTAATATATTTTCTTTTTTTACTGCTAGGTGTTCCCCCAACACAGCTGCACAAATATGGCAGTCTTGGCTGTGTGGATGAGCAGCTGATTCAGGAGCTCCTGGCCTCAGTCCTGCCGGAGAAAGAGACTGTATCTCCCTTGTCTGAGGAGAAAAGGCTGACTGAAGAAAGCCTAGCACCTCCTCCATTGGACTTGGAACTCCCTGATGCCAGGCAGGAGGCAGATCCCAGTGCCCCAGTCCCTGTTCTGGAAGCAGAAGAGAGCAGTGCAGCTTCTGGTGATGCCTTGCTGCTGAGTGCTCCTCTAGAATAGTTTTCACTGGATTTTGCCTGTTTTCCGGGGTTCCATGACACTTGAACCTGACTGAGGAGAGACTCATTCCTGCCATGGGCAGGCACAGCTCTTGGTTTTGGGTTCTACTTCAGCACTTCAAGGACAAACTGAGTTGAGCTTTCATTGCTCTGGTGGGAAGGAAGTTGGGTGTGGACACTGGGAGGAAGGAATTTTGGTGAAGGTGGATCAGGGTTTGAATAAACTTGATTGCTTGTTTGGTTCTCTGTGTTGTACCTCACTATGCTGTACTGTGAAGAGAGTGGGCCCCTGAATCTTCTCTCCCGAGGCTAGTTGCTTTAGGTATCAGTCAGTACCAGTTTTTTCTGGGCCTCCCCATTCACCAAAAATGCTCGTCTGTCATCCTTATCTTCCTCTCCTCTGGAATTGCCTGATGCCTTAAGCTGCAGAATAAAATGTGTGTCTGCCAGCTTTCCCTTGATGTCTCAGACTAGGTATGAATTTCTTCTTTGGAAAGTCCAACTTGCTGAGTGTGGGAATCCCACTCTTCTTACCAACTGCTTTGGGTTGTAGCTGTCCCTTCAGACGAGGGTAATTACTTTAGTTGGTGCTACAGGAAGAGGAAACCTGCTAGCCAACACCAAGATCATCTGCAGTTGAAGTCCAAGAAATGAGGTTTAAATAATAATAATAATAATAATAATTGTATTTGTACACTGTCCATCTGGCTGGATTTCCCCAGCCACTCTGGACAGCTTATAGCATATATAAAACATAGTAAAACATCAAACATTAAAAACTTCCTGATACAGGGCTGCTTTCAGATGTCTTCTAAAAGTTCTGTAGTTCTTTATCTCCTTGACATTTAAAGGGAGGGCATTCCACAGGGAGGAGAAGAGTTTAGATCCTAGTTTCTCTGAGCTTTAGTAGACGTGAAATAAACAAATTTAAAACAACAGCTCCATCACCAGGGCAAGTTAAAATGGCCCAGGAGAGCAAGTGAGTGAGATTTTGAATGCTTCAAAATTCTCGGGGGGGTTTTTTTTGGGGGGGTGGATTTTAAGCAAAGTGGACAGGAGGCAAGGAGAGAAGGATGGACTGTGTCTAGGAGTCCTAAAAAGGTAGCAGGTAAGTGTGAGGGAGTCTTAATTGGATTACGTCTCTGCACAGAAAAGGCTAGAACAATTTTTGTCTAGATTGGTTGGAAGGATTTCCCCCCCTAGCAGGTAGTTGAGGGGTGCATCTGTGGAAATGCAGCAAATATTCAGGGCTAAAACTTGCTGGTGTTGACTTTAGCAGCAGGGCTGAGGTGAAGCAGATGAGCCTGAGGCAGCTGCACCAATGATATGATGGGGAAAACCTGTCACTTTAAGAGGGATCTTATTCTCCCCTTTGCTACACAACCGCATCCTCTTATGGAAGAAGCTGACCTAAAGCGTCTGCAAGGACCCCGCCTGCCACGGAGTGGTACCGTTCTTTGTTTTGAGAACTACATTTCCCAGCATCCACGGGCACTTCCGGTTTCCTCTCTCCGCGTGGTTTGGCAAGACAGGAAGTTGGGCGGCCTCATTGAAACTTGAGACTTGGAGTCAGGTAGGGCTGAGGTCCTGGTTGCGGGTGGGGAACCCACATTTTGAAACCCTCCTCGATGTTAAAATAAATTAGAACGAGCCTCCCTGCAGGTAGAAGCCCAGCAGCAGAGTTCTGGCCTTTTGCTGGTCAAGAGTGCATTGGGAGAGCTGAGTTCAAGTCCTCCGCTCATTCCTATGATGCTCACCGGATGACCTTGGACCCTTCATTCTCCCGCAGCATATCCCTACCTCACCGGGTTATTGGGAGAATTAAAATATCGGTGGGAAGGAACCATGTGAGCTGCTTGGAGGGAAATAAATAGATGATGATAATATATACAAGAGAGGTATCCAAAATTTAATTGGAAGGGGTACAGAACATTCCGCCTCCTAATTTTGCTGCTGCAAATCTTAGAATCTTTCTGTATTTCTTTTGCAGAGAAGCCCGCTTTTTCCATCTGCAGAGTCACAGGACAATGCCATACGGAGTAGACAGATCCTTGGTCCATCTAGCTCTGTATGGGCTATGCTGATGGGCAGTAGCTCTCCAGGGTTTGCTATTGGGTTTCTGTGTCTCTCTTCCAGCCCTTACTGCTGGGTATTGAACCTGGGACCATACAAAAGCCAAGCGGATGCTCTGCCCAAGCGCCAGCCTCCAGCCCTTCCCCTCCCAGTGATCTTAGCTAGGCCACCCTTTGACTCTAGAATCTTTCCAGCAGTAACCCTTGGGAGTGCTTGCACCTGTTGTCTTTGCATTATTTTTATTTTCTCATCTTATATTTATTTGTTCTTTGGGCAGATGGCTTTGTGGCTGAAGCACAATTATGGCAGTTTGTAGGCTAAGGCCTGGCTTGGCCTGGATGCTGGACAGCCTCCTTTGGAACAGAGCTTTCCTGGCACCTTTACCATGCAGAAGTTGCAGCCACACTTGTTCCTCTCCGGCAGAGAAGCAGCGCACCTATTGGCAATATCTGCGGCGCAAAGTCTTGAAACCTCCCACCCCACCCTACAGCCACGTCTGCCAGGTGGGGGACCCCATTCTGCGCTCCCTGGCTGCCCCCGTGGAGCCCTCACAGATTGCCAGTAGTGAGGTGCAGACCCTCATCCGTACTCTGGTTCGCGTGATGAGGAAAGAACAATGTGTGGGTCTCAGTGCTCCTCAAGTAGGTGTGCCACTCCAGATCTTTGTGGCGGAGTTCCCTGAGAGGCTCTTTCATGAGCACACCCCCAGCATGCGCCAGGCTTGCCAGATGGCCCCCTTCCCCCTGCATGTGGTAGTGAATCCATCCATGAGGGTGCTGGACTCCCAACTGGTCTCTTTCCCTGAGGGCTGTAAAAGCATCAGTGGATTCTCTGCTTGCGTTGCCAGATACCAAGCCGTGGCAGTTTCCGGTAAGCTGGCAATGTTATTCCTTGTAGCTTTAACACACTTGGATGAGGTGTGAGTTTTGGAGCTGGTATAAGTGTGTGGCGAGCCTCAGGTGTTCAAACTTGGCTCTATGTTGATCTTATGAGGTGTTATTAATGCAAACGGGAATCTACATTATGCATTCCGATTGTGGGAACGTAGCTAAGTACAAACTCATGGCACCAAACAACTTCTTCCCACACTGCCTGTCAAAATGTGCATGTTTTTATGCCAAAGCCTTTCATCAGTAGCACACTCACATGTTGCTTTTCTGTTATTTGGTGTGACTGAAGACAGGAGGTGTAGCAAGGGACAATTTATGTATGAAAAATGGAATGGGGAGAGTGAGTGGGTAGAACATCAGGAGCATCAGTTTCTCCTGCTTGCTTACGCTGTCCTGCTGTGGAATCTTTCCTAAGTCTCACTTTTCTAATTTTTGACAGGACTGAGGGGGACAGCTGGTTTCAATAAGTGCCAGCAAAAAGCAGGGACAGGTAGATATTCTCTGGGTGCAGGGAGCCTGCACTGGGCCTACAGCTTGGGGAAAGTTCAGTCAGATATACATGTTCCTTTATGGGGAGTGAGTCATTAAGGCATGGCAGGACTCTAGAGCTGCATTTCTCACTGGAGTTACTCTTTTCCCTTTCCCCAGGTCTGAATGAAGTCGGGGAGCAGTTTAGCTGGCCGGCAAGTGGCTGGGCAGCCCGCATCATCCAGCATGAGATGGACCATCTGCAGGGTGTGTTGTATATTGACAAGATGGACAGCAGAACTTTTGTGAATCTGCAGTGGGAACAGCTAAATGAGTGAAGGACTGGCCCCAGGGGGGCGGGGAGAGAGAGGCCACTTTTTCTCTGCCTGCTGTTCCTAAGTATGTCCAAACCAGTGAAAGCGACAATAGAAAGAGAAGGTGGACACTTCCAATGTGAGGGGGTTCAATGATGTTTTTACTGTTTGTCATCTTTACTTTCCCTAATTGTGGCATGAGGAGTGGAAGCTGGGCAGGTAAGCTAGACATAAGCATGCCCTGCCCCCACCCCACATGGTGCTGCAGGAGTTTGGGGGGGGTACTAAGAAAGCAGAAGCTGTTAAAGGGTCGCAATTCAGTATCTTTCAACTACTGCATGCCACTCTCTTGGCCAGTGCACTGTACAGTACCTTGAAGAAAAATGGCTTTGTCCAATTTCAGCCAGTGGAAGCTCCAAATAGAGCCTCTCAAAACCAACCCTAAACAACTTGATCATCCACTAATGGGGCCTCTCTCCAGCTGCTCATTTTTGGGGGGGGGGCAAAATTCAAGAAGAAAAAGCAAGGCTGATCCTGTGAGATGGCCTTCTCCAACTTCTACCTTGACTAGTGAAGTAGCATGTGGGAAGGTGGGCAAACACTTGTTAAAAGCAACAGACACCAACTAAAACTTCATAGCAATTCACAATAAAAAAGCATTGACCACCTCTTCACCTGTAATACCTCGCCATGTTTTACTTCACAACATAATACGTAACTGTATTTTAGTAATGTTTTAAGTTGTCTGTTTTTGCTTCAGTCTTCTGTACACCGCTTACAGATATTTTTAATAGATTAAGCAGTATAGAAATTAAACATAGTCAACTCATAAAATAAACCTCTTGATTTTAATAAAACCTCTTAAAGAGATTTACAGATTAAATGCACCTACAACCTCCTCCTAGCTAGCTAAATTGTGCACAGAGCTGCTGGCCTCAAGGCTCTAGCGCCTTCAGCTTGTAGGGATGTGGATTGCATCTGTGGTGTGGGAAGGAGTTAAGACTAAGCAGAACAAAGGAGACTGCCTCTTCTTTCATCTCCTGTAGAGAAACTGTGAAACAAATTGTACCATTGTATGTTGCTTGTAAAAAATCAGCTGAATATATAAGAGACAAATAGTTCAACACTTTATTCTTCCATAAACTGTCCCTCCCCACACTGGAATCAACTCAAAATTATGTACACATGACAAGAAAGGGGGCAGGGGGTGTTCAGGCCGCTAAACCCCTTGACAGTTAAGAGGTTCTCACAGCTATTCACTTGAATTTCTAGAGACCAAGAGCTCCCACCCTCCCCTACATGCCTTCCTCAGTAGTACTAAGACAAGAAGACTAAAGCACAGGAAGATAGCTTTAGTGGCCGAGAAAGGTGGATTTGTTGAATTAGAAATCAGCAGTTACCTTCAGGGAAGCAAAAACCCTGCTGTAAGTAGAAGCCTATGCTTTAGCATTGCCTCCTCCTCCACAAGAGCCATTGCCTAGAGCCAATGGGGTGGAATAAATGAGCCTTTTGCCTCCCCATGGCATGGATTTTTAAAAAAGACACTCTAGAGCCCCAGATTGCAGCAGAGACACACCAGCAGAGGCCCAACCGTGAGCAAAGGAGCCATGGGGGGGGAATGGGAGGCAGATCTCCCACATGCTGCAGCTGCAAAGGTGGGAAAGCTCCATCTCCTTTGCAGGACTTTGCCAGCACCTGTGTGCTCACAGGTGCCCAGTTTGCATTCCTTAGTATGTCACCTCTTGTGCCACAGCTGGAAGAGCAGACGTCATCCCTTTCTGAGAAGCAGCAGGCTTGCTGGGTTGAGGCTGAGGCTGAGGGGCTTGGAGCTGCAGCCCTCCTCATCCCTGTTCTGCTCCCCTTCTGCTTTTTCTGTGCCACACATGCAAAACGCTACAGAGCTGAAGGGCAATAAATTCTGCAGCAACACAGCATCCTGTGGGGCAGAGCACATTTTCAGATACCGTACCTCAAACCATGCAACAGATCAGGCCTTGGCAAGGTAAGCTTCTTGGACAGCACTTCCAACATGAGTACCTCAACTCCAGGAGAGAGCTGAGCATTAGTTAAGCCTTGGAGTGTATTTCTCACTTGGAGAGCTTCCTGCCACTTTGGCTGAGCCAGAAGAAGGCCACACTCTTCAAAGTTCAGCTCAAGCTTGGAAGTGCAGCATTTCAGATTTCAAGGAGTAAGCAATGGCCTTAGGTGAAGCCAGTTCGGTTTTCTCTTTGGGGTGGCACCAGGTGTTGCTTCCACAGGAGCTGGAAGGGGTCTCAGGAAAAAAGGGTTGCGGTATAGTGGAAGTTTCGGATTGTTTTTATTTGTATATAAACAAGCCAAGCAGCGTTAGAGGGGGGAAATGAAAGAGCAACCATGAAGGCAGGGATGTCTGGATGGGAAAAAACCAGAGTGGGCTGGGCTCAGCCTTCTCCCCTTTGTGTCCATCTCCCAGAGTAGCAATGGAGGCTGTGTCACCTCATCCTCTTCCTTCCCCAGCCAAACAGGTGCCCCAAGCAGAGACAGATTCAGTAGTAAGCTGGATGCTAACCTCTGCTTGGCACAGTCCACTGTCAGCACAAAGGGCCTTGTCTACACACATGTCCGTGGTAAAATGCCCCCCATCACCGCTGCTCCTCATAGGCACAGCATTAGCCCTCCTGGCCAAAGTCTTCAGTGAACTTCTTCACCTTTAGCAGATCCTCCGTATTCACGGTGGGGCGGGTGGTGGCCAGTGAGCGCAGCATGTCCGACTGCAAAAACAGAATAGGACATTCAGGGATGGGGTATACATGCATCTTGGTCACAAAAACCACAAAGGTTTTAGGAGCTGAAACTCCTCACAGTCATGTGGAAGGGGCATTTCCAAACCTGCAGCTGCCACCCATAGCTGCTTGGCGCACATCAGAGTATGTATCAAATACACAGGAGAACAAGCCTGGGACTCAGAAAGAAGAGGGTCCAGGCAGGAAAAAGTCAGGGGACCTCACTCACCATGCAGACTATAGGCTCCAGAAGCTTGTCCCCAGGTACCTCCATCCATGTCATTTCAATAGCACCAGGATCTCCCGGGGAACAAGGGGTTAACAGATCATCTACCACCGTGCCAGGATTGGTGCGGGATGGTCCACGGACCTGCAATAAAGACCCAGACAGCACACTGATATGGCAGATTCCTGGGGGGTGGGGGCAGGCTGAACACAAAACTCTTAGGTCCTGGTAGGACAGATATAGTAGCAATGCAAGACAGAAGCAGGTGGAAAAAAGAGTCAGTCCCCCTGCAAGTACACTAGTCACTCTGTTTGGAAGGTACAGGTAGGCCATCCATCCAGCAACAGCCATCTGAATACTGCAGGGACACTTGTCAAGAGAAGCACAATGCCAGTCCCCAACATCACATATTACGTAATCCACAGCAACTGGAGAGTCAGAAGTCTCATTTGACCAAAAGCGTTTAATTTAATCCTCTCAAATATATTTATGAAAGTTGCCGTGACATTATTAAAGCAGAGGAATGCCTGGGAGCCCCTCAAAAACTGCTTGAGTATTCTCCCAAAACAAGAGCAGGACGTCCATGTAAAATAATAAGCACCAGGTACACAAAAGTGAAGAAGAACAAATACAGAGAGGCAGGTGCAGCTGCTCGGATACTGGGTGAGGTAGGAGAGGAACCAGGGAGGAACTGCCTCTGCCTGCCCAGGGCTAGACAACAATGTCACATGACCCTGCCTGGGAAAGGAAGTGGAGCAGCTGAGTCCATTGAGAAGGTGGAATCTTCTGCTGCTTCACTCCCCAGAAGCCTTGAAGCAACAACAGGATAGGCCAAGCAAGGGGAATCTACCTTCCAGCCTGCCCTGGCACAGCCCTTGTAGGAAATGCCGTCCTCACCTTTTTGAAGTGCGTGGCTGACTGCACCTTGCGGACAGGCTGCATGAGGGCATCGCGCACAATGATGCTGATGTCAGCCCCTGAATAGCCGTCAGTCTTCCGGGCTAATTCGTGGATGTTGGCTTCTGACAGGCTGTGTGGCGTGTTGCCAAGGTGCAGCTTAAACATCTGAGCCCTGGCCGGCTCCTCGGGAAGCGGGATGTAAATACGTTTCTCAAACCTATGTGCAAATGCAAGCGCACATGTGACAGTCCGTCCCCAAAGGGAGAGGGAAGAAGTTGCTGCCTCCCACGCCTATGAAGCTTCTGCTTCGATTCAACCATGTGGAGAGGTGAGGTGTATGGCAGCCTCCCCCCAGCCCCAAACTGATTGGCTATGTTGTGTCAGCTGAAAACATTACTATTTGCACAGACTTTTGATGAAGATTAGCACCCTTTGATCAGATTTTTTTAAATGTTGTTTTAAATATGTGTGGTTTGTTTGTTTATTTAGATTTGTGTTATGTTTTGCTGACAGCATGCAGTTGTGGTCTGAGGAGACCCTGAGATCAGATCCATACTCAGTCATAAAGCTCTCTGGGCCAGTCACTATCTGCTCAGCCTAACTTCACAGGGTCACTGTGGGGATGGAAGTGGGGGCGAGAAGAACCACGAACACCCCCTTTATTCCTTCAAAGAAAGACAGGATATAAATGTAATAAAAATTAATATATTGCTGGTTTTAGTCCTGTTATAAGCCCCTGCAGACACTACAACTGATGAAACAGAAGTATTCCTCAACAAAATGCAAACAGCCCTTCAGACCAGGGCGCAGAGAGACCTCTTGCTGTTTTGGAGGCTACAAGACTGTCCATGTGGGCAGCAGGAGCCCCAGCAAAACCTGCGGCATCACCCACCTTCGCCGAATGGCAGCATCTAGCACCCAGGGGATGTTGGTAGCACCCAAGACCAAAGTGCCATCATTGTCATTCCCAACGCCTGTCAAGAAAAAAAGCCACAAATTGTCAGTCCACACTGGGGAAGGCAGTGAGGCAGACCAGATGCTCCCCAGTGCAAAGGGTCCTCTTGGGCAGTCTCTCTCCTGTCGCTCTGTCTACCCACCTTGCATTTGTACCAGGAACTCCGTCTTGATCCTGCGGGCTGCCTCACTCTCATTCTCATTGCGAGAGCCGCACAAAGAGTCCACTTCGTCAATGAAGATGATGGAAGGCTTATGCTGCCTGGCCAGCTCAAATAGGTTCTTCACCAATCTAAAGGAAAAGGCACAGCAGAAAGCTCAGGGAAGGGCCATTGGAGGCCACTGGCACATATGACAGGAACCATAAAATAAAGACTACAAACCAAGCCTGTGTCCAAACAACTGTGGCAAAATGCGGCAAATCTAAAGCCTTCCATAGACACCCATTTTGCACAGTTCTAGCCCCGCCTCTATCTGTCTCCCCACCCCAGATACTTTGGGGCACAGCCAATGGTCAGGGATTATGGTGAGCTGGAGTTCAGCTTGGGTGGGTGGGGCACTAACCACCCCCATCATACGCTAATAGGAACATCTTATTCCACTCCATTGACCAAGCCCCACTTTCCTAAGTGAGAGAGATGGTTCTCTCCCTCCCCCACTTCCCCCATGGATTTTGTCACTCACTTTTCACTCTCCCCTAGCCACTTGGACATCAAGTCTGAAGAGGAGATGGAGAAGAAGGTGGAGTTGCTTGCTTCAGTTGCTACAGCCTTGGCCAGGTAAGACTTCCCAGTACCAGGAGGGCCAAAGAGGAGAATCCCTCGCCATGGAGTGCGCTTACCTGGGGCAAAGAGAGAGGAAATGGACTCATCCACCCCTCACAACATTTAGCATGCCCAGGGGGACAGAGGTGCCCAGATTCTCACCTGTGAATAAGTGAGGGAATTTGATGGGCAAGATGACCGCTTCCTTGAGGGCCTCTTTAGCTCCTTCCAGCCCAGCCACATCATTCCACCGCACGTTGGGCTTCTCCATCACAATGGCACCTGGAGAGGGAAAGCAATTTGCCCAATAGAGCCCACTTGACTCCCTCCCATCCTGCCAAGGAGGGGTGCATTAGACCCTCCTGACACCTCAAGCCCACCTTCAGAAAGCTGCACTTGTCTCTACAGAGCCAGCAACAATCACAGGGACCAGGGGCTGCTCAGAACTGGCTTACCCATCAGCTGCTCTTGCAACTTCTTCTTCTCAGGATTGTCGCCCTCACTGTCGCTGTCACTCCTGAAGAGAGAGAGGCATCAAATGATATGGGGTGGGCAGTGCCATCAGGGGCAGGAGGACTCCCCAACTCATGCCTACTCCAACTGGTGCTTATTTGCAAAGTTTGCATGAGGGGAGGATGAGCAACACAGAACCACCTCCTCAGAGAATCAGGTCTCTCCCAGTTCCCATCAGACACCTGGCCTCAACTACACATGAAATCAAAGAATATCCTCATATCCTCTCCACCTTCAAGATAGGACCAGCCACACATCAGTGTCACCTGCAACCCAACCCACAGTGCTCTACCAGCAGGGCCTGGGATCAAGCAAGAGCAGAGCTGTTCCACATCACCTAAAGGAGGTTGCTGAGATTAAGGAAAGAATTGTTTGATGGATTTTCTCTTAGTTGATGATCTGATCCCATTCCCACCTTCTGGGGCAAGGCAGGACACTGAACCTCCCCTTCCCCTACCCTCTGAGATTTCATTTATTCTTGTATTAACTCCTAACCTAACTGTACCTAACTTATCTGCACTTGCATAAACACACAAAGACACAGAGCAAAGGGCAATGGAAGCAAGGCTGGGCTAACAGTGCCTCTATGACTTCCTCACCCAATCTCTTCCCCCCACCCACACCGTACTTTGAGGAGCCAACCCTTTAAGCCATACCCCTTGCTGTCATTCTGGGCTTCTTTGACAGGCTTTTTGCTCTGCTTGTCCTTGGTCCGCAGATAATCCTTCAGCTTCTCAGCCCGGTCCAGGTACTGTGCACACTTTGCCCGGATGCTTTCCTTGGCCTTGTCACTGTGAGCATCATCTGCAAGGGCAACAGGCAGCGGTAAGGAAGAGCTTCCCTGGACAGCCTGCCCCCATCCGACTAGGGTTCCCTGCAGCAGCACTTTCCAGATTCAGTGGTGGGGAAACAAGCTTGGAGGCTCACTTATCCTAGATGCAAATTGCTCACAGTAGCTACCAGCTACTGACTGCATGTCACAGAGAACTTTAAGTACATAAGAACAGCCCTGCTGGGCCATGCCAAGAAAATGTCCATATGGTCCAACATCCTGGTTCCCACACTGGGCAGCCAGTTGCCTCTGGGAAGCCCACAAGCAGGACTGGAAGGGAGCAGTCCTCTCCTACTGTTGCCCACAAAGAACTGGCACTCAGTAGCATATACTGCTTCTGTCCCTAGAGATTCCACAGGATCATCACAATAACTGACAACCATTGGTGGACACTTTTCATCCCCAGTGGCTTTGTATAACTTTCATTTAAAACCGTCTAAACCAGCGGCTATCACCAAACCATTGCAGGTAATTCTAAATATGGATTATACCTCTAAACGAATAAGTCCTTCCTTTTGCCTCTCCTGCCAATCAGTTACTCTGGAGCAATCCCTGAGCTCTAGCATTAAGAAAGTGAGAAAAACTTACTTCTATCCACTTTCTCCACACCACTTTGTCTTCAGATTCCCTGATGTCATCACCCAACAAATGGGCTACCACCACAGAGCACTGAACAAGCCTGGGTCTCCCCTGACAGCCGCACAGCAAGCAAAGCAAAGGAAGCTGCTGCTCTGAGCAAGGTCCTTGTAAGCACTCCCAGTGTCACGTAAAAGCTCCCACTAAGCCTCCCACCCCCAAGACAGACTCACACTTGATGGCGTGAAGGAAGTACTCCACCGCATGCTGGTAGAGACGCAGAGCCTCTTCATAGTTCTTTGCTTTATCTTCCTCTGTGGCTTTTGTGACCAAATCAATGGCTTTCTGGAAAGCAAATGCCTGGCTCAAGTTTCATGGTGGCACATCAGAATCACAGCTAGAAAAATTCACAGCACTGGGAATTCCAGGAGGCTCTAAGTTTGGTACTAACCCCTAAGACTCTTAAATGCTTGCTGAGGCGTAACCAAGAGACAGGAGAAAATGGTGCGGCAAGGACTAAGTACCTATCTAAATATTTAAGGTGGGAGAGAGTTAGAAATTTAAGGCATGTGCCTTCTTCTACACATGTTTATTGTTCTTGCAAACTGGTGAGCAGTACTTTGTCATCAATCGCACAGGGATTTAACCAGTCTGAGGACCATAAAGCAAGCAGTTACTGAGTAAGATAGAGATGGAGGCTCTGGGCCTTTGAAGAGGGGTTTGATTAAGATGCTAGGCCTTAGGAACCAAGCAAACAGGGTGGCCTGTCTGGATTTAAACCAGTCCAAATTCCACCACAAAGAAGCAGATTTGTATACAGTTGTGATTGCCAGCAGGTGGTATAAGGCATTGCCTGCGTGCTAGATGCTGCGGAGCAGGGCAAAGGTCACAAGGAGAATGCCAGTCTCCTGCGCTGTTTTATAGCTTAGAACTGCTGCTGACCCCTAAAGGAGTTTGGGCAGGAATTGGTACTGCACAGCAGCTGCTGAAAGAGTCACCTTCCCACTGCAAAGAGGAAATGTGCTGGGTTTATTTATTATTACATCTATATCTCACTTTTCCCCCCAAGGAGCCCAAGATGGTATACACATTCCCTCCTTGCCTATTTTATCCTCACAATAACCCTGTGAGGTAGACTAGGCTAAGAGTTGGTGACTGGCCCAAGGTCACTCAGTGAGCTTCATGGCCAAGTGTAGAATTGAACCCTGGTCTCCCAGGTCTTAGACCAACACCCTAATCACCATACTACACAATGTCAATATTATGAGGGAGTGAATCTCACACAGGGGTGGCCTTGTGGACTGTTACCTCACCCGCTGAACATGTCACCTGGGAAAGAAAATCATCCAAGCCATAAAAGACAATAAAGTCTTGTGTGCTGCTTCTAACTGGCTGTTCCCAAGGACTTCCCGGGTATACTACAGATACTTCTCCAGTTGATGTCTGAATAAGCTAACTAAACAGGGTACTGAGCTCCTTTCAGTTCCGTTTCACCTCCCACAAATGGGCTACAAACCACACCCTGGATGAAGCACTTCTCCCAATTTTGTCAGAATGTCCCAATAATACTGTTTGATACCTCTGGGTCCTTAGGTTCTTCCCAGGAAGATATGTGCATCAGCACCCAGCACCTTCCCTACAGAACAAGGCAGCAGGATTTCCCTTGACAGAAAGTAGGGCCAGCCTGGAAATACCTGCCCACTACCTAAAAACCAGCCTCTGCTCAGGACTGAGTGCATTTCAAAACTCAAGGTTTCAGAGATTTCTAGCCCTGGAAAATACAACTTGCGATGCATCTTTTGATAGAGGGCAACTATCTTTCTATAAATGGTTATATAACAAAAACACGATCAGAGGGGTGGCAGTTAGTTTAGGAAATAGGCACTGAAGTGTGTGCATCATTTTGATGACTTATGCATATGCATGTAGACATGGGTTACGCCCAAGGCCTTCTCAGAGTAAACCCACTGAAATAAATGGGCCTAAATGACATGCGCTGAGTAAGCCCAACAGGTCTACTCTGAGTAGGACTAAAGTTGTGTGCCTTTCCTGGTCTTTGCCTCCTCTGAATAACTCACTCTGCCTTACAAACCAAGGCAGCTCCCCCAGCCCCCGGTGGAGGCTCCAGGCTTCCCTCCCCACCTGCTCAGGTGTCCAGGAGGCCCCTTCTCTCTCCCTCCTCAGCGTCCGCTCACAAAACAACACATTCAATTAGCAAACTCAAACGACCCTCCCCTTCTATTCCCCTCTCCGAGTGGATGAGAGCAACAACGCCCACGGACCAGATATTTTGGGGAGCGAGAGGGGTTGTCCCCCCGCTCCCTTATTACCAAAACAGGGGCCATTTTGGGAGCGGGGCGGGGGAAGAGTCCGGAGCTTCTGACCAAAAGACCCTCCGCTTCCCCTCAGCCCGGCTTCCTCGACCGCTTTGCCGCGTGGACCCCTCGGGGCGAGAGCCCCCTCCTCGCCCCTCAAGGCCCGCCCCAGTAGGCCCGGTAGGCCGCAAAGCCGGGGTTCGGCGTAGGCCGCAGAGCCGGGGCGGAGCGCGAGGCAGCTCGGCGCGGCCGGTACCTGCAGGGCGGACGTTGTCATCGCATCTCCTCCCGCTGGGGCTGGGGTGGCGGCTGTTGCTGCTGCGGCTGCCGAGGCTGCTGTGCTTTGGTTCCCTCCTCCGGGCTCGTACGAGGCGGCCACCGGGAGCCCCGCTGAGGAGAGTCGGGCCGGTTTCTGGGCTGCCGCCTGCAGGCCGCACCGGGAACAGCAGCAGGCGAGGCGGAGGCGGAGAGGAGGGGAAAGGGAGGCCCGAGGAACCGCGACGCCATGCAGGGGCGGGATGGAGGAAGAGCCCGGAGGTGGTCCGCCCTTGTCCGCCTCCCACGAGCCCCTTTCTCAGGAGGCCGGCCGGGCTCTCCCTTCTTCTCTTCGGCTTCCCGGTTGTCTTGGCTGCCCCCTCCTCGGGGGCTGAATGATGGCCGAGTTATGGCTGCATTATCAAATTTGCGGGGAGTCTCCTTTTCTGACCTTTTGCTTAGAGTAGCAGGAAACAATAACACATATTTGGGGGGGGGGGATAGCTTAGAGAAAAGGCCAGTAAAATGTGATCGAAGTTTACAGATTTGTGCAATTCATGAAGAAAATAGAGAGGGGAAATTATCCCTCTTTTATAGCACTAGATAGACGAACCCGTGAACAACCATTGAAGCTGAATAGTGGAAGATTTAGGGCAGGAAAAAGGTAGACTAAAGGGATAGCTCGGTCGATAAAAGCATGAGACTCTTAATCTCAGGGTGGTGGATTCCAGCCCCCATTGCAGGGGGTTGGACTAGATGACTCTTGTGGTCCCTTTCCAATTCTATTGACTCCCAAGTACTTTTTCATGCAGCATAGTTACAGAACTCACTCTCAAAGGAGCCAGTGATGGGAGCCAACTTGGATGGCTTTAAAATAGGAATAGACAAATGGATGGAGAAGTTTATTGATGGCTACTAGCCACAGCAATGCTTCTGAATACCAGTTGCTGGAAACCACAGGAGGGGAGAACTGGTCCACAGGAGGAGAGATCTGGGTGGCTACTGTGAGAAGATGCTGGAATGGTGAGCCATAGGCCTGATCCAGCAGGCTTTTCTTGTATTTACTTATAATTTATAATCCACACTTTCATAATAACCTATCATAAGAGTAAAACCAGCAAGAAACATTCAAAGAAACATAACTAAAAACAACAGTAGGTGGATTGAAAAAATAAATTCATACTTTAAAGTCCTGCCTAAACAATGCAATTTTCTGAGATGTCTGAAAGAAGGCAGGGATGGTTCCTGCCAAACCTCAACTAGCAGGGAGTTCCACAGGGCAAGACCTGCCATATTAAAGGCTTGGCCCTAGTGAAGGCCAGTATCAGGGGCTGCGTGGAGAACCACCTGAAGAAGAGCCCCATCAGAGGATATCTGTGACTGAGGTGGAGCTTACTCTCAATTGCACGCACACAAAGTACACAATTAAATAGCAGCAAAATCAATCAAGTTTGTAGCACTGTAAAGACTTTTAAATTTGGAACATTTCTTGACTTCATAAAAGTTGTGAAGGGGTGTGTGTGTGTGTATACAGAAGTTTTTGTGGACTAGAGACCATTCCATCATGAATATATTAAATTTCTGTATTTGGGTTTTATATATTTATTTTTATGTGTTGTATTACTTTGAGGATTATTTTTATGCAGTACATTTCTAAACACCAGTTGCTGGGAACTGCATGTGCAGAAAGTGCTTATGTGCCCATGTGTTGTTTGTGGGCTTCCCCTAAAGGCATCTGGTTGGTCATTGAGCTTTGCAAATCTCATTTGCTTTTCCCTACAGGCAAATGCTTAGCAGTAGATGGATGTTAATTTGAGAGCCACTTTTCTCCTGCTGAAATACTTGAACAACATCAGTAGCGCAAGTTGTCATTTCACAACCACTGTCAAGTTACTATAAAGTGTAACCCCATCAAGAGCAGGCAACCTCCCAGCCATCCAATCTAGGGGACTATCCACTAAAAGTGCCTCAGTGTTATGTGGAATTGAGCTTTAGTTTGTTGGTTCTCATCCAGTCCATTACTGAGGCAAAGCAACAGTCCAGTGCATTCCCTGCCATCTTATAATAAGGTGCTGACTTGTGTCATATTAGGCTCCTTGTTTTCAAACACCAACTAAATCTGTGCACTTGTAATTCGGAAGTTTCATGGTGTTTCCACCTGGTAGCTCAAGCCCTGAATGCAACCAGACCACAAAGCCACAGTTTCCCTCAGTTTGGCACTAAAGGAAATAAAGGTCTGTTAATTCTTCCGCTTTTTCGAAGTACAGTAAACCCAATGAGGCATCCACCCCCAAAATAAACTATTTGTGCCCCAAACACAAAGTATCAGCATAACCATGTTCACATATCTCAAGTTAAAAATAAACTGGCAAGTTTCAAATGTTGAGACAAAACACAGGAACTTGGTTTGGAATGGGATTCCTCTGAAGGAGCAGGTATGTAGCTTGAGGGTACTTACAGATCTTTTGCTGTCAGGTGAAGCTCAGGTGGCCTCAGTGGCATGGAGTGCTTTCCATCAGTTTCAGCTGGTGGCCCAGCTATTTCCCTATCTGGACAGGGATAGCTTAACTACTGTTGTCTATGTTCTGGTAACCTTTAGGTTAGATTACTGCAATGTGTTATATGTAGGGCTGCCTCTGAAGATGGTTCAGAAACTTCAACTGGTGCAGAACTTGGCAGCGAGGTTGCTCACTAGGGCAAGTGGTTTGAGCATATTACACTGATCCTAGTTCGACTGCACTGGCTGCCAATTAGCTTCCTAGCCTAATTCAAAGTGCTGGTTTTGCCCTATAAAGCCTTAAATGTCTCAGGACCGTAATAGCTCAAGGACCGCCTCTTCCCATATGAACCTACCCAGATGCTGACATCTCCCGAGGCCCTTCTTTGTGTGTCTCCTCGACGAGAGGTCTGGATGGACATGTACAGGCGTTTTCTGCAGTGTCTCCCCATTTGTGGAATGCTCTCCCCTAGAAGGTTTGGCTGGTGCCTTCAATATATACCTTTAGGCACCGGGTGAAAATGTTCCTGTTCGACCAGGCTTTTGGCTGATTAACATCTTATCAGTCTCTAAAATTGGGGAGGGAGGTTTATTGGTTTGTGGTTTTTTGTTCCTGTTTTTATTATGTATTTTGTGTTTTTATCTTGCATTTACATTGTGAACCGCCCTGAGATCTATGGATGAAGTATGGGTACACAAATTTAATTTTAATTTAAAAATAAAAGAATATGTTCCAGTTAGCTGAATACTCCAATGAAGTTTCTGGTGTCAGAGGTATCTGGTCCAGGATTATCAGAATATATTTCCCCTAAGAGGAAAGGTCACAATGCATTTGGGTTTTTTGGTTTAGGGGGAAAACGGAAATCAAGTGGAGTGCGTGTTGTTTTCTCTTGTAGAATCCAATGGTGTCAATTCAATAAAGCCAAATGTGATAAGATTCAGGACTGACAAAAATAACTTATTCAAAAAACCCACAGTTCAGGTATGGAATCTGATCTCACAAGATAGTGTGACCCCCAACTTGGATGGCTTTAAAAGGGATTAAACAAATTCATAGAAAAGGGTATCAAAGGCTGCTACGTTATGATGGCTGCATTCCACCTCCACTGTCGGGAGGCAGCATGCCATTTACTGGGAATCCCAAGCAGGGAGAGCACTGTTGCATTCAAGTCTTGCTTGCAGGCTTCCCACTAAGGCATGTGGTTGGCCACTGTGAGTACAGATGCTGGGCTAGATAGGGCTTTTGGTCTTAGCCAGCAGGGCTTTTCTGATGTTCTTAAAACTTGCATTGCCCTAGAAGGATGTATTGAAAGAGGAGATTCTGGGGAGTTAAAGCAGGCGGGAAGGAAGGAGGATGCCCCCTCCCCTTTTCAAAACTTGCCACCTTATCTGTGTCTGTGACCTTAACCATTAGGTCATTTCCTTTTAAGTTACTCTGGAATCCAACTCACTAACATATATTTTTGAAGTCTGTGTTTTCCCACAAAGACACAAGCCAATGAATTAAAACTAAAAGCATAAACACCTTTATTATACACAACATAAAGGTTACAGTCGCCCTTAAGTCACATTTCCATTGTAATGTACAATACTATACAGTTAGCATGTAACTCAAGGGCTGGAGGGTGTCCATGTATTCTCTAGAGAGAGCACATTCCTTTGCTTGTGAAGAGCATAAACTGCCCACACCACCACTTGTTTTATATGGATTTGGTAACCTGGAGACTCCCAACATTTGAAATTAAAAACTCAGAAAAAAAGAATTTGTTCTTGTATAAATACCATTTACAAAGAATACAAAAATAACATCAGTTGTACATTTTGGATTCATTGTGGCAGTGTTACTGGCTGTGCCTCAATACCCAAGGTTAGATTCTATCAAACAGTGTGCACACAAACACAAGCACAAACAGACCTTACGCAGGATAAACACAAACATTTATTTGTAGTGGTTTCTGTGCAGATTTCTTGAAGAGATCTTTCAAGAAGTCTCATCTTTGGCACTTGGGGCCTTAAAGTTGCATTTGCCCAAACTGTAAACTCCTGACTGATGTCTATAGCAGAAGGGGAAACCCCAAAACAGGAAAACCCCAGCTGCAGAACAAAGGAAACCAGAGAATGGGGGGGGGGGTTGCTGATGGGGGAATAAAATTGCCATAAAAAAAAAAATACTTTTGCAAGAATCAGGAACCACCATCCTTTTACACAAACATAATCTAGTCACTGGGATGGCAAAGTGCAACTCCACAGGGAATTTGATCGTGTGCTTCATGCCCCAATGCTGAAGGGTCAGGAGCAAATGAGGTCCAGGCAATGAATGCAAAGGTTGTACAGACCAAACACCTGTCGTTTTATCGCCACTGCTCAATGTCCAGATCACAGAAGTGGTTAACATGGCCCCCACCCCAGCTATGGGAACTATACCTGGTATAAAAAAAACCAGAGTGCTATACAACTTTGAGGGAAAGTGCTATTAAAAAGGAAGTGTTCAGAGTGGGAACTGCAGGACTACTTAGGCTTTTAATAATTTTGTTTTTAAAAGCCCATCTTGGTGTGTTTTTTGTAAGGTCACCTTTCACTGTGATACCAAAGCACCATTTTAAAAAGTTCTGTTAAGGCCAGCCAGAGTATCTTCTGTTTATGACTGTGTGTGTTTGGAAACCCCAGACACACATAGCAGCATCTGGTGCTGTCCTGCATCCCGCAACAGTCATGGTGCAGCTTTTGGTGCAAAACACAAGTGTTGGCAACCACCAGAATCACACTGAATGAAAACTGGGATACCCAAGTGCATTCCAAAGGTCAGAGTACAAGAGATTAAGAAGCCATTTCTGCTCAGAGTGTGCCACTAACCCCAAGTACAGCTTTGGTTGCCTAATGCATATGTGAATGTGCAGGAAATTGTCTTGTGATAATGCCATGAATGGAAGTGAAGTCAGTATTTGTGAGGTGGTGAGACACACTCTCCAATGGAGGTAACTTGTCTGGGACAAATAAAAAGCTGGTTTTCATTGAATTCAATTGTTTCTATGTAAGCTGGAAACAATTCCTCTTAAAATTGAGCACCTAAACTATTAAATAAGGAGAGAAGCCTAATATGCTTGTTTGAGTGAATTTCAAACATACAGAAATGAATGCTTCGGTGTCTGTTCTACCACAACCCAACTGCTATTCTCACACCTATGCAAGAACTACGGTTGTCATCTCCCCACATTGTTGCATTGCCCTTAGGCTGGCACCAAAGGTGAGCTCCGTGAAATCTACTTCCCCGCTCCAGCCAACTGGAACAACTGTCAGACAGCCCTTGCTAATGTCGGGGTAAAGGTAAAGGGACCCCTGACCATTAGGTCCAGTCGTGGCCGACTCTGGGGTTGCGGCGCTCATCTCGCTTTATTGGCCGAGGGAGCCAGCGTACAGCTTCCGGGTCATGTGGCCAGCACGACTAAGCCGCTTCTGGAGAACCAGAGCAGCGCACGGAAATGCCGTTTACCTTCCCGCCGGAGCGGTACCTATTTATCTATTTGCACTTTGAGGTGCTTACAACCTGCTAGGTTGGCAGGAGCAGGGACCAAGCAAGGGGAGCTCACCCCGTCGCAGGGATTCGAACCGCGACCTTCTGATCAGCAAGCCCTAGCTCTGTGGATTAACCCACAGCGCCACCTGCGTCACCTGTCGGGATACATACTTTTAATTTTTCACAAGCACAGGCAATAACTGCACTCCGACTGATTTGCTGCCCATAATGACACAAGAGAGGAGCCTTGAAAGTGACCCAAACCCTGCTTGCAACTAAATTCCAGCACACATGCACACTCTAAACCAGTGGTTCCCAGTTAGCCAAGTACTGTGGACTCCCTGTTTTTCAAAAGCCAAGCCGTGGCCCCTCTAATTGTGAATTTTTTGTTAGCTCTACAGCAGCTTACATTATGTGAATGGTGCCACGGACTCCCTGGGTGGGTTACCACCAATTGGGAACCACGGCTCTAAACAAATACGCTCTTTTCTACTGTTCTGTGGGACCATAAATGACAAAAGAACAGATTTCTGCTTAATTATAAAGCTCTGTGAAGCTGTGACTAGCCTTGAGACATCATCAGAATAAAAGTGCACAGGCCTAAGAGGATTTAGGGAGGGACTGAAGTCCTCATCTGTAGCCCCTTTCCAATGTCTCTAAGGCCCACCTCCCGCAACACTAGACCACACTTCCCTTTCCTTTCTACCACAGCACATCCTTCAGAATTCTGCCAAAACACCAAGTCTGCAACTCTACATATTCGGTTGGGACTTTTGCAGGCAGAAGCCACCTTGCTGGGAATAAGCACTCTTTATACAAGAGCCACCACACACACAACCTTTTATCAGATACTCCTCCCAGTCAGTCCCTCCCAAACCTGAGGATGCTACCTCCTCAGAGGAACCTCAACTCACAGAAGCACCTGGCCCCCTTCTTGCAAAATTTGGTCCGTGGCCAGCTGCTAAGCCAAGCATGACTTGCGTCTTTTAGGCATTGCCCCATGGCTAAATGAGCTTTTTTGGAGCACAGGAACACACACACACACTCCCTATCTCTCTTTTTCGTGTCTCCTAAAGCCTCAGGCTCAAGCATTCTCAGGGGTCTGTATTATGAACAGGGAAAATGGTTTTCCCTCTCTCTTCCCTGTCCCGCTCCACCACCTAGGGGAGTGGTTCCCAATTAGCTAAGTACTGCAGTCTCCTTGTTTTTCAAAAACCAAGCCACGGACCCCTACTTTTGGAAATTTTGATATCTCTATGGCAGTTTTAGTTATGAGAATTGGGAACCGCTGGTCTAGGGCTTTGGTAAAAGGTTTCTATGTTATCAAACAGGGCAAATGGACCACCATTCTGATCTCCTAGGCAATCACTGCAATCCTTGAGGCTAAGCCCCCCTCTGTTAAGGATGCATGCGGCTCTACTGTGCCCTCTTCTTCACCAACCTCTATGCTTGACCCCAATGCTTCTCCCCACCGCTGCAATGGGCTTGTGGTATGAGGGGCGCCCAGCTGGGTTTGCTGGGAATAGCTGCATGTTCCGCAGTTCCATCGATTGAAAAATAAAGTCCCTGGCCTTTATGGCAGCAAAGATCAGGGCGTGTGTGACCATCACATGGTAGAGTTTTGCAAAAACTACAAATGGGGCCGAATAGTGCTTCCTTTCATAAGGCTATTATGTTCTGTTTCACACTGTCATGAATTCCTTCCTCCCCGAGAAGTAGTAGTAAGGTGTAGTAAGGAATGAGGAGAAAGGGACACTTGTTTCGTAAGGGGGAAAGGGGGGAGCATCACCCTCACCACAGACTTCTTTGCTCAGCTTTGGTTTATAAACTGCTGCTGCTCCTCCTCCTGTTGAGGTTAGCTGTTTCCCATTACCACCGTCTTGATCTGCACCACAGCCCTGGGGGGCGAAGGCATTCCAGATTTCACAGCACCCAAACCCCGCCCCACCTGCCCAGAGGAACACAGTCCTCTCAGCTTAGCTCAAAAATGTCGCTGTTTGGCCTGAGCAGGGAACCTAGAACAAAGTAAAGCCAGCCTCCATTACTGCTCCAGGCCTTCAGAGTCTTGTGGCTCTGAAGTGCATATGCTTCAGTTCTTCAATCTGAGCCGAGCCCTGCAGCATCCCAACTGCCAGAACAAAAGGACCAGGGGAGCTCGCATTTCCAGCCCGGCTCTTGAGACCCATGCAGAGGATGCAAGCTCCCCCCAAGCTACAAGGCGGGGTTGCCCGACAAGACAGCATTTCTGGCCCAACCAGGCAAACGGCCCAGGGTCCAGCTTGCCACTGCTGCCATGACTGCTCTCCTCTTTCCTTTCTCCACCAAAAGGCACAAGTGGCATAAGGGATATGGGAGAAATGGCTTTGTAATGCCCCAGGTCAGGAGCTGCTCTATTGGCCTGGCAGAACCGCCTCTCATCTCACCTGCCTTTCGTACGGGGCATGATCCTGAATGGCAAGGTGCCAAGACAACAGTGGGGTTTTCAGAGCAATGCCGAACTCGAGGCCGGCAAGGGGATTGACATGCAGCCTCCCTGGCCGCCTCCCTCCCCCCATCTCACTCCTTTGGCCGCCTTTCCATCCTTCAGCTGCTTCTCTCCTAGGAAGGCAGTTCATGCAAGAGCTGCAGCATCCAGCCGAAGCTCATCCAATGGCCTTGTGTCTATAATGCAGCTGCCAATCACAAGTCTTGGTCAAGGCACTGATGCTGGAGAACATCGCAGAGGCAGGACTGGGTGCTGCTACTGCTGTGGTTCGCTGACACTGCCATGTCACCAAGGCCCCTTGGCTCCTCCTACACGAGCAGCCCCAGGCGAGTCACTTTGGCCGACAAGAACGTGTGCAACACAAACACAATGGGTTTGGGGCAGGAGTGCAGCTCCAGAGTCTGGGGGAGAAGAAGCACACAATGAGGTCACTACTTTGCACATGAGATAAGGTGAACACATGGTTTTTAATTGCAAGTTTTTATTATTTTTCTATTAATATTAATTACTATTAATATTAATAGAAAACTTAATAGAAAATAGTAATTAGTATTAATTATTAATTAATATTAATGAAATATTACTCTTTCATCTATTAATCATTTCCCATGAAGCCACCCCCAGCAATTTATTATATGATTAAAAAATTACTTAAAATTGCTGCATATACAAGAGCATATAAAACACGTTTTAATAGGTTTTTTCCTATTTTGTACTTATAAAAATTAATTTTATTTTTTCAAAGGAACCTTGAAGTACATAGATCCAGCCCATTTAAATCCTCTGCCCTTACACCAGCTGTGGCCCAGGCCCTCTACTCACCAGTTCCCCTTCCGGCCCCCCAAAATCCAAGTAGAGGTTCCTGATGCCATCATCCGCAGACATTCTTAGCCTCTCGAAAGGGTATCGGAAAAGGACACTGGCAGAGCCTGCCTCTTCCTTGGAAATAATGAAGCCGTTTTCATAGTGGATGATGAGGCGGACCTCCTGGGCATTCAGGACACACCCTAGAACATGAAAACGCAAATTGTCATTGGACACAGGCTGGCACACGTCCTTCCAGGTCAAGTTGCCTCCCCAACACACACACAGAGCGGAGCAGAGTTTCCCCCTTATGTTCTTCCATCAGAGCCAGCAATGATGTTCAGCTAGACGGTGGCAGAAGACAGCTTGCTTGTCTTGGTCTGGGTCACCCAGGTTCTGATTTTATCCCATTCTATATGCTTTTAGGTTTGGTAAGTCACTTGGAGACTTCTTAATATGTCAAGGGACTAATAAACCAAATTGAATACCGTATTTTTCGCCCTATAAGACGCACTTTTCTCCCTCCAAAAATGAAGGGGAAATGTGTGTGCGTCCTATGGGGCGAATAAAGGCTTTCGCTGAAGCCTGGCGAGCGAGAGGAGTCGGTGCGCACCGACCCCTCTCGCTCTCCAGGCTTCAGGAAGCTCTGCGCAACCCTCGGGAGACCGACGCACCTTCGCGCCGGGCTCCCGAGGGTTGTGCTGAGCTGCCTGGGCTCCAGGGCTTCCCGCAGCTCCACGCAACCCTCCGGAGCCCGGCGCGAAGCTGCGCCAGGCTCCCGAGGGTTGCGCAGAGCTGCCTGCACTCCCGGGCTTCCCGGAGAGCTGCCTGCATTCCGAAGCCTGGGGCGCGCTGAAGAGCGTGCCCGGGCTTCGCGCAGCTCTCTGCAAGCCTGGGGAGACCGGCGCGGCTCCCTAGGCTTGCGGATAGCAGGCTGTTCTGGGGGCTGGGGTCGGGGGAAGCTCAGGCTTCCCCCGTGCCAGCCCCGTGCCTGGGGGGGAAATAATATTTTTTCTTTATTTCCCCCCCCAAAATAACTAGGTGCGTCCTATGGGGCAGTGCGTCCTATGGGGCGAAAAATACGGTAAATAATAAAATTATTTTGCCATCAAGCTCACCAATTCCCATTCATGATAGATCCCTTGAATTTTTGTTTCTTGCTCTTACAAGGTTGTTCTATTGGTTTTAGGGTGCATTTTTGTTTTAATGATGCTGTTTGTTTGTTTTAAATATTAAGCTGTTGATAAATGCTAATAAACAAACAAATAAATTACATGCATACTAAACCACCCCAAATATAGTGTGGACCTTCTTACTAACCCAGGGGTGGGGATCTGAGGCCTCTTCAATTGTTGCTGGACTACAGCAACTCTCTTCATCCTTGACCAGGCTGGCTGCTGGGAATCAGAAGGCCAACATCTGGAAGTCCACAGATGTTCCCATCTGTTACATACTTCGCAAAAATGAAGGCCAGAAATGATGCATGTCAAAACTGCTAAGTGGCATTTCACAAGTGATGAGGGTCACAGACCACTTGCTGCAAGCCAACAAATGCCTGAACTACGCATGTTGTGTCTGGCAGCAAATACTGCAGCTAGGTCAGCCATGTGCTCCTAAAAGCAGTTACCTCTGAAGTTCCACTTGACTCACTGACACAAAATCAGATAATGTCGGCCAGCTATCACCAACCGGGTGCCCTCCAAAAGTTTTGGACTGCGATTCACATCAACCTGGCTCATGGAAGGCTCCTCATACCACAGTCAGGAGAGTGTTAGCAATGAAGTATTCCTGTGCAGAATGGGTGCTGTTCTCTTACAAACTCTAGAGGGAGCTTGAGACCTGGGAATCAGCTCTGAGAGCCTTCTAAACAAAACCGGAGAAACCAAGAGCCCAAAGAGTTCCCTGGGATCTTCCTCCTTCAACAGCTTGCAGCGCCAAAGCCTGGCTTTTCAAAGTGTTCTGGGACAATGCTTATGCAAGCCTGAGCTATATGACTCCTCTTTCCTCTGTTCTGAAAGCATCAGGAACAAAAGCTCCTCTCTCCCAGGTGCTCGGCTCCCTCCCAGCAGATAGAGTTACAGGCGTCTTCATCTTGCATAAGTGGGGTTGAGCCAAGGCGTTTTCAAAGGCTCAGACTAGCTTACCTGACAGCAGAGGATTACATACACACCTTGCACACCCCAAATATTCTGAGATCATCCAGACTTCTACCAAGCAACCAGTGCAACCATCAGCCTTCATCAACGCAAACAGCTGTACTCTCCTCTCCCTAACCACAATGGCTCTGTTCTCCCACCAGCTGCAGGACGCCTCTGCGTACCATTTGCTGGAATCATGAGTTGGGAGAGCACTGCTATTGCACTCAGGTCCAGCTTCCTTTTAGGCATCCTGGCTGGGTACTGTGAGAACAGAACCTTAGATTAAATGTGCCTTTGGGTAGCTCTTACTGGCACCAACACCCAAATGATCACATTTCAGCCTGGCTTGAGCATTTAAGTTTTGCCTAGGAAAATGCACCCTTCAAGAGCAAAAGAATCATTCTCTTCTCCTGTTGAGCTTGGAAGACAAACACTGCAAGGCCTGGGTTCCCCAGCTGCTCAAGGCAGCGAATGGGCCAAGCCTCCACCCTGCCCAGCAGCTCAGGCAAGAATCCCAAACCAGGCTTCAGAGAGGCAGGGCCGCTGGCCACTTACCTAAAGACACCTCCTTGACCAGCTCTGCAGCAGCATGGCAGCCTTGCACCAGGATTCTGGTCCAGGAGGAGAGGTCCCGATGAGTCTCCACGCGGAAGATGTGCATGGCAATGCCCTGGCGGCAGCCCGTCCGCGTGGCAAAGCTGAGGTCCGATCCCATGCAGGGTGATCTGCGGCCTGAGCCAGAATGCACTAGCCTGCAGGAGGACGGGGGGGTTGGTCAAAAGAGCAAGCAGAAACCACACCTGTGAAACTCCCCCCCCCCAAAAAAAAACCCCTGGAAAGCCATCCAGAAATCCACCTGACAGACTCAACAAGTGGCTGCAAACCTGGCACAGGAGAGAACCCCCTACAGTTCCTGGATGTGGGGGGTGGGAAAGGGCCGGATCTGAAGCTGCAGGGTCTGAGGCCTGAGAATCTCTCTCCAACCAGTTTTGGCTGGAGGGATGGTTTGGGAGGGACCCTAATTGAATCCAGCTGCTGCATGCTGCCAGAAACCTCTGCCAGCAGCCACACCTCTTGGGGGCTTGCAGGGGAGGCTTCCAACGGGTGGCGGGAATACAACTAGCTTGGCGGCAGCAGCTGCCAGGGCAGGCAATGTGGCAGGAGCCTGCCCAGACAGGGAGAGCCTCTTGCAAGTTGTCAGCCCACCCACCCCTAACTCTCCAGCAAGATCACAGAGCTGCCAAGTTTTTGTCTCAGCCAGCCCACCCCCGATGGCAAAAGGCCAAGCATGGTAGGGGCAAGCCAACTCTCTCCTCAGATCTCTCCCACCCCCCACCCCCAATAACCCTTGGTACACACACACAGCTTGGGCTCACACTCAGGGTGGTATCAACATGATCCATTAATTTCAATGGGTCACACTTTGTTGACTACCACCCTTGGACTTTATACATCAGTCAGTTTGTTGATTTGTTTGCAAGGTGGTCTTAATCTGCTCTTCCCCTGGCATCCGGTCTCAAGGACATCTCTATTCACAGATTGGCAGACTCCACAGTCTTCCTCTTACTGAGTCACCTGTTTGCTCCCTTACCTGGTGGCAACAAGCGGGTAGTTGTGACACGGGGAGGCCCAGGCATCTCTTGTCCATGGCATGCAGTCATAGAGCAGCAAGTCCTTCTCCGTCACGGCCAAGAGAGCAGGCCGCCACTGCTGCCGGCCTCCATCCAGCCGGGCCTATGGGAAGACAAGAGGGAAAGGGGGCGGGTTGTTGGCAGTCCATCTCCATGAGCAAAGCAAGCAAGGATTTGGGGGAAGAACATAAGGGGTGGAGAACACACCCTTCTGAAGGGACCTGCCAGGAGGGAGTGCAGGAGTGCAGGAGGGAGGTGACGGCCTTGCAAGCCTATGAGGAGCTGTAGAGACAGGAATATTTTGTTCCCATCCCAAGGCCGGATCTGGATCCTGAAAGTCACTCTCCCACACGGCTCTCAGGCTTTGAGCACACAGGAGCCTTTTAATCAAAGCTCTGCTCCCTTTTTCCCCCTTTTACTTCATAATAAGGAAATGAATTGCAATCCTGTGTCAAACGTATCTTGCAACACAGGGAGCTGCCTTCTGCAGAGTCAGACCCTTGGGTCCATCTAGCTCAGTACTGCCTGGCAGCAGTGGCTCCTCTGAGTTTCAGGCAGGGAGTCTCTCTCGGTCCTATCTGGAAATGCCATCAGGGATGGAACCTGGGGCATTCGGCATGCAACGCTGATGGGGCGGGGCTCCTTTTACTCACATTTCCTCCCTGCCCCAATCTTTCAGGCACTTAAAAGCTGGCAAACAGAAGGCACAGGAAGTGGAGGGTACCCTTGGTGTTTGCATGTGTTCCATACCACCACCACCCCAAGCTATTTCTTGTGCTATGGGACAGAAGACCAAGAACTGGAGCTGCTGTGCTAGGAACTGCCAGTTGCTGCTAGCAGAATGCAAGGCAGCCACAGAGCCAGGATTTCACCCTGCAGCACCCAAGTACCAGCCTACCCCCTCCTCCAGTCTAGGCTCCTATTTCTCTCCCACTGCCTGCCAGGCTCTCCTGCACCTTCCATGGCACAGGTCAGACGTATCCCAGGAAACAAGCAACAGGTCTCACTTCATTGCAAAGCAAGGCTGGGCCCTGCATGTTGCCCTTGGCAGGGAGCCATGCCTGGTTGGACAGGAAGCTGGGGCTGTTGCTGCCTCTACCTAGGTGCGGGAATCCAGCCCTATAGAAAGGCTAGATCCCAAGATGCTGACAGCAGATTCCTTCTGCAGGGTTCAAGCAGCAGTGGAAATAATGGGAAGGATGAAAGCTACCACAAACCACCCTCCGCCCTGCACAACAATAACTTGAAGGACACAATTCTGCACGTGCAAAACACATTTAAAGCTCCATCTGCAGTAAAAGAAGAGTGTGTTGTTGTGGCATCAGATTATCCAAGCAACTGCTTACTTTGTTGACTGAAGGTGGTGGATGCGAGCACAAAAACTAGGGCTGGGGCGGCTCAAAACCAAGAGGAAGACCCAAAGGGGAAGCCATGCTAACTAGTTGCAGCAAAACACCTAGAGTCTAGTGACACCTTAAAACAGCTTTCCCCAGCCTGGTGCCTTCCAGATAGTTGGGGTGACAACTCCCATCAGCCCCAGGCCAGCAGGGCCATATGACCCAGGGGCTGATGGGAGGTGGAGCCCAAAATTGACATGCAGGCTGAGGCTCCTGAGAGCCACCAAGTCAGCAACGGCTGTCCCAGAGGGTCTGAGGGGCCAGGGCAGCGCTGGGTCCACCTACTCTGCAAAGGGCAGAGACAGACGGGTCCCCCCCACCAGCTCTCCTCCCCCAGGGGTTAACAAGCCTAAGCGGGGAAACAAGGCAGCAGAAACAAACTAGAGCAAGGTGTGCAAATGTAACAATACTGAGACAAAGTGCACAGAGCACAGCAGCTCCCAGACTCCTTTCAGCCTTGAATTGATACATCCAACAGCCTGAATACAGAACAAGGGTTTTCCCACCAACTCTTCCGCGCACCCCACCCTCCACCCGATGCATTTGTCAAGATCACTGCAGGAGGAAGCTCAGCCAAGGACTTCTGTGTTGGGCTGGGCAGAGAGGAGAAGACTGTTCTCCCCTCACAAGCACCATGGGCAGGAGGAGGTACCAGATATTACATGTCCCCTCTCCGGTCACCAGCTGACATCTCTCCTAAAAGGTGGGAGGGAAGCAAGATAGGTTGGCCACCGTGAGACCATGATGCTGAACTAGATGGGTCACTGGCCTGATTCAGCATGCTCTTCTTATGTTCAGGCCGTCAATAACGCCCCACCGCAATCCCAAAGAGCTTTTGAACCTCCACTGCACAGAGCCGCACAGAGCTTCCAGTCTCCTGGCCCACCTGTTCCGCCAACCACGCGATGTGCTTGACCTCCTTGCTGCTCCCCGGCGTGTTGCTGGCAGCCAGCATGGCGTTGAGCTCGGCCAGGACTTGCGGGAGGAGAGCCATGATGTTGGTGTGGATGGCCATGAACCAGGAGTGTGCTGTGGCCGTGTCCTTGCAGCGGAGGATCAGGGTGTTCCGGCTGTCAGGCGAGTGCAACTCTATCAACCTGCGCAGGGAAGGAAGGAAGGGCCGGATGAACTTAGTGGGGAGGCTGCCAGAAGAAATGGTCTGGACTGCCAAGCGCCAGCAGGAATCTGACTTCTACCAAATGCCACCACTGGTCCATCTATCTCAGTACCGCTTATGCTGGTATAGTAGCAATGGTCTTCCAGGGTTTCGGGACAGGGAGTCCTTCTTTCTCAGCCCTGCCTGGAGATGCCAGGGATTGAATCTGTGGCCTCCTGTATGCACAGCACAAACTCTGCCACTGATCTCCAGCTCCTTCCCCAAAGAGGACCCATCCTCACAGGAGAGCTGAGCAATTGGAGTCAGCACAGAATCAATGGTTAAGTAGTCAAGGGACCAAATGCAGCCCTCTAGGCCTCTGCACCTGGCTCTCAAAACCCTCCCCTGGCCAGGCCTCTCATTGGCCCTTCTTCACTGTGTCCTCAAGAGCACTTGCCTGGCCAGAAATGTGTCCTTGAACTGTGGGAATGCCTCTTTCTTGCCCAGAGCTAGATAGGGGTGTGCAGAAATGAGCCTACTACAAAAAAGCAACACTCACATTTTTTGCTCTCCCCACTTATGCCTATGGTTTTGCCCACTACTGCCAATTGGCCCTCAGAAGGTTGCTCACGAGGGAATGTGGCCCTTGGGCTGAAAAGGGGCTGCAACACATTTGCTCATGATTGCTAAAGAGTGTCTAAGGAGAAGCAACAGTCCCGGTTAGGAGGTGGTGGCAGTAAGGCCTCAGCTCCCAGTCCTGCGAGAGGCAGAATTAGGTGGAGCGTGGCCTTGAGCACTCTGCTGGCTTCTTCTTGAGGGCAACGATCATGCCCAGGCCCATCCCTGGCTACACTCACAAATACCACCAAAGAGAATGGGTGCCAGGCATCCAGCCTGCCCTCCCCCACCAGAAAGTGACAGCAACCTTGCTGCTTGCTCTACCCACCTCTTGGCAGATGGAGAAGCTGCAGCCAGAGCCCTTAATGGCAGCCTCCACCCTCCAGCAGACCCACCTCTTGGCAGCTAAAGCAAAGTGGAGAAGGCAGGAATTCATGAGCCGGGTTTATTCACTTAACTGCTGCTTCCTTCAACAGCATAGCCTAGCAGAGGGAGACCAAAGACTCTGTCACCTTCCTTCTTCCCCCAGCATTTGGTGATCTGGGGCATTGGAGCTGTGTAAAAGCCTTCTACGTAGGTTACTTCTCCATGAATGAGTGGCTGCTACGGGGCTATGTAATTGATTTTACACTTTGCACACAAATAGGAAGAGGCGATAGCTTGTCTGACCCGACGGGACTTGCAGCAACCTGCAAAGAG
The DNA here is from genome assembly GCF_027172205.1 of Podarcis raffonei. Taxonomy (NCBI): domain Eukaryota; kingdom Metazoa; phylum Chordata; class Lepidosauria; order Squamata; family Lacertidae; genus Podarcis; species Podarcis raffonei. Next base: position 48,745,802 of record NC_070609.1, read on the forward strand.
AACTCTATTCACTCCTCCCTTTGGCCAGGTAAGCTCCAAAGGAGAAGCTACTTTTGGCTCAGGCTGCAGAACATGCTTCTCGCAAGCAGTTGCTTCTGGGTGACTGCCTGCCTGTCCCACTCGGAACATAGGAGGGATTTCGACTGGGCCAAACCATCTCCCAGAGTCACTGTTTAGGAAAAAAATGAAGTGCGGTACACACAAGAAAAAGGCGGTAAGACATGGCAAAGTCCACTCTCCCTGCATGGCCTCCAGAGATGTATCAGCTGCTGCGTACACCTCAATCTGCCAAGGGAAGGTGTTAAGACAGCACTGCAGCACTTTGAGGAGGAACATGCTACAAGGCGGGCAGTTTGAGGGACTTAATCCCAGCCACGTGGTCCAACTGCCACTATGGATCCGTCAAGCATTATGACTGCCCAAGGAAAGCCAAACACTGCATCCGTGTGGCAAGTGAAATTTTTGCACTTCCATTAGTGGAATTTAGGATGTGCCACCTGAAATGCATGGCAAACAGCAGGAGTCAAGGAGCAAAAATGGTCAAAACTGTTTGGGGGAATTTGTACTATCTAGGAGCCAAAAGCCTAGCACCAACCTTCTTCAGCCTATTAAGAGATCTGATAAGCCAAACTGGAAATGTTGCAAAATCGACTCTGCTCTCCAGATCACTGGCAAAGGCTGCAGCTGCTTCTCCAGCCCAGTTGGAGGCCCTGGCCTGCTTCCCCCATCCTCGTGTCAAGCTAACCTCCTGGGGAAACAGATTTTGCTTGCTCCACCCCAGCTCCACCCACAATAATTTCACTCCTGTTTGGGTTGATTGGATAAAGGCAAACACAGCAGAAAGGTAAACTCTTCCCCTGGGATTATTTTGCTAATCCGCCAACAAGGTTGCAAAAGACTCTCTCTGCTCTCTGAGCAATCTCTCCAGACCAAGTGGGGGGGGGGCAGGGAAGATGAGAGGGGCACTCTAGATGGTTCAAGATGGTTGACCCTCCCCCCCCCCAAGGAAGAGTAGCCACCCATCACAACAGGAACAGTTGGCAGCTTGTGTGACGGGGATGCAATTAAGTGCTTTCGTTTATAAGCAACAAACATTTTGCCTTTCAAGTGAAGACCAAAGGTGTGCAGATAGAAAGGCAGGTAAAGCCCCAGTCAGGCACCAGAGAGGAGCTGAGTAGGACTTGCCACAACCAGGGACTTGGGCTGCAGCCCCCAACTCTGCCTCCCTACCTGCCACACACACCATGGCTGATAGAAGCAGAGGATTCTGCATTGCATATCCATTCCGAAATGAATCACTGATTCAGCTCACAGAATCCAGCCCTTTTTTGGTGCAGAAAACGCAACCTTGCCTCTGCAGCCTTGCAGTTTCAACTGCTTCGCTGTGCACACCTCTAGAGGAGTGAAGATCAGGGTAGGGAAGCTACAGAGGCAGTGGGAAAACAAACTCCCCCAGCAGCCAGCACAGCCAGTGGTCAGGGATGATGGGAGCACCAGCCCACCAGCACTAGGAGGAAGGTCACAGCCTCTCTCTAACCCTGAGCTTAAAGGAGCCATCCTGACTGCCCTCCACTGCTCTCCGACCCTGAAGGCATCACCGACCCTGAAGGCATCATTGCCTTCTTACAGTCAGCGTTACAGGGCTGTCATCCACTGGAAAGATCTGGAGCAAGTAAGGCCCATGCCGTGAGAGTGTCAGGGACAAGCTTCACTTAGAGGCTCTGAATCAAGATGGCTTTTTGTACCCCCAGGGAACACGCAAGCAGCCTGGAGTCTGCAGAGTGTCTGGCTGCTTTGCAAGGAAGTCTTTTATTGGAATCGGAGTGTCTTGGCTGCTTTCTTGAGGCAGGGAGAGTGTGGAAAGCTGCCCACGTACAGCCCAGGCTCAAGAGCTGACAGGAAGTGACTTGCCCAGGTGGTAGCAGCTGATGCCAAACAGAAAATGTCAAGGGAAGGAAGAATCTGCCATGCAGGTAGGCTCTACAAGCTGCAACCTGCCTACTTTCAAAGCACTTGACCTCAACCATGAAGCATCAAAGGAGGGCTGTTTCCACAAGAAAGCATTTGTGGAAACCAAGCTCTGGACATCTGCCTCTTTCCATCTCCCCTGCACTCAAACACTGCATATCTTTGCTTTTGGGACAATCAGTGAGCTGGTTTTCTAAGCTCTCCTTGCTCATGGCTTGGCTGGGCTCCAACTCACCATTGCCCCACCATAATATGGCCCTGGTGGCTGGGGCTGCTAGTCCAACACCTGGAGGGTACCAGGCTGAAAAAGGCTGCTACACACACCAATTAAGAACCAATTCTGCGGAGTCCGAGCATTAAGCTGCAGTAAGGCGGTATATAAATGCAACAAATGAACAAATCACTTTTATGCTAAATATTGTTTTATTCTCTTCTTGGATTTTTTGGACAGCTATGAATGTCCTCCTGGACTAAAGAGTGTGGGATGAAGCACATGCTCAGTTAGGTATGAGAAGTCTTCAGGCTTGCGGGATCTATTTTGGATTTTGAAAGGATCCCAAGGCTCACCAGTGACAGCCAGGTGTAAAACAGTGGCAGCAATGGATGGGATGGGGGGGGAGAGACATGGTCAGGAAAAGGGGGGCCCACAGGGGCTATACCCATGCTTTGCTTTTTGCTGTCTGTACCAGAGCTCAGCTCACAGCCCTTTCAGGCACAAAACCAACAACCCATTCCTGCTTTCCCTCCCCCCCCCACCAACTTTTCAGCCTCTCTTTGTTTTAACAGCCTAGTTTACAAGAGGAAAAACCTTTTTGCTGCTGTTTCTTATCCCCTTTTTTAACATTTGCGACTCTACTTCAAGTCATCCAGAGATCCTGACCCTCCTGCTGCCTGTTCTGTCTCCAAATAAAAAGAAGAACCTTCCGGTGAGAGACTGGGGGAGGAGGCGAAAGAGAAACAGCAGCCTTGCAAGGGCGGAGGTGGCGGGGTGGGGGGAGGACATTATCTGTCTGCCTGGGTCTGCCCCGAGCAGGGCTTTCTTTGCCACTCGGAAGAGAACCTTCCATCAGTCAGCGGGCCGTTGCCTAGCGCTGCAGAAAAGGGTGCAAAGGCAACCTGGAAGGCAGCCAGGCCCCAGACCGCAAGCGGAGCAGGGAGGGGGAAGCGGCACAGCGTGGAGGTCCCTGGCAAGCCACCCAAAGGCCAGGAGTTTCCTGCAAAGGGCACTTGCAATTAGTTGGGTGAATGAATCAGGAGCCTGCGGTCTCCTCTTTGCGGCCTGCCTTGCCCTCCCCTTCCCCCTCCGCTGCTGCAAGAGCTGCCCCAGCCAGCTGAAACTCAACACCCAGCAAAGGAACGTGAGGATGAACCGACACTTCCTCTATGGCCTGTGTGTGTGTGTGTGTGTGTGTGAGAGAGAGAGGGGGGGGGGACTCCAGCCCAACTTTCATCTCCCCTCCGTGGAAGGAAGCCAGCGTGCGGATTAGATTTGCATCCTGTCTACGCCCAAAGCAAACATATCCTGAACTTCCAGCAGGGACAGGTCGGGACAACTTGCAATAAATAATACGACTGGCCTCTTGAGCTCAGGACCCCTCCAGGCCTCACAGCTCTGTGTCCCCCCTCCTACCACCACAAAAGCAACCAGCAAGAGGCATCCAGAAACCCACAAGAAGGGCATGATGGCACCTGCCAGTCAGAGGCATGCCCCCTTTGAACAGCAAGAGGTCCTCTCCAGGCAAATAGCCATCTTCCCAGTGAAGTCATTGCAGACCTTAGCTACAAATGAGGAGCAGGGCTAGGATGTGGAATTAGCAGGCTGCCCTTCCCCTCAGTCCCCCTCTATGGTGGGGCCTCCTGGGCTGTGAAGCTTTCCCAATTATCACTTGTCCTCCTGCCTGTCCCCAGTGGGGACAGGATCGCTGGACAGCGAAGGGGTGCAGCTTTTCCTCTGCCACTGTGGCACTAAGGAGAAGCTACGTCAGTCCAAGTTCTTCTTCTTGGCCACATAGGGGCGTCTCCTCTATGGAAATCTGGCAGCCCAACCTGCAGGCCCCCACCCTGTCCCTTGACTCCTACGCATAGCCCTCCTTGCTTGTAAAACAGAAACCAGAATACTCAACATTTCTGGAAATCTGCATAATCCATCCCGAACAGCACAGCACACTTGTTTTTCTTGGCAAAAAGAGCAGCGAGCACTCAGCCTTGCTCATTATTCTCAGGGAATGGCTGTGGCGCTGAGCAGGGTGGGATATTAGGAAAACCAGGCCTGGGAAGTCATGAGCGTTTGGGTCTCCCTCCAACTCATGCCACTGGCTCTTCATGAAACCAAAGGAAAAAGGAAAAACAAAACTACAGCACCACCATTGCAATTTGAGATGCTTCCCCTCCTCCTCCTCCTCTTTCATCTGGGCTCACCTGTTCTCCAGATCCGGCATGCACAGGTTCCTTGCAGCGTAGCACATCTTCAAAGGGATCACCTTACGGTCCTTGGCAGCGCCATGGTGCTTTGGGGAGCCAGAATCCTCGCTGCCGCTAAGGCTGGGCGACTGCGGAGCTACCCCATCCCAAGGCAAATCCGACACCAGTGACGGCTTCTTGATATAAGGGCTGGCTTCCCGCATATACTTCACTAGGAGCAAACAAACAAAAAGATCCAAAGGCAAAGTGAGCTGGCTTATATGGAGAGTGGAGGAGTCCCTACAGCAGCAATGTTGAGGGTCGCTCAAGAACCTGAGCATAATCCATAAAATGCACCAGTGGGGCAAGAAGGGAGAAACAGCAGCCCAGCACCCCACAATCAGGGTGGTGGGTTAGAATGGGATGCCCTTCTACCACCTGGCCTGTTGATGGGGCTCAGCTCTTGCCGGCTGGCCGGGGCCTTTTCAGCAGCTCATTTCCTTTTACTGTTTTGTCTACAGGCTCCTTGGGAAAAGCGGCAAACACGTTTATTCCACAGGAAAAGGTGTACAGATGGAATAGGATGAGTCACAGGAAAGCTCTCCTTCAACAGCCAACACAGAGGAGATGGGAACAGCTTGTCTCTGGCCCAACAAAGGTCAGAGCTCTCTAAACTCTGAAGGGCCCAGGCAGGCAAAGAGCTGGGAAGCTCAAGCATGGATGAGGACTATCAAAAAGGAGAAACAGGTGGACGATGCCTCCACTCTGGAATTATTTATTTCTTAGATTTATTATAACCCCAGCTATCCTTCAAGAAGCTGAGAGTGGCACGTACATGGATGGGGCTACCCCACGCCCCCTTTATCCCAGCAACCTATGAGATGGGCTAAGCTGGAGGTGTGTGACTGGCCTAAGGTTGCCCAGTTCCCTCCTCCCATCCACTGTGTTCAGCATTCTGCCCACTATAGCACACTTGCTTGCACAAGATTCTTAGGCAGAGGAAGGATCTAGCAATATCAGCTAATCAATCTTTTGGTTAAGTTCTCAGATCAGCCATTAGAATACCATCAAACACATATAAGTTTACAGTTTACAGGCAAAATACTTTATGTAGCAATATCTGAACAGCCAGGAAGTTGCAAGCAACACACAAAGTAGGTGCCCTGGCCAAGGGATTGTTACCCAAGTCAATATTTTATTTTATTTATTTATGCATTATCCCACCTTTCCTCCATGAAGCTCAAGGTGGCATATGGGGTTCTTCCCCTTCCCATTTTATCTCCTACAACAGGCATACGCAAACTCCGGCCCTCCAGATGTTTGGGACTACAATTCCCATCATCCCTGACCACTGGTCCTGTTAGCTAGGGATGGTAGGAATTGTAGTCCCAAACATCTGGAGGGCTGGAGTTGGCCTATGCGTGCCCTACAACAACCCTATGAGGCAGGTTAGGTCAAGCAACAGCAATTGGCCCAGTGTCACCCAAAGAGTTTCACAGGTGAGTGGGAACCTGAGCCCTGGTCTCCAAAGTCCCAAGCTCTAATCACTACACAACATTGGCTCTCTAAGAGATTTACTTGGCCCGTATGCGGATCAATCCTGCAACCTTGGCATTATTAGCAGCATGTTCTAACCAACTGAACTAACTGAGCACTAAGAATCTACATGGAACATATTCTCACACTACTGAGAAGTTTCCTGTGCTTTATGTTTACTGCAAAAGTCGATTAGGGCTGTGCAACATTCCTGGGGGAGACCTGCCTACTTCAGGACCCCTCCTAAACCAACTGAAGCACCAGCCAGGTGCAAAAGACTAACACAGCACTTGAATTTCCCTAGAAACAAATCTGAATACCAAATTGTCTGCTGCTTTCCAGAACACCTGGAGTGTCTGAGATGTTCCCTTCTTGTGCTAATCATTTCTGAGCATCAGCATTGCCCCCCCCCCATGCAGACTTATACCTGCTTCTTGAAGGTGACAGGTAAGATGGGTTTGTGATAGATATAAGGACCGCATGCAGTGCTCTCACCAGGGGAGGCATGCTGCAGGGATCGAGAGCTCTGCCCTTTGGCTTTCAGGAGCAGATTACAGCAAAAAGGCTTTGGGTTTCTAATCCCTGCTTGCAAGAACGTGCCCTTTCCTCAGTAACAAGGCCAGGATCTCCTAGCCCTAAGAAGCAAAGCTAGAAGCTGCAGCAAGACTCAGCAGGTGTGTGCCAGAGAGACAGCTGGTGTTTTTAGACAGGGGTGGTGGCAAAGTCTGGCTTTCTCTACCAAATGCAGACCCAGACCACCCCACTACAAACATGGGCTCAAAATGGTCTCTCTCTCTTTCATGCTGTGCATAGTTCTGTCCAGTGAGATTTAGCAGCACAATACGCTGAGGCAACCACTTTCCACTGAGTGGGGGAGTGGGGGGGGGAGTTACAGTTTCCACACCGGAAATTCAAAGTGAAGTTCAACACTGGCCATGAGTCATCTGCTAAGAAGGAAATGCAAAACAGCTGACTGATGGGGCTCTTGCAAACGATCTGCCTGCTTGGCAAAGGAAGGAGACAGCAGCACAGGGTATCAACCGGGAAAAGCAGAGCCCTTGAAAGGCCGCCATCCTCTCAGCAGTGGGCATCCTACTCAAGGCTGAACCTTGGTCAGCTCTGTAAGGCATCCTCATTCTCCCAACTTGGTGCCCTCCTGGTGTTTTGGACTACAATTCCCATCAGCCCTAGCCAACGGATGCTGGGGCTGAGAGTCCAAAACACCTGGAAGGCACCAAGTTGGAAAAGGCTGCCCTACAGCATCGCTGCCATTAGGATCAGACACTGCCAGCTGCCTCTTCTGTGCAGAACGTTGTCTCTGGAGCAGCTGGTTCTATGTCCTGTTTCAGCAGGACTGAGAAACCATAGAACCACAGAATTGTAGAGTTGGAAGGGACCATGAGAGTCATCAAGTCCAACTCCCTGCAATGCAGGAATCTGCAATGCAGGATGTGGAGCTCAAATGCACCATCCTGAAATTAAGAGTCTCACGGTCTACTAACTGATCTATCTCAGGAGTCAGGACCCCCCCCCCCAAGAGCTTGAAACACGAGATCCTGTTTTATGTTAAAGAAGTTAAAATGAAGAGAGTATCTTCTACCAACTGTAGGCAAGAGCAACAGAGAGCAATGCCTGGCCTCTCTTCCACCCACAATTTCCTTCAGTACTGAACCATCCATTCACACTACCGCTGATGTGCTGGAACAAAACCTGCCCAGGCCACCAGGCTATACTGCAAGGGAAGAAGCCATTTTGGTGGAGCTGATTCCAACCATTCATCCCAAAGTCAAAACATGGGCCATTCGCCACAGCCACAAGGCTTTCAGCAGCTGGTTCCCAGAAACCACTAATTCTCTATTACAGTACAATGTGATTACCCACTCTGGACAAGTTCTGCTTGTATTAGTGCTCTTTTCAACTTAAGAATTTGCCTAATACACTAGGAACTAAATAAAAAAATTTTTTCCTTCCAGTAGCACCTTAAAGACCAACTAAGTTAGTTCTTGGTATGAGCTTTCGTGTGCATGCACACTCACTAGGAACTGGCAGGTTTTAGGGTGGTATTCAATTAAGTCCTGCTCAGAGTAGATGCACTGAAATTAAGCAGCTTGTATTAGCCATGTCCAGTAACTTCAATGGGTCTATGAGGAGTGTTGGCATGCCACCCCCATCCCCAGCAATGCCACTTGCTCCATTTGGCAGAAATTCTTCGGGGCTCCAGCCACTGGAGATTTGGGGAGCTGAACCCAGGACGTCCCACCATTGAGCTGCAGCCTGGCTTCTGCTACAAGAGCCGACTGCATTCCCTTCTGAAACTGCAAGGGATCCACTGTGCCCCATCCAAGTACACAGGCCAGATCCCCCAACTCACCTACACCATTGTGCATGTGAGGCTGACATGAGAAGCCCCCGAAATCCCACTTTTTTGATTACAACTCCCATCACCCCAGGTCAGCCAGCACAGCATAGTGGTACCTCGTGTCATACACCGTCCCCCTTACGAATGCTGCAGGTTACGCGCTCTGCTAACTTGGAAGTAGATGCCCCTTGTTGCGACCTTTGCCCCGGGATGCAAGCGGAAGTTGCGCTCCGGCGGTACGGCAGCAGTGGGAGGCGCCATTAGAGAAAGCGCGCCTCATGTTACGAGCCGTTTCCTGTTACGAACAGAGCTCCAGAACGGATTAAGTACGTAACACGAGGTACCACTGTGCAGAAAACTGGGGACACACACTTCTCTTGAGGATCACAGCATATCATCCTAACAGAGTGCCCTGCAAAGTTATTTCATGGACACTTTATGGTGCCTCGACTTTTCAGCATCACAACTGAAAGTCACTCTGAGGTGGAGAGAAGCACAGGGTATCCCAGCAGGATCTGCTTGTGTACTCTAGGGCAGCAGGTGTTGTCCAACACTGTCCTCCTCAACAACCGTGCTGGCAAGACACCTGTCAAGAGAAAGCAGCACAGCAGACTCTGGTGGGAGGAAGGGAAAGCAACCTGCTTATGTTCTAGGGCAGCCTTTGCCAACCTGGTGCCCTCCAGATGTTTTGGACTGCTGCTGCCATCTGCCACAGCCAACAGGTTGGCAAAGACTGCTCCAGAAAGTGGAGCACCCCACCCATGTCATTCACTCTCTACTCCTGCCCTGTTAGGGCTAGTTAGTTAGTTAGTTAGTTAGTTAGTTAGTTAGTTAGTTAAATTTACATCCCGCCCTATATCTGGTCTCAGGGCGGTTCAGCTCACATTGCTGGAAGGACAGGAAAGGAAGTGAATGAAGCAGGGTCAACACTCTGGGGCTCTCTTTGCAGTCACTGCAGGATGCCTGATCAAAGATTTATTGGCTAAACTTCTCCAGGAGCAGCAGAGAAAACAAAAGCTTCTTTCCAAGGCCAGAGGATGGACAACAGAAAAACAATCCTCAGGCAGGCAGGCATTTATCTCTCACAAATTAGTCAATATTCACTTTAATATATGAGAGCTCGTTGCTGTCTTTCGTGGCTTTTCTGGAAAGGAAATCTCTCCCCTATCTCCATGGTGGCTAGAGGGACCCTGGAATGGGCCCCGCACAGGAATAGAGGTCCACACACCACACCCTCTTTGCAAAAACAATGTCATTAAATCAGCCTCTCCCAACTGGTGCCCTCCGGAAGATTTGGACGACAACTCCCATCAACCCCATTTAGCACAGCATGACCGTGCTACCTGGGGCTGATGGGAGTTGTAGTCCATAACATTAGAAGGTTGCCAGATTGGGGGAGATTGCATTTTATGATAAAAGGGGATCACAGCACAATGAAAAAGACCAGTTCCATACAAAATAAAAAGAGAAGCTCACAAGGGGATCCTGTGAAAAGTAGCTGTTATTTTGAAAAGGACTCCAGATTGCTATATTGTTATGCCGAATGCATCATCTTTTCATCAGAAGCATCTAAAAAACCTGCTAAAAATAATTCAGATGTGCACAAAAATGTATTATCTTAAGACTGTATGCAAGCATATTCCGCCAATACATTTTGATGTATAAGAAGAGTGCCTTTGGGACATATTTAACGCACAATATATTAAATAGTATTGGAAGAAAACTCTCCAAACCCCACTATTCCATGAATTTTTATGGTGATAAATTTAACAAGAAGAATCTTCCGCTCCATAAACGGAATCCTTTGAACAAACAAATATGCATATCATGGAAAGAAAAGACACTTTTAATTATCAATAAAAAATAAATTATTTTGGGGCAAGCAAAGGTTCTATTAAAAATTTCCTCAGTAAAGAAAAAGACCTGCTTTACTCAGTCACCTTTCCCCTCCCAAGTCCATACAGACATACAGGTAACATAAGCAGGGAAGAGGTTGTTTCATTCAAGCAGAGGAAGCCGGCAGGTGGAATGCACAGACCATTGGAGGGGAAGAGGCAGAGCCAAGGCGGGCCTGGGTTGACCTATGGCCAGTCACTGAGATGCTGCTGTCAGCACAGGAAGCTGCCCAAACTGGCTGGGTAGCACCTTGGCACCCCACATTCTGTCCCTCCCTCCACATCAAACAACTTTTTTGGTTGGCCTCCGGTACAAATCCAGCAAAAGGAAATGCCACCTTCATTTTTGCTCTTGCAAATGTAAAGTGATCCCTAATAAAGTATGAGAACAAGTTTGGCATAACAGGGATCAGCTTGCAGTTTGAATGAGGTCTGACCTATCTAGGCGGTGGAAGGAAGTGGCTCCATTTCTCAGCTGTACAAGACTGGTGGGCTGGCCCAAATCCTTCCCCCTTCAGAATACCCAAGACATGCTTCCCCCTTCAGAATACCCAAGAAGGGCAAAAGCTTGAAACATAAGCCAACTCCACAGAGGCAGAACACACAAGGGCAGGGAAGGTCATTTGTCCATCTAGCCCAACACTGCCTACACTGACCGGCAGGTGCCCCGCCAGGGTTTCTTTCCCTTCACCTGCTGCTTTTAAATCGGAGGTGTTGGAGACTGATCCCAGCACTTCTACAAATGCTTTATCACTCGACTACAGCCTCCTCATGCAGCAGATAGTTAAAACTATGGAATTTGCTCCCACTAGAGGCAGCGATGGCCTCCAATTTTAAAAGAGGATCAGACAAGTTTACTACTTGCCAGGATGGCTATAGTTTACTTCCACTGTCAGAAGCATTATATCCCTGAATGTTAGTTGCTGGCAATCACAAATGGGGTAAGTGCTGCTGTTGTGTTCAGGGCCTGCTTGTGAGCTTCCCATGGGGGCATCTGACTGGTCAGTGAGGATGCCAGACTAGATGGGCTCTTTTGGCCCAATTCAGCAGGGCTATTGTTATGTTTTTAGCTACAGTACTGCTAAAGGTTGGAGAGGGAAGGTGGTACTTAACTCCTACAAAACTAGCAAAAATGTATAGGACAAGTTCAAATATCTGCTGGAAATGTAAAGAAAAAGAAGGTACGTTTTATCACATGTGGTGGATTTGTAAGGTGCTAAAAGCTTTCTGGGAGATGACATATAACGAAATGGAAAAAAATGTTTAAAATAACTTTTGTTTAAAAAAACCAGAAGCTTTCTTATTAGGAATTACAGGTACTGACATCCCAAAGGAGCAGAAAAGACTTTTTAGGTATGGAACAGCCGCCCGGATGTTACTAGCCCAGAGATGGAAAGAAGACAAGGTCCTGCCAGAGAGGAATGGCAAACCAAGCTGATGGACTATGCTGAAATGACAAAACTAACCGGAAAACTCAGAAACCAAGAGGACAAAAACTTTATAAAAGAATGAGGAAAATCTACAAGTTATATAGGAGAACACTGTAAGCAGATGGAAACATTGACAGGATTTTGATTTCACTTGTAGTGTAATAATTACCATGGATAATATGGATTGATAATAGAATTTGGAAGAATATGCAGTTTCAAATGTTTAATATAGGACCTCATGGAAGGGTGGGGGGAGGTCTCGAGATTTGGAGTAATCTCTGTTTATGGATATATATTTGGGGGTTTTTATATATAACTTTCTATTTGTAAAATCAAATAAAAATGATTTCCAAAAAAAGGAAAAAAAGCAGAGCTTTGAACTGTACACTATATGTGGTTTTATATACATATATACATATATAAAGTTGGAGGGGAAATAATATCCAATGCCGCTCACTGTCAATGCTCCTTGTGAAAAGACTCTTCTTATGTTCTTATGCAGCATATATATTTAGTGGATTTGTGGGTGCTGATGATACCATTCATCCTCCCTTGAAACCTCTGTACGGAAATACCTTAAGGCCATGGAAAATGCCAGGAAGTACTGAGATGAGATCTGTAGTACTTCTGGCAGACTCTGATCTAACTGTGCCTGCCTAACACCTTCATCTTAATACAGTGTCCAACTAGAGGCTTGGGGTTTCCATGCCAGGTGCAGCCTTTGCCTCCACCCTCACCCACCCAGCCCATCAGCTGCCTTCCTGTTTTTCTTGCTCACTCCTTTGCTGCATTTTAGTCGGTCCAAATAAAGGGCCAACTGATTCCACCGTGACTTTTTGATTTGTTTTGCAGAAATGTTCACTGCATGGTGCTGCCGTCACAGCAATACTTATTCTCTAATTACTTCTTCTCTAGTTGCAAGCAGAATCTGAACTATCCAGTAGTGAGATGCTTCACAACCCTTGCAGAATTCCTTCTCAGGTCAGGAGGCAATCTTCCAAAGTAGTGTTCCCTAACCTGGTGCGCCCTTGAAATGTTTGGACTACAACTTCCATTAGCTGCAGCCAGGGCAGCAAAGGGTACTACAGAAAGTCAATTAAACAGACTGTATACTGAAGTGCAGGAGGATTTAGTAACCTCCACAATCCACACAACAAGTGCCAGGTCCAGCCCTTTCCAGGGATGTTAGTCATCCCAATGCCTTTGGTTTGTGCTGCTAGGCCAAGCTAGGCGTTTTATAAAAAAGTTCATACACAAGTGCTATAAAGGGCCAAACCAGCTGGTCCAAATGACAGTCCTGTTAAACAAGACGTCAAAGAGGTGACCATTTAATGAACATACACATCTGTCTCTATTTTGGAAATGCAGCTTGCAAGATCTCAAAGGAAGACAACCTGTGTTCCAGCAGAGAGGAGGTGCCTTCCCTCTCTTCCTGCCTCCAGTGAGCCTCTGAAAAGCCCAGATGTTTCAGGTCTCTCAATTCTAAACAGCCACAGTGCCAAGTCCAAAGACATTTTTAGCCCTAAAAGGCAAGAAAGCAGAGGAAACATTAAAGACACAGTCTCCTGAGTAGTCCTGGTTTCGGCAGGGTGTGGAGGAACTCTCCTCCTGCAACACTCTTCACCAGCAAATTCAGAACAAGCAGATTTTATGCCAGAAATACAGCTGAATCCACAACAGCCAGCTAGCTGCCTGCTCTGGAGTGCTTGCTCTTGAGTCAAACAGCAGACAAGCCCACAGTCCAACTGCAGCATCCAATATACTCTTTACGGAAAGTTATGAAACTAATTTCAGCCTGGGAACACCCATCAGCTCACAATAAATTAAGACAGAGGGGGGGAAAGCAAACAGCAGGCAGCAAAAGACAACACAACTGTTTATGTCCGGTTAGTGGCAATTCAAAGGAGCCATAAATGTCTCATTCACTCCAAACTCTCTTCCAGAAAAGCTCATGAAAGCCCCATTAAACAGCAGCTAAGTATGCCACGCTCTTTCCAGGCCCGCCTGGGCACAATAGACAATGTGCGCAACTAACGGAAAACAGGCCGCGGCCACATTCGGAGACCGTGAAGCAGAATCATTGGCTTTGTTTCGAGGTGGAGGGTTTTGGCTCCAGCACAGACTTTCCCACCGTCTTTGCAAGAGGGAGGTGGAGTGTTTGCCCAGCTGCCTCCCCTTCTCCCTGGCTCTTGCTCCCAACCTTTTGGGTGATGCCAGCTTGCTTATGAGGACCACGCAGCCCCCACTGAGGGGCCCATTCAGCGCCTTCATAATGCAAGGAGAATGTCAGTTGCTTTAAGGAGGGCACGGGACACACTTGGAACCAAGCCCCTTCTCCTCTTGCAGAAGCACAAAGGCTTCCTCTTCTAGGAGCCCAAACAGGAGTGCTGCAGGGAAACCTCGCATCAAATCCTCCAGACTTTTAACCATGGAGTGTTAATGCTTTAATGGAGCTGCAAGGGTTCCAATGACAATTGAGAATTGTCCCAACCTTCTGCCTGTCCCATGTTGTTTTCTGAGATCAATATAGCACCCCTCTCCCATCTCCATAACCAACCATGCACCACTGGGGGTGTGGCGGTGGGATGTACCTATATCAGAGCACCGCAGCAATAAAACTGCTAGCACATTTGCAAAGCTAAGCAGGGTCTGTCTGGTATGGTTTTCATGTCTGAATTTCATCCCAGCAGACCTCAAAACAGCTTGTGAGGGGAAAGAAAGGTCCACACCCGGTGGATTTAAACTAATAATTTTTAAAACTAAGACCCAAAACACCAGGAGATTCTCCCCTTCTACCTTACATCTGTTTGGGCCCCCGGACTCTACATGACAACTTTCTGCAAAGTCTCAAGTCCTATCTATTGCTCTCAGCAGCCTCCCAGCTAGAAGACTAAGTGTGTGAAGAGGATACCCAAGCATCGTATAGTTATGGACCACCATTTCTACACCCACAGCCACCTTAATCAAGTTTTGGAAACCAGCTCTGCAGCCAAGCTGTAGCCACATCCCCCTATCTCTCCCCAGTGTGATACTAGGAGAGCTCAAGGTGGGCAAAGATGTTAGAAGGAAGCTTGACAGGAAGAACACTATGCCCACTCAGCGCCTGGCATTTGGCTGCTCTGCTAAATCACGCAGCTCGTGCCCAAGGGTGTATTAAAGGGTAATCCTCATGCAGCTGCTGGCTTGCCCTTCCTATCTATCTTGGCATTTAATGTCCCACGGGGCAGGCAGCGAGATATACATTCGACAGAGGCAAGCCAATGACAGAAGTCAGTATGTCAAAAAGGAAGAGTCAATGGGGGGAAAGGAAGCCTGATCTGGTTAACCTGAGCTTCACCAATCCCCAGCACACAGTTCTCTTTGGTCAAACAGCTTAGCAGCCAGGGCAAGGCTGGAGAGAGCCACAGCAGGGAGACCGAGTGTTTAATATTAGCCTCCTGGAGGCAGAGGGCTTATCCCAGGATTACACTCATCCCCCTCCACCTTTAATCTGCTCCTCTCCTTTTCTGAGGATGGGTGGCTGAATGCAAACTAGGGAACCTGGATGGGGGAGAGGGAAGAGGGAAGTCCATTTCCTCTGTGCACAATTCAAACTGAGTAGAAAGCAGTGCTGCCTCAGCAGTTAAAATGAGCTACACAGCTGGCTACCAGATGTGGACCAATTAGCACACTGGTCCAGAAGTTGCTTTCTAACAAGGTCACAAAGTTAAATGTTCCCCTCTACACCAAAGCTGAAATGCTCCATGCCAGAGCAAAGACTCCAGAGGCAGGCGACTGATAGTTTCAGGAAATGGTTGCAGGAACAGCTGACCAACTTTTCAAGCAGCAGCAAAAAATAGCCTGAGAAGGACATCCCATTGTGAAGTGCAATAGCTGAAAAGTGTTATTCCACCCACCCAGAGGGTGGGGGTGGGAAGGAACCTTGGGAATGAAAAGTGCAACCTGATTATTCCGTGCCAGAAGGCAAAATATGTAAATATCACAAGAGATTAAGAGCTGGGAGCTTAAAGTAGCCTCCAGAGAGTGGCTGTATTTAGGGTCAAGAGGCAAGGAGGGTTTGGAAAAATAACAAGACAAATACTCAAGCATGCTGGAGGGATGGCCAGAGGACACAGAGTTGGACTTCTGAAATCTAATTAACCCAGGATGTATTTGAGAAAGTTAGTGGAGAGCAAGGCAGTGCTGAGGAAGATGGAAAAGGCCCTGGAGGAAATTCTGAACAGGCTAAAGGTAGATCCAGGGTGCTGTTATTTGGTCTAACCAATGAAGCCTTAGTCCCAGCTAGTGCTCTGCCCAACCCAGCCCTTTGGTTCTATTTGCATAGGATGAAGACCAGATGCTTCTATGGAGCATAAAAGGGAGAAAGGAGCTGGAGGGGTTCTGGCAATAGCTTAGAACAGGGGTCAGCAACCTTTTTCAGTCATGGGCCAGTCCACCGTCCTTCAGACCATGTGGTGGGCCAGACTATATTTTGAAAAAAATATAAACGAATTCCTACGCCCCACAAATAACCCAGAGATGCATCTTTAAATAAAAGGACACATTCTACTCATGTAAAAACACGCTGATTCCCGGACCATCCGTGGGCCAGATTGAGAAGGCAATTGGGCTGCATCTGGCCCATGGGCCTTAGGTTGCCTACCCCGGCTTAGAAAAAGCCTCCATTGCTGATGCTGGATGCCAGACACTGGTCTGGGAGCCCTGGAGGTAATTTCTAAGTAGGGACAATAGCGAAGCCTCCCCATACCTGGTGCCTTCCAAATAGACTACAACTCCCAGCAGCCCCAGCATCATACGGTTATGATGGCTGAGGCTAAAGGGAATTGTAGTCCCAAAAAACTGGAGGGCGCCAGGTTGGAGATAGCTGGATGAGCTTTAGCTGAGGAAGCCACTTTTCTTTCCAAGTCAGTTCTGGGACAAGGACAGAAGCTGAGGGACTGTTTGTTCCAAGCTCCCCCACCCCAAAAAGATAACAGCCCATAACTAACCCTTCGCTCCCAGGAGAACGCTAAGCTCGACTCATATCCACTCATCAAGAGAGAAGGGAAAGCTGCATTTGACTCAGCAAAGGCCAAAGCAGCTGTTCAATCTGGCACCAGTAGGGCTAGGAGAGGAGAGCTGGGACACTGGTGGGTCAGGCTCCAACCTCACAACACTTTTTGGCACAAGAAGACAAAGCCCCATCTCACAATCTCCTGCAGTCGCAGCTAGAGCATCACTCCCACTTCAACCAGGCTTTATCCAACCATGTAAACACTGGTAGGCCAACCAACTTCCTTGTTGCAGGCACACCCTTCTTTTCTGAAATGGATTCTCAAATTTGGGATTGCCACAAGGTTAGAACTCTTGCCAGGTTTTTAGCTGTCCGGTCCCTCCTACATCCGGAGGTATTTTTAAATAGCTCTCAGGAGCTTCAAGTGTCACTTAAGGGTGACACAAAGTTCCTGGCCAAAGCAGTATCTATATGCTTCCTTTCTGGGAGGCAAAACCCGCTGAGAATCTCTGCCCCACAGGCTGAATGTGGCCCTCCATGTCTCTAGGTGGCCCTCAGGATTCTTCCTAGGTCATGCCCCCACACTAGCACTGCTCTGTGCCCTTAAGAGCCTTTGCCTGGCTGGAATCTGGACCTCAGGCTCCAAAAACTAAGCACTATCAGTGCTGGAAAGCAATGCAGATCCTTTTCATCTGGCTGGATACTGGTAGAGCTTGTGGGTTACAACCAGAAAGTAATTATATGTTTGTGGCCTAGGCTATAGCTCAGGCATAGGCAAACTTGGCCCTCCAGATGTTTTGGGACTACAACTCCCATCATCCCTAGCTAACAGGACCAGTGATGGGAATTGTAGTCTCAGACATCTGGAGGGCTGAGTTTGCCTATGCCTGCTGTAGCTGGTCCACTTCCCTTAGCCTACAGGAACTCTATCTCAGTCTCAGCCATTTGGCAGCATCAGCATAGACAGATTTTGCATGCCATGATTTTGGATAAGGTTTAAGATTTTCCTTTCTTCCTCCAATTTAATTTTAGCCTAGATGTTGTCAATTCTAATGAGGCTAAAATTAAGCAACAAGGAAAAGTCTCTGCTCGGAGAAGCCTTCTGAACATTTCCTGCAAAATTCTGCTTTTGCATATTCTCGGGGAAAGGAAACACACAGCATGGGGTATCTCTGGAAGAAACACAGCTTGTTCCAAGCCTACACACCTTTCAGCTGTGAAAATGGAAATGGCAGAAACACAGAAGTAGGAACGCAGAAGCAGCTGAGGCCCAGGACCAGCACCATAAATGGATGGTGATGAGGCCCAGGCAGAGCTTTGAACTGGGACCAGAGCTCTAATCTCCTTACAGCCTCATCAGAAGCCATGTTTACTATGGAGCATTGGAGCTGTAAACCCGAATACAAACCTTGGTTTCAGTTAGTGGTTTCTCTGGAGAGAGCTAAACCACAAGCCCAGGTTCAGATGACACTGAAGTCAAACTGTGGCTCATCTTAGCACAGCAGCAAAACGACCAGACAGAAGCAAAATGATCGTAGGCTCCTCTCTGAAAGCCCATGCTTTGTTCATTTGCACTAAGCCATGTTTGAGATAGTGTTATGTACAAACAGGATCAATGAGGTCCCTTCTATATATTTAAAGCAATATTATACCATTTTAAGCAGTCATAGCTTCCTCCAGAGAATCCTGGAAACTGTAGCTTGTTAAGAGCGTTGAGAGTTGGTAGGAGACCCCTATTCGCCTCACAGAGCTACGGTTGTCAAACGTTGCCTGAGAAGAGGGATTGTTAAACCACCCTGAGAACCACAAAAACAACAATATAGAACAAGTAGCAAAGCAAAATATCAAGAAATCAGAATTTTAGGCAACCCAGCAGCAATCAGTTAAAACCATAAGCCTGGGAGAAAAACTGATGCGTTTTAATCTGGTGCTTAACAATAGATAGCGTAGGGGCAGCTGGATGTATATGGGGAAGGAATTTCACATCTGCTGTGCCACAACGCAAAAGGCCCTGCTCCTCTAAAGGGACACATGTGGCCTGCTCACCTCCTTCACAAACCTGCAACGTAGGTTAGGCTGAGGTCACCCATGGAGATTCAGGCATGAGAGGGAATGTAAAACTGGCTTTGCTCAGCCCAGGATGGACACCCAATCCCAGTGACATTTGCTAACCAACCCACACTAGTATACGTACTGTATATTCTGACCTCCATTGTGTGGTCTGAGGTCCCAGCCACAGACCAAACAAAAGGCGCAGATGTACAGGGGCTGGATACAAGAAGTAAAACACACACCCTCCCCCACTGCTGAGAACCAAAGCTTGGGAGCAACACTCTCCTCCCACCAGTTTTTCCTTAACGAAGGGCACTTAAAAACACGACTGTTTACACTGGCACAGAAGGTGGCAGCAGCACTTCCCACTGACTGGCACAGTCAGTCATCTGCAAACCTTCTCCCCCTCCACTTCACATTTCCAAAATACACATTCCAAGTGACAGAATCACACCCCGGCATAAGCAGGGAGCCTGTGCTGTCATTTCTGCTTAACCACTAAGGCAGCATAATGATTAAAGACACTTTAAAAATATCCCCAAGTTTTTGTAACTATGCACTCAATCGACTTCCCCAAGAGCTCCCCCCCCCCGAAAGAACTTATCCCGAGGTTAAATTAACTGTACTATCGCATCAAAAAAGCACATAAATGACAGCCTGTCTACAGGTCCGACAAACCAGGCAGCTAAGATGATTATGGACAGGCATTCTCAACTGATGCTGCTTTCCAAGCAAGCCTCTTGCAGAATTTGGCTATACTGCTTGCCAGCTGGAAGTCCACCATCTCTTCCCTTCAAGTTTTAAAAGCCTAGTTGCCCTGCATTCCTATGAAATCCAACCATTACTGTGCACTCACATTTCCTTCACACTGTCTTCCTAGAGTTAGCACACAGGCAAATTAATGGAGCCACAACACTTGAAGAAATGACCAGTTGCCTATTAAGTAAAAGTGACTTTTAAAATGTTGTTTTTAATTGCTGCTCTGCATTGAAAACTTTCATGTAACTATAGGCTGACTTTGGTAAACTAGCATAAAAATCCTTTTGACAAATCATGTTTATAGAAAACTTACAGCGTTAAAGTTAAAATAATCCACTACAATTTCTTTTAAAAGTTAAATTAATTCACCATCACCATTTGCTAATTTGCTTTTGTAATTAAGTATCAGACTGGCTCTATTGCTTTTGTTCTATTAAAGTTATGCTTTAGAAATACTTGATGCATATTCGACTAGTTAACTGCCCAACCTTAATCATTATGAACTGTTAACTTCCATGACGCTGCTGCCTCCCATGCTTCAGTTTCCAGTGACTGACCTCTTGGGCCACACTAATCCAAAAGTTTTCCAATAGTGCGTCATGTGCTAGTGTCAAGGGCAAAAAAAGGAAAGTGGGGACAAGTAGACCAGGGTTTTGCTATTTTATTTTAGCTCCTAACCAAATAGTCAAACAACCCCCAGGACCACACACAGTGCTCCAGGCTTTGCAAAGCAGCTCCACCCTTACTGGTTATGACTCCTGCAGAACCAGACCTGCAAACTGTTTCCACGCCTAGGGACCAAGTCTGGGCTCATGAATATAAAAGCGAGTGTCAACGGATCAGTCCAAACAAGCCCATCCCACACTGAGAAAACACCTGCTTACACCAAGGGGCTTGCCAACGGAGAGAATTGGATCATTTTGATGTCGGGACCAAGACAGATGCACCCAGGGACAATGTTCGCAGGAAGTTGAGGCATGAAAAGCAACATTGCCTGGGCAAAGTTACCCGCGAAGGCTAGACTTGGAGAGTAGAGCACACAGTGGAGCTTGGGTGAGGGAAGAGTGAGCAGTGCAGGAAACGATTCTGGACAAGCTCCCCAGGAAGAATAGAAAAACTTTACTCCCAGGAAATCAGCTGTTCCCATCCACACCAAGTCTCAGACCCCCCCCCTTTTAAAATGCTTGCACCCTGCCCCTTCAAGCAACTTAAAGAGTTCAGAATTGTGCCCATTTTGTGCTCCCAAGAACCCTGCGAGGTAGGCGCCAAATTTAAGCGAAAGCACAGGTACTTCCCCAAGCGAGCTTCGAGGGCTCACTAACCACCCGCCCCCCGCCTTGTTTATTTTGGGTCCCATCCGCGGCCTCGAGGAACAGGAAGCAGCGGGTGGCACCAAAAGCAGCGGCAGCGGCGCCACCCCCTGAGCGCGTGCAGAGCGCATCCCACCAGAATCCCTCGCCTACCTTCCAGGAGGACCTCCCTGCCGGCCCGCTTGAGCGCCTGCACGGCCTGATCGTGGGTGGCGTCGCGGAGGTCGGTGCCGTTGACGGAGAGAATGGCGTCTCCCAGGCGGAGGGCGCCGCAGCGCTCGGCGGCCAGCCCCGGGAAGATGCGCGAGATGA
Source organism: Podarcis raffonei (assembly GCF_027172205.1). Classification (NCBI taxonomy): domain Eukaryota; kingdom Metazoa; phylum Chordata; class Lepidosauria; order Squamata; family Lacertidae; genus Podarcis; species Podarcis raffonei. The sequence continues at coordinate 48,766,816 of NC_070609.1, forward strand.
GGACGGGCATGCGGTTCTCGCGGCCGCCCTTGATGCTAATGCCCAGCCCGCCTGCCTCTGCCTTCACTACCCGCACCCGGCGCACCCCGCTCGGAGGGGAGCCCGGAGGCGACGAGGAGGAGCAGGACGCGCCACCGGGCAGCCCCGGCGGAGGGGAGAAGGGCCGGCCGGGAGGCGAGGAAGGCGGGTGGCCGGACGCCGAGGGGGGCATCTCCGGGCTGCCGCTGCCCGCTGCGCTCCGCCCGCCCGGGCTGCCCGCGGGGCTCCGCGCTCGGGATGCTGCCGCTGCTGCAGCCGCGACGGGGCTCCCCCACTCGGCGCCGTTGGGCAGCCCGTTGACGGGCTCCGGGTCGGAGCTGAGCACCAGCGCCTCCCCGCTCAGCTCGGCAAGCGCCCGCACCCAGCGCTCGCGCACCAGCACCTCCACCAGCCCCGCCTTGCAGGCGCGCGTCCACACTGCCATGGCCGGACCGGAGTCGCGCCGGACTCACGCCGGAGCAGCAGCGGCTGGAAGAGCCGCAACTCCAGCAGTGAGGAGGAGGAGGAGGAGAATGGGCCGCGCGCGCCCGCCGCCCGCCCCCTATAAGGAGGCGGATTGGGAACCCCGGGAGACCCCGCCTCTCCCCGCCCAAAGGGGCGAGGCCGGGCGGTGTGAGCGCGGCTGCGGCAAAGCGGATTTGGTGGAAGCGGGAGGCGGAGCTCCGCCCCCCCTCCACACACACCATAGAGATAAATAAAAAGTTAGAGTGACGACACCCCTGGTCGGGATAGGGGAATATCGGGGTTCGCATTTAGAGAAGAGACTTTTTTAAAGTTCAGTTAAAAATTAAGGACGAAATCCAGTAGCTCGACAAAACAACAGCAGCAGCAAAACCATAACCTTTTAGTTTTAAAACATAAAAAGCCCTACCAGTGACATAGTCCTAAAGTAAGTCCAGCTCTATATTAATAGTGGCACCATGTATTATAAACACCGCATTGTAGGTTGGCGGGTGCATGTATCGGATACGACAGCCCCGCAGTGTAGTCTAGAGAAAAGACTGCAGATTAGAGGTGAAGGCGAGTTGAGGTTAGTTCGGATTTTTGGCCAGAACTCTCCATTGCTGGGGGACTCCTTGATTTGCTGCTCCTGGACTAAAGTCGTGGTTTTCTACATGGCTCTCACTTCAGGTGGGGGAGACAAACTTCCTAAAAGTTCCGGAAGCGAAGACCTGTGTTTCCTTCTACCTCGAAGTCTAAGCCGATTTTTCAGCCACGGAGAAATAGAGGGCGTGGCCCGGACCCAAACTCCAAGGAGAGTGACGTCGGGTGGCTGCGCCCGCCTGGCGCTTGGCGGGGGGGGGGAGTAGGGAGGATGCGGAGGAGTGAGTAGTTCGTCGACGATTGCTCTGGATTTAGTTACTCCGAATTAATACGAAGCTAATCCTGGCCATCCTGCGCAGGCGAGGAAAATATTTGTCTCACCCTCCATTCACTTTCCAATGCTCACTTTCAGGTGCAGTGAGTTTTTCCGATCCGTTGTTGTCCCGCGCGGAAAGCTGCCCCTCAGCGTCAGTGCATCAGCTTTGCATGCAGAAGGCTCCAGGTTCAGTCCCTGGAAACTCCTGTCCGGGCTGCAAAAGCCTTCTGCACAGGTACTAGCCAACATAGTTGGGCATTCCAAATGCGTTTGGACTACAAATCCCATCAGTCCCAAACAAAAGTCAGGAATGATGGGAGCTGCAGTCCAATTATGTGTGGTGGGCACCACTTTGGTTACTCCTGGACTGTAGATAATGCTGTGAGATCGTCTTACCCCATATATGCCCTCTAAATTCCTTTTACCTTCAAAACTGGCTCTGTTACCAGTACCTCATAATATCTGTTCTGCATCTGTAATAAATCAGTCTTTAGCGTGGCTGCACCTACACTTTGGAACTCCCTGCCTATTGACACCAGGCAGGCACCTTCACTATATTTTTTTGGGGGGGGCCTGCTAAAAACATGTTTGTTTAACTTCCGGGGTGGCGCCTTCGGTAATGGCTGCCTCCTTCTGAACTGGAGGGACCAGCTCCGCGTGAAACGGGTCGTATCCGCTGCGGCGAAGCGGGGACCCTCTTAAAAATCACAGGCGGATGAAGCCTGGGACCATGGGACTCGGCAGGCACCTTAGCGCCCCCCCAACCCACTAAGGAACCCGCCAACGGGCTCCGAAGTGAAGAGGGGGAAGCGGCGCGGTGCTGAGAGTCACCGGCTATTTCCGTGGAGCGAAGCCGCATTGCTGTTGCCGGAGAGCGCTGCCTTTTTCCTGGAACAATTGGGACTTTAAAACAACAACCCGTGAGTAGTACGGAAATTGGATCTTTTAAATATTCTTAAATTCGGCACTGGTCGGGGAAGGTCCAAACAGGAAGTCTGCCTCCCCTTTCTGTAAATATTTTAAAGCAAAGAACCTCCAACTAAGGTCGTGGAGAACTTTACTTTTTATAAAAGATTTTAATTCCACCGATTGAGATTACAAGAGAACTTATTTGGAAGCAGGGGAACCTGCGGGAGAAGAGCTAAATTTAAAAACTGACGTGCCACCCCCCCCCCCGACCCGGGAGTGGTCTGTGAGAGCCAGCTGAGGAGTAATTGAACAATTTGACAGCTATCGAGTTAGCTGTCAAGATACAAAAAGAGGACTTTGTCTCTGCTGCTTATATTGGTTACAAATTTATGTTTTAAAAGAAGGAAGGATTGCTACAATTTAACGTATGGAACCTTTGGTTTTGTGCTGAAAGGAGTAAAAAGAAACTTAAATTCCCCTAGAGGGAGTTTTGGGACATTGCATTAAGAACCAGCTGAGAAATTGTTTTCTGACCTTGATATGTTTAAGAATGGCAGTTGGCGAAGAAATACAGTCTGAACTGAACAAGACTTTCTTTCTCTTGGGAAAGCTGCAAGGTCAAATAGGTGTTTTGACTACAAATGTTACAACTTTGGGCACAAGAGCCAGTACTAGTAATGAACTTGATAAGAACTTGGTACAGGAATTCTACTTAACTGAACAAACAGAGGAAATTGGGAAGGAGAATAATGTTGCCTTTGAAGAGAAAAAAGGGGGGACCCAACCCTGCAGAAGCAAAAAGTGAGCTGTAACCTGAGGCTGGACACGATGGTAACAAGAAGAAACAAACCTTTGAAGATGGAAGCCTGGCCTGAATTGGAAAATGAAAGATGGAGAGATCTCCTTATCTGGGGATCATATGACACTTGGATTATAAATTTGACTCAGTTGGAAGTTGGAGCTATAGGGACATTTGGAATCCTAAGGAGAATGAAACAAGATGTGGAATACCCTATAGGCCTTATTTTCAAGTACGTAGGCCTGGCTGGAAGAAACCTGGATGCTGCAGGGCGGGAGTCCCATCGAGATTTGGTCTTGAATATTAAAGACTATCAAAGAGACTGGCAGAGGGGCCATGAGAGAGACTTAAGAGCCTCGGACATTAGATCACCGGGTTGAGGGTTTTATTTTGAGATCTGTTGGGGACTGAAACCGGGAAGGGGGGTGGGTGGAATGAAAAATGGGAATTTAAAATGTACATAATACAAGTTGCTCTTTTGTTTAATTTTTTTTGTCTTATTTTTAGGAGAATTGGAAATTTGTGGAAGGGAACTTTCTTTCGACCTTAGGGAAATGTTTTAAGAATAAGTACCGTTATATAGATTTGGACGAGAATTAAGTCTGGATAAAGTAAAAAAGTGGCTTATATAAAGAAAAAATATGGTAAAATTAAGGTCTTTGTGATAAGGACTTGTTGAACTAACAATTTGAACTGGAACATAAGGATTTGTTGAATTAATAATTGGAATTGAAATACATAAAAGGGAGGTATGAGGAGGTCGAGGAAACTTGTTAATGAAAAATAAGCATTAGAAATTTTGTGTGTTTTTAATTTTTTATTCTTGTATTTTTGTTATTTCTTTTTTCTTTTTTTCCCTTTCTTTTTGATTCCTTTTTTGTATTAATATTGAAAATTCTAATAAATAGCTTATAAAAAAATAAAAAATAAAAGCATGTTTGTTTAGACAAGCCCACCCAGATGATGAAAAGCTGGTGTGTTTTTAGTTTATTGCTGGTTTTAATTTTTTGAATTTTTAAATTGCTTTTACTAATAATCTTACTGTTTTATTCTTTCTGTAAACCTAATTGAGGTTTTCTACAATCAAGCGGTATATAAATTAAATGAAATGAAATGAAATGAAATAAATGCTGCACACTGCAGCTCATCATTTTAGGGGAGCAGCGAGTAAAAAAAGGAATAAAGATACAGTACTAAAAAGTTGAAGTTCTTTCGTTTTAAAAAATAATGAGACTAACAGGAGGACTTGAGAGCAATTTCATCAGAGAAGTTAAATTGCAAAAGAAAGAAAACCCTCAAAGAAAGGCTTCTGGCAACATTACCATGAAGAGGGAGCCAAAGGGTTAAGTCAGCAGCCTTTTTTCACTCAAGGGCAAAGGCAGCAGATCCCTCCAGCCACCCAGCTCCTAGCAAGGTGCCTGCCATGTCCTCTCACATGCCACTAACAGCACATCCATTTGCAGATGTGTAATTCAACTGTCAACTTTACATTGCTATAGCTGCATTTAAGAAGTGCTAGATCACCAAGTAGGCAGATTAAGCCATGTTTAGAGCACCAGCAAAGCAGGGGCAACCCCTCCAAAATGAGTTTAATGACATTTGATATTTCAAAAAAGCATTGAAGTAGAAATCACGGGGGAAATCAGAACTTTGTGAGGCTTCCTTACCCTCCACTGCATGCTCCTCTCCCATTTTTCTGTTCTCTCTTTACTACTTATCTCCAGGGGTGAATGGGGTATTAGGAGAGGGGTAATACCTCTGGTGGGGGACAAGTCATGCTCCTTCTGGGGTAGTTTGCCCACTTTTGGTCCCCACCTTGCACTCAGCTCTCACCTGTGGCTCCTAGAAGCTGTCAACATGTGACAGTGGCCACACCATGGGAAACAGCTTCAACTGGCCAGCTAAACCAGGTGAGGGTAGCCAATGGGTCTCAAACCCTCAGTGAATTAGGCTCTTCCCGTGTGCAAAAGTGAGCAGATGAGACCAATTGTAGACACAATGGTCAAGAAGGCAGTTTCTGCATGGGCTGTAGAGGGGAGGGGCAGATGGGGCTCATCAGCTTGGGAAGGTGGTCCATCAAGAGGGGAAATCCAGTGCTCAGTGCCCACCCACTGATCAAGGGTGCAAGCAACAGGACTGGCCACTAACTATGAAAAGAATGGCCTGGAATCATAAAGAGACTGTCTGAATTAAACAACTGGATTGAGCCTGCTGTGGTGGGAACTATTCCAGGTTAGAGACCACTACATTAAAAGCTTTGTGAGCCTGTGACCTGGTGTAGTGGTTAAGAGTGGTAGACTCGTAATCTGGGAAACCGGGTTCGCGTCTCCGCTCCTCCACACGCAGCTGCTGGGTGGTGACCTTGGGCCAGTCACACTTATCTGAAGTCTCTCAGCCCCACTCACCTCACAGAGTGTTTGTTGTGGGGGAGGATGGGAAAGGAGAATGTTAGCCGCTTTGAGACTCCTTCGGGTAGTGATAAAGCGGGATATCAAATCCAAACTCTTCTTCTTCTCTACTGGAATACTAAACAGGGCTGAAGTTTAGGCCGGCTTCCCACATCCTGGTGCCTTCAGATTTATGGGACTACAACTCCCATCAGCCCTAGCCAGTGGTAGACCCAAACATCTGGAGGGCACCAGGTTGGGGAATCCTGGCCTGCTCTGCTCCCTCCAGGGACTTGTTAAATCCCCAGTGGGAGCTGCTCCACATGGGCACAAGTCTTTTGTCAGGTTGTATTTCCTTCAGAGCAATTTCAACTTGCATCACCCCCGTTTCGCTTGAGGAAAAGGCAGCCTGGATTAAAAGAGGATTTTGCAAGCTTATTACACAGGCCCAATAAGGCAGACCTGCAGCTAAGATTTCTAGCAGGTTGAGACAGACGGATTTGGTTCAACTGCAGCCCCAAGTGCTTGGCGTTAATTTGGCTGTAGGTTCCCACGAAGGGAGCGAAGCCCTCGCGTGGCCCAGAGTCCTTCTTGATGTCGAGGCTTTGCGCTGATCCTTGGGCTGTGGAAGGCTATTTTTGACATGAGCAGACGTAATCAGCAGTGATCCCGGACTCCTGAGGACATCTCTGTTAAGGAATAAACTCTTTGCGGCTCCAGCACCTTGGGGACAGGAAGGGATGTCCGTTGCAGGAATAGCCAAATCTTCTGCCTTGCCCGAGTTAAGCTAAGCAGCCTGCCTCCACCTGCTCCTTCGAGTCTGGGTGGAACAAACAGTGCCAAGTCTTAAGTCAGAACACAACTTCGGCATGAGGCAGAGCTCTGTAGGGGGCCCAGTGTTCAACGGTCGAATATACATTCAATATTGGCACCTGCACCTGGAATATTTGAAGAAAGCAAATAACCCTGGACCTGCTGAGATAACAAGGCATGGCTTCCAAACAGTGTAAAAGCCACACAATGTCTCTTGTTAAGCAAAATGGCTATCTCAGTGAAGATTTAGACTTTACATGGTCCAGTCTGGGCTTAAGGCCCACCCTCTGCCACAGCATTGGGTAAGTTGTACTCTCAAAGCTTCAAGTCCCCCATCTATAAAATGGGAACAAGACCAACTTGTTTCAAAAGGGCTTTCATCGGGAGAGTCAAGCACAACAGACCATAAATGATTTTGTAAATTTGTTACAGAAGCTGCTCTAATAGACCTTTGTATTGGCCTCATTTTTATTAACTAGGCCTTCCCCCCATTATTTGAAACCCCCCCACATATTTGTGAACGTATGGAATTGTCTTTATTTAAAATAATAATTTCTGAATTGTAATGTTCTTGTGTTAAGAGAACAAACAATTCAGTATCTAATAAGCATGGTTTGTTTTCTTCAAAATGGCCACTGGATTTAAAAACAAACAAACGGGCTCAATCTATGCAATAAATCTATACAACAATAACTACAGTGCCATGACTACAAGACCGTCATCTGACACACAGAAAAGAACATGAAGGAAAACAGGCGAGGGAGGAAAGCTCACAGCTGGAAGAGAGACGGCACTCGAGTCAGGCCCATCTTCAGTCAGATTTATTTTGATTATTTCAATTACAGCGAAGGACACAGCAGGCTATCAGTCCAACAGCTTCACCCAGCAGCATAATGCTACTCTCTCCTCACCCTCACCCTGAAACTAAAAACATATCATTTCAGCCCTGTAGCCACTTCCTTCTCACCCCCTCAGGAATTCTGGAAACCTAGGACCATCACCGCCCCCACTTCGGGGGAAACACAGACGTCAAGGTCAGGCAAAGCATTGTTCTTCCCCACTGGCTGGACTCATGGTTTCTGCTTGATGGGGCTGAAACCAGTTTGCCTAGTCTGGGAGAGTACTAGAATTTGCTGCCACCATAGCCATTTGGAGGAGCAGAGACAGGCACATGGTAGACCGAGACTAGGGAGGACACCTGCAAGAACACTCGCTCTAATACATGCTCAGCCTGTGCAGCAGCCAAGAAATTGAGTGGAAAAAGTTAGCAAGTCCCCCATTTCAAATCTTGCCACGGCGGTGCTAGACTGGCCTCCTCTGTCTCACCTTCAGCGATACTGACCCACCTTCCAAGGGGCATTGTGTAACGTGGTTGAAGCACTTTGAACACTCAAAAGCCCTGTACAAATGCCAAGTACTCTCTTTTATTATTAAAAAGGGACAAACAAAGGCACCGGCAGACGAGTCTCTTCCATAGCAGCCTGGCCCCTTCTGCTGACTTCCACCCATTCAGGTTCAAAGCTACTTGTGGAGTCTTTGCTGGTATCTTGGAGGTTAATCATTGACTGAGAAGAACATTCTCAGTCTAGATCCCAAGGTCAAAGCCAACTTTGTCAGCCTGATAACGCTGCGGAGGAAAGGAGCGAGCTCAAGGGCCCAGAGGAGGGGAGGAGGAAGGAGGCATGGGAGTTGGCCGGGTTCCCAAGACCTGCTGGTTGTCTCTCCAGTCATTCACTTGCTTTGGATCAGAAGGGAGGAGGAGGAGGAGGAGGAGAGGGGATGCTTTCAGCCCACCTGAGCTGTTGCTTCCCTGGACTATCGCAGTTGGGAGGGCAACACTGCCGCCTTGCAGGTTTTCGCTCTTTTCCTGCTTGACAGTCCTTGCATGGAACAGCCACAGCCATGGCAGGGCTGGGACAGGTGCTTTTACGTGCCAAACTTCTTTAGATAGACAGGCGGGGGCAGCTGTGCCTTGATGTCTGCCAGAGACCGCTCCACCACCACCAGGCAATTCTTATCCAACAGGTCCACAAACAGCAACGGCTGCCAGGGGGAAGAAGAAATGAGGAGAGTTAGAATAAGCAGAGGTTGGCAGTTGGCAACCTTTGGACAGAATTGGTTCAAGGTAGGGTGTCATCTTGTGCCCAACACATGTTGCCTGTGGACATGCAATTATTTTCATGCTACAAAATATCAGCTGCCCAGATAGGCCAGCAGCAAAAGCCCTTCTCACAGCCATTCCAGGACACTCGCATCAATACCTAAAGAGAGCCCTGTTGAATCAGACCAAGGGAAGCCATCTACTCTGGCATCCTATAGCCTACAGCGGTCAATCAAATGCCTCTCAGCTTCTCTGTTGATACTCCCTGGTGTTAAGCAACAAGCTGCCTCTGAACAGGAAGGATGGTGCTTTTAGTAGCCACTGGGAGACTTCTCCCCCTTGTGTTGGAGATAGAGTCTTGCCACACTCACCCTTTTTGCCTCTGCCACCCTTGTTCAATAAATCAAAGGCAGTGGGCTTACGATGCCTGTTGTTTCCGGCATTTATTGCTCTCTCATTGTGCTCAGTCTAATGTGGGACTGACACACCCCTCCTTGTGCCGTGTGGCTACTTGGGATTTGAAAAATAGGCCGGCAGGCTTAACAGCAGCCCTGCACCTTATGGGACACCTGGATTTTCTAGCAACAAACAGCTCTGCGGCCTTGGCAATGAAGCTGTACTTCCCTGCCACAGATGCACCTCTCTCTGGCACCAGCTTCATTGCCAAGCCAACCGGAGCATGGCTTGGAGTAGTGATGGCCCCAACGTGCCTGGCTTTAAAAGAGAAGTAGGCAAATTCATGGAAGAGAATAAGGCTATGTTCACTGTCAGAGGCAATATCCTTCTGAATAATGTGAGGAATATAATTGATATTTTGGAAAAACTAGAAGTGAACATAAACACTAAAGCAGTTTTGATATTTGTGGACGCGGAGAAAGCCTTTGACAATATTTTTTGGAGTTTTATGAAAAAGAATCTCCTGGGGATGGGGGTAGGCCAATGTTTTGAAAATGGTATAGGTGCAATATATTCTGAGCAAAAAGCTAAGTTAATTGTAAATAATGTGGTGACGGAAGAATTTAAGATAGAAAAAGGGACACGTCAGGGGTGCCCAATCTCCCCATTGCTTTTTATATCAGTCCTGGAGGTCTTGGTGAATATGATCAGAAGGGACCGGATGGTTAAAGGTATACAGGTCGGAGCCAAACAGTATAAATTGAGAGCATTTGCAGATGATCTAGTACTAACATTACAAGAGCCAGAATCTACTACCAAAAGGGTTTTAGACTTAATTCAAGAATGTGGTCAAGTAGCAGGATTTAAACTGAACAAGTCAAAAACTAAGGTTCTGGAGAAAAATTTAACAGCAATTGAAAAAGAGAGGTTTCAGAATGAGACAGGTTTGACTGTGGTTAAGAAAGTGAAATATTTGGGGATTAATATGACAGCTAAAAATGTGAATTTATTTAAAGATAATTATGAGAAATGTTGGACAGAAGTAAAATAAGATTTAGAAATTTGGTCAAATTTGAAGCTTTCCTTGTTTGGTCGAATTGCGGTTATAAAGATGAATGTATTGCCTAGAATGTTGTTTTTGTTTCAAACATTGCAAATTGTGGACAAGATGGACTGTTTCAAGAAGTGGCAGAAAGATATCTCTAGATTTGTCTGGCAGGGCAAGAAGCCCAGAATAAAATTTAAGATTTTAACTGATGTAAAGGAAAGGGGGGGATTTGCCCTGCCAGACTTTAAACTTTATTATGAATCAGCAGCATTCTGCTGGTTGAAAGACTGGCTGCTACTTGAGAATACAGATATTTTGGATTTAGAAGGTTTTAACAATATTTTTGGGTGGCATGCATATCTGTGGTATGACAAGGTCAAAGCTCACAAAGCATTTAAAAACCATATTGTCAGGAAAGCATTGTTTAATGTCTGGATCAAATATAAAGACTTGCTGGAAAATAAAACCCCAAGGTGGTTGTCGCCAATGGAGGCAAAGGCTGTGAAAAGACTCAATATGGAGTCTAAATGGCCGAAATATAGGGAAATATTGGAACAAGAAGGAGACAAATTGAAATTGCAGAGTTTTGAGAAATTAAAGGATAAAGTGCGAGACTGGCTTCATTACTATCAGATAATGGAGGCTTATAAATTGGACAGGAAAATTGGCTTCCAGGTGGAAAAATCAAAATTGGAAACAGAATTGTTAGAACCAAAAACTAAGAATTTGTCAAAGATGTATAACTTGCTGTTGAAATGGAATACGCAAGATGAAATGGTTAAATCAGATATGATTAAGTGGGCACAAGATATTGGTCATAACATTATGTTTGCTGACTGGGAACAGTTGTGGATCACCGGTATGAAATTCATGGCATGTAATGCCTTAAGGGAGAATATTATGAAAATGATATATAGGTGGTACATGACCCCAGTCAAGCTTGCAAAAATTTATCACTTGCCTGACAATAAATGTTGGAAATGTAAAGAAAATGAAGGTACATTCTTTCACCTTTGGTGGACATGCCCAAGGATTAAGGCTTTCTGGGAAATGATCTATAATGAATTGAAAAAGGTATTTAAGTATACCTTTCTGAAGAAACCAGAAGCCTTTCTCCTGGGCATGGTCGGCCAATTAGTGTCAAAGAAGGACAGAACATTCTTTATGTATGCAACAACAGCAGCAAGTATACTCATCGCAAAGTATTGGAAGACACAAGATCTACCCACTCTGGAAGAATGGCAGATGAAGGTGATAGACTATATGGGACTGGCAGAAATGACTGGCAGAATCCGAGACCAGGAAATAGAGACGGCGGAAGAAGATAGGAAGAAATTTAAGGACTATCTTGGGAAATACTACAAAATTAGTGAATGTTAGAATGATATTGGTTAGAAATTAAGTGGTTTTCAGCTGTAATGATTAAGAAAATTGGGGGGGGGGAGAAAGAAAGGTTGAAAATTAAGTGAAAATCAATGGTGAGGATTTGCTGAATTAATAATTTGAATTGGAATACAAAAAGGGGAGGTATGAGGAGGTCTGGGAAGTAAGTTAAAAGAAAATAAGTGAATGGAATTTTATGTGTTTTTAAATTGTTTTTAATTTTGTATTTTTGTAATTTTTTTCTTTTGTTTGTGTTTTTTTATTATTGTTTTTGTATAACCTTTGAAATGTTAATAAATATATTATAAATATATATATATATATATATCCTTCTGAATAATGCCTGCTGCTGGGAACCACAAGGGGAGAGGGCTGCTGTTGCACTCAGGTCCTGCTTGTGGGCTTCCCTTTGGAGCAACTAGTTGGCCGCTGTGGAAACAGGACAATGGGCTAAATGGTCTCCTTTGGTCTGGTCCAGCAGGGCTGTTTTGAGGCTCGAAGCACTCTGCTTCTGGTCAGGCCAGGGTTAGCCTTCAACCATGCCAGCACCCTGGTCAGGGCATTGCTGGTACTCCCCAAACGTTTCTCCATGGATTTGTAAAACCCACTTTCAGAGTCCTCTCAGCCAGCTCCAGACCTGATGGCAGCTCCCTGCATCCCTGAACCATGCACTGTGTTGGGGGGGGGAGTGTTTCGTTTTGCCTCTCCTGGGTCCAGTGGGGTGGGGTGCAGATGCACAAAGACGAACCTGGTATTTTCTGCAGAACTTGAAGAGCCTGGAGCCACAGGGAGCAACCTTGGAGAACTGTGCATGGGACTGCTGATCATTCAAGAAGGCAGAGTCATCAGGCTGCGACTGGAGAGAGAAAAGGCAATGTTACTGAGGGCACAGGGAAGCTGTGGTTGTCAGCTTCACAGATGTTTCAGATCATATCCCGTTTCACAAAGCTGTGGAGAACAAGCAGTGCAGCTAATTTGCCTCGGAGCTGTGTTGCACTCTCTGCCAGGACAAAAATGACCCAGCTAAGTCCCCCTGCTGGAAGCAGCCTCCAGGTCTACCTATTGTATTATGAGCTGGAGCAATCTGTAATCATCTCCAGACTCCCGGAGCCTTTCTTAGACATGTCAGCCAGCTTTGCGCCCCCACCTCCCCCCAAACTTCCATGATTGTAACCTACAGAAGTCTCCCTACCAGGACAAAATGGATGTGCCATCACTGACCCAGAGGTGATGTTTGAACCTGTGATGGTCCCTTATTCTAACTGATGGTCCACCTGTCTATTATGATTGGCAGCAGCTCTCCAGGGCATACAGAATCATAAAAGTTGTAAGGGAGCTCAAAAGGTCATCGTCCAACCCTCTGAGGATGCAGGAAAGCCATGCCCGTGGCATCCTTGACAGGTTTCCATCCAGCCTCTGCATAAAAACCTGTAATGAAGGAGAGCCTGCTACCTCCCTGCTGGTTCCAAACAGCTCTAACTGGGTGGTATTCAACTCATGAGTAGACATACCTAGATTAGTCATGTCCATTAACTTAGTGTACCTATGAGTAGGACTAATGTTTTAATACCACCCACTGCTAGGATGCCCTTCCTAACATTTAGCTGAAAGAACATCAACACCATACCCTTCAAGCACATTTAAACCATGTGGATCCCCCCTCCCCAAGAATCCTGGGAACTGTAGTTTGTGAAGATTGCTGGGAATTGTTGGTCTGCGAGCAGAAAATTAAAAATATTTGCGGGAAGCCATGTATGGTGTGGATGTGACCTAAATCCTCTTCCTTGACATTTGAACCCACTGGTTTGATGGATCACCTACTCTGAATGGAAAATCTTCCCCACTCTACACCAGCCCTTCCCAGCGCTTTCCTCAAAGGACTTTCTCCAGGCCCCTCGCCACTTTCACCACTCTCCTCTGTCACATTCCATCTTTCTGTAGCAAATTGTGGTGTCCAAGAATGGGACACAGCGACTCCAGGTGAGGCCCGACCAAAGCAAGACCTCTCAGTACCTGCCACCTGATCCTCTTGTAATGCAAAGCACGTGCTCTGCCACTGAGCTTTTGGGCATTCCTCACCCTGGTACCCTTGCAGACAAGTCTAGGAATGGGCTGGATGTGACCAGTGGCTCAGACAACAGCAGGTGCTGTGCACCCTTGTGTGGCAAACTGCCAATGGTCTGGTGCTGGAACCTTCCTCACCGTGGACCTATCCAGGATGCAGAACATGAGTGTGTCATGCAGCAGAATGTGGGAGGCCTGCTGGGGGCTGAAGGCAATGTGGGTGATGGGTGTCTCCCGCTTCAGCCAATGCTTGGGCAACCCGAGCTTCTGTATCTTCCGGCTCCAGGGGGTGTATTCTTTGTTGGTGATGCTGAACTCAAACATCTGGGAAAGAGGAAGACAAACAACAGAGGGCTGGAGCAGCAGCTCTGTTAAGCAGGGGCTCAGCCCCATAAAGCACGACATCAGGCTTCACCAGTTGGTGCCTTGCAGAGATTTTGGGGTACAACCCCCATCCGCCCCAGGCAGCATGGCCACAAGATGCTGGAGCTGCTGGGAGCCCAGCTGTGCTGCCTTGGGCTGATGGGAACTGTAGTTTAAAACTTCTGGTTGGCAAAGGTTACTCTAGAGATGGATCATAGAAAAAACAAAAGTGAATCGCCCCCGCCACCTCCGGGATGCCAAATTATGGGCTTCCCTGGAATAGAAACACCCTGGCCTGTAGCTCGCCTTCAATCATAATAGCAAAGAACTGGTTTTTGTTGCAGAACTGCAAATAATATTGATCTAGACACACTTAATCCGGCTTCCCACCCAGATACAGCACCAAAACTACCTTGGTCACTCTGGTGGATGATCAGAAGAGAGGCTTTCGAGGGGGCAGTCAGTGAGAGGGCTTTCCCCGTAGTGGCTCCCAGGCTGTGGAATGCCCTCCCCTCTGGGGCTTGTCTCTGTGCACTGCATGCTTTTAATTGATTAGTTAGGACACATCACTTGACCCAGGAGGCCTTTGGCTGAGTAGACGTCTTCCCTCCTCCTGCATCGCTATGTGCTGCAGTTCTATGCTGACTTCTGTTATTTTGTCATCACTGTTTTGTGGTTCTATTTTATTGTTATAATGGCAAGCTGCATTTGTTTTTAATTGTGAACTTAAAAGAGCCTGACTGCTGGATCAGGCCAAAGGGGGCCCACCTAGTCCAGCATCCTGTTCTCACAGCAACCAAACAGATGCCCCAAAGGGAAGCCCCCAAGCAGCACCTGCCTGTAATATTTCTCTAAGCCGCTCTGGGACCCTTGAAGGGTGGGCTACACACACAAGTAATAAGCAAAGAGCAAAGTAACCTCTCCAGTGGAAACAAGACATTTCACCTGCCTTGGATCCAGAACTTACACCGCTGGCGGTCCCTACACCTGTACCAGGGAAACGATTCCCAGGTTCTTCCCACCACTATCCTCCTTGTGAGCAATTGGGACTGACTGCAATAGCGGGGGCAAAACTCTTCTGCACACAGATGAAGCAAACTCCTCCCCCCCCCCTGGGATTCTCTGTGTGCCTAGTGAGGCTTGGGAGGTGAAGTTGGCTGTGAAGATCTTACCTGCTGATCTGAATGGACGATCACAACATTATTGGTCACTGGGTGAATGGCCAAAGCAGTCACCAGGCAGTCATATGCAGGCACCGTGCAATGAGGCTGGACAAGAGAGAGAGACAGTGGGGTTCACCAAGCCTTCCTCCCACCCAGGTGGCCCAGGCTGCCCCCTTCCCTTCATCTGGGGCCGTATCATTGCACAGCAGGAGCCCAGAAGGCTCTCATAACTCTCAATCACCCTCATGGCGAGGATGCAGCAAAGAATCCTGATGAACCTGCTTCACTTTTTCAGACCAAGCAGTTTCATCCTCTCACCACTGCAGGCAGGTTCTGCTTGGCTCACCTTGGCATCTTCCAAGTTGTAGATGTTGACTGCCCGATCACCACTAGCTGCAGCTAACCACTGGCCGTTGGCACTAACCGCCAGCAGGTATGCAGCTTCTGACGTCTCTGCAGGGATGCATGAGGAAAGTGGCTTTCAAAAGTTTTAAATGCATGTGTATTAATATGTGTATCTATAGACATTTTTTTTTTACCCTGGCTTCACTTTAAAATATCACTTCAAAAGCCACTCATCTGCCCTAATCCCAGTGCTGGTAAGTATGTCCTGCTCTCCAAAAAGCCAATCTTACCTGAGCTGGGGCGGAGGATGTGCAGGTGTTTGCAGACTCCTGACTGCAAGAGCTTGAGGATATGCACAGAACCTTGGTCCGATGCCACAAAGAGCCTGGTGGAGTCCTCAGAGAAAAGGAGGTGGTGGGCTGAGTGAATCCCCTTTGGAATCTTAGCAACCTTTGGGAAGGCAAGGGTTAAGGATCAGTGTGGCCAGCTCTACACTGAGGCCCCACCTCACCCTCTCCCAACCCCCTTTCCCCCAGGGAGACTCACTTGGAGAAGTCTAGAAAAGCATTTCCTGTTCCTTCCATCAACTTATAAGAATAAGTTACAAAATCTTAAAAGAACGTAATAATTTTATCATTTAATCTGATTTTTACTTTTTTTGGATTGGATCCGTGTAAACTGCTTAGAGACTATTATACTTAAGCTGTATCTAAATTGCTGAAATGAAATAAGTAACTAAGAGTCCTAGAGCTGGATCAGTCCACCTAGTCTGGCCTCCTGTTCTTTCAGGGGCCAATCAAAGGGAAGAAGACCACAAGCAGGACCAAGTGCAACATCCCTTGCTCATAATCCCCAGCAACGTGCCTTCAAAGGTAGACTGCCTCCAATACTTGGGGGGGGGGTCATGTGCACAGTCATCATTGCTAGTAGCCATTCATAGCCTTATCCTACACATATCTGACTGATCCCCCTTTGAGACCATGGAAGTTATTGGCCATTACTACATACTGCAGCAGCCGACTCCATCATCTACCTATGCCCTGTGTGAAGAAGTTCTTCCTTTTGTCTTTCCAGAATCTCCCAACATTCAGCTTTCCCGGATGACCTCTTGCTCTAGCATGCCCCAGACCAGAACACCCAGGCCAGAGTCTCCACCCTGCAGAACTCTCACTCACCCTCTTGACAGCAATATGGTCGCTGCTGAGCTGGACCTGGTGCAGATAGAACCTGGAAGTTGTGGAGTAGGCAATCCAGGAGCCACAGGGTGAGACGCAGCTGCTGGCAATGTGCTCAGGGTCCTAGGAAGGAATGCAGATGAAGGGAGAAGCTGAGCTAGGTTCCTCCAAAAAGATACAGGAGACTAAGAGAAATGAAAGGGTGGGACTTGCTACCTCTGGAGACTCAGCAAAATCAAGATGTTGCAAGATTGCCTTGAGTTGGCTTGGGAACAACTACAGTTAAGCAGATGTAGGGGAACCATAGCAAGCAGAAAAGCAGAGGGGGAAGCACCAGGGTCAGCTGAACAGGCAAGAGACAGTCTCTTGTGCTCCCTGAAATACGATGTTTATTTAGTTCAATGTGTTTCAGAGTTGAAACTCCTTCACCAGGAGCTGTGAATGCTTGTAAATTCCTTGATCCTTAAAGAAACAAAAACTTACTCTGTACAGTATGCCTGAACTAAAAGCAGTTTCAAACTATGATGCTGTAAGTTGTTTTCTTTATTTCTGTATCCAGAAAGTCTTGTAGATTTTTTGAAGCTCTTTTCAGTTCAGGTGTCCAGAATAAGTCTCTTTAAGGTTCAAGGAATTTACAAGCATTTGCAGGCTCAACTCTGAAATGCATTGAGCTAAATAAACATCTTATTTCAGGGAGCACAAGAGACTGTCTCCTCTTTGTTCTAATGCTAAAAAAAACCCCATAGCCTGCTTTTGCACAAAACTGTTTGTATCTGAAGTGGAGATATTTCCTGCACAATTCATGCCCACAGGGCATGTTGAGAATCTGAAGCATCCACAATCAAGAGGGGACAATAAATCATGGCTCCCTCACCTTGGCCTTGAGCTGGAGAAGGTGTTCTGGGGGACAGGAGACAGGCAGGACTTCACCAGCCTTTCCTAGAACAAGAACCAAGAGCATCTTTACACATCAAGTCTCGCTAGGATGTCCTAATATGTGAGGGGACTGCCAAGCTTCCCAGCAGCCCAAAGCTCTTGCTGCACCTGCTGGAAAGGGCAGCCTGGAGCTCAACACAGGCCCAGGTGACCAAGGGACATGTCTCCTCTAGGGGCACCTCAAACACACCAGACCATCAAGGCTCTGAAAGCAACGTTTGCTCTCACCTGCTGTGTTGGTGGCTCCAAGTCGCCAAAGCTCCAGGTGTTTTGGGTATTGGAAGAGGAGGAGGCGGGCTATCCGGGCACAGGAGACAAGGCACCTCTGCAAGAGGGAAAAGAAGTGGCAGGTGAGAAGTGGGGTGGGGGAGCAGAGTTTGCATGGCTTGCCCCTGAGTCCTTCTAGTGCACAGGACCACTGCAGGAAGGAAGAAGCTATGAGAAGCCATCTGTGAGAAGAGAAGGCATTGCTAGATAGCAGGCGCCAATCCCACTACTCACGTGAGGGAAGGTGATTCTCTGGAGGGTAGATTCATGAGACTGGGGATCCAAATTCTCCATGAATTGTCGGATCACAAGTTCCCCGTCCAGACCTAAATGAGAAGGGAAAAGGCCAGGGTGGTATAGTGGTTACAAATCCCCACTCGGCCATAAAGATCGCTGGGTGGCCTTCAGTCAGTCACTATCTCTTAGCCTAACCTACCTCACAGGGTTGTTGTGAGGATTAAATGAGAAGGAGAACCAGATGCACCACCTTGAGCAACTTGGGAGCAAAAACTGGGATATAAATAAAATAAATAAATAAATGGGGATGCAAATCAGGTCAAGATGCAACAGATCACAGTACCCTCTATAGGCGGTATGTGCACACATCAGATCAGACTACCGGTTCTCCTAGACCAGTCATTTTCAACCTTCTCAGACCAAGAACCTGCTTTTAACCCAAATATGTTTTGGGGACCAATTCCTTAATCTTTTGCCATATACAGTCATACCTCGGGATGAATACAATTCAGCTTAAATATTTTCAGGTTGCGCTCCGCGGTTACCCGAAAGTAACGGAGCATGTTACTTCCGGGTTTCACTGCTTGTGCATGCACAGACACTCAAAATGATGTCACGTGCATGCACGGTGAAATCCGACCCGCGCACGCGCACCTTATGTTCGCTTCAGGATGTGAACGGGGCTCCGGAATGGATCCTGTTCGCATCCAGAGGTACCACTGTATTTGCATAGTGGAAGTGCTCATGTTGTGACCCACCTTGGATCAGACAGTGACCCATTAGTTGAAGACCAGTGACTTGGACCAATGTTGTCTACTTTGACTTGGTCTCAGGAGGCAGAGGGAGGCCTTTCCCATCACCTCCCACCTACGTGGTCCTTTTTAAATGGGCATCTGGGGATGGAGCCCATGAACTTCTGTATGCAAAGCAGGTACTTTACCACAAAGCAATCAAACACACACACACACAAGATTGCAGTGAACTCTACCTCCAGAGATGAATGTTGTTGCAAGATGTGCTACTGTCCGCACATCATGGGTGTGGTGCTTAAAGGGCCTTGTTCGCACCCACTGGAGCTCAGCACTGTCTAGCTTAACTGGTAGCAGCTGGAACTGATATACCATCCCCTCCGAAGTGCCAACCAAAATACTGTCTTCTGCCTGTGGAGAAAGTTGGGCAAGCTAAAGGTTTGCAGGGAGGAAGTATTAATGGCAGAGAACAGGTTGATGCAGAACCTCATGCAATGAAAATAAGTGAACTGACGCACACTGAAGTCACATTACACAGACCAAGGGCTGCCATGTTGGCTCAGACCATAGATCCATCAAGCTCAGCCTCCTGGCCACCAACACTGGTCAGCTGGATGTCCCAGTCAAGCTCAGATTCAGCACAGAACAATGTCATTTCCCTGAATGGCCACATATACACACTCAGGTTTTTAGAGGCTCTGGATAACACACAAAGTGCTTTTATCTGCCACAAAGTCTTGATTTAAATGAATTTCTGATAGCTAGCATCATATCATCACAGGGCCAAGAGTTCAAGAGCAACCTGCGCCAACCTGGGACCCTCCAGATCTGGTGGACTACGGCTCCCATCAGCGCCACGGGTGGTAAAGGCTGCTTGGGAATATGCTTCCCTCCAATGAGGACTCTGCTTACACAATCCCCTAGGACAGCTGTCTATCTCCCCCTTAGGAGTAAGAAAGTTTGCCTTGGGTTGCAACTTTCCAAATCTTGGACTGTTGTTATTCTGCAGTTCAATTTCACACTCCCCCTGTTCTGCCACATAAGTGACTCCTGCTTTCCTTTCTGCTTGTCAAGCTCAAGCAAACGCTGCCACCCTCCCCCGCCCCCAGTGCTGCTCTGCCTTTAACATGCAACTTACCTCAGACCCAGCCAGGCAAAGCACGGCTGACTTGCTGACAGGGTGGCTCCACAGCAGCGTCCCCATCTCTGAGTCCCAGAACTGCACCTTCCCAGCAGAGTCCGCGCTGACAATTGTGCCATCCGAAAGGAAGAGTATGTCCCACACTACCACAGGCAACCGCTTGCGGGACCCTTTGAAGCACCGGTCCACGAGGATCCGCTGGACAGCATGGCCTGCAAAGGAGGCACCAGGCTCGCTCAGGGTCTGCTTAGCCTCAGCTGCCAACAGTCACCCCAAACCAAACAGGCCTTTACAAGGTGTTAAGGAAAGCCCCTTTGCTCAAATGCTTACAGGGCGCTATGGGGAGGGTCACCAACATGGCACCAGTGGGTGCACCTCTGCCTACCCAGGGTTCCTCCTCCTGCTGAAATGAGGACTGAAAGAAGCACCCTGTTGTAGCCAACAGAAGAGGTGTGAGGAAACTCTGGCCCTCCAGATGTTGCAGAAGTATATCTCCCATCACCCCCGGCAACTGGCCATGCTAGCTGGGGCTGATGGGAGTTGTAGCTCAGCCACATCTGGGAGGCTAAAGGTTCCCCACACCTGCAACAGAATATGCTACAGCATGTATATGATGCCTGCAAGAGTTTCTGCAGTATGCAAATATGCCCACAGGCCCCCAAAGGCTGGCAAACCCTGCTCTCCAGGCAGAGCAGAGGCTCTTTCCCATAATGGGCCATCAAAGTGGAGGTGCCAGGAATTGAACCTAACATCTTTGGATTGCAAAACATGTGCTCTTTCACTGAATTATGGGCCCCTCTCTAATGGAAGGGAGTTCACCAGCTTTGGGCAAGGCAGCCAGTATTGCCCTCTCCTTGCCACTGAATCTGGGTGTATGGAAGGGACACAGTCAAGAGGGTGCAGTCCTTGATTCTTAATGGCCACCACAGACCAGAATCATGAAGGTGAAGCTTGTTTGGACGAGCTGATGACATACACCATATTCCTGGCCCCAGCATAAAACATGCCTAACTCCAGAACTTACCTGATTTGACATCAAAGACACGGATGATGTTAGTGGAGCCAGCTACGATCTTGGTCCCTGATGGATGCCAGGAAAGGGACAGGGTGCGTCCTGTAAGGTAAGGTGGGGCAGAAGAGGAGAGTCTCAGTTATAAGACGTACCAAGACTCAAACTCATTTTGGGGGTGGGGGCAGGTAGGTGACGCTCAGAGGAACATGCAAATACAAGAAGCTGCCTTATACCAAACCAGACCACTGGTCTTTATAGGTCCTTGCTATCCAAAATGACAGGCAGAGGCTCTCCAAGATTTCAGACATTCCCAACCCTTCCTGGGGATGCCAGGGGCTGAACTTGGGACCCTGTGCATTCAAAGCATGCGCTCTACCACTGAGCCAAGTTCTCTCCTTGCATCCTGAAGGGGCTTTCCTCTGCAAGCAACAAGAAATCAGGCTCCCTACCCCTCCTGCAAGGGATGTGGGTGGCGCTGTGGGTTAAACCACAGAGACTAGGACTTGCCAATCAAAAGGTCAGTGGTTCAAATCCGCACGGCGGGGTGAGCTCCCGTTGCTCGGTCCCTGCTCCTGCCAACCTAGCAGTTCGAAAGCACGTCAAAGTGCAAGCAGATAAATAGGTACCGCTCTGGCGGGAAGGTAAACGGCATTTCCATGTGCTGCTCTGGTTCTCCAGAAGTGGCTTAGTCCTGCTGGCCACATGACCCAGAAGCTGTACGCCAGCTCCCTCGGGCAGTAAAGTGAGATGAGCGCCTCAACCCCAGAGTCAGTCACGACTGGACCGAATGGTCAGGAGTCCCTTTACCTTTACTCCTCCTGCACATGGACTCAGAGCTCATCCTGTTGGTGATCATGACCCCCACATGCACCCCCACCCACAACCAACCTTTCTGTCGGTCCAGCTGCCTCTCAAACTCGATTCTATCTGGTAAGATGTTGAAGAGCTTAATGGTTCCATCATCACAGCCAAGCTGCAAGAACAAGAGAGAGGGTCAGTAGCCTGTTCAGAATCCTGTCTGGTAGACAGCCAAGAGTCCAGGGCTTTGCCCAATAATTTGAGCTCTGACTGACCAAACTACACAAGATTATCAATAACACAAACACAGAAACAGATGCCAAGCTGGTGCTGGAGAAGCACCTTACTACTCACAAGGAAAGAATTTAAGCCTCAGGAAGCAGGACACTGAGTGAAGAAGAGAATGAAATGCAGAAAATTGAAGAGCTGGAGGGAGCTTTATAAGCTGTTTAATCCAAACCCCTGATTGATGTTGGAAATCCAGAGAGCAGGAGCATCCCCTAGAGAGAGATGGCTGTCTAGCCCCTGTTGGAAGACACCCGAGACAAGGGAGTGCCCACCCCTGCAGGTAATTGATCCAATTGTCAAACTGCACTAACTGTCAATAAGCTTCTCCTAATGTGCATGTGAAATAAACCCTCCTGTCAAAGTGTATATACCAAAATTACTAGTTATTACAGATATCAAATGATGTATAGTAAAGTGCATTGCTTAGATTGGTGACCAAAAGTAAAAGGTATTTTGTATTAATAACAATTAGAATTTATAGGAAAGGGAGGCAGGGGAGGTGCAAAATTAAAATATGTACTTAATGCACACCAGACTGTGCTGTTAATTAGTTGTACCATATGCCTCATTATTTGTGTAATCAATAAAGTCATACCATACTGATAAAAAATTGTGCTTCTTTTGGCCTCTTGCTACTTCCAATTTTTTGTGTCAATTTTTCCAATAATGCTGTTTGTTAAATTGCATTATACCATTGGTCCATAGATAATAATTGCAATGATTTTCATGTCCTGGCAATAGTTGTTCTTGCAGCAGTTAATGGATGTGTTATGAGTTCTTTGTTTCTAATTTGCAAAATATTGTGACTATACACCCAGTCCTGGGGTGATGTGGACTGTCTGCCTTGCAATAAAATATATTTCTTTAAATACATTTCCCCAGAATTCCCCCCACCCCCAGTAATCCATTCTATTAACATCATTTGGGGTTTTATCACTGCCTTCTGAGAAGCCGGCTCGCTTTCTGGTTTTGCATCATCTATAGATGTGGTGAAATATTCCTTATTGAAATATACAAAAAAAAAATTGTCCAGTAGCACCTTAGAGACCAGCTAAGTTTGTTCTTGGTATAAGCTTTTATGTGCATGCATACTTCTTCAGATACACTTCTTCAGATACTTCAGATGCACACGAAAGCTTATACCAAGAACAAACTTAGTTGGTCTCTAAAGTGCTACTGGACAATTTTTTTATTTTTTAATATATTTTGACTGCGTCAGACCAACACGGCTACTTACCTGGATCTACACCCCTTATTGTTCTAAATCATCAGGTGCTATTCCCTCCTCTAATGGATGTTCTCTTGCTAGCACAAGACTTCATAACCACATTTTCAAGCTGCCCCTCTCTGGGATACTAGGGGCACCTACCGCCAATTGAGTCCCAGTTGGATCAGCCACCATGCTCCAGATAGGACCTCCAAAAGCATCCAACGAATATTTGACATTCAGCGTCTCCAAGTTGTATTCAACAATTTCCCCACTGAGACCTGCACCAAAGAGCCGGTCTCCTGCTGCCCAGCAGAGCGCCTCTGAGATCCTCGTATCGTGGCCAGCAATGACCTGGAGAGATAAGTCACAGGTAAGGGGAAGGTGCAGAACCCCTAAACCAAGAGGCAATCCTGAACAGTTTTCTGGTTGAAGGAAAGGTGTTTCTTGTAGGCTTTGGGTGTCAATGGCCTCCTTTTAACACACATACACAAACTTTAGCTGGGAGGAATCACACAAAGGATGAACCTGTGCTGGGCTCAGACTGGAGAACCCCAAACACTGATATACCTCCTGATTACAGAAGTAAAGTACAGAGAGGCTTGGTGAGTCACCTGTGCCACCCACCCTCTTGCCCCAAAGAATGCCCAGCAAATAGCTGTTTAGCCAGGGTATCCCCCAGGGAAACAATTCTTTGGGGGTCCAATTCCCAGCCTCAGTGGAGCCATAGGGCTCTCTGTCACTGTGAGCTCAGCTGTGTCTGGATAAGCTAGTATTACTTTACGGAGGAAAGAACTAGCTTGTGGAACTCAAGGCCACAAGATCTGGGGTCAGACAATGGCTAAGATGCCATTAAAACTTCACAGAGGTGGAGACCTGTCAAATAGGTGCCAGGTGGAGCCCTCATGTGCACGGGCAGTCTACCCTGAATGCCAACCACTGGGGAGCCAGAGTCACCTTCTCCTGGAACATGTTGGCCTGCAGGTCGTAGATCTCGAGGGAGCCGTCGAGGCGGCCCACTGCCAGGCGGTGGTGAGAAGGGCGGGACGCAGCCACGCACCGGATCCCGGACGGCACAAAGGCGAAGAGCCGTGCGCGGTGCACCTCGAACTCGACCATGGCAGGCAGGGAATAGCACCGGTCGAGCGTCCGGAGAGCGCGGAGACAGAGCGAAGCGAGCCCGGTTTCCACGTGCGCGCCGCCCCTCTAGGCCCGGAAGCGGAAGTCATCTAGGGGCGAGGGGAGGGACTTCCGGGGCTTCGGCGAGGCGGGAGGTTCGGGAGATTCTGAGTGAGGTGCGTGGCGGAGCTGGCGGGGGGGGAGAGAGAAAGAAAAGCGGCGAGCGCGCTCTTGAGCACGTGCACAGTGTCGCTCCCACAGAGGCGCTGGGGCGCGGAGTTTCTGGATCCCCCGGCGTCCAGGGATGAGAGTGAATCTGAGCGCGTGCAGAGTTCCTGTCTGTTATGTACTGAGTTGAATAGGACCAACTCAGTACATAACACTGTCCTTGGAACAAGCACAGGGAAGCGGCTCGCCCTATTTGCTGGATGCTGCGGCTGCGTCAGTTTGCTCGTCTGAGGCTACCGGACTGGCCACCGCCCTCGGCATCGCAGGGCCAGGAAGAGGGGGGCCCGCGGGCAGGTCTTCGTAGGAAAGGGGGATCTCTGCCCGAGGTTGGCAGTGCTGCGGGTGGGGGACTGCTCCTTAGCTGCCTCTGGGCCGGGAGCCCCGCTGGGGTGAACGAGGGAGAATCTGGGTCTTGCCCATTCTCTCCCCGCCTCCAAACCCCTTTTCTCCTTGTTGCAGAGGAACCGTGGGACGATGGTGCAGCTGGTCGTGTCCCGGTGAGTCTGCACTGGCTTCTAGCGGTGATGGTTCAGAAAGGATCTCTTTGCTACACCTCGTGACCTATAACAGCCCTTCCCTTCCTTGTCTTTTCCTTGCAGCGATGGGGTTGGAGGTCTGGCGGAGTGGGTGCTGATGGAGCTCCAAGGCGAGCTGGAATCGCGATCTGGGGCTGGCCTAGCAGGGAGGCTCTTGGGGGACCTGCATTACACCAAAGAGGTGAGGGACTAGCCAGGTGCTTGCAGATGTGGGGGGAGTTCTTGGCTGAGGCTGGCTTCCTTCTATACCACTCTCTCTGCAAGGTTTGAGTGTCCCCACTGTCTGATCTCTCTCTCTAGGGAGTCCCTGTGCTCATTGTGGGGCACCACATCCTGTATGGTAAAGTTGTGCATCTAGAGAAGCCCTTTGCCGTCCTTACCAAGCAAGCAGTGGCTGGGAGCGAGTCAAGCTTGGGACCAGGCCACTACTCAGTCACTGCCCTGATAAAGAAGAAGCTGCTCTTCAAAACCCGCCCCAAGCCCATCATCACCAATGTGGCCAAGAAAGCGTGAGGATGCTGCAGCCCACCTCCAAGCACACTGGTGCCTCGTTCGCATGGAGGAAGGTCTGCCTACTTCCTTGCAGAGTGCCAGGGACTGTGCCGAAAGCGACAAATCCTGTCCACTAAGCCAGCTTGTTGGAATTCAGTGCCTTTCGTTCTGGGTTATGCAGTCTGTTATGTGAACCCAGCCCTTGGGAGAACTGCCTTATCTCAGAGGCCAGCCTTTGTGGGACTAAAGCCAGTGTCTGGGACAATCCAGCACCCATGCCCAGTATGTTCAAATAGCCAGTGCTTTCCCCAAGAGCAGCTCAGCTGTGGGATTCAACCCGGTGTCTTTGCTAAAGTGCTGAGCCCCTTGCCCCAAAATCCAGAGCCCACTGAACAAATAAAAGTTATTGGGACACCTGAGTAATATTAGCCAGATCTTCATCCCAGGGATGGAGGACTCTGCTCTGGGTTTCTGCTTAGATCCTTTCCCAAAGGCTGGTGACCATTGCTAACCTGATGTCCTCTGGACTAACACTCCCACCAGTTCTAGTCAGCACTGTTGACTCTCTACAGTTATCTCCTGCAGAAACTCAAGCCTCATTATGGTCCGGGCTGGTCACTTAGTTCTTCCAGGGTTCTTGATTCCATTCTTCAAGGAGCTCAGCACTCTTGGAGACCATAGCATTGTGCTTTTTGCCTTGGGTTCCCGGGGTGGGGAGCTCAGCTGTTGCTAAAGTGCCTTTTGAGAAATGGGGTTCTCTTTCTCAGACACTAGGAGATGATTAGGTTCTGTTCTGCCTTTATTTTCTGTCTCTAAGACATTTTGGGGGAGGGGGGTGACTATTGAAATCCAGTTCTTTGGGGAGGTCTTGTTGGCAAATAGGAAATCAGAATGGCTGAAAGGGAAATAAGGCTGAAATTTCCTGCCGATTTCAGCTAGCTTAGACCTGGTTCTTTGCCCCTGCCAGTGTCTTCCTCCCACCCCACTCAGATTGTGTGCACGTTGGTGAAGGGAGTGGATGGGCAGAAAAAGTCCCAAATATACTCTAGACCATCTTGTTTGCAAGGTATTTTTTATTGTAACAAATGCATCATAGTAAAAAAAACCAAACAACCTTTATAAAAAATATGAAAATGCAGGTAAAAAATAAATAGGTTTACAAATAACTTTAAGCAATCAACTAGTGTTTGTTACCAAAGAGTACAAAAAATTCTACAAATTTCATTTTAAATAAGAGAAACCCAAACGGAGTAACATAGAAAAAGGGATGCAGCCCAGAGCAGGGAATTGAGGGGGAGCAAAGCCTGGCACCCTACCCACCCATCCCTCCACTCTCATGCCTGGGACCAGCGCAGGCCGCAGAGAACAGCACGGGCAGAAAGCAGCATTTCCAGACATTCGCAATTAGGAAGGATGCACAGCTGGAAAGGGGGACTTGAGGAAGCTCTCCATCTTTTGCCACAGTGTTTCTTGGGAGCAGCCTTTAAAGGCCGTCAGATACTCATGCACTCTCAACGCTGATCAGCCCTGTCCATACAACAGTTTGATTTGGCAGCTCTTTGCAGGGAGGCATCTGCCTTAGGCAGGTTACAGAGCAAGCAGTTACTGTTTCACATGGCTCCCCCCAACAGGGCAGCCTTTTAAAAGGCAGGCTCTAGTGTGGGCTGCAAGCTCTCCTAGCCTGCAAAGCAGCCATTCTTTCTTGCCAGAGAGTACCATACGCTCCCCCAGCCACCCAAAGAATTGCTTAGAACCATTCTTTTTGAAGCTGGTTGGGGCCCCTGGGAAACAGCTAGGCAATCAGCCCTTAGGGTGTGAGGTTATGCTGAATCCAGAGCGGGGGGGGGGGCGGGGGAGGGCAGACCAGCCCTTTCTGATGGCAGTAGTGGAAGGAGACATCTATCCCAGCTTCGTTTATGCAGTCAGTCCCCAGCATAGGAAAGTTCTTCACTAGTCTGTGCCTAGATAAAGGGAGCTTGCAGCCCAAGAGCCATTATTGCTTTCTTAGATGGCAGTGCAGACTCCATCTGCCTTCCAGAGGTGGCAGGACAGAATCGGCACTGGTGCCACTTCAGTCTTCCTCCCAGCCACATGGGCCCATGGGAGTAGCAAGCTGCCCTTTGCCCACTCATGAAGCAACATGGCACCTTGGATAGCATTCAGGACCTTGTGTGGGATGGGCAGAAAGAAAGCAGCAGAGAGAGAACTTGGAATTGGGGCAGTGGAACCCCTAGCAGCAGCAGCAGCAGCAGCAGGACAAAGTCAGACTCAGCTTACTGGCCTGAGGCAGAAAGGAGTATAGGAAGATGGGCACTGGTAAGGCTCCTGAACAGCACCAAGGCCAAAAGATAGATCAGGTGCCCTCTGTTCCTAGGAGGGGGCATGGTCATAGCACAGAATATTACAGTGGTACCTCGCAAGACGAAATTAATTCGTTCCGCGAGTTTTTTCTTCTTGCGAGTTTTTTGTCTTGCGAAGCACGGTTTCCCATAGGAATGCATTGAAAATCAATCAATGCGTTCCTATGGAAACCGCCTTCAGACCAGGTCCAGGGACAGTCTGTCCCCCGACCTCTTCTGAAGGCGGGGGGGGGGGGGGACAAGGGCTTTTCTTCCCACCGCCAGCCTTCAGAAGGCTGTTCTGAAGGCTGGCGGTGGGAAGAAAAGCCCTTCTCCCCACCTCCCGCCCCGCAAGCTCCGGGGACAGGAGGGCTTTGCTGCCGACCGCCAGCATTTTAAAAGCCCCCGGGACAGCGGAGAAGTCTCCGCTGTCCCGGGAAGGCAGGCGGGGGGAGCAAAGACTTTTGCCCCCCGCCGGCCTTCAGAAGAGGTCCAGGACCTCTTCTGAAGGCCAGCGGTGGGCGAAAGTCTTTGGTCCCGACCGCCAGCATTTTAAAAGAGGTCCCCGGAGATTTCCCTATGGGCTTTCTTCTTGCGAAGCAAGCCCATAGGGAAATTCGTCTGGCGAAGCACCTCGAAAAACGGAAAACTTCTTGTGAGTTTTCCGTCTTGCGAGGCATTCGTCTTGCGAGGTACCACTGTATTTTGGTACAGAAGTCTCTTGTGGAATCCTGAGAAGTTGCTTGGTTTTGTAAAAATCAGGTGTCTAGCCTCATTGCTGATGGGCAAGTTTTGTATTTGGAAAAAACAAAAATCCAATACACTAAAAGACTGTGTGCCCACCTCCCTCATACCCCCCAAAAGCATATCTGGAGCAAAAGCATCCAAGTTACTTTTGCATCCCAGGGATTATTCAGCTCCCTTACATAGCAAGGAAAACAAAAGTTGTTGGAGCCTGTCCAGTGTGTGTGTGTGTGGTGCGCGCGCGCGCACACACACACACACACACACAACACCCTCTTTAGTTTGGAGGTGAAAGGTAATAATAAATATACATCTGCTCTAATCAGAAAGTTTCTTCACTCTGCTCCTTGTCGACCAATTGGATTCACAGTGCCTGTGGGGACCAGGAAGTTGTGTGGCCAATGTCAGCCAGTCTCCAGCATACAGGGCCTTCTAGTGCTTCTCTTGAGAAGCAAGAAAGAGCCAACTTTGGAATACTGCTGCTCTAAGCAAATTCTGCAGCAACCTGTTTTAATTTTTTGCAAGCAAACAAATTTTTGTAAATCAAGGTCCACACAAATATGGCTAAACAAAAATGTGCCTGCCTTATTTGGCATCTGTTTTATAACTGTTGAATTTAGAACCCCCTTTTTTTTCAAGAAGCAGAGTGGAGGCCAAAGGAACAATACAAGTAAGCTACTAAAGAAGCATTCCTACTCAAAACATCTCTGAGATGTTTTGCAAATATTGCTTATACATTTTCAGAACTTTTTGTAAAAATACGAACTGTAGAAACTTGGTTTGTTTTCTTTTAGCCATAAAAAGGAGGGAATCTGAGATTTTTCAGACCTCCACATTCTGCACGAATGGAATTGCAGAAAATCTGTGCCTTTGCCTATGCTGGAAGCATGGAGATGACAGTGGATTTACTACAGCAAGTGCCTAAGCACTTTGTTCCCATGCTGACCTGCTAGCTTAGGAACAGGCAAGGAACAACTGGTGAGCACTTCCATCTCAGCAATGTGAGTTTGGCATAAAAGCTGCCCAGAGCTTGTTGCCAGCTGAAGCTGGGAGCCCCCCCCCCTCCCTTTCAGCAAGAAGGTGCCTGTGTTGAAAGGGAAGGGGGGGTGTCCCAGCTGGAATGAGTTTTAAGGGCTGGGCAGAGATGCAGATTGTGAATCAAGAAATGGCTTTTAGACTGGGTGGCAGTGGCCTCCCAAAAGCAGCACCACTGTCCTCCGTTTCTCCCCCTTCTCTGAGTTGGAAGTGTAACGTGGCCATGTTGGCAGAGCACCAGGGGGAGAGGAGAAGCACTGTAGGAGAAGCACCAGAAAGTTAGGAGGCCCAGTCTAAGCAGAAGCCAAGAGAGAGAGGCTGGTCCAAAGGAAGATTTCCAGACAGGCAGCTCTGTTCACAGCATTAAAGTATTTTAACACCCCTACCCAAGCATAACAAAATATGGTCTAGAACACTGGTCTTCAACTGGTGGGCCATGGCCTGCTCTACCACCATGCAGATATTGTGGAAGGTTAAGCAATAGATCTTTACATGCATGCTTTGGTTAAAAGTGGGTCCTGGGACTGAAAAGGTCCAGAAAGGTTGAAGATACCTGGTCTATAGCAGCCTTCCCCAAGCAGATGTTGTTGGACTCCCAGCTCATACCAGCTCCAGCCAGCAATGTCAGGGATGACAGGAGTTGGAGTTCAATAACTGGTCAGGGAACTGGGAGTCCCTACAGCATCTATCTGTAAGGCCACTTGCATGATCCGTAGTCCTGGACTAAAAAGGGAGGTAGCAATAGGTGGTCCACCCCCCAAAACTCCAGAAGGAGCTGAAGACATTTGACCAATCCAGTTTGCAACCTGTTTTATCGAATTCACAGTAGCTGTGGCTCATGCTGTATTGGGCCAATCTGGGAGCTTTCAAGTATTTTATGTTTGTTTAGAAATGGGCAGCCTAGTCATTTGATGTATTCTTTGGGCAGCAGCATGTTCCCGCTATGGCCCAAATGTAGTTTTTTCTACTGCCAGCCTTTCCCTCTCAGTAAATTTCCCTCCAGTCCTGCAGCTGCAGTGATTACAGGCAGAAGGGAGCCCCTCTTGGAAGGAGCACATGTTTTGCCCTGTCACCCCACCTCCTGTGGGGCCTCTGCCTAGAAAGTAACCCCTTGACGTCAGTGGCTCAAGTCCCACTTGCTTCTCCCATGAACAGAGAATAACCCTTACAAACTCCTTAAAGCTCTTCCTAGGGAAGATCAAAAACCTATTGATGGTCTCTTCGCTGGGCACAGAAGGGCCCCTTCTTTAACAGATTTCCACGAGATTATTATTGCTCCCTGTAAAAACTGCACCCCCATCAGCTACAATGACTCTTGTACCCTGAACCGGCCACAGAGGTCATCCCTGCCACATTGGTGCTATTCTGGGGAGAGGCAGTGTCATTTGCATAGAACGACAGGGACACCTGGTGGTGGAAACTTTTCCTAGGAGCTGTTGAGCTTTCTGCAGGGGCAGGATCCAGAAGCCCACCGAGCAGGATCCGTTCTGCGAGGCTCTGGCTTCCTTCCCCAGTGATGCACTCCTGAATCTGCCAATTTGCTTCCAGGATGGACATTTCAAAACTGGATCAGGTCCTGAGCAGGGTGGGGGGGCCAGCCCTCCTGAAGCCCCACAACTATGTGGGGAAAGGTTGCCAGTCCTTTGCCATTATTGCACTCCCCGCCCCCCACCTTCACCCTCATCACACCTCCGCAAACGCCAAGCTGTACTCCTCCTGGGGCTTGCTGCAGCGCCGGGCCACAATTGCCAGGTAAAGGGCGAGCAGCGCCACCCAGTAGCAGGCATAGAGGATGGCTCCCGAGATGAGGAAGACCAGTTCCGTGTCTGTGAAGAGGTCCTGGTAGTAGGCAGTGTAGGCCAGCCCACCCAGCAGCACTGACACCCAGACGGAGACTGGGATGAGGCCGATGAAGTTGACCACGATGGTCTTGCGGCCGGAGGTGCCCCAGCCGGACTTGGTGATGGTGGCGATGGCAAACATCTTGGCCGGCAGGAGGCTGGACATGTACAGCAGGGAGTAGAGGGACATGAAGATCATCTCGACGTTGCCGCGCAGGAAGCAGGCGTAGGTGGCCTTGATGACGCCCACCAGCTGCACCGTCAGAAGGAAGAGGAGGATGTTCCAGACGCGCCCGCGGTAGAAGAGCTGGATGACGGTGGCAATGAGGAAGAAGGGGAAGAAGCCCGTCACCACCGACTCGTAGGTCATCCACAGGTGATGCTTGTGGAACCAGAGGGCGTTGTAGAGCCACTCCCGGAAGTAGGACTTGCTCCAGCGCGTCTGCTGGTTGAGCCAGCGGAGGTACCTGGTGGGCGTCTCAGTCAGGCACTTGGAGCGGGCCGTGTACTTAGTCCGGTAGCCCAGGCTCAGGACCCGGTTGGTAAGGTGGCGGTCATCCCCGAAGCTGCACTTGCTGCCCAGGAACGTCTGGTTGTACCAGTCCTCCAGGAACTGCTGCAGCAGGGCATTGCGGTACATGCCCAAGGGGCCGCTGATGCACTGGACACAGCCAAAGTAGGACTGGCAGGCCCGCTCCACGTTGAAGGCCATCCAGTAGCGCACGCTGCTCAGGAAGGAGATCCATGAGTCGTACTTGTTCAGGATCTGGGGGGAAGAGGCAACGCTGAGTCATGGGCCCTCCACAACCCTCCCTCCAATGGACAGGTTGGCTCCTGTACCAGTTTTCTTTACCCACAGATGCGTATCAAGCTGACCTGTGGCTGACCCCAATTATTGAGGGACAGAAGGCCTCCTCTTCCAGCTGTTTTGGATTACCATGCACCCCATCCAGCAAGCTGCAAGACACTGAGCCTGATGGGAGTTGTAGTTCAAAACAGCTGGAAGAGGACCAACTCTGGGAAGGCTGCCCAAAGGAGCCATCCCCGTGAGCATTATCTGAGCCAGACACTCTGCATAGCCATGTGCTCTCAGGTCCACACCTGGACATCCCCGCCAACTCCCCCGACGCGAGGATCCTCCTCCATGATGCGCAGCATCTCCACTGTGCAGGCTGGATCGAGGACTGTGTCAGAGTCACACACCTGCCAGGGAAAGAAAGATACCCTGTCAGGACACCCTTGTAGGTCCCTTCCCTTAAGGAATGTTCACACAAATAGCAGCTTCTTTTTGACAAATATTACACTGTTTGTATGGGGAGAGAAAGCGTACATATGGACGTTTCCTTCAAGTGGAATGCACGCCCCCACCTCCTTCAGAACAATTTTGCATGTTGCCCCTGGGGGACCCTGCTCCACACCTTCCCAGGGAGTAAAGGGCTCTTTTGTACTCTGGCATGCAGGGTGGAGGAGAACTGCAACTTTCCTGAAGCTCCAATGAGAGGTGGACCAGGGGAGGAGAATGAGGAATGTACTCAGATCTCTGTGCCTGTGCATATTGAGTGTGTGTATTTATACATATTTGTGTGTACACACACACACACACACACACTTGTACATACATACACATAGTATGTGTTTGTATAACTGATGCAGTCATTGGAATATTGGTTCTATTACGGTTAATCTCAGAATTTTATGTGAGTTTGCACTTAATGTATTTTATCATTAGCCTGCATCATCCTGAGAAAGCAATTAACAAGTTTAACTAATGATAATAATAAGTGTAAGTGTAAGTGAATGATAGAGAAGTGACACAAACTCTCCTGGACACTTCTTCATGTGAACACAGACCGAAAGTGGCAGGGAGGAGGATGTCACACCAGGTACAGACGAGAGAGGGAGCCGGTCTCCATTGCCAAACAGGTATTGTAAGGTCCCCAAGCAGGTGAAGGCAGAAGAATCACAGGGCACCTGCACCCAAGAGCATGTACGGTGTAGGGCTTTAGCTTAGTGACAGAGCACCTGCTTTGCATGCAGAAGGTTCAATCCCCAAGGGCATCTCCTGGTCCCCTACCTGAAACCCTGGACATGTATGATAATAGTGAACTAGATGGACCGGGGTGTCTTGACTGTATAAGGTAGCATGCTATATTGAGGTGGCAGCTGATACCTGTTTAGCAGCCATGCAGGCCAGAGAAGGGGGATCAGGCCCAGCTGAAGAATCCTGCATTTTTGGAGGGCAGGGAAGCAGAAAACAGAAGCAAATCCCAAAATGAGAGATACAGTATGGGCATACCCTGCATCTGCCTCCTCTCTTATGCAAGGAGCCCAGAGCTGGTCTATTCAGACAGCAGAATGAAATGGAAGAATGGACTGCAACACTTTTCACCTTCAGGTCCTGTTTTGAATGCCTCCATAAGTTAAAACCCCCTGTAAATGGAAAAGCAGAGCACCTAATGAAGGGCTGAGGTACTAGCTCTCTCCTTTGTCTGCCAGTTTTCTGCTTGCAAAGAGGTCCCCCAGAAGGTGCTGAAGGCACATTAGGCCATCATATTGCTGAAATGATGCAGGTCTGGGGCTGGTCAGCACTTGGATGAGATTGCTTGGGAACCATGCTTGGGTTCCATAATGAAAGAAAGGGGGGTGTATATATGGAATATATCAATATATATATACCCTCAATTACATTCTGCCATCCCTTTCTGCTACACCTGCTGCTCAGAACTACAGTGCATGAGTGGAAGGGAGCAGAGGAGAAGCCTCTGTGCTTACACCAGGGTGAAAGAAGAACTGTTTTTCTGCTGTCAGATTGGAGGCCGAGTTGTCAACTCAGGAGGAACATTGGAAGCTGCCTGGATGCATCTAGCTCAGCGTTGCCTGCACTGATCAGCAGCTTTCTGTGGTTTTAGACAGGGGTCTCTCCCAGCCCTACCTGGAGATACTGGGAATTGAACCTGGGGATTGAATCCACTGCTTTGCAACTCAATTGTGGCCTTTCCTAAAAAAAAATAAATCAAGATTCCAGTCCTCAAGATTCTATACAAAGGGCTTAAGGAACTGGGGAAGCTGCCTTATACCAAATCAGACCCATTTGTCCACCCAGCTCAGTATTGTCTACAGTAGCTTTCCATCCTTCCCAAGCTGGAAATGTCACTGGGGAGTGAACCCAGGACCTTCAGCATGCAAAACAGGTGCTCTAACACTCAGGATCATAGAAAGCTGTCTTATACTGAGTCAACCCATTGGTCCATCTTGCTCAGTATTGTCTCTACATTGACTGGCAGCGGCTCTCCAGGATTTCAGGCAGGGGTCTCTCTCCCAGCCCTCCCTGGAGATGCCAGGGATTGAACTTGGAACCTTGTGCATGCAAGGCGGATGCTCTACCACTGAGCTAAGGAGAAGCAACCAGCTGCTCCAAAGAGGGGCTGATTACATGTTCAGGCCCCAGAGTGTGAAGAAGCAGCTCATTGTAGCCCTGCTTCCCTCTTAAGCTCACAGCACCTACGTATCAGGGTGCAGGGAGACAGAGAGTTGCCCTTTAGGGCTGTGTTTACTATGGGGGCCAAGGAGCCCAGACCCAAGTCTCTCTCCAAATCATTCTGCATGTAGCTAATACTTCCCCCTTCCTTTTTCTGCTTTCTGACAAGTGCCTGGGTTGTGGGATGAGCATGAATGGGAAGACACAGAGAAGGAAGAGCAACAACAGGTTAGCAAGGGCAAGGAGCAGGGCTCCGCCCCCTGACACCCACCTGCACGTAGTCAACAGAGTCTCCAAGGGCACAGAAGGCTGTGTACATCACCTCGCGCTTCCCGCCCCACTTCTGCATGATGCAGGTATAGGTATTGTGCCGTACGAGGCTCTGGATGTGGCGCATGGCCCTGCGGTGGCCAGCCTCCGACTCGCCCTTCCCCCGGGCGTGGAAGTTGCTCTTCCACACGTAGCAGCCTGTCCGGTCGGAGCCCATCACCTCGTTGAAAATGTCCAGCATGTAAACATCGTCCTCCCCGTTGCCGTCCACCACCATGACGACCTTGAGGTTGGGGAAGGAGATGCGCTGGATGGAGCGCAGGCATTTGCGCAGGTAGTCGGGGTCCTCCTGGTAGGCGGCGATGCAGAGGGCCACTGAGGAGCGCAGCTTCAGGGGCCGGCCCTCCAGGCGCATCTGCCGGTGCTCCAGGAAGGCAAAGAGGCTCTGGATGAAGAGGTGGAGGCCCAGGATGGCACCATAGAGCCCAAAGGATAGGTAGTGCTTCTCGGTGTGGATGAACTGGTAGCCCGTGACGTAGGCAGCGAGGATGCCCCCCAGCACCACCACGGCAAAGAGGCTGGTCCCAAAAACACGCAGGGCTGTGGAGAGCCTCACTGGCATCTGGAGAGGAGGCAGAGAGGCCCGGTTAGACTGTGGCCACAGCAACAGACGCAAGAGCCCTCCCTGACTCCTTGGCGGTGGCGGTGTACCTTCAGAGGGTGTTGGACTCCAAATCCCATCAGCCCCAGTCAGCATGAGGAGTGGTGACCGGAGTTGAAGCCTAACAACTTCTGGAGGGGTACCCCAGCTTTTCAGATCTTATTGCATTACAACTCAGAGCAAGAATAGAGAAAGGCAAGGTGTCCTATACAGAGTGGGGCAATTATTGACCCATCTAGTTCAGCAATGTCAACCCTGACTGGCAGTGGCTCTCCAGGGTTTGAGGCTAGGGGCACTCCCAGGTCCACATGGAGATGCTGCCAGGAGGTGAACCGGGGACCTTCTGCATGCAAAGCAGATGCTCTACCACAATGCTGCAGCATTTCTGCATTAGCACTATGGCCGACAGTCGGAGGTCACCTGACGGGTTGTGTTTTTACCCAGCCTTTAATCTGGCAGGATCCCAGGGCGGTTTACAATTAGTGCACTAAAAACAGCAATAAAAATAACTGTGGAACAATACTTCAAACAAAGGATGCAAATAGGCAATCAAACAAAACTATAGCACTGTAGGAAACAGACAGTTCTGCTTTCAGCTGCTCTGGCTCAGGCATTTTCAGTTGCCCCCACCCCAGGACTGGATAAAAAGCTGTTGTAGTTGATGGCAGTGGCGGAAGAGCCACATGTTAATACATCTGCCTGGCAAGTACTACACGCGCACCCCTCTGATACTCTGGGTGCAGCAGGGAGCCTGGGAAGTCTGTGGCCCACTAGGTCTTCTTTGACTCCCAACTCTCATCATCCCCGAGGCCGGGCCACGCTGGGTCCGCGGGATGTTGGGAGTTGTAGTCCAGCAACATTTGGAGGGCGCCAGGAGCGCGGGGATGCAGGAGTGCGCCGCTGAGCCAGGCTGTCGCTGCGCCTTCTTGCCACGGAACCTCGCCAGCAATCGACTCCGAGAACCTCGTGTCCGCAACTGCAAAGCGCGCCTGATCCTGCCCGGCTAGGAGCGGCCCTGCACTTCCACAGCCTGACCTGCTGTGCGCGCATGAGAGCAAGGAGGGCAAATGCACCCGGGGCGCCTCTGGTGTCCCGGTAGACTCGCAGCCCCTTAAGTTTGGGGTGGGGGCGTACAGGGCGCAACCCCATAGCACCCTCTTTCCCCCATGCCGCCAAGCCTGGACTCCGCGGAAGCCCCCTTATTCTTCTTCACCATGCATGCCCGGTCTTGGGGAAAGAGAGAGAAACGGTTAATTTGCATCGCCCAGTCTCCGTAGGAGCGGAACCCAGGCTGGCGGGAGCAGGCGGACCCGGCAGAGAGATGGGTTCTTCGCAAGGGCGGGCGGGATTTGGGGGGGCGCCTCTACCGACAAAGGCAGAGAGGGCGGTGATGGTGGCCCCGAACCGAGCCTCGCAGGAGGCAAGCCCGACGGGGCGGCGGAAAGCCCTGTAGGAGAGGCTGAGGCTCCCCGGAGCCCAGCTCAGCCCGAAGCAGGAAAGCAGATGAGAAAGCCTTGTTCCTGTCCAGGGCCAGCCTGAAAGGCTGAGACCTTGGTCCAGAGAAGTGTCCTCCTCCCCTCCCCAGGTTTGGCTTTGGAGCGAAGGCGAGCCCACCGCGGAGCATGTGCAGAGCGCTTTCCCCCTCCAGCAGCCCGAACTAGCACATGCGGCTCCTGCTCCTCGGGGAATCGGGTGTGGCACGTGTCTTTGCCCTCCCGCACCCCGGCCAGGGACCTCGGACTCACCGTGCCGCGGCTTCCCCCCGGCCGCTCCCGCCTGCTCAGCTTGGCGCGGCGCTTTTGATGAGGAGGGAGGCGCCCAGCACAACCCCAGCCTCGACGGGGCGGGGGAGGAGCGCGCAAGGGGCAGAACCAGGCCTGCCCCCCTCCCGAGGTGCCACCCACGCGCCGCCGCCCCGCTCGAGCCCCGACGGAGCCCACGCCTGCCCCACTCAGAGGCTGCACAAGCGGAGTCAGGTCGGGACTGAAAGAAAGGTCGCAAAAGGAAAGGCAGAGTGGGGCTGGGTAGCCTCCGTGCGAAGCCCCCAACTCTGGTCATGTCACGTCCAATGCCAAGGGTCGGTTGGGAGCCGGCTGGGGGAAGGGGGGACCGGCTCAAGACGGGGTGTGTGAATGTGAGTGAGTGAATTGAAACACTCGTGAATACTTCCCCAAAAAGTCACCCCATCCGCGCAGGCTGGAAGTTGGTATTGCCTTTGCTAGCCATACATCTGGAGACATACCTCTTTGAAGAGCACACTAACACAGAAGTTACTCCCCACCCCTAGCTCGCATGGTGCTTGTGCCCAGCATGTGGAGGTTCATTGCAGCCTAAAGACCAAAGCGGGGTGGGATCCTGCCCCTTTCCTCGTAGGACACTGCCAAGCCACCCTCTTTCTCAGCCTTCAACAGCCCTGTGCCCTCCGGGAGCTTTGAACTACAACTCCCATCAGTCCCAGCCAGTACCTGGCTGAGTCTGATGGGAGTTACAGTCCAAGACATCTGGAGGGCAGCAGGAGGACTGAAAGGTTCCTCCACATGCAGACTGATGGAGGCTCAGGTTCTTGCACACACACTTATTTTCCATGCAGGGACCTGAATAAAAGATGAGATTTCCACTGAGGCAACTCAGCTGCCCTTGCTGGTGGCCCCTGGCATCAGAGAAGCAGCACAGCAAGTCTGAGGACCAGGGAGAGGGGGAAATCCTCAAAACCAGAATCGTGGGGTACCCTAAAGATTTATTCCGGCAGTAGCCTTCCTGGCCTGAAATCCACTGCATCGGATTAGGTCCCAATAATTAGAAGCATCCTTTGTGCATTGGATGAAACAGTCCACAAGAGCTCCTGCCATCCTAAATCTGTTAGCCTTTAAGGTACCATAAAAGTCTCTTGTCAGTTTTGTTGCTAAAGACTTGCAGAGAGTCTTCTCCAGAAGGAGCTGCAACAAACAACTCCCATCACAGCGTACCCAGTCTTTTTTCTGCCAGTCAGTATTAGGGGCTGCAACGTTTCATTGATTAATCAATTAAAAAAGCTTTTAATTCACTACGAAGCTGCCTTCAATAAATCAGGAAGCAGATTTATTTCAATATATATCATTTCCAATGCAAAGATTTGTAACAAGTGCAAGTGGCTAAGCACAATATCAGAAGGTACATTCTCCCTTCTTCCTAACAGATGAAATGCATTTTCCTAGAGAAGATCTGCTGTGAAACATGTACGTCGATTGTCTAAAAACAAAGCAAGCCATTTGCTTCAAAATTATTGTTTTTACTTACACAAATTTAACCAACTAAATCCAAACAATAAATCAACAACAGTCCTACTCATTATACAAATGAGAATCACCTTTTTATTTGCTCTTTTTTCAGTGTCTCTGGCTGAGCAGAGTCAGAACATCTAAAAATATTAAGAAGAAGACTTAAGAACTCCTCCACCTTTATCACAAATATATTTTTCTACAGCCTCTTGACAAAGGATAGAGTTATCAAAAATGTCATGAAAAACACCAGCTTAGCTTAGGCTGTGTACACACTTCCATTTACTGTGCATCCAATGCACTCCCACCCTGCTGGTGTGGGAAGTGGTATATACACCAAGTTAGCCACAATCCATATCTATCCTGTTGTTTCTTAGGAAATACTGCATTCTGATGCATTTCCCCCCAAACCACCTTCGATCCACATTGAGAAAAATAACAGCCTGGCTGCATTTCAAGTTGGTGATGTATACACAGCCTTAGGTGGCTTTAAAAGTGGGGAGATTAAGGGTACTGGGAGTAGCTAAAGGGAAGGATAAAGAGGGTGATGCTGTCAGTGGCTGCTAGCCAGGATGCCGACATACTACCTGCAGTATCAGAGGCAGTAGTTGAGGAACATGTGCTAAGAGGTCCCCATTTCCTACTTGTGAGCTTCCCATTGAAGCATCTGGTTGGCCACTGTGGAAAATGAGATGCTCAGATAGATGGGTGTTCTTAAGCATTTTTAGTTTTGGGTGATATTGGGTGATATCTATGATCATTTTGTTCTTGTGTGAGAGAGTTGCAGTGAAGCCACTTATAGTGTGTGTGTGTGTGTGTGTGTGTGTGTGTGTGCGCGCGCACACACACACACACACACACACACACACACACTGGGTTTGGCCTGCCAAACTTGATTGTGCACACAATCCTGAATGGGGATAATAACTTTATCAAGAGTCTTTGTAGGGAAGAGCACAGATGAGAACTAAGGAATCACACACAAGTCTGTTTCTTAAGAGAATCTTGTCGTCACTTGCCTGTCACCTCAACACACACACACACACATGAATCTCACACCTCCTTGCCTTCAGATGCATGTGAAATATAATACCCTTCTTTTTTGTTAAGTTAAACTTAGCAAAAAGGGTTGGGTGTTTGCAGAGATTTCCAAGGAAATTACAATAATTAGAACATCAGTAACACTACAGTGGAAGGATTTTGTAGAAAAGAGAATTCCAAAATCCAATCAAGCAATGAAGTCCTTTATTAGAATTCTGGATTTTTCCTAACGGCAAATAACCCTTTTACCCCAGGAAAGGCTAATCTGTTCCCCCGCTCCCAATATTGTTAGATTCCAATTCCAAACAGCCCCAGAAAACATGGCTAATAATCAGGGATGATGGGAGTCCAGTAACATCTGGAAGTCACAGAATAGCCACTTTACCTAGTTTAGCGGCTGCATTAACTAATGCAGAATGGGCTCCCCAAGATGTGTCCAAGTTAAAGAGTTGGCTTAAGTGCACCCTTCATTAGCAATACCGTTGAGTGATCTTATAACATTGTTCCCCTTGAGTTATTGTTCATGATACCCAAACATTCACTTCATAGCCAATTGTTACTGTTCAGATCATTCCTCTGCTGCTGATTTTAGCAACTTAATTTAGGCTTGTAAACAGCCGCTATGCTGGCCACTGGTGGCAAGTGAATTACCTCCAGGCAAGGAATCTTTTGCAAACTGGATTTTCTCTCCCTCTTTCAGGTTAGGCTATCACATGTATATTTGGGAAGTCGATCTGCTGAACATACTTATGGACCAGCACAGCCTTTGCTAGCCTGGAGTCCTTCTGATGCTTTGAACTACAACTTCCCATTGGCCTCAGCCAGCACACCTGAATGATGCTGAGGTTGATGGAGTTGTAGTCCAAAACATATAAAGGGCCCAGGTTGGCGAGGGCTGCTTTAACTGATAATGTAAGCGAAATGAGTACAACTGGCTACAAAATCACCTGCGTTCAGAAACCGATTGGCAACTGTGGAGGTAAAATAATCAGGTCTGCATCATGGGATCCAACCCACCTCAGGTGGGCGCAGTGCTCAAATTAGAGGGGGTCTGTAGTGGCCATGACTCCCTTATCTTGAGTGATGTCTCACCCAGCTAGTCTCTTTAGAAGGCTTTTCAGGGAGGCAAGGGTGCAGGGAAGATTTGGTACAAATTATGGGGAAGCAGGAGAGCGAGATTATGGATTTCATTCAGCTCTCCTCTCATCTTTCCCCAAATAACTGAAACATTGTGTGGGTAGCATTCACTTTGATCCCTGACAGGTGCACCTGAGTCCTGCATCCATTATATTCTGACAACAAACAAAAAGGTTTATTTGGGTCCTGAACTGAAGAGGGAAGGAAAGTCATAGAGATGCACTATTTTGCCAGGGCCTCTTCAAAAACATGTAAAAACTGAGAGAGATGAAAGTGTGTGTGTTTGTTCCTAGAAGAAATTTGCCCAGAGAATTCTGTAGTCAGCAAATGGCCGGTGGCCCAGGTACCTTTGTGATTTCCTTGAACTCAAAAATCCAGTTGTCAAGATAAACTGGCATGCAAGACTTTAGGACAGAGCTTTTCAGGTTGTTCACTTTTTAGACATGCTTTATTTCGTGACACAGTAATTCACTTTTAATAGCAAACTGGAGGTTAAACTAACCCCTTTCCCAGCCCCAGGAGGCGCGCGGGGAGTGTTTGCACGACACACCTACACACTGCAGCTGACACACTAACATGTTGCAACACACAGTTTGGAAAGCTCTGCTTTAGGATTTCTTCATATACTATACCACAAGCCTATCAATTGCAGAACTTAAGAGTTGACCTGCCTGCTTAGTACCCTCACGGCTTCCCCGCATCCATACACACATACGCATGCCAGAGATTAGCTCAACATTAATGACCCTGTTATTCTTACAAAAACTACTGTAAAACAACTAACAACCCTTACTTGGTGCATATTTAAGGAACTTCCATGACTTATGAGTCCATTAATCCCTTCCTAAAATCATGGAGCTAGAAAAATAACAAAAGACCACCTAACTGCATCGGATAAACCCCCTCCACTCATCTTCATATTCACATATATCACACACTGCAGAATCTGGACTCTGCAACTCTGATCACTAGAGGGACATACACAAGTCAGGGAGATGCTGGCAAATTCCAGGTGGCTCAAATCAAGGCACACGCTTCATGGGAAAGTACAGACCTGATCCCCCACTTCCAAAGTCACTAGGCAACCTGAGCTTGGGCTCACAGGTTCCTAGCCCTGAATACAAAGATCCCTGAAGGCAGGAGCAAAATCCTAGCCACCATGTCATAAAAAAGCATGAATGGGTCACAACTCCACACCACCCAACATGCTGTGCCTGCGTTGACTGTCCCTAATGCTTCAGAAAGGTGGGTCTCTGAGGGGACCTCTGAATCTTACACAAGGGAAAAGATTCCACCACAACTATCCCCAGTTCCCTGGTTCACTCTATGATAGGCCAACTGAAGCACCAGAACAGAAAATTTAGGATACCTTGAGCAATTTTCTCCACCTCTGCTTTGACCTCCATCTGGCTTTTGCTCCCTCAACAGGCCCAGGAAGGTTTTTCAACTCTGGTGGTTTATGGTCTCCTAACCCCTTCCTAAAATCACCGCCCCCGCCCCCAAGTCCAGGCACACACACAAAAAGAAAGTAAATAGGTTTTAAAAACTCACAGTTAGGAAATGGCTGGCCTGGCTTCTAAAGCTCTTGATGTAAAATCCCAGAGAGGTGGAAGCTCCCTGGTCTGGTCCTGCCCCAGAAAGCCTGTCTCTGGGAGGGGAACTTGAGGCAAGGGGTGGGCACTGCCAGGGGCTGAGGAACATCAGATGGGAGGGGGCAAACTGCAGGGCTTTCAGGAGAGAGTTCAGAGCTGAGCCTTGCCTCGCTCTCAGCGATCTCTTTAGACCCCACAGCTGTGCCCACAAGCAAAAGCAAACACAGGGCAAGTCCCATGACTTCCCCCCAAAGAATCCTGGGAGTGATTTTTAAGTTTTGCAAGGGTGCTTCTCAAGAGGCCTCCAAATCTCTTTGCAGCACAAAACCCTCTTGGACCTTCAGCTTCCTTGGGCGAGGCTGGTTGGAAAAGTAGGCCTGTCCTTCATTTCCTTTCCCTTGCCAAGCCTCACAAGCATCCCTTTCAATACCTTCAACCATCCAAAGCAAGTGTTATTTTTTAAATAGGGGGCCTTTGAGAGGTTGACAGTTTGAGGAGCTACTTTTCCTCCGGGGCCTTCCTGATCCCCCCTCTCCCTATTGCTCATCTAGGCCTTTCCTTCGCCCTCCACACAGTCTCAGTGAACTTGTCTAAACAGCAAGCCATTTAGGTTCAAAAGCAACAAAAGTTTGAAAAGGCCTTCTGATCACAAAAGTTACAAATAATGCCCATAAGCCTTCTTTAGGCCTTCTGGTTTACTGTGGAGCCATAACACACAACTTAGTTGCTCAGAAGCACCCAGTTGATGCTATCCCACCCAAACAGACACAACTGTTCCAGAGGCACCCTGCAACCCACTAGCCAGTCAGCTAGTGAAATGATTTACCTGTTGTTAAAAACAGCGCAAGAA
This sequence comes from Podarcis raffonei, assembly GCF_027172205.1. Classification (NCBI taxonomy): domain Eukaryota; kingdom Metazoa; phylum Chordata; class Lepidosauria; order Squamata; family Lacertidae; genus Podarcis; species Podarcis raffonei. The sequence continues at coordinate 48,810,416 of NC_070609.1, forward strand.
GCTTACAGATGTTATGCTGCTTTCCCTTACAGCCACCCCATAAGATCACTGTGGTGCCCATTTTACAGATGAACAAACAAGCAAGTCCCACCAGACGACAGTTTGCCCAAGGCCACGCAATGAGCCCATCAAAGAGCCAGGCATCCAGATCCATTTCTTCCCTGCCTGCTCTCACTGCCTCCCACTTGTCATTCAGAGACAGTCTGGAAAAGACGCTGTAAGGGGATCCTCCATTTACAGGACCACACTTTATGCAAAAGGATTAATACAAGCTCACTTGCACCTTTTCAGGAACTGAAGGCAGTGCCTGGGGCTGAGTTTCAGTGTGTGCCACCCTGGATCCAGCGGAGGCACTCAGAGAGCACCCAAAGGGTCAAGCGCACAATGGCCAGGAGTGATACTGCGAAGGGGGTCCCTTTGGGGGACACCCTCAGCAGAAACGACACTTATAAGAGGGTCCCTTTCGGCATGCCGCAGCCGCAAGACACACCCCCTTGGCCCCCTCCCACGAGTTGCCGGGGTCCAGTATCTAAAGGACAATGAGGGAGCAGAGAAAGGACTGCTGTGAGCTTAAGGTTTCCTCTCCTCTTTGCTAGACCAGCTGCAGCAGGAATTGCCCCATGGCAAACCACAGGTGCCTGGCTGAGGCTGGAGCAGGGACAAGAGTGCCCGTTGGGGACCCCAGGCAAGATGCACACCCTCCGCCCAGGACTGTATCAGCAGGTGCTGCCTTTCAAACCCACTCCATTGTGGAACCGCCAGCATTGCAACATCTTACCTTTTGATGCAAAGGCAGCTCCCAGGCACGGCTTCTCGCTCAGGGTTCTGTGCCTCTTCAGGAGAAGGGGGGGGAAAACCCTGCTTTTCCAAGGTAGAGAAGCAGCTTCCCACCCCCTCCTGCACAGGAATCGCCTTGTTTGCAGAGGCGGAATTGCAGCCAAGAAGAAAAGAGACTTTTCATTCAATAACCTTTGGCTGGAGCAAGCGTGGAGGGGCGGAGGAGCCAGAGCCCAGGCAAAATCATCCCAGGGCAGGAAGGTACCAAAAAAGAAAGGGGAAAAAGCCCAAACAGTCAACCTTCTACCTAGGCAAGGCTGAACCCTTTAAGGGACTCTGGGGACTGCAGCCCCCTGCCCTGGGACAGAGAAGGGCACAGAAACCGCCTACCCCAGGGAGTGGAACCTGCAGCAACCCGGCACTCCCCCTGCAAGGACAATGACAGTTTCTGAGCTGCTGCTCCCCCCCCAACCCCCCTTTCCTCCAACGCACAGACTGTATAGCTATTCCTGGAGTCTATAAAAACCATCTCTCTAAACACCCCCTGGCTGTAGAAATAGCTTCACCAGGGTTGCTATTCTCAGGGACGGCTTTCCTTGCGTGATCCAGGAACTTGGGAAGAACAATTGTCTTCAGTTCGCTTTTCCCCACCCCCCTTTCTCTCCTTTTTTTTGTTTTGTTTGTTAGCCATCAGCTGCTGGTCCTTCTCCCTGGAACTCATTATTCTGCAGTGTGCTGGTTCCTCGCAGGCTGCGGAAGAGTCACATAACAACTGCCAGCAGAAGTGCTGGTGGCACAACCTGAGTTCCTAGCATATCCATGACGCCCTATAGAAAGCAGCCTCTTTACCTGAAGCCATGGTAGGCAGACAGATTTCACCCCTCTGTGCTTGCTCCCCCAACCCAGCACTGGTGTCTGTGGGTCTTTGGAGCACCCCTTCCTTCCTGATAGACACCTGCTGGATGTTAGCACACACTCTGTTCACAGACTGCTTGAGGGGTCACCTGGGGACAAGCAGACACCCTCCAGCAGGACTTGCAGAGGAGAAAAAGGAAGGGGCTGAGAGCAGGGGCTCAGGGATTGGGCTGCTCCTTACAGGGAAATTGATGCTGGTTCTTCGGAAGCCAGGAATGGGGAGACGAAGGCAGGGCAGCACTATAGTGGGCATTGGTACCATTATGCCCCAAAGAAGCTACCCTTCACCTTTTCTTCTCTATAAACCTGGAGCAGGAAACCTGTGCACCTCCTTGCCACAAATATTGCTGGACTGCAATGCCCAACAGCCCAAGCCAGCATGGTCAATGGCAAGCGATGTTGAGGGGCCAGGGATGGTGTGGACTGATGCTCCTCACTCAGTCCTGTCCTAAACTCTCACACACTGTTCAGGGTCAAGGAAAACACAACAGAACCACTACAGAATCAGCTTCAGTCAGTGAATCCAACACAGAATCATAGAATTGTAGAGTTGGAAATGATCCCAAAGGTCATCTATGCAGTAATAGTTTGGGGGAGGGGATTATGAACATCCTGGTACTGGCCTCAAAGTGTTATTTTATCCCTCTTTCCCAGGCCATACTCTCTCCATTTCAAGTGGCCCATGCCAGGTATTCCTCATGCTCTTTAGCTTGGCCCTTTAATCCTCATACCTAACAAGAGTGGAACTTAAGTACATTCAACTTTATTTGCCTGTGTTATTTCATTCCTTCCTCTTTTCTCCATTGCATGCCCCAGACTGCAAGCTTTTTGCCTATGTGTCTGTGTGAGCTGAAGATATGAAGTATTTGGCATTCCAGATGTTGTCCATCATCGCTGGCCATGCTGGCTGGGGACAATGTGACTTCAGGAACATCGGGGGCGGGGGACAGGTTAGCAATCCCTGGTGGAAGGCTCCATGCCCACAGATTATACACTATTCATGCAGCTGCTACTACTCCCGATGAGTGTTAGGATTAGTCAAGAGTGAAGAAGCATTTCAATGCATCAGCAAAGTTTCCAACACACAACAGGATATTTCAATGAAAGTAATTTGTATGAAGTAGGTTTGAGCGTTTCCAGGTTGTCAAGAATGCAATTGCAGCAGTCAACATTGTTGCATAAGATGACTAGAAGAAGTGTTTCCCTTTAATGCTCTGTGGCACCTTTTTTACTCTAGTTCTCAAGAAAAGGGTTGGAGTGGTGGAAGGCCTTGCCCAGCAGCTGCCATTCCATACCTTCCTTTTATTGTATTGTGTACCGAAAAGGTGGACATACTGGAGTTTGCCTTGACTGACTCTTTTTGTTGTTAGAGCTAAGCTATGAGGCTGCACTAGGTGAAGATTTTGGGGAGGACTAATCAGTCAGCCAATGTGGCAGTGGCCTTGAGTGTCCCTTTCTAGCCACCACAGAAGGGATGGCTGAGGACTGTTCAAGCTCCATCATGCCATTCTGAGGTGTGAACTTGTTCCCCTCCTGTTATTTCTTTAAAATACAATTTTTACAGAATTTCCAAAGTACAATTAGGTGTAAACTCGTTGAGCTGACTTCCTATAACTGAGTCATGCAGGATTTTTAAAAAAAGAAATCTAGAGAAACTTTCCTCTGCTGCATTTACAGTCCAAAACAAAAAGCAAAAGGCAGAATGGAATGCCCCAGTCAAGGGCCTGTGAAGGACGGGACCACACTTCAGCTTCATTTCTTGCAAACAAGAAACATCCCATAAAAAGCAAGGAAGAGGATACAAGGCAGGAGTTCACGTAGGGCCAGCTGGTGACTTCACAGCCAACCAGGGATTACAGCCAGGGACTCTGTGATTCATGATCATAGCCACTCCTCTTATACCTGCTCTAAATTTGACTCCCTCTCCACTGGACACCATCTGCTACCAGCCAGGTGGGGTATGTGAACCCTGGTCTATGAAGGCATGCACACTTTCCACACAAGAAAGTTTTCCCCTATGAAATTTATTGCATTGACTGATCCCAGCAGCAGTCCCAAGACAGTCCTTCCCTCCTAAGGGACATGCTTGAATAAGTGTCAAATTTCTGCAAAATCTGCCCATGGGAGCAATGTTCTAGGCAGGCAATGGCCCAGTCTGCTCTCAGGAGCCACAGCTCAAGGACCAGCCACTCCCTCATTGCAGACTAGCACTTCTGAGGCCACAGGGGTTCAAGAGCCCAGCTGGTCGGCTCCCAAACCCCATTTCCCTGAGAGATCCTGATACAGTTCTGAGGTTGTGCTGCACAGTAGCAGGAGTCCTCTGATCCACTGGCACTTGTGCTTCCCTAAGGAAGGACCTCAATCTTTTTCTCAAGAGTTTGACGGGGAAACAGGAGCTCCCTCATGATGCCATCCAGCTCCTCCAAGGCCAGCTGTGCATGAAGTACAGTGACCTCATCCTGTTCGCAGCGCACCACAAACTTCAGCAGATGGTAGAGTTCCAGCAGCGCATCCTGGAGAACCTGGGGGGCGGGGCAGGGGAAGAGGAAAGAGAAAGTTGAATCAGGGTTGAGTGTTTGGGAGTGAACTATTTGGATCCCTAGTGCCTATAATGCACAGGCAGAGTATGGGAGAGTGTTCTTTCTGAGCATCAAACAAAGGCGAGACTGGCCTCTGCTTTGTCTTGCAATGCTTTCTCAATAGTTTCCCACCTTTTTCTGAAGGATCTGAGAGCCAGAATATTGTCAGGATGAGGTTCAGGGGGAGGGGGAGAATACCTTTCCAAATTTCTCTAATCACGGTCTACATGTGGGACAGCCAGGTAATCCCACCCAGACAAGCTTCTCATTAATGCTCAACACATTTTCTGCCTCCTCCACCTCCCACTACACCAAGAGAGTTCTGGCCACTGAGCTCCTGCAGCAGGTGAGCTTTGCAAAGCAACAGAGGCCTGTCTTGCATCTTGCAACAAACAGGCAGCAGCAGATTCTGAAAACAGAAACTTTTATAGACAGGGCTTGCTGGAGACTGCCTGATGAATGCTCACTTCAGAAATAAGGCAAAGCCCTGTGGCTTCTTATGTCCACATATCCACCACAGCAGATCAAAGCCTGGCTATGGGAACATAGGAAGCAACCTTATATGGAGTCAGACCATTAGTCCATCTAGCTCAGTATTGTCAACGCTGACTGGTAGCAGCTCTCCCAAGTTTCAGACCGGGTTTCCTTCCAGCCCTATGCAGAAATGCCCAGGATTGAACCTGGGACCTTCTGCATGCAAAGCTGATGTCCTACCACTGAGCTCAGGCACTTCCCCAATATAGGATCGGTAGCCTTTGCCCCTGTTGAAGGTGTGACACCACTTCCTTTTCTGCAACACCATAGGAAAACACCTCCAGCAGGAAAGCATTGAATCAGTCTGGGAGATCCCCTCTTATTCCTAGGAACAACTGAGGTCATGATAGTGAGCTGTTAGAATGCTTATTCTACACCAGGAAAAGAAACACCCATTGGAGAGGCAGAGTTATGTGCAATGTCCAAAAGAACCTTTCATGCCCCAGAAGCCATTCAGCTGTCCAACCAACTGAGGTTAAAGGGCTCCCTTTGCAGCTGCCTGTCAGAAAATACTTTTGTCTAGATCTGTGCTAGAAAATTCCGTAAGCCTGATCTGGCCCCCAGAGCAATGTTAGCTGGCCCCTTGTAGACCTGTCACATTCTAGTCAAGGTGTGATAAAATGTTTATAACAGGTAAGAGCGAGGAATTAGTATACACCCATCTATCATCTTTTGGATTCTGAACCTAAGGTGCTACCACTCTGCCTCCAGAGGTGTGCTCTACACACTCTTCTGCTTTGCCCAGGCTTCATTACAGACCCTGAGCACCTGAGATTAATTTGTGTAGTGAAAACACACTGCTGACCCTTGTGTAGTGAAAACACACTGCTGACTGTACAGAGCTACCTGGTGGCAGGTAATGGAGCTTGGAATGATCTAAACAGAGTTGCCTTGCTGCATGACACATTGAGAAAAGATAATGGTGATTTCCCAGAACTTTCAATGTTGGGAAAGTGAAACAGCAAAAAAAGAAAACGAAAAAAAGCCAGAAAGCTGCAGATGGGAATCTGCACCGGGTCAAAACTTGCAAAATTGCAGCCATGATCGTGCTGGAGGTGAGAAGGCAACTCTTGTGCTGGTTCGGTTCAAATTTGGAATGAGGGCTCCTGTCCTCATTTGCTCCTGAGGTGCAGAGCTCTCCGGAGCCCAACAGGAAGGAAAAGAGTCCACTGGCATGAGGATGCAATGGGGTCACAAGGCAAAGAGTTTTGCTCAGCCTGAAAAGTTCCCAATTTCAGCATGAGCTTGTACAGGGGCATTTGATGAGAGAGCCACAAGAGCAACCAAATTGTGGGCCTGGCCTGCAAAGGTGTGTGCATTCGCAGAGGGCTGGATTTCCCCTCCCCTTGAAAGGCAGTTGGAGAGTGACTTGTGGATAAATGCCCTTTTCATTTTAGGTACCTGGCACTGAGGCTTCTGCCTGTCCAAAGGTAGAAAGAGAAGCAGCCTTGCCAAAGAAACAGCACTGCTGTGCAGGAGAGGCAGAGAGTCAAGGAGCTTCTCTTAGAGCCCAGCATGGCTAATCCATCCCCACAGGGCTTGGCCAGGAGCGAAGGTAGAAAGGAGCAGGAGGAAGAAGACACAGTCCCTGGGCTTCCTGGATGGGGCACTCCCCAGTGTCCTGCCAAAAGAGATCCGCTGGTGGCAGCTTGCCCAGGGCTCCTGGCCTGCACCTGGCCAACCATGCCAAGGCAGCTCCACCTGATGCTGCTGCACTTTGAAACTCAGGTGGGCAGCCTGTAGAAGCCGCAAGTCCCAGCAGGCCTCATTCACAATACACAGCCTCAATACAAGGAATACATCCCAAAACCCTCAGCAGTTTGGCAACTTGCTTATCAGCTTTGGGAAGTTTGCTGATTGTTTTTGAATTTTATTATTAACCATGCAGAGGCTCTAATGGAGTAACATTCATCTCCTATTCTTAAAAGGAAGTGGCCTGTGACACCATTATTGGGTTGGGGGCAGAGAGAAACTTGGAATAAAAAATGAACAATTTATGTTGTGGAATAATGGGGAAAGGGATTAAAATCCAAAAACCCTCCCCCAAAATACTCCTGCTCAATGAAGACCTGAAGATTTTCATTTCTCTGCTGCTACTCTGCAAATGTTTTATACCTGTTTGACAATGTCAGGGAAACTGCATGTATATTGTATTTGAGCTCCAGTGATATAAATTGGGTTTGGTACTGGCAGTCTAGTAAATACTAAATACTAAAAAATAAAAATCCAAATATTTCCAAATGTCTTTTCCCTTTAAAAACTGCAAGGGGGATAATGTTTCCTATGCTTTCAAAACTTTAGGAAGTGCTTCCACCTCCCATTGTGCTGTTCATTCAAGGTCACTTTCATCCTCTGTAATAATCAAGGACAAGAGTGCAACAGCAGCAACAAGCTGAGAATATGGCTGGAGAGAAATCCTAGCAGGAACAGAATTTCCTGGGCGTGGATGGTGCTTCTACTGCCCTTTGCCTCAACTTGGGAGGCAATTCACCTTGGAAGGGCACCAGGGCAGTTCTAGAAGGCCACACCTTTCATTGACTGCCTGCAGCAACAATCAGATGAACATGATTCTTGTAATCTTTTTTCCAGTGAGTCAATGGTAGTTGCAAATAGTTGCAAATGAAATTCCCACTGCTCAGAGCCAACTTCTGGGATAGAACCAGCTGTGGCCGTCTGAGCCTTGCTGCAAGGATGCTGCCCACACAGGAAAAGGGAAGAGGCAGCCTTCAGTCTGCTGCCAGAAAGCTAGTCCTTTATTTTGTGAAAGTGGCTTAATGTGTTCAGACCTTAATGGGTCTTATTCTGAGTAAAAGACTGTTTGCTCTTGCGTATAGGCTTTCACTTTCAGTACTGAAAGAGGTTCTGTTGCTAGGCTATAGAGGAGAGAAGACCTACAGTTGAGACATGATGGGCAATTTTCACAACATAAATGGTGGCTTCTGGGCACCAGCTCAAGGTGCACCTCTCCTTTTACTTTTTGTCCATTTTCTTTGGTGTTGCCCCCACTCCACTTCTCTTCACACAGGGCACTTGCAGGGCAAAGCACAGCTCTGGCCCTAGGGGGAGTGGGGAAAAACTTTTACCTCCAGTCTCAACCATAAAAGCAGAGGAGCCTGGGCTACAGGGCATCTCTCTTTTGGGCAGAATCAAGAAGGGAAGCAGCTCACCTCCACCGCTCTCGTGCTGAGGCCACGCAGCAGAAGCACCACCACATGAACGGCTGCTCTTCGCACTTCAACCTGACCATCGGTCTTCGCTATTGCTGTCAGACATGAGGTCACCTGTCAGACAGATAAAGTCATAGGCCCTATTAGGTCAGGCAGACTACTTTGCCCACCTATGATGGTCTGTGGGCTGGGGACTCAGGAGTGCCTGCACAGCAAACCTGAGCGCAAAATCAAAGCCCACCACACCAGAACAGTCAAGAGAATAGGAGGTTGCGAAAATGATCTTTCCAGCCCCACCTAAAGACTGAACCTGGGACCTTCTGCATGCAAAGCAGATGCTCTGCCATTGAGCGACAGCCTTTGCTCTAAAACCCCTTGTGGAATGCTGCATAAGGAAACTTAAGTGAGAGAGGAAGAAGTTTTCTTCCCCATCTTGGTGGGAAGGGTCAGTATTGCAAACTCCTGAGCAAAGGCAGCTGCTCCGTCCTTGGAGCTTATTCACATTCGTGGCATGGAAACTGCCACCCAGCTTGTGGTGAGTGGGCAGAACTCCTGTTTCCTGGCCTCCAAGGAGGTCCCTGCTGCTGGTTCTGAAACTGGCAGAGAAGCCTCTGCCCTGCACAGAGTTCCCCACTGTAGCCTCCTTCCTTCAGCTCAAGGGCAGCATTTTCCCCTCCTCCTCTGCAGCAGCTCCTGCTGAATCAGCTGGCACCTGGCCCGCTGCAGAGCCAGAAGCATCCTTCTCTCTCTCCCTCCTCACACATGGAAAAGTGCGGCTTGAAATCTGCACCAAGCCACCCACCTCCTCCCAGTGTGCTGCCGTAGATGCATGGGAGCTATAGCAATAGGCAGCAGCAGAGCTGTCATGCACAGCTCCTGACACCAAGAGGGCATTCACACCTCCTGCTATTCCAGCTTCAGCACTGCAGGAAGGAGGAGGGGAAGCAGCTGCTTTGCATGCAAAAGGCGCCTTGTTCAATCCTGCCAGGTGACACCTCTCCAATTAAAATAATCTCACATATGTAGCAGGTGATGAGCAAGCTTTCTCTTTTTGCTCAATACCCTGGGAGAGCCTGCTGCTGTTCAGAGCAGACACTGCTGAGCTAGACAGACAAAGGGTCTGACCTGCTACATAAGGCTGCTTCCAATGCACCCAGCAGGATTCTTTCAAACCTTTGTGGGAATGAAGCTTATGGTCATTTTACCTAGATACTCCATAATGTGTTTTTTTTTAATGTATAAAAAACCAGCCTATTTTACTCACAGCTATTGAGGACAAAGGTTGTGTACGCACTATTGTCTTTAAGGCACATTAAAAGCACACAGACCCACACACCTCAAATAAACTTGGGGACTGGTTTGTTAAGGGTTGCTGGGATTTGTAATACTGTGAGGGGTCAATAATAGTGCCCAGAATTCTTTGAGGGAAAGAAGGTGATCTGAATGTGCTTCAAAGGTATAGTGTGAACACAGTGGTCCAATTATGGACTTCTTTTCCACCCCGTAGCCCTTTTCACATATACGTATGGGTGGCTTGCAGTTTCTCACCTGTGGTAGCAAAATTAGGATGTCATTCTGGTTTAACTAAACACCAAACAAAAGGCTGCAATATGTAGTGTGTGTCTCTGCAGATTAGTTAACCCTGGACAGAGCTTCCATCAGGTTTCTCAACCCAGCAGGAGGGCCAGGGTCAAGTGACCCTGAAATGGCACACAACATGCCTCTGAACTTATTATCCTTGGAGGTGGCCCCCAAAAGCATTACTGTGCAGAATCCAGAGAACTGATCCCTCCTGCCTGTGAATACCAAGGTGTACCTGCCTGGTGGGCACTATTTCCATGGCACCCATCTCCATAGCACCGAAGTGCATCATTGGACGCAAGAGCATTCACAGCCCTGCTCCAGCTAGTTGTTGGAGAAGTGGCAGAGGGCAAATGGAAAACACAGACTTCTTGGCTGTTAAGAGTCCATTCAGCAACCTTCCAGGCAGCAAAAGGCACACCCTAGCTTCCAGTAAGCCTTACTTACTAGGTCAGGGGTAGGCAACCTAAGGTCCGTGGGCCAGATGCAGCCCAATCGCCTTCTCAATCCGGCCTGTGGACAGTCTGGGAATCAGCGTGTTTTTACATGAGAATAATGTGTATTTTTATTTAAAATGCATCTCTGGATTATTTGTGGGGCATAGGAATTTGTTCATCCCCCCCTCCCCCAAATATAGTCCAGCCTACCACATGGTCTGAGGGACGGTGGACCGGCCCACAGCTGAAAAAGGTTGCTGACCCCTGTACTAGATACTTAGCATTGTGCTTGGCCTGTGGCTCTCATCTCTGCAAAGGAAGCTGCCTTTTACCAAGTCAGATCATTGGGTCCATCTGGCTCAGTCCTATCTGCAGTGAATAGCAGAGGCTCTCTAGGTTTCAGACAGGGACATTCCCAGCCCTGGCTAGACCCCAGGGGTTGAATTTGGAGCCCTTCTGCAGGCAAAGCAGATGCTCTACCACTGAGCTACGGAGGAGGAGAAAATACAGATACAAAAACCCAGGAGAGGTTGGGGAGACTGAGGTAGGGTTGTGACTCATTGATAGAGCATTGGCTTTGCAGGCAGAAGGTCCCTGGTTCAGTTCCTGGCGTCTCTTAGTAGGGCTGGGGACGTCTCCTGTCTAAAACCCTGCAGAGGTGATGCCAGTCAGAACAGACAATGTTGAGCTAGATGGGCCAATAGCCTGACTCGGTATGAGGCAGGTGTTCCGCAGCTTGACACAGAAATGCACGGTTGTGAGTGTTCTGTCCCTGGAGCGCCCAGTTGTGGCTCTGATGGACTTAACCTTGAAAGACACCAGTCAAACTGCCCGTGTTTAATGGAAGATACCCAATTATCAAACAGCACAGGACAGTGGAGAGTGTATTAGTGGGCAGAAGGCGAAAGGCACTGGAAAGTGTTACGCTGTCTGAAAAAAAGAAGTCTGTGAGAATGCCCTACAGCGGCCTTCCCCAACACAGTGCCCTCCAGATGCTTTGAACTGCAACACTCATCTGTCCCAGTATCACATGACTGTGCTGCCTGGGGCTAATGGGAGTCTAAAACATCTACCTGGAGTGCACTAGGCAGAGGGAGTATGTCGAAGGGGCTCTCAGAAGTCAAAGAGGCCAAAGGAATTCATAGCATAGGGGGTATATACCAGCACTAATCAGGCCACAGGTTTCCATTTGGGAGGAAGTTATATAAGCCTCCCCTTCCAAGCATGCCACCCCAGTAGCCTGTCATGTTCCAGTAGCAACAAAAACTTTAGAGAGGAGGTGATGTGGCCAATACCTCATGGACCACAGAGCCCAGCTGAAAATGAAGTATCTGGCACAGCTCTCCCAGATTGGACAGGCTGCTTGCCCTAAGAGTGCCATCCAGATCTCTTGCTCCTCGCAGAAAGGCGTGGATCAGGTTGTCTCGGTATGAGAAGGCCATGTCTCCTGTAAGAGTGGGGGCGGGGGAGAGAAAGGTTCCGATTATTTAAGTCACTCACCTTTTGCAGAACAGAGCTCTGTACTATGGAGAAGAAGTAGACAAAGAGATAGAGAATGTATTAAACTTATCACCCATGAAAAATACATAAAACTCTTGTTAAGCAAGAGCTTTGGCTGGGTGGGGGCCAGCACTGTTGATCTCTCTTGGGGAAAAGCGGCCTGCTCCATGGAGGACACAACGAGATGGGCAGAGATAAGGAGCCAAGGACAAATGGAGATCCCAGGCTTTTGGTGTGTTGCCACCTCCCTTCCATCAGCAATGATTTTCCGACTCACGTGTAAACCACCAGACAGTGCAGGTGGTTGGCAGAGGATAGCTCTGCTGGAGGTGGCAGCGTCACACAGCCTGGACAATAAAGCTGTGGTGGTTTAAATTGAAAACTTATCTATCACATGGCAATGAGCTACAGCTCCAATCTAGAAGTCACCTTGGCCAGTGGTGCTCTGCTATCGACCAGTCAAGATCACACGCTTTGGTGAGTGTTCACAGCTGACCAGGCGCCTGGCCCATCTGCACACACCCCCCCTTCTTATGCAACCATCCACTGGCCTGTGGCTCAGAGTGGCAGCTGTCAGCATGTGTGCCCATGGGCATCTACAATGTGACGCCAGTTTTCCTGGACTCACCTCTGACCTCTGATCTGTGGGCAGCCCAGCCTCTTGTGGCTTCTGTGCAGGAGGATCCCCAGCCAGTCCTAGCTAATAATCTAGTGATTTTTGTTCCACATTTTGAGCAGGTTCCCAGGATGGCTGGTCAGGCAGCCACCTGTTAGGAAAGGTGATGCTTCTTATTGCCCCAAATTCCTCTTCTCTGCCCAGAAGAGGAATCCTGAAGTCAATTCTTGCTGACTTGGGAGCAGATTTTTCTCTTACTGAGAGAGAGAGAAAGAGTAAGTGTCTGGGACTTTGCAGTGCTGCTCACCCTGACCCAACAAGCAGCACTACTAGCAGATACATGAACAGCTGCTGGTGCAAAAAGCTCATTCTTTTCAGGGAAGAAGTGATGTGAACTTCGACCCGGAAGGATGTTTTCAATTCTGCTCTCACTACTGCTTGCCCTTACTTCCCCATCTATAAAATGGGAGGAAGGACACTTCCAAAGTGACTCTGGTTACAGGGGCTGAAAGGCTCTGGTCCAGCCCTCTTAATCTTTGCAGTCAGTTCTGGACCACAATGCTGCAAAAGTCCCTGGGATTTTGTAGTGAGTAGTGAGTAGGGCTGTGGGTGTGCAAGTAGCCGTATTCCTGTGCCTCAAAATGGTTGCTGTTAAGATGCCCAAACTCAGAACCATGAAGAACCAACCCATGTAAAAAGAATCCAGGGGTCTTCATAGACCACAAGCTTAATGTAAGTCAACAATGTGAAAAAGGTATCACAGTTTAAGAAGGATATTGGCAGGCTTGAATGTTTGCAAAGGAGAACAACCAAGATGATAAAAGGACTGGAAACCAAGCCTTATGAGGAACACTTGAGGGAGCTGGGTATGTTTAGCCTAGAAAAGAGAAGCCGTTTTTAAATATCTGAAGGGGTGTCACATGGAGGATGGAGCAAACTAGTTTTCTGCTGCTCCAGAGGATGGGACCTGAACCAATGGATTCAAATTACAAGAAAGGACAGCAAGAGCTATTCAACAGTAGAATGAATTACCTCAGAAGGAGGTGGACTTTCCTTCACTGGAGGTTCTAAAACACGTTGGGTGGTCATCTGTCAGGCAGCTGAGATTCCTGCATTGCAGGTGGTTGGACTAGATGACCCTTGAGGTGGATCCCTTCCAATTCTACAATTCTATGATTCTAGACGCATGCAACAGAATAGAATGTGGCTGTCATGTCAGTCCCAAGGGGGTCAGGCAGAAGGTAACATCATGCCTTTTACTAACAACACCAATTTAATGCCAGTCTAAGAGTACGCCAGCTTTCTTTCAAGTTTCACAAAATTATTCATCAGAGAATGGAGAGGAAGCAAATATACACAACTGGGATTTCTGTTTGCCCATTCAGAGGCCACAGCAGACCAAGTGCATTAGTAACAGCAAAGCGTGTGAAAACTAGAGTGAGCAATCCGATTGTGCTCCTTAACCCATGACACAGAACAGCAAAGGGCAACAAGTCTAAAAGGAAGAGCCAGAAGACATTTGCTCTGTGGCAACTGCTCCCCCACCCGCTGCCGCTGTGACTAAGTAGAACCAGTGGGGTGTGCAAACTTGCTGCAGGGTGGGTGGGGGGAGCACGATGAGGCAGGACTGAATGTGGGTTTATTCAAGCACTCAGACAAGAACAAGAGTTACATGACAGGCCATAAGCACTTCTGCACTGGATACACCCTGGCGCTTCCTGCCACACTGTCAGACAGGCACAGGATGAAAGGGTAATCCCTTAATTTTCATTAGCCGCCTCTCTGGTTCCCCCTGAATTCCAAAGCATACAAATCCCACCCCCACTGGTCTTTGTCTCACCTGCATGTCAATGGGACAAAAGGCACACACATATGCATCTGCCCTGAAGGGGCTTCAGCCATGGAGGAGGAGTGGGGGAGGGATGCCAGCTGAGGGTACCTTTGCTGCTGCACAGTTACAACCTTTGCTCTGTTTTCTCAACTCTTAAGCTAAGAACCAACCTCAAATTCTGTATCTTGAACAACTTGTGCACAGTAAGCAGAATCTTGTAGATATCTTTATTCCACAAAAATCTATTTTGGCTCTGTGACCAGAACAAGCCCGGCTTTGGTCTCAGGTACCAGCTGCCTTTGCACACATATTTTCAAGCTGTAAAGTCTATAGTGGTAGTACTTGGGGTGAGATGGGGAGCTGTCTACTCTGCTGAAGGAAATTAGCTTGCATCCCTCGTAACTGTTAACACCCCCCTTGGTGGGATGCAAGGCCTGCAGTGCACCAGCCCACCCAGGGTGTCAGAAGCATCTCCCTCCCAGGCGCCCCTAGACAGCTGAGGAGGAGGAGGAGTTCTAATTATTATGACTCTTGCCTACGAAAGCAGCACTTTTCCTGGATCAGGAGCTGAATGAACAAAGCAGGTTCCCTCCCAGCCCCCTCCCCCATGCAGTGAATGATCCCTGAATAAGAAGAGGAAGTGTCTCAGCTGACATCCTGGGGGAAGGTTTAATGTGTTTAAACTCAATTGATAATGCAAATCCTTCAGCAATGCCTGGAAGGGGGAGAGGAGAAGCACCTCTTTCCTCCCCACCCCAAGAGAAGAAAAATGAGACTACACAGGCACATATAAGCCACAGTTCTAGCTGCTCCCCCCCCAACTCCTGAAGTTACACACAACGGGGGTCAGGTTGCACAGATTCCCTTTCCTTCCTTAACCGTTCCAGCCAGCTGACAGATCTCAACTTGTCTTCAGCTTTCTGCTGCCTGAAGAAGAAAATCTGCTTTCTAATGAGGGCTGACATGAAAGCAGCAGAACTGTTGCAAACCAGCCGCTCCCTCCTGGGATGCAGGCGGTCTGCTTGTGCAGGAGTTGTCCCTTTGCAAAAGGCATCCCAGAGCTTAGGGTATTTGCTGCAGTCAAGACCTGCAGGGCAGGGTTTGCCTAGGCACCCCACCTCCCATCCTCCTCCTTCCCAGAGTATCACTGGAGTCCTTCTCCTCAGCAATAAATGCATCTGTGCCATGATGGAGCAGATGGGTCAAAATTAGGCTCCTTTTGCTTCCAGCAGTAAGTCACAGTTCCACAGTTGCTTCCAGCAGTAAGTCACAGCAGTAAGTCACAGTTGTGCAACTCTCGCTATTACACTGCCACAAAGGCAGAATAACCAACATTACTTTGGAAAAGTTTTCCTCCACACCAGTGATACCAATATCCAGAGGTGCAGAAGGGTTTTTGCCACAGCCAGCACTCCCTGCAGCCGTTTGGAGCAGAGACAACCCCAAAGCAAAGCAAATTTCAGAAAAGATTAGCAGCAGGGGGTGGGGAAGGAAATCCAGTGATTTTTAAGAATAGAGAGCACAGTCTTAAATAGTGCTGTAGTGTTGAAAAATGTGAAGACGTACAAAACACTTTGGTTTAATTTGGTCTATAAATAGACAGACTAGTTGGTGCATGCCAAATAGGGGGCTGTGCTGACAGCGGTGCAAGAACCAGGGTGGGTAGGAGTGGCAGAGGCCGGGAGTGAAGTATGACACCTCAGCAGCCTCAAGGGACCCTCATTCAGATCAGCAGCCCCACACCCATAATGTATGACCAAGCAGTGGGAGAAGCCACAACACACACAGCCTCATAGCTGCAGTCCCCAGGGGTGTTGGTGTGTGTGTGTGTTTGTGTGTCAAAGCCCAGGGCTGTTGTCGGGGGTCAGGGGGCTTGAGCTCCAAGTCTTTTGCCCTGGGGTGGATATCTCCTGTACCTTCTCCCCTTTGTTTATTTTTTTTTTAAATTACTCCCCCTCTGAAGGGATGCGGGTGGCGCTGTGGGTAAAAGCCTCAGTTGCCTAGGGCTTGCCGATCAAAAGGTCGGTGGTTCGAATCCCCGCGGCGGGGTGCGCTCCCGTTGCTCGATCCCAGCGCCTGCCAACCTAGCAGTTTGAAAGCACCCCCGGGTGCAAGTAGATAAATAGGGACCCCTTACTAGCGGGAAGGTAAACGGCGTTTCCGTGTGCGGCTCTGGCTCGCCAGAGCAGCTTCGTCACGCTGGCCACGTGACCCGGAAGTGTCTCCGGACAGCGCTGGCCCCCGGCCTCTTGAGTGAGATGGGCGCACAACCCTAGAGTCTGTCAAGACTGGCCCGTACGGGCAGGGGTACCTTTGCCTTTACTCCCCCTCTGAAACTTAGCCTCAGTTTGCATTAGCACATGCAGATTTGTATCATGGGCCTGGGGCCTCAAAATAATTTTAAGTCAATCACTGAGCACCTAAGTGGCCAAAGTGCTTCCATTCATTAAAAAAAACTAAAAAACTTCTAGAAGATTAACAATAAAAAGCAATGGGAATAGGGCAGAAAGATAAGAAAATTGTGACTGGAAAAGCCTTCCTGATGTTTAGCTGACTAGGAAGGACAGGGACCACCCCCCTTCCCCAAAAAAGCACTCTTGCTGGGGGCAGGGAAAGCAGGAGGGAGCAGCACCTTGAAAAGGAAAAGAAAGAAAAGAAAAGAAAAGAAAAGAAAAGAAAAGAAAAGAAAAGAAAAGAAAAGAAAAGAGAGGAGGGTAAAGCCCTGACACACAGGGGAGCAATTATGCTATTATCTTTAAAGAAAGGGCCCTTTGCCAGCAGCAACTCATCAGTGAGCCAAGAGAATTTTCCAGCAGATGAGGTGTCTGAGTGCACCTTCTTTCTACCTGCAAGAAGAAAAAGTAGCTCCACAGACCAGGCACAGCAGTGGGGAGCGGGGAGTAGAGGGTGCGCCAATCACTGCCAAAAGGGCAACATAGCACCAAAAGGGGCCACATGCTCTACCTTCACAATTGGAGGTAGTATATGTTTCTGGAGGACCTAACCAGAAGCCCAGTAGTAAAGGTGGTTGTGTTGCCATAGAGAAGCTCCTCTCCTCATCCCTGAAGAGCAGCAAAACCAGAGAGAGGAAGGGGGCAAACAGGTGGGTAGATTCATTCAGGAGATCTGAGCTGGTACCAGCTGGGCTCTGTTTGAAGGCAGTTTTGCAAGAATCCAATGCTACGTATGCCTGTGGGACAGGGTTGCTTGTTTGCCAGGCATCGATGTACCTGCTCATAAAATCACAGACCTGCTGAGGAAAACAAACTCTGGCATTGCTTTTGCACATGTGTGAACTTCAAGGAGTTACTTCAAAGAGCCATTGGGCTGTATCCAACTAAGTTATCCTTGGACTAGATAAGATTAATGGGCCTAACTTAGCCATGCTCATTCCTTTCAAGGGGTCTGCTCCAAGGAATGCTGGGCACAATTCATTGTGCTGAATGCCAACAGTTATGTTGGAACAAGGCCTATAACCAGGTGGTAAATTGCCAAATTTCACAGCCTGGAGCCTTGTCTCTTCAGAGGCCCCATTCTTTGCCCAGAAATGCTAAAGTCTCTTAGAATATGATTTATGCTTGGAGTGGGCAACCAGTCACTCAGAAGAAGCACACAATATTCCGATTTGGTCTGAGTGAAAGGGCAGTCAAGGTAGATGCAGCTTAGCCCACAAACAGGAGTTTTCAATCTGGGGGTGCATGTTGTACTTTGGAAGCTTATCAGAAGATCAGTATTAATGGCAGAGAGGCTTCCTCACCACCACAACCACCCCTTTCTTGCAATGCATGATCAGATGGAAGTGTCAGGAGTGTTCTAGGTCACCTGTTCAGTACATAATGGTCAACAGCATGGCCCTGGTGCCTGAGTGTGCACATGTCCCAGGATCCTTTACATCATGCAGGGCTTCTCAAGCAGACAAGCTGATGTCAAATAGGCCAGTTCCCTCAACGCAAAAAGCGTGAAAACCAGAAGAGGTCCTCACACACTGAACATCTGTTTGAGAAAATATTTATTTAGCTGCCACAGAAGCCAAACCAAGGAGGAAACCCTGTAATCCCCCCTCTCTTTTATCAAACTAAAAGATTTAAAAGCCAGTCTTTTAGCCATTTTCTGCTTCAGACAAACAGGTGGGATGCACAGATGGAGAAACATCTGGGCCAGATGGTAATTTAATGAGTTAGGCTCAACATATATAAAGCACAATAAGGCTAAATTGGCCAAGCAGGATTTGCAGCACAGAGTGCAGGGAGCAATCTGTTTGCTGGCAACAGCAGCGGACAAAAGACTCGAGATGGCTGTGGTGGCACCATCAAGACTGGCTCGTGCACCCTGCTAAGCTGGCACCTGTCCCCCTGGACCCCAGTTGTGTAGAGGAGCTTGGATGCCACCAAGAAGCAATCACTTTAACAAACAAAAACCTTTAAAGAAAGGCCTAAGTTCCAGAGAACTCAGCCACTGTCATGCCCAGACAAGTCACAGGGCTCCAGTCTTAGGGAAACAGCAGGCAATGCAGCCAAGTTTTATAATGGTGCCTTGTAACATGCAGGAAACTGGTGGGCAATTCCTGAACTTCCATTTATGGGGAAATGAAGCAAGGAGAAAATTAATAGTGCCGTTAAATAGCATGCACAGATTCTAATACAACTTGAGGCCTAGAAAAAGGAGGTGACTCATTCCCTTAGACATGCCTAATTTTCCTTTGTAAGGGCAGGGCATGCTGTGTTACTCCAATCTGTGCCAGAGGACGTGACTCCAAAGCCAGGGGAGGGTGACCTGGGTGGGTCCCAACAGTAGCTTCCCCTGCTGTCAGTTTGGTGCTTAGGCACCTGAAGGCAAAGATGCTGTTGTGGAAGAAGGAGCAGGGATCTCTTCTAGCACGGCTCTGTCCAGGTGGAATGTTCTGCCCACACACTGAACAGCAAAGCTAGAGGCATCTGTAGATTGTGAAGGCTGGGTACCAAGCTGCCAAGGAACATCAATGCTGTTTGGCACTCTGCACTTAGTACAACCAGTTGTGGGTTTTATATCAGTAAATGAGCATTACTCAACTTCCTGGACAAGCGTGATTATAAAGCCAGCATAGGCCTCCTCAGAGAGCCACATGTTCTGGTGCTCCACACGCTGCTGGAGCAGCTCTGGCACAAAATTCCCAGTGGGAGCTGCAAACTCACCTAGTGCCCGTGTGATGCGCATCAGGGCCTCCCCCACTTTCATCCTGGTCTCTACCGTCTGTGCTTCCTGTGTGCCTGGATGAGCGCTCCCATATTGGGCCAGCAGGTAGGGAAGGACTCGCTCTGGGAATGCATCCGACAGCAGCACAACACCTGAAGATCAGGAGAAAGATGTTAAGTGATTAAGTTAACTTTATGAGAATATAGGTTTTGGAAAAGCGTTAAAATGATATACACTGAAATTCAACCAAGGGGACATGAGGAAGTCGCTTAACAATGTTAATAAGATTAGTCTTAATAAGGTTAGGATTTATGTTTGTTTGTTTGTTTATTTGTTGGTGTGTTTAAAAATTTGTGGAAAACCAATAAAATTTATTTGGGGGGGGGGGGACACCGGAAGATCAGGAGAAAGAGAAGCACCAGGGAGTGACATAGAAGGCAGGCATTGGCAACTGTGTGGACCGATGTCCAAGATGCTAGTGGGGATACTTTGAAATGATGGCTTTTTGAGCCCTTTCCCAGCTCTCCAATTCCAAATCCAGAGGGGATAGCAGAGAAAGAACTGCCTCAAAAGAAAGGAGGAGAGATTGACAATGAGATTCACACAGAGGACTTGGAAGGATTGAGCAATGTGCCTAAGAAAGGTAGAATAGTTTTAAGTGATCTTATTGCCCACCTGGATAATTATTCAGATTTTTAAAAAAAATTTTAAAGATATTTATTGAAGTTTTACAAAAAGAAGAAAATTACAGAATAAAAAGAAAACAAGAGGGGGGGGAAAGGAGAAAAATACAAAAAATACAAAAATACATAGAAAAAAATATATAGAAAAAATTAAAAACAAATCAATCTTTTCATATCTTAAATTTCGTTTATTTCCCCGACCTCCTCACACCTCCCTTTTTTGTATTCCCGTTCACATGGTAAATTCAGCAAATCCTTACCCTCTTTCATTTATCTTAACTCTATATCTCAACATATTATAACTATATATTTTCATCTGTTATCAACCCATTTTTACATATTCTTATTGACCTTGTTACTAAGGCCGCTTAATTTCAATCCAACATCATTTTAACATTCGTTAATTTTACAATGTTTCTGCAAATAGTCTTTAAATTTCTTCCAATCTTCTTCCACCGACTCTTCTCCCTGGTCTCGGATTCTGCCAGTCATTTCCGCCAGTTCCATCACCTTCATCTGCCACTCTTCCAGGGTGGGTAAATCTTGTGTCTTCCAATACTTTGCAATAAGTATTCTTGCTGCTGTTGTAGCATACATAAAGAAAGTTCTATCCTTCTTTGGCACCAATTGGCCGACTATGCCCAGGAGGAAGGCCTCTGGTTTCTTCAGGAAGGTATATTTAAATACCTTTTTCATTTCATTATAGATCATCTCCCAGAAAGCCTTAATCTTTGGGCACGTCCACCAAAGGTGAAAGAATGTACCTTCATTTTCTTTACATTTCCAACATTTATTATCGGGCAAATGATAGATTTTTGCAAGCTTGACTGGTGTCATGTACCACCTGTATATCATTTTCATAATATTCTCTCTTACATGCCGTAAATTTCATACCTGTGGTCCACAACTGTTCCCAGTCAGCAAACATAATGTTATGTCCAACATCTTGTGCCCATTTAATCATAGCAGATTTAACCGTTTCATCCTGAGTATTCCATTTCAACAGCAAGTTATACATTCTTGAAAGTATCTTTGTTTTGGGATCTAACAGTTCTGTTTCCAATTTTGATTTTTCCACCTGGAAGCCAATTTTTTTGTCCAAATTATAAGCCTCCCTTATTTGATAATAGTGAAGCCAGTCTCGCACTTTATCTTTTAATTTCTCAAAACTCTGCAATTTCAATTTGTCTCCTTCTTGTTCCAAAATTTCCCAATATTTTGGCCATTTGGCCTCCATATTGAGCTTTTTCTGAGCCTTTGCTTCCATCGGTGACAACCACCTTGGGGTTTTATTTTCAAGTAAGTCCTTATATCTTATCCAGACATTAAACAATGCTTTCCTGACAATATGGTTTTTAAACGCTTTATGTGCTTTAACCTTGTCATACCACAAATATGCATGCCACCCAAAAACATTATTAAAACCTTCTAAATCCAAAATGTCTGTGTTCTCAAGAAGCAGCCATTCTTTCAACCAGCAGAATGCTGCTGATTCATAATAGAGTTTAAGGTCTGGCAGGGCAAATCCACCTCTTTCCTTTACATCAGTTAATATTTTAAATTTTATTCTGGGCTTCTTGCCCTGCCAGACAAATCTAGAAATGTCTCTCTGCCACTTCTTGAAACAGTCCATTTTGTCCAAAATTTGCAATGATTGAAACAAAAATAAGATTCTTGGCAATACATTCATCTTTATAACAGCAATTTGACCTAACAAGGAAAGCTTCAAGTTTGACCATATCTCTAGATTCTTTTTCACTTCTGACCAACATTTCTCATAATTGTCTTTAAATAGGTTTAAGTTCTTAACAGTCATATTAACCCCCAGGTATTTTACTTTCTTAACCAATGTTAAACCTGTCTCCTTCTGAAACCTCTCTTTCTCAATCGGTGTTAAGTTTTTCTCAAGAACTTTAGTGTTTAACTTGTTCAACTTAAATCCTGCCACATGACCAAATTCTTGAATCAATTCTAATACTCTTTTAGTACTAGATTCTGGCTCCTGTAACGTCAGTACTAAGTCATCTGCAAAAGCTTTCAATTTGTACTGTTTACATTTGTACTGATCATATTTAGCAGAACCTCCAGGACCGAAATAAAAAGCAATGGGGAAATTGGGCAGCCTTGTCGTGTCCCTTTCTCTATCTTAAATTCCTCTGTCACCACATTGTTAACTATTAGTTTAGCCTTTTGTTCTGAGTAAATTGCACTTATACCATTTTCAAACCCTTGACCAACCCCCATCCCCTGAAGATTTTTCTTCATGAAACTCCAAGAAATATTATCAAAGGCTACAAAAATTAAGACTGCTTTAGTATTAATGTTCACTTGCAACTTCTCCAAAATGTTAATTATATTCCTCGTGTTGTCAGACAAGTGTCTACCCGGGAGAAAGCCAGCTTGGTCTTTATGTATCTCCTCCACTAATACTTTTTTTAACCTTTTAGCCAAGATATCTGCAAAAATTTTGTAATCCACATTAAGCAGGGATATGGGGCGGTAGTTCTTAAGTTGTGTCTTTTCAGACTCATTTTTCGGTATAAGTATAATATAGGCTTCCTTCCACGACTCTGGTGCTTTTTTCCCCTCCAAAATTTCATTACAAACCTCCTTTAGTGGTTGAATTATCCAATCCTTCAAGGATCTATAATATTTTGAGGTTAAGCCATCCGGCCCTGGAGATTTGCCCAACTGCATATTCTGGATGGCACCTTCCACCTCCTGTTCTGTTATTTTATAGTTCAACATTAACTTACTTTCTTGAGAATTTTTTTGTAGTCCATTTGTTTTTAAAAATTGGTCTATATCAAAGTCTTTCTGTGGCCCTTGTGTATATAACTGTTTAAAGTACCTCTGGAAGCATTTTCTAATTTCCACTGGATTCTGAATATTCTTTCCTTCCACTTCCAAGTTGGTAATGGTGTTAAGTTTTTGTCTTTTTTTCATTTGCCAAGCTAGCAATTTTCCACATTTATTGGCCGATTCAAATGTCCTTTGTCTCATCTGTTTAATTTTCCATTCTATTTCCTGATTCATCATCTTCATATATTGAACTTGATATAACTTTATTTCTCTCAGAATCTCTTGTGACTTTGGTTTCGCTCTCAATTTCTTCTCACCCTTTTATTTTTTCCAAAATTTTGTCTTTTTTCTCATTTTGAGTTCTCTTCTTTATTGGATTCTGTTGAATTAGAAACCCCCTCATAACTGCTTTGCTTGCGTCCCAGATTACTCTTTTTTCGATGGTGGTGTTCATATTTATCTCAAAATAGTCTCTCAAGGTTTTTTGGGCCTTCTTGGTAACCTCTTGATCTCTAAACAAGGTGTCATTCATCCTCCATCTGAAGGAACCGGTTGGTGTTAATTTCATCTCCATTTTCACAGCATTATGGTCGGAGCAAGTTTTAGGGCAAATTTCCACTTTTCGAGTCTTAGGTGCCAGTCCTCTAGTTATCCAGATTTGGTCAATTCTTGTCCATGTCATTTTGGCTTCAGAGAAGAAGGTTCCCTCTCTACCCAAGGGATTCTTTATTCTCCAAATGTCAACCAAGTCCATATTGTCAGTCATCTCAAAAAAGGTTTTTGGTAGTCTGCCATCTTTGGTAACTACCTGTCTCTGTGACTTGTCCATGTTTGTAGATACCACTCCATTCATATCTCCCATCATGATAATGTTGTAATCCATATAGTCTAACAATGTCTCATGCAACTTCTTAAAAAATTCAGATTTCCCATGATAATTATTCAGATTTTATTTTTTGCCCTTGTCCAAAGGGTGTTTATAATAGCCTTATTGCCACATTGCCTTATCCTGGGAGTGGGAATTCCCTAGATGTTGTTGAACTCCATCTCCCATCAGTCCCAGCCAGCATGATTAGCAGGGATGGGAGCCATAGTCCAGAAACAACTGAGAAACCCTCAATTCTTCAGCCCTGTTGGCAGTGTGAGAGCTTTGCCAGCTTAACACAGCTCTCTTGCAAGGCAAAACAAACCAGAAAAAGCCTCAAAAAGGGAATTCCCAACACGTGGGAAAGAATTGTCTCCGAAGCAGAATTGACCTACAGGAAACTAGAAACCCCTGGCTTGGCAAAGCACCACACGACTTTGCTAACCTGGTGCCTGCCCTGACTGAAGCTGATGAGAGTTGTAATCCAAAATAAATGTAGGGCACCAGGTTGTCATAGGCAGCAACAAAAGGTGCCAACTTAACCAGCTTCAACTCTGTCCTGATGGTGGCTGTGCCAAAAAGACCACATTCCCAAAGAGGTAGCTGCATTCATGTGCAGCAACAAGGTGGCAAAGATCTGGATGTCATCAGAGATGAGCTGGCAAAGACCGGCTTCATTAGATGCCATCCACAAATCACAACAGCAGAAAGGTGCTACTTACAAAAGTTCATGTCATGTGAGTCACTGCCCCTGGAAGAGGCAAGGGCAGCACCAGGGAATCAAGCCTAACTCTGGCCCACTGAAGAGAACTAGAATCAAGGTCTCCCTTCTGAGTGTGCTCCTAGAAGTGTTGTGTGTCCTACAGCCTTGCTCCAAGAAGTCATGGCAGCATTCTACAGTCAAGCCAGAGTAAACAGTGGGGAGGAAGCACGCTTCACTTAACTGCAAGTTCCATCACAGAATCATCAGAGCTGTGAAAACAGCCCAGCTCCTACTGGGCCATGCCCAACACCTTCAGTTCAATAGCTGCTTGCATTTGGCCTTGAAGGCCCAGGTTACGACCTCAACCCTTTGAGATGATGCAGATGCAGCTGTCTTTCACATCCCTTTGATCTCCAGTTCCAGATCAGACATGCCTCTGGGCACAGGAAGAAAAAATGGAGGAGGAGGGAGGAAAATGCCCTGGGGATTAGAAGCAGCAGGTTGTTGGGAAAATAGGTATTATGGGATTGTTACATCTGCTAAGGGCATTGTCAGCTGGTGGCGGAGTGGGATGACTAGGCTCCATTTGGGAACTCAAGCACCTGTTGCTGTGCTTGACAGAGTTCCAAGGCTTCCTATCCCCATGCTAGGTGGCCTGCCTCTCAGCCTAACCTACCTCATAGGGTGGTTGTGTGGATTAATTGAGGAGGAGGAGAACCATGTACACCACATAGAGCTCCTTGGCGAAAATGTGGGTTATAAATGCAATAAATAAATAAATGAGAGTTCACAGCCTGAAGAATCGTATATGATATAATTACCTGGACTAATTTAGAAAGGAAAAATAATGTATCCCCTTAGTCCAGGCCTCCTGGACCAAGCCAAAGTTTAGCCCTTAAAGCTTCTGTCTGAAAGGGCAAAAGGAAAGGCCATGGACGGGAGCTTGTTGCAGAAAAGGTTGGCATAGGAGGCAGCACTTCATCTTTACAACACACATGGGGATATTTCCACCTTAAGAGCTGAGGCTGGCACACGCCAGAGCTTGCCCAAGGCCTCCCCGGGAACAGGGCTCCAACCGCCAAGTTGCCCAAGCCCAAGGCCCAAACTGACAACAAAAAGCTGTGTGGGAAAACCCACATGAAAAAAAACGGAACAGGGAGCTCTAGGGCAGAGGGGAGCAGAATTCCTCTTTAAAGAGTTGGCTTGAAGAAGATGAGAAACCTCCTCCTCCTCCTCCAGGAACAGAACCATGGAGAGGAAAAAGGCTCCAAGGAGGCCATTTGAGGTAGCCCCTAAACTGGCTCAGCTGGAGCTGCCTATGGCTCTAGGGCACAGGTGGCCAACTTCCAACTCTGAGGCCTGATCTGCCGCCCCCCACCCCACCCTCAAGCTTCAAGCAATTTTTTCAGTCCCCAGCCAAAACCCCACCAACCTTGGCAGTGGGGTCAAAAGTGTGGGGAAGTGAAGCAGACACAGTGCTGGAACAGGCAATACTCTGTGCTCAGGAACAGATGCAAATTGCCCCCTCCTTGGTCACCACAACATTAACAGAGGGGGCAATAAGCCCCCTTCTGCTGATCCAGAAAGATTTTCATTTATGTAGGGCTGTAAGGTGGTGGTTTGTCCTGGATCCTAGGCAAGTCAATTGAACAACTGCATTTTTTGGCCTTTTTAGAGCTCAACAACTTTCAGGGTGTCCTGGTTTTTACTTTTTGAAATATGGCAACCCTAATTTATGTATTTGTTTAACATTTACAGTGCACCAAAGGATCTCGGGGTGGTATACATGGTTCTCCCCCTCCCCATGTTATCCTCACAACAACCCTGTAAGGTAGGTTAGGCTGAGAGACCGACTGATGCAAGGTTACCCAGCAAGCATCTCATGGCTGCATGGGGATCTGAACCCTGGTCTCCCAGCTTAGTCCAACACTCCAATCACTACAGATGGGGCAGGGAAGGCTGTGTGTACATGAGAGTGTGCAGCGTGGCTACACCCACCTCTGGCCCTCAGAGAGTGTGGCCAAGGGTGAATGTGGCCCTTGTGCCAAAAAAGGTTATGCTGGAAGTGAAATGATCCTGCCCCCTTTTTCAGTTGTTTAGGCTTGCTTTCTTCTGCAGCAGGTAAGGTGCGGCAGCGGGGAGGGGGGGTGTGCTTTCTCTGTGATACCATCCGCCAGGGAGTCTTGAGAATCACAGAGGACTCTGTCCCCCACTCTGGGTGCAGTAAACAGTGCTCTGGACACTTTAAAGCTCTAGGGGCTCAAAGCAGCGTAAAGCAAAATTCCGCTTCCAAGTTTATTTTTTAACTGTGGGTCCATCGCAAAATATCCAATACTGAATACATGCGAACCACACATTGTCAACAGCAGGTTCAAGGACCACATCCAAGGTACAATTACAATTTCTTCCTGTGGCTCAGACTGGCTGAAACCTGCCAATATCCTGGTTCTGTGCTTCCCCCCGCCTTTTCTTTTGAGAACAATCATGTTACTCATTTCCGGCTTGTAAAGCAATGGGCTAGTAAATCTGCAATGAGACAGCAATACTTTTATGTGGGGGGTGCGGGAGGGAAGACTGTGGGGCCTGGAGCATCTTTGGGGATGCCAAGCAGTGAGTCAGTGGCAGAGGCTACCTGGCCAAGACTGAAGTCTCTCCTGCCCTGCTTATTTTCAGCTGCTTGTCTAGCTGGAAATGGTAGGGAGATGTATGTTCTGGAATGGGGTGCATGTGTGTTGGCAGCCAGATGGTTCTTTGGGGGAAAGGGCAGCGGGTAAGATGTGACAGCTGCCCCACATCTTAGCCTCTCCCCTACATCATCGCAGCCCTTTTGAGGCAATGCCGACGTGACTCTCAAAGCTGAGCTTAGCACTTTGCTTCTGACTCAGCCCCCCTGGCAAAGTGGGAGGGTTCATCAAAGCCATCGCAAAGTTGCTAAACGTGCAAGGATCAATGCTTTCCATGTCACTGGTGGGAGTGGCAAGATGTCTTTCGCCTGCAGGGCACACATGAGCCCTTCACAGGCTCAAGCCAACACAAGTACAGGAAGGAAAAGGCAGGCCAAGGAGGTTCCCCCTTCAGCTCTTTGGCTGTTGCAGCCAGAAGAGCAGGTCCTCTTTATTCCCTCTCTCCCACCCTCTTCTACCTGACAGCAGTCTGAGCCAGGGGCTTCCTGCTGGGACTTCCCAGGTGCCCTATACAAACTGCATAGAAAAGGTGCAGCATGAACTTTGCAAGGGTTGAAGACTTCCTCCTCCTGAAGCAACTGGGAGATTTTTTTATCCATCCATCACCTTATTTATGGGTCTTCCTGCCCAACCCCACAGTACTTTAAATAAGTGTTTGTTACTCATCCTGAGCCCTTAGGATGTTACTGGGATAAAAATCTGAATTATTATGAATTGCACTGCACAATGAGGAAAGGGAGCTGGCTCGCACCCAAATACCTCCTTACACTTTGAGGGTGCCAAGGAATCCCGAGAAGAAACAGTGAAAAAATCCATCGGCCCAGAAAGCTGGTGGTGGATACTATTACTGTCCCACTTTCCTCGCCTCTGTCTCTATGAAAAAGAGGTGGGAGGCCTCTTTCAGCCTCCATTTAGCCCAAAATATATGCTACTCTGCAGTGAAGCTTTCAGGACAGTTTTCAAAAACAAGATAAAAAGCCCACAACACATAAATACATGGGAAGAGGAATCCCATACCCCTGTTATGCTAGACTGCAAGAGGAGTTTGGCTCTTGGATCAGGTTAAAGGCCTATATAGTCAGGTATCCTGTTCTCATAGCAGCCAACTAGATGCTTTTGATGAAGTCCGCAAGCAAGCAAGCCTGACTGCAACAACTCTCCCTGCTTGTGATTCCCCGCAACTGGTATTCAGAGGCAGACTGCCTTCAACACTGGAGGTAAAACACAGCCATCAGGATTACATGGCTACACCAGGACTGGAGGTATGGTGCAAGTGTGCTCCTTCCCTGCACTGCCCCTGGCTCAGACCAGCAGAATGGCCAAATTGGGGTGATGTTCTGAGAAAGTTCTCTCTCTGGTTGCCATCTGCCTTAACAGGGCAACTGGTGAAGAGCCACTGAAGTTTGACTATACCAAGGCAAAAAGGTGGACTCCTTTTGCTCCAAGAAACCACAGCATCTCAGACCTCCCTGTGTGGCAATCTTGAGTTCAGCCTAGAATGTTCCTCTTTCCTTCTGCACTATCTGTACACAGCAGCTGATTAATTATGGACCCGGAGACAAACACAACATTCATCCAGCGCCCTGCTACCACTGCCAACACACAAGTATAGGGGCTACCTTGGAACGACTCCTCCAGGACACACTGTACAAAGGGATGAAGTAACAGGGAACACAATTCTGTTGAATACAGGATGCCACAGTGCTCGTTTCCTAAGAAGACAGCCAGGGACACTGGCTACCAGCTCAATATTTGCATAGCATATCTGCCTGGCTTATACCAGATCACCTTGCTATTCTTCAGAAGGAAGCTAGTGAGAGATTGCTTTGTTCAAGGAATTAGTGGTGGCTTCTTCCAAAAGGAGGAGAGCAGAGATGCTGCCAATGGACAGGAGAGGAAGTGAGAGTTGATCGGAAGGACGATGTCCAAGCAAATTGCACAGACCAGTATAACTGGCAATGAGACCAGGCCAATTCCAGTTTTCAGATGACCAAGAAGAATTCAGGGAAGAGCTGTGGCTCTGTGGTAGGGCACTTGCTTTGCATGTGCAAGGTTCCAGGTTCAATCCCCACATTTCCAGGTGGGGCTGGAAAGGAACAACTCCCTGCCTGAAGCCCTGGAGGGCTGCTGCCAGTCACTGTAAAGGCAATCCTTGGCTAGGTGACCCAATGGACTGACTCAGCATAAGACTATGTACCTGATGTCAGCTGATGCTCTACTGTGCTCACATGCCCAGCATCTTCATGCTTAGTACCTTTCCAGAGAAACACTTAACTGTCTCCCAGCCACTTCTGGAGAACAAATGCCTCCTTCACCTGGGATAAGGAAAACAGCATTTGCTCAGCAGAGCCACTGAGCCGTGAAGCAGCATTTGAATTACTAGAGAGTCTGGGGTGTGAGGATACACACTTTTCTTTTATGTCAGCAACTTTAGCTGATTTTTAAAAACGTAACCCAGTGGACAGGGCTAAAACTGGAGGGAATCAGGTTGTGGGGCTTCTTGATTTTATTAATGGCCACCCCTCACTCCTCTTCTTCCAGTAAATTGAGTAGTGTTGTGAAACTCCACATCTCAACACACAAAATTCAAAAGTGGAAGCTGGGCAGAAGCAACCTCTCAAACACCTCCCATTCCTAGGAGTGAGGGTGGGAGATCTTAGTGCCCCTAAACTAGAGAGGCTTTCGGCTTGATCCAGCCAGGTGATCTGTCCTTTTTTTTAAATTCATGTCCAAGCAGCACAACTTTCCACAGACAAGGAGCTTGGTGTTGGCCGCTACATAATTAGTCTGGCTAGACAGCAAAAAGCTTCTATTTTCATTCTCAGCAGAACTCAACACAAACAGCCAGATTCTGCCTGCTTACCTTGGATAGCAGAAAGATAAACAAAGGAATCCTCATGCTCCAAATTTTCCAAAAAAACCTGGAAGGATAAAGTCCAAGAATCACCCAACTTGCATTCAAGTAGGATAGTCTTCACAGCCTCAGTGCTGATGCCTTCCCAACAGAAGACAGTATCTCCTACATCCCTCATGTCACACACACAGTTTTTGCGACAGTTTTTGCTAACTGAAAACAGTCTGTGGTATAGCATCTGCTTTGCAGAAGGTGTCCCCAGGTTGTATCCCTAGTGGCATCTCCAAGTATTGCAGGGAGAGACCCCCAGCCTAAAACTGTGAGATGGACCAAGGGTCTGCCTTGTATAAGGTGGCTTCCTATGTCAGCTGAACTGGCAATTGACGTCTAAGCAGGGAAGAAGGAATCCTGGAGGTTTTTGGAACCCATCATGGATTTGACTGTTTTGACAGAGGGAAGGGTCAGATGCCCATGGTTAGAACTGGCTTCCTCAACCAATGGGAGAGAGGTGTCTCAGCCAGCATGTGGATGATGCCCCACCATACCAGCCTGTGTTAACTCAAGCTAGAAGTACTCCTGGCATGATGTACCAAAGGAAGAAAAGAGAGGGTCACACCCCACCAAATAGGAGAAGGGTCTCCCTCCCTCATCTGTGGGAGAGCAAATGCTAGTGACTTAGAAATTCAACTTCCACATTACCCTCCCCGTGAAAAAAGGCATGCAGGTATCTAGAAGTGGTTACAATAGCTTTTGCCAACCCAGTGCCCACTAGATTTGGACCACAACTCCCATCAGACCCAGCCAGAACAGCTGAGCTTGCTAGGCCTGATGGGAACTGTAGTCCAAAACATCTGGCACACAGCAGGTTGGCACAGGTCAGGTTTACTTAAACCACCAGCAACAGCCTTGCCTGTGCCAGGGTTTCAAAGTGAGTTCTTCCATGCAGGAACACCCTTAGTTAGACAGGCCATCACTAAAGGCAGTATAAAAGCAATGAAGGCGCGCACGCACTGCAGCCTCGTGGGTGTTCTCAGAGGGCTGACAAAGTGTACTCTGAGTGTCTACCTTCAGCAGCTTCTCTTGAATCTTCAGGGCTTCAGAGTCCCTCTGCTCTATCAAGCGGGAAAGACTACGCAAGGCAGCTGCTTGTGCTGGAATGTCTGGGTCATAAACTGATAAGAGAAGTTCTTGCAGGTCCTGAGATCCACAGCCTGGCTCTGCAACAGATTCCCCAGTCAGAGGCCCTCTTGGCGGGTTGGAAATGGGGTCTGTGCCCGAGCTGCTCTCCATGTGGTCCTGTGGCAGAGCCGCCTCGGGCTTGGAGGTCTCTCTAGGGGGCCTTTTGGTGAGGCCTTGTCTTACGGGAGCTCTTGGTTTGACTGCCACTCCTGCATCACTCTTGCCCAGGGTACTTTGCGCAGCAGAGTTGACTGTCTCCGTGGAAAAAGCTCCGTGGGTGCAGATGGTGATACGCAAGTCAGCAGCAAGCTCCTGGATGACAGGCTCTGGATGAACGTGGGAGAGATCCTCCAGCAGGGGCACCAGCCCCTTCAGGGAAGCAAAGTCGGCCGGTTTCAGCTGCAGAGAGATCATCAAGCATGTTAGTCCAGCCACAAAGAAAGACGGAATCAGGGCTTCTCCTGAGAACTTTCCCCAGGGCTGAAGGGAGGCTGTGTCAGGGGAAGGAACTGTAGGAAGGAAGCCTTTGCTGTGGTTACCGTTATGGGTGTATATGAAGGATCTGGCAGGGGAGATAAGATCATGCCCCAAGCCTACAGGTGCAAAGAGCGGATGGGGTGGGAAAGGAGCCGCTTTCTGGGACTCGTGCTAAGGGCCTTGGGGAACATCTCAGGTGGTGGATTGCAAAGTAGCTGAAGAGCAAGCCGGGATGGGCAGAATTCACAGTACATATGCTGGAAACTGTCCACTTGAAATCTGGACAACCCACTGCTGCACCCAGCATTGTTACCACACCAAGAACCATCTGCCCCCCCCCAACAACTTATTTTTAAGCAGCTTCTTAATGTGGCATTATTATAGTAGTATGTAGATTTCTGCAATTTGCCTTGTGTGTTAACCAGAGTGGAGGAAAATTATGTAAATAAGATCATCTTCATCACTCAAGCGTTTTCTGGAAACCACATCCGACTTCAGCAAGAGGTGGTGCAAGTTTTGCTAGGGCCAGTGTGGAAAAAAAAGGCTATGGGAGAGGAAAGAATAAATTGATGTCTAGGACCAGACCCACCAGGCAGCGACTTTTAAAACTTCCACTGTCATCTAGCAACAACCATTCCATCAGGATATGACAGAGGGACCCAGGGCCTGGCTCCACTGGCTCAGCTAGCCATCTTTAGGTCTTTCCATTGCAGTCATCTTTATGCTACACATACGATGGTCTCTCTGTCACAGGGATGAGAGCAGGGGCACAAGAGCGAACCAGCCCTGATCCCCCCCTGACTGCCCCACAGTCTCACCTGCACTGCCCCTCCTAGTATGGCAGCTACCAGTCCCATAGCCATACTCAGTGTCTGGGCCTCCACAGTGCTACCCCCTGAGCTGCAAGTGAGACTTGCACAAGCCCGCTGCAGAGTTGTTGCCACGAATTCCACAATCTAGAGAGAGAGAAGCAAAGGGAGATTATCATGTCATTCGGCTGAAAGACTGCCAAGACCTCAAAGACACACTGTACATCTATCTCAACAAACTCTCCAGAGTGTAACCAGAAGCTTGTTTATACAATCAAAATTAAGGACTCTTATCCTGAGGTTATTACTCAGAGGATTCTGGGGGCATTTCAGCTACACTCCATCACTGACAACCTCAGGCCACTTCACAGGCCACTGGGTTTCCGCAAGGAACTGCAATGTCAACATTGGACCAGAAATTCTCCTTCTGCTGCTATCTGCCTGGATTTGCCCCTTGACTATGGAAACAGTACCAGCAGTTTGGGTCTATCTTAATAAAGGTATTGCCTATCTGTGGGTTTTGAAACCATGTGTAGTAACGACTTGGAACCTCAGAGAGTGGGTTTAAAGTGCAGCAATGTAGGACTCTCTAGACATGCAAACAGCCATGTAGCAGAATGCAACTCACAAGGGCTTATTGTCAGGGATGGGGAACTTGTGACCCTCCACATGCTGTTGGACTACAACCCCCCTCCCCCATCATCTGTGACCATTGGCCATGCTGGTTGGTGCTGCTAGATCAATAATCTAGGAAGCTGCTTTATGCCAAGTCAGACCAATGGTCCATTTAGCCCAGTACTGTCTACACAGACTGCCAGGGGTTCTCCAGGATTCCAGACTGGGTACATTCTCATCCCTATCTGGAAACATTGGGGATCAAAACCACGTTCTTCTTCCATTGAGCTATGTCCCTTCCCAGCAGCTACCCAGATGCTTCTGGGAAGCCTTCAAGCAAGGTGCGAGGGCCATGGTTGTCCATCATTGTATGCACCTCTGAACATGAACCTAGGCAGCCCTCTGGCAGGGAAGTCAAGGTCCCCTTGAATTTATCTACCCTAAATAAAATAAAACCCTCAGGGAGCCAAGAGATCTCCCCTCTCTTTCTTAGGGCGGCAGCATGGCAAATTACTGTTAGTATTGGTTCCCTTTGGGCATTGCACCCATCTCTTTTTCTGATCTCAGAACAGGCAATTTTAAGCCCGGGCCCAAGCAAATTCTCCCTGCCAGGTGTGTCTGGTACCAGGTGTATCTGGAAGGCAAAGAGGGAGGTGGCGGAGGGGAGTTTAGTAACTAAATCCATTAACCAGCCGCCTCCTGGGGAAAACAAACTCCTTTGGGTTTCCTTGACACGCTTGTCTTTTCAACAAACTGCCTAATTATCCACGTAAAAGACAAAGGGAGGGAGGAAGATTAGGTTTTGTGCACTCAACAAGTCTGTTTTTGTGGAAGACTATTGGATACTTTTGTTCTTTCTAGGTCTCAGAAGAAAACTTTGCACTCAAAGCAGCTTCTCTCACTTGACAGTTTTGCTTTCCCCCACCCCACCTGCCACCACCAAATCTGACAACCAGGCATTTTGAGCAACCTCCTCAGCTTTCCAAGGCTTGAAATTAACACAGCCCTTCCCCCACCCCTTTCTGCTGGCCACCTAGCCTAGTGAAACTGGTGCAGCACCTAAGGAAGGGGGAGGAGAGTCTGCTTCCGCTGTGACCACCCAGGCTGCTCCCAAGAATCACTTAGCCTGGGGTCTCAAAAAAACCTCTGCTGGCCCTGAAGTCACCACCAATGGGTGACGTGGCAAACTCCCCTCCCAATCGTAGACTTCTTGTCCAATTGCAGCTCGGGAGACCACAGCCTCAACGAACCTGTGAGATGTCTGTGAACAGCGCATCAGAGACCCTCTCGCACATCATGCCAACCAACTGCAGCACCTGCAGCTGTCTCTCCTGCTGCTCAAGGCCAGGGCTGCAGCACTGCTCCAGGTCCAGAGGGCTGTTGCAGGAGGAGAGTGGGGCAGAATCCATTTTGTAAGCACCCTGTCCAGCCATGCGTGTCAGCTCCTGTCAGAGGGAGGGGGGCAGAATGGAAGAAGAAAAAAACCCCAGGCATTTAATCAGAGGAATGCACATAGGAAAAGGCACATATATATTGCTTTGGCATGTTAGTGCACTTTGGCCAGCACATTGCTGGTCAATGGGAAAGGATGAGATCTACAAGGAAGCAGAGGCTTAATTTGTTCTATGAAGACAACTTTCTGCTTTTTCTTAGGTAGACAAGTTGCTTTGGGAAGAAATTTCTGAGACATATATACATGCACATATGAAAATGACAGCAGCATGCGTGGTTGGGATTCTTCATCTGTGGCAAAAAGCTAACCAACAAATCCCTTGCTTCATCCCCACAGACACATCACAGTTCATTGAAAGATATTGCAGAAAAGGCCTTAGGAACCTTATACTGAGTCAGACCATCTAGCTCAGTATTGTCTACACTTACTGACATTGTTTCTCCAGTTGCAGACTGCGGTCTTTTCTAGCCCTACCTGGAGATGCCAGGAAATGAGCCTAAGACCTTCTGCATGCAAAGCAGGTGCTCTGCCACTGAGCCACAGCCCTTCCTTGTGCCTTGCAGAGGCAGGAACAGGTCTAGGACACAGACAGCAGCTGAGGCAGCAGCTTTAGGGATGATTCTAAGCTATTTACCTCCATTTTTACATGCTATTTATAGAGCAGTGGGGCATACTATGAATTATTAAGTAAATATTGTTGAATAGTAAACACAGAGAACAAGTAGAGGAGGGCTGGATGGACACCCACCCACAAACAGGAAGCCCCCTCCCCCCTGGAGAGGGATTATATCCATAGCTGTGAAACCCACAATTACACTTCAAAGATTCTCCTGTTGTCAAAACAGCCCCAGAAGGAACAGCAGTTAACCCTTTCCCACATTGACATCCGCTGTGCAGGAGGCAGACACAAAAAACCCTGCCATTAGCATCCATCTGTAACACTGCAATATTTCCAGTTACAGATAGGTAGCTGTGTTGGTCTGTCATAGTCAAAACAAAAAAAATTTTTCCCTTCCAGTAGCACCTTAAAGACCAACTAAGTTAGTTCTTGGTATGAGCTTTCGTGTGCATGCACACTTCTTCAGAAATATTTGTACCAGCAAAACTTCACTGTAAGGAGTATGCACATACTTTAATCAGCTGCTTTCACTCAAAAGGGGCTCCAGCGAATTTCCAGAGCATCTTTCTTCCCAACTATATGCCCCACACAAAATGACTAGAGCCATTCCTTGCTTTTTTGCATTTCAAAAGAACTGCACAATAAAGGAAGTTCACAACTTTCAACAAACAGGCCAAACCTCACATGCTTTGCATCTCCATCACTGACTCATCACTCACCAAAGACTGCCTCTCACAGAGCTGATGCCTGACTGTCTAGTTGCATCATTTTGCCTCTTGCATCCCTGAAAGTACCTTTGAAGGGTTGGTGTTGGAGTGGGAGAACAATCACTCTGCATTAGTTAAACAGAGACTTGAGGAGGAGTTGAGGAACCCACTTTAAGTTAAAGGGGTTGTTTTCTTTTTTGCAAAGTTCTTAGTTTCTTCTCCAATGTTGCCTGCCTAAGGGTGGGGGGTGTCCCTTAAAACCACAGAAAGGGTTAATAGTAGCTCAGTGGTGGAGCATCTGCTTTAATGCAGAAGGTTCCAGGCATCTCCAGTCCCTGGCATCTCCAGGTAGGACTGGGAGAAACTTCCTGCTTGAAACCCTGAAGAACTGCTATCCATTAGTGTAGCCCAGATGTTTTCAACCTTTTTGGGTCCACGGCTCCCTTGACCATCTACATTCTTTCTGTGGCACCCCTGTGGGGCTCAGGAGCCCAGTTATGTCACCTCTTGCCTGTAGAACTGGCAGCCCTCACTACTTTTCGAACACCCTCCCTTGTGGAGTGTTCCCTCAACCTTCTCTCTTCTCCCTTCTCCTTGGGAGTCCTCTGGGCTGCCACCCCTGGTCTCTGAGCAGTCCCTTGTGCCCCAAAGAGAGGTGCCTCCTCACACTACCCCACAGGGGCCTGGGAAGCACCCCCTGGCCAGCCCCAGAGGCATTATTCGCCTGGGGAGCTTATAGCCAGGGCTGCTGCAACAAGCAGCTGTGCAAGCCTTTGGGAGCCACAGATGTGAGAGGACATCAGAGGAGGGAGGGAAGGAAAGAGGCACAGAGGCCAGTATTGCCCACAGCACCCCTGACCATCATTCAAGGCATCCCAGGGTGCCATGCACACTGGTTGAAAACCAGTGTAGCCACTACTGGGCTAGATGGGCCAGTAGTCTGGCTGGGTATAAGGAAGCTTCCTATGTCCCTATGTTCAAGCAGAGAAGGATCTTTCCCACCACCTGTGGTTACCTGATATATTTTTTTAACCTGGAAGAAAGACTCCTGCACCTCCTGCAAATACATTATTAAACAGCCAGAAGCAACTGCCAAGATGAAGCAGGCCAGATGCCAGAAGCCCCCCTACCTTTAGGCAACAGAGGAAGAAGTCTCCGGCTAAGCCACTGCTCTGGCAGCGAGAGAGCAGCTCCACAAGCTGCTCCAGCTGCCATTGCTCAAAGGACACCTTCTGGTAGAGAGCCTCATCTTCATCGCTGTGAAACAAAAGGCAAAAGTTTCACAAAGGGGAGCCACAGCTTTCCTGGCAGCAACTCTGAGCATCTTACATTCCTCTTCCATCCTTCTGCAAGTGACCTCAGGCCAGCTCCTTAACAGAGGGAGGATCTTTTGAGCCACCAAGAGCAGGCAGCTGTGTTGCTAATCAACAATCTTAAGAAGCACTTGAACAGCTGATTTGAGAGGGTAGTCACCCAAAAGAATGCCTGTTCTCCCTCACTGTGTGCAGGAAGATCACAGGCCTGTTGACAGCAATGCTCTGCAGCAATGCTCTAACAGCATGCCATGTGAGCTACTTACTGGGAGAGGTTTTCCACTCCCCACACTCCCCGCTACCTTGGTTAACAGGATTAAGTTTTGTGCTTTGACTAGCACAAGATGCCCAAGTTTCCTCAGATAAATTTGTGGGGCTAAATATACGAACATTGGTTTTTGCTGCCAGGTGTTTTTTGTTTTTGGTGGTATTGGCCACCCTGCAAGATGTATGAACAGCTATCTTCAGTTGGCAGGTAGGGGTGTCAGGAGTGGGGAGGACAAATGTGAACTGGACACCAAATGGCTAAGAAATATAAAAAGTCCAGTCTGTGACAATTATGTGCAAAGTGAAGTTACCATTCATTACACCAGTAATTGGTGAAAACACCACCACCATAACATTATGAAGTTAATTGGCACCTTCAGCGAGACAGGAAACCACCAGGTAACACAGGAATGGTTGCAAAAAGACAAAACAAAAATAACCCCAGGTTATAAAACACGGCGCCCATACACGGGCTTGTGAGTGGGAAAATCTGACATTGAAATTGGTTGAAAAAGAAGGGGAAAGGGGGGAGCTTGCACTGCACACTTGGGAGGCCAGAGTGCACCTTCGCCCTCTGATTCTCAAGGGTTTGATTCAGGGTGCTGTGGGAGCCAGAGTGGGCCCCTTCAGCTCAGTCACATTTGCTGGGGTGAGGTAAGGGAGCAACTTTGACATTCTGTTCTCAGCACAGAGCAGCAATAGAGATCTGTAAATGTCTCCCCCCACCCACCTGAGTAGCACTGCTGCACTGAGTAGCAGCATGGCCAAGTGATAAACTAGACTCCAAAAACAGGGTTCCCCTTCTCTCCTGTTAGGGTTGCCATATATCCTCTTTTTCCAGGACACACCCTCTTTTTCACGGGTAGTGTCATAGCAATCCATAGTTAAAAGTAGAAGTTGGCAAATGTGTCCTCTTTTTTGCTCTTCAAAATATGGCAACCCTACCTGTAGCCTGCCATTAGCATACTGGGAGTGTTTACCATCTGTGCATGCAGCAGTCATTGGGGGTTCTTGGGCTTAGAATTTGAGCTTTCGCTTCTGTTCATTTGCTTACTCCTCAGAGCCAGCCTTCCCCACAGCCCCTGCAGCTGACCACTTTGTGGTTTTCAGTTTCAGTTACATGAGCCTCTGGCAAGGAGAACTTTGGAAGTCCAAGATAAGGCCCACAAGAGCTCCAGATTCCCTTCTCTTTCCACTTTGATGAGTCTTCCATTTCCTTCCAGCACATCACTCCCCAGTGCTTGGGGCTTCACACTGTTTCATCATTTCGTCATTACATTAGCACTTATTCACACAGAAATGAGAACATCAGAAGAGCTTAGCTACTGAATCAGGCCAAAGGGGGCCATCTGGTCCAGTACCTGGTTCTTACAGGGCCAACCAAATGCCTCAGTGGAAGCCCAAAAGCAGGACCTGAGCACAGCAGCACTTGTGCCACTTGTGATTCCCAGCAATTGGTAATTCAGAAGCAGACTGTTTCTAAAAGCAGAGGGAGAACGTAGCCACTGTTAGCCCTATCCCTTTGCGACCCTTCTGCAAATTGGCATGCGCATACTGTACACACAACTGCTCTTAAGGACACATAAGTGAAGCAACACCTCCATACGTCCTGTTACTTGCTCAAAGAGCCAGACAGAAGCACTCACTCCACTTCACAGTCTGCAACCACTTATACATGAATGCAAGTGACACGAGTCTGCCCAGCCTCAAGAAAAGCTGTGGCCCTCTTCCCCCAGCATGCCACCTGTGCCAACGAGCCTGAAGCTTCACAAGCACCTTATCTGAAAGATTCACATTTCCAGAAAGGTATTTTGAGGTGGTGGAGCTTGCTGTGCCCACTTCCAGAGAAGACATAGGACAGGCAACCCTGGAAATCAGACAGCCACAAGGCTCCATCTCCTCTGCTTTGAGAAGACCACCCCAGAACAAGCTCAGCCACAACATCAGCCTGCAGCCACACAGGACTGGAAAGCCACATGCAGTTTCTCACCTGATAGTCTCTTTGATGGTGACTACAGCGCCCCCTTCACTGCCTGCCTGAAACTGACAGAACGGATGGAGCAGGTGGGTGGCTCCTCCAAGCCTTGCAAATCCTTCCAGGACGGATAGTGCAATTTGCCTCTTGCATTTCTCCAAGAACCATAACAGGATCTCTTGGCATGGCGTGCTACAAGGAAGGAGATGTGGAAATGAGTGACTGCCAAGCAGTCCAAGGGAGAACAAGCATGTGCCAATCTGAACCTGGCAGGGTTGAAGAGAAAGGGCAGGTGAACCTGGAAGTGTCCTAGAGGCTCCAAATCAGGCAGTAGACTTCTCCATTGCTAGAATGGGATAGACCAGAGGCGTCTTCCCTCACTGCTCTAAACTGCTGCATCTAGGCAGCATCAGGGAATCCCAGACGTTAAAGGAAGCTGATTTAGTCCATACCTTTCCTTAACATGAGGCCCATGTATCTCAGGAGAAGGGATCCTCAGGCCTGGGGGTTGAATGCAGCTCTCCAGGCCTATGTATCTGACCCTCAATACTCTCCCTAGGCCCCCTCTCACTGGTCATTTCACATAGGCCAGGCATGTTTTTGCCTTGCTGGAATGTGTCTTTAAATTCTGATAATGCCTCCTGCTTGCCAAGATAGAGGATAGAGAAGATTGTGCAAGTATGTGCAGAAACTAACCTACTGTACAAAAGTAAAATTTACATTCATTGCTCCACACACTTTTGCCTTTGGTCATGCCCACCACTGGCCTGTGGAAGATTCCCCAAAGGGAACACAACCCTTGGGCAGGAGGAGGTTCTCCACCACTGCTGTACCCCTTGCAAGAGCTCCCTAAGCATTTGCCCTTGCACCATTAAGAAGTGCTGGGCTCATCAAGCACGTTCCGAGCTGCAGCTGCCAACATTTAAATCCCATTTCCTGGACAAGTCCTGAAGATGCCTCTCTCTCATGAGAAGCAGCATCCAACTCCCTCAGATATGATCTGCCTAACTGCATCCCCAGCTTATATCAGCCTCAACTCCTTAGAGCAGGAAGTCTGGTCTCCAGGTACTGCTGTGCAGCACAAAACACTGCCTTGTTGTCTGTGAATAGAAAGCAAGCCACACATACACACACAAAGCAGCAGCAGTATCATCATCATCACCATCAACTTTATTGCACTAGCCAAAGGCCATGGCATCATTCACAAAGGAAACAAAAAGAAAAGCAACAATAACCATAAAAACCTTAAAAACATCAGGCACTGCAGACACAATAAACCATGATCACGTCTCCTAAGAATTATATTGTTGCATACGATAGACTATCAAGGAGTTCTCAGGTAGAATGTGCCAGCTTACCGTAAATGTCCGAATCAACTTTGCAATTGACCGCTATTTTATCTAGTTCTTTTCTCCTGATCTTCTTAGCTGCCAACGCATATAGTGCTACTTTATAAGTGACGAAGTCACAGCAGCATCAGTAAGAGAGAGTCATCTGCCTGTCTTTCATGTCCTTGAAACTGCCCCCATAAGAGGGATGTTTCTCCCAAGATGCAGTGGGAGAAATTTTTTTGAAATCAGATGGTCTTTGACTGCAGAGCCCTTCCTCTGAGCCACACACCTTACCGTAAGAAAGACACGTTCTGCTTCGTAAAACACCAGAGGGAGAAGATGGTTCCTAGCACAGGCTGCAAGGAGTCCAATAGGAAAGCTGTGGGTTCATTGCCAACCACGTACACCTGAGACAAGAGAGGAAGCACCATGGAATGAGTGGATGGAGAGAGACAGGAAGCACATGCCTGCTTTGCCTGTGGACTATGACTCACAGAAACACAGAACAAGGCTGGGCACAAAAATTGCCATCACCTTGAGAGGCACTGCTCTCTGCAATAACCCTTGAGAAATGAACATAAAGGTTATAGATATAGAAATGGGCTTGGAAGTGCATGGGCAATGAGAGCTAGCAGAGGTGTGATAAACCTGGACAAGCTAGGACCTATGCAGATTTCCATAACTGAAAGCTCATTTCTTTGCTCAGAATTCTGATGTATTTATCTAGAGCCGTACCTTGGAAGTCGAATGGATCAGTTCCGGAAGTCTGTTTGACTTCCAAAACATTCAAAAACCAAATCGCGGCTTCTGATTGGCTGCAGTAAGTGCCTGCAGCTAATCAGAAGCTGCGGAAGCCCTGTTGGACATTCAGGTTCCCAAAAAATGTTCGTAAACCAGAACAATCACTTCCAGGTTTGCGGCGTTCGGGAGCCAAAACATTTGAGTTCCAGGGCATTCGGGATCCAAGGTACGACTGTATTTGTGACGGTCTTGGGTAAAGGTGTCAGACTGCTCTGAGACTCTTTTTAGAACTACCATGGCCTGAAGGAAAGGCTGGGAACATCAGTGGCTGCCATCACCCCAACCACTAGCCATGCTGGCTGCTGGGAACTGGGAGTCCTACAACATCTAGAGGGCTACTGGTTAGTCACATTGTCTTAGACCTTCATGGTATCCCTGGTCCCAGCACGCACATGCACGTGCAGACACAAAAGCACCTCTGTGAGAAAGAGATTTCCTTTATAAAATATGGCCTATTATTTCCGCCTGAGCTAATCCCCCGTGGAGCCACTCATCCTCAATGAGCATTATTTGTACTCGCTGCTTTCCTGCTAAAGTCCTGAGATGAGTTTCCCACTCTAGCATCAGATGACACTTGGGAGGCAAAGCCCCAGAAAC
Source organism: Podarcis raffonei (assembly GCF_027172205.1). Lineage (NCBI taxonomy): Eukaryota > Metazoa > Chordata > Lepidosauria > Squamata > Lacertidae > Podarcis > Podarcis raffonei. The sequence continues at coordinate 48,852,259 of NC_070609.1, forward strand.
ACCTTCAAGCTCCAATCTGCCATCTTAATCTCCCCTCTGTCAGGGCTCTAGCACTCTGCCATTAGCAATGGATCCACCCTGTGCTCCCAGGCATTTTCAGAAGGAACAGCGGCCACCGTGCGGCCTCTGGGACCCGTTCCTGCCTGCCGGCTCATTATAACAGATCATTACTGCCCAAGACGCTGTCGAGCAATCACAGTATTTAAGAGCTCAGACTGCCAAGGTGTCTGCCAAAGATCTCAGTGCTGCTGGCTTGTGGCTTGGCTGCCTGACGCATGGGATTGTGCTGCTCAAAATGTTGGAATCTGACCAAGGCAAAGCAAGCTGACCTCCAAAGAAAGAGAAAGATTGCTTTACCTGTTGTGTCCACAACTGGCTAACCTGGATAAAGCTGAAAGGCCATGCTGTTCCTCTTAAAAAGGACAAACTTCATCCAAGGCGGATCTAGGGGAACGCAACTGGTTCAGTCGCACTGGGCACTGAGCTTTTGGGGAGCCTCAGCAATGATGTCCAATTGAAGGCAAGAGGCCACCAAGGTCTACCACTGACTGCATCTATCCATTTCATCAAGACTGAGGGGTTTCTAAGCCCCTCTTCAAGAGCTGGAAATCAGGAGCTTGGGGGGGAGACCCTCATCCTGCAGCATCGGCTGCAACATGGGCTTTAAAAGACAGGCAGACAGGCACTGGACCCACCGGGCACTGAGAAGGCAAAGGGGCTCCAGTTACCTTCCTCCAGTGATCTCTGCTGATTTCCCCTGCCCAGGCCGGAGTGTGCAGAGCCACAAGGCAGTACAGCCGCTATTCGTTCCAGTGATTTCTGCTTGCTTGGCAAGCCACTCGGTCAGATCCCTATCCATCTACTTTAGACTGCTGATTGTCCCATGCAGAAATTGCAGATTCTGATGCAGGCTTGCCAGTTATTATATTGCTTGGCAATGAATTGGAAAAACGAGCAAAAGATTATGCTTCCAAAGTGCTGGGCTAGCACCACCATATGAGAAGGGGAATTACTCCTAGCCGAGCAGAGCATGAAGGGCAAAGCTGAATGCACACGCACACACATACACTGTGATCCTAAGCATGGAAACTGTGATGCAGAAGCATAACTGAAGTTAATTGCCACCAGTTCTAAAGTAAATGCACTTATAAACTGATCAGGTAAAAAGCATAGGTGAAACAAGAGGCCTGCATTTGGCAGACCAGCATGGAGCAAGTCCTAGGAGATGGAAGATGAGATATGGGGAAGAAGGGAAGCAAGATTGCTATGGGGCAGCAGGTCACCATCAGTGTTCAGGACTTGGAGGTGTGGGTGCTCTCAACAGCTAGGAAGCTAACATAACCGCATCAGTTTTGGTTTTGGAAATACTCAAAAGGGCAGCTCAAGGAAGATAATCTACTCCTTCATGGTCTCCAGCTGCAGCTGATGCTTCTTTTCCTTTGTCTCCAGGACTTTAGCCACTGAGTGCAAGCACCTCCTGTTGCTCCTTGAGCACCATTAGTGGCATTCAGCCTTCCCTGCCCTGATGGCTTGGACTACAACTCCTATCAGCCCCAGCCAACACAGCTGCAGTCCAAACCATCTGGTGGGCTCCAGGTTGGCGAAGGCTGCTACAAGGTGTTTGAAGCACCTGACTGGGATGCCAATGAATAAGCTGCCTTTATATACAGTCCCACATCAGAGGCAGAGCAAGGAAGGACACAGCAAGGATGCAAGTCTTCTACTCAGCTCAGCTTCTTGTGCAAGCACTGAACTTGCAGCAGCATCCAAAGGAGGCTTTGCTTCCTGAGGGAAGGGAGGCAACAGGCAGCTGGACCACCTCTGTGCAAGGAGTCCATGCATTGCTTTTGGAAGGAGGTCACAGGGGCATTGTGGCATATGACCCATCAGTTGACTCTCACTGGGGGCACCCAGCTAAGTTCTTTAAACTGCTTAGACACAAATTTTGTTTCCCCAGGGAAGGGGTGGGAAGCTGAAGAACCATCTGTTCCGGTGGTCCAATTGAAAAGAGAACTTCTTGAAAGGGTCGCTTTCCCTGCTTGCAGTATTCAGTTTTAGCAAGGTATACAGGAAGCAAGGTTAAATGATGTACCTTAAGCACATTTTCCACACACTCACTGAGCTCCTCCTCTTTCACCAACACAGTCCCTGCCAGCAGCTCTTTCAGCGGTACTTCTGAACAAAACAGAGAATAATAAGATCATCAAAACCCATCAAAACAGGGGAGGTTGACATTGCAGGCTGTGTCCAACTCAAAAGCATTTTTGTGGGGTGGGAGCCTTCAAATATATCAGTTATTTGTTTATTTATTTATTTATTTTATTAAGGTTTTTTCAGACTGACTGCTCCCATGGATCGCTCACTATAATAATGCCAAAAGGTTCATTAATGACGGAGGATTTTAAAAAACAAAAAACATAGTACAGAATAGCTGATGGGACCCCCGGGTACAGGGCAGTATATAAAGTCAATAAATAAAAATAAATAAAAGTCTTTTGAAAGGCAGATCTCACCATGACCACTTTCACAATTCTCCCCCTGGAGAGGTCACTGCAGCCCTAAAAGGGCAACCCACCCCCTGTAATCATGGTAGGGTGCTCAATGCATCACGCTTTTATGGACTGCTCCATTTAATGCAACACAATAATGGCAACTGAATTAAACAGAATGGTCCATAAAGTACAGAATGAGTTACTTGGAGCTCTGCCCAGTTTGTAACGGGCTGCTAGGAGAGAGCCCGCCAGGCTTCTGTCACTGAGGTAATGAGATATCCAAGAATCACAGAGCAAATGATTCCAAGTAATGAAGTCATTGAACAAAATAAGAAACAATTTTCACAGCCTGAACCGATGATGCAGGACAGGTACAAAGAAGGCGACCTGCCCCTCTCACAGGGGCTGCCAGATTCCTTAGTCTGGTCCAGGTGGTCAAGAAGAAGGAAGCGGTTACCTGTCACATCATCTGAGCAGCGCAGGAGGGGCTCCAGTATGGGACGCAGCAGGTGCTTCTTGGCTTGCTGGGGGTGTTGTCTTGCCATGGAGAGGACAGTCGTGGTGGCAACTCGCTGGAACTGATGGGCTGTCAGCTTATCCTGAATGAGGAACAGCTGCAGAACCTGGGAGAGAAATGGCACACAGACTGCTCTTTAGCCACTGCTGGGGGCTGCATTTGCATTGCTCTCCAGTGCTGTTTATTCCTCGGTCGCTGATCCTTCATTAAACAGTGTTTCTAAAACCATGCGTGTGCTTCTCATTGTTAATAGGCCAATAAAAAGCAAATGCAAGTATGCCCTTCTTTAGTAATAGGCCTATAAACAATGAGAAGCACACGCATATTTCATATTAGGTCTCTTCAGCCTGGCCTTTGACAGCTGAGATGTGTGTTTTCAGGACTTGCCCTATTCCTGTGACTGTCCTCTGTTTTAACTGTTTTTAATTCTGAATTTTACACTGTTGTAACCTGCCCTGGGACCTACTGGTGTAGGCTTGGTAATAAATGTAGTAAATGTAGTATGTTACTACTACTATTGCTATTACCATTGTTACCACCACAGTTACTGCACATGCTGTAGAGGGAAATGAAGGGCAGGTGGAGCTCATCAACCTGGGAAGGTAGCCCATCTAGGAGAAGTAAAACTCTGATCCTAAACCTCCACTGCATTGTGGATATACTCATTCATGAGAAAGGTTTCAGGAGTAAACCCCGAGGAAAAATCCACACCCACTGCCTTGTGGTACATCTCTGGGAGAAGAAAAGGCTAAGGAGTAAACCCTACACAAATCCACTGGAGTCCCTATGACAGTTGGATGGCATCTTATACACCTCCTTCCAGCAACTCCTGCAGTCAAGTAGGTGACAAATAGATCGCTCTGGTTTCCTTTGGATCACGTTGACAAGGCCAAGTGGGGGGGTGTCCTTGTCATCTGGGCAGCCCAGGACCTCCATACACACTGCCCAGGCTTACACTCTGGAGAGGTCACTTCAGTGCTGCAAATGCAGCAAAAACAATGCAGGAGTTACCAGTCTCTGCAGCCACAGCGGGCGATGTGATTCTCCAGCTGTTTGAGTTCACCCCAGAGGTGCATTTTATTGTCTCTCAAGACAGATGGATGCCACCACCAGTTCCTGCAGGAATGATGCCCCAACTGGAAGGCCCTGCACTACAGGCCACCACAGAATATAGATAGAATAATGGAGAGGAAGGTGGAGGAAGGACATACCTGTGGGCACACCTGTTGGCAATAATCCTCCAGGGACAGAGACTGCTGAGGACAAGTGGAGAGGATCCTGGCCACAGCGTCACACTTCCGCCAGTCAGCTGCTGCTGCTGCTTCGGCACTGCTGCCACCTGTAGCCCCAGCTGGAAGGCACAAAGGCAAGATAGACTCTTTGTTAGGTTCTAGGATACTATGAACACTCCAGTTGATGCTCATTCTGAATTGCAATACATTCTGATGACCTGCTCTAATCCCTAGGGTGCCTGTATATAGGAAGGTACCTTATACAAAGTCACACCATTGGTCCATCTAGCCACTACTGTTGCAATTGACCAGCAGGAGCTCTCTGAGGTTTCAGACAGGGCCTCTTTCCCAGCCCTAACTGGGGGTTGAACCTGGGACCTTTTGCGTGCAAAGTAGGGGTTTTCAGGAAAAAATTCTGGTAAGTTTTTCCATGCAAATAAGGATAATTTGAAAAGGTAATTTTCATTTAGCATTAGCAAATTTTCTAATGCCCTAGAGAGTGAACTCATTTACCATATCATATTTTATTTCTTATCTAGTAAACAAAGCTAAAATAACAACAACTAAAATCTGGGGTGGGGGTGTGCTCCAGTCCATTTTGACACGCTAAGTTTGTAAAGAGGAAATGAGGTGATCCCAAATGTTCCTCAATAAGCAGCTGGCACAAAGCCATTAAAATGACAGCTTTTATTGGACTAACTTTGGTAGATCTATGAGTCTGCAAGCTTTCAAGTTTCACAGACCTCTGTCAAGCAGAAAAGCTGATGGAGAATTCTGCAAATCATTAAAAATCAACATACACCTGCAATAACCAAGGATGATCCATTTGGAAGAGTGTATTTTATGCCTCTTGTCATCCAAAACCAACTGAACTGAAGCAGTGAGAGGCAAAATTCCTCAAACACACTTAAATAACCTTTGAAGAAAAGAGTCACAGAACTCCCAGGTCTCAATATGCTTTCTCACACTGGTTAACAGAATTAGCGGGATTTGTGGCAATTTACTGTTGCAGGATATAGGGGCCACTGGCTAAAATGACATTCAAAGGAGATCAGATAAGTTCATGGAGGACAGGATGCCAATAGGAAACCTCCAGGCTCAGAGACAGTCTACCTCCGATTGCTCACTGTTAAAAAACGGGGACATCTGTTGCTTTCCGATCCCTGCTGGTGAGCTTCCCGAGGGCCTCTAACAGGCCCCCCTGGGAAGAAGGCTGGACTACATGCACCTTCAGTCCACAAACAAAGGGCACCCATCTCTTCCGCATCCTGTTCTCACAGTGTCCAACCAGATGCCTCGGTGGGAAGCCCACAAGCAGGACCCGAGTGCCATGGCAACTCTCCTCACTTGCAATTCCCAGCAACTGGCATTCAGAGGCCCACTGCCTCCAACTGTGGAGCTGGAACAAAGCCATCATGGCTAGTGACCACTGATAGCCTTAATCTCCATTAATTTGTCTAATCTTCTTTTAAAACCATCCAAGTTGGTGGCCATCACCATGCCACAGGAATTTTCCCAGCATTCAGCTTCACTGGGTTCTAGTACTATGGGAGGGGAAGTAAAACCTATTTTCCATCCATCTTCTCCCATGCCAGGCATAATCTTATACAGTTCTACTGTGCCCCGTTCTCCATGCTTACTCATAGCTTTTCTTATGTTATCATCTCACTCACCTCCTGCTCCCTCCAGGATGCCACAGACCACAGCCTGAACACCACCCGGTCTTATCAGCCTCTCAGAGAGCAGCTGCCCACAGAGACGCCGGAGCCAGGCTGGGGCTGGTGCCAGACCATGCTCACTGCTGCGTCCACTGGAACCAGAGCTCTGGAATGGTCAAGAGGGAAGAAGAGGACAAGTAATGGGTTGCAGAGCCACACCAGTGAGCACACTTAGACTCCCCAGGAAGCAGGGTCCACCTGCAGTACCTGTTTGGGTCCACCTTGCAGCAGCAGCAGTTCTCGAACCACCAGTGGCTGGTAAACTCTGTTCAAAAGGCCTTGCAATGCCTCCCTGCAGCTGCTTCGCTCCTCTTCTGTAAGGCCCTAAAAAAAAGTTTGCATAAAACAGCAGCAGCAGTAAAATTAATTGTACAGTATGGCTTTGACTCCCTCTACTGGGTGGTCGGCAATGTGCTGAAATCTTCCACAAAGGTCTGCATTCCTAAGCAGACACTGCACAGAAGACAGAAGATCAACCTCCCCACAGCTTGCTATTCTTTGTTCTTCTTTTCTGAAAGGCAGCTGCAAAAGGACAGCAGTCTGAGTTAAGAGATGTTAACCCTCTTCCTTTCTCCAGTTTTACACCAAATCACCATATTTAGCTACTTTTCTCTCAAAAACAGCCCTTCAGGTAACTTAAAACCAATCAACAGACTGTTCGTACTCCGTGAGTAGCATCTAGTTTGGCTCTCAGGCTAGCAGGCGGGTGCCTTGGGTTCATGAAGAGGGTTATTGCACTGATGCAATCTTGTTTGCACCTTGTGGTCTGTTTGACACAAACTTGATGTTGTCATTCGCAATGTTCTGTTGTGTCAACATTATCTCAGTGCAGAGAGAGACCTTGTTGATGAGGACAAGTTTGCACATAGTCTTACCAGGCCCATGTCCAACCTGAGCAAAGTGTTACATGATGTCATTCCAATGTCCCATGCTGCTGCAAATGACCGAGTGTTTGCTGAACCGCTACTGCTTCATAGGTTGCATCCCTCAAACCCAGACACCATCACTTGTACCAGTCCAATGTTTGAGTTGCACAGAAGGTTCCAGTGGGATCATGAGGATGAAGAAAATAATAATTTCATACTGTATCATTTTGATGGTTCCATTTTCTTTTGAGCCTATGGCCTAGCTAAACTGAAAAGGCCTGTGCTTGCCTGCTTTTACAGTACAGAACTAGCTGCTTTTACGTACTGCATGTAGCGAATGTCCATTACAGAACACTGAAAAGAATAAACTGTTAGAATCTATGGTGGCCACTGTATGCATGAAAAGAGAATTAGCTAGGCATGGCAATTGTGATTAATCTTGAATTGTTTTATAGACGGATCAAATAGCATATTGGGAGACACTGAATGAATAGGACAATCAGTCAAAGTCTCAGTAAAGAAAGACACTGAAAAATGGTTATATATAATCACATGATATTATAATGAGGGCTGATCTGAAGAGCCAAATTATTTTGATTGGTTCAGAATGGTGACATTGTTTTGCAACTATTAAGACTGCTGCGATCCTTTGATTGGTGAATAGAAATTATGAGTATAATCTGGAAGTATAAAAACATTGCTTTGGATGTGGTTCTTCACAGCCTCCTTATTTTTAAAGGCTGTTCCTATTTGTATTTCAATAAAGGCCTGCATCCTTTTCTTTTGGGTTTTGGGTTTCTGGGAGGAACACCTCCAATCCAGGAACCCCTTTTAAATTTCTCCAACAATGTAAGACACTCTCTCTTAAATTTTCTAAGGAGACGACAGATTAGGAAAGTTATCAAAATTTGGAAAGTTATCAAAAACACTTTTCATCATATATAAGTGATGCTCTATAAAAATGTTGAGATGCCCATCCTGACTATTCGGAGTTGGTAACTGGTGCTAAACAAAATACACTCTTTATGCCACAGATGTGCAACCTGTGGCCCTCCAAACATTGCTGGATTCCAACTCTCATCATCTCTGACTACTGGTCATGCCAGGGAGGGCTGATGGAGTCCCACAACATCTAGAGGACACCAGGACGGGGAAGACTGAACTACACGCATTTCCCATCACACCAGGGGCTGATGGAAGTTGGAGTCCAACAGCAGCAGAAGGCCACAGAAGGTTCCCAGCCCTGAATCCAAGCTGACAACTCACCATCTGCTCCTCTGAGGGCTTGGCTTCTTCTTCATCCTTCCTTCTTGCTGGACAGAATCCGAGCTGGCACAGCCCTGCCAGGAGATCCCCCAAGTGACGTGTGAGAATGAGTCTGCTCAGGGACGTGTGATCAGCAACCTCCATTAGGAGAGTGCAGGTTACAAAAAGCCGGCGTGTGGCACTGGAAATGCATCTGGGTGAAGCCACTTCTTGAACCAGGGCACTGAATTCTGTCCTGCTTCTCAGGGGAAGCCCAACGCCAGGAAAGAGATACGGGCAAATGCCCAAGGTCACAACAAACTGTAAGGCCACCTGCACAGTTTTCTCCTGGGCAATGCTGAGGGTGTCAGGACTCAGAGGAGGTGCAGCTTCAGCTGTCTTGGGGTTTGGCTGAGGTGGACAGTAAGTTGTTGCTAAGAGAACCATGCACTGCTTGAGACACAGCAAAAGGAGCAAGACATGGCAAGTAAAATTCCAAGGCACATCCGGGCAGGACCCCAGGCACTGAGCCTGCTTAGAGACCTCAGTTCTCAACCTCTGCAGTTCATCCCATTGCGGGTCCTGGGCAAACTTCTCTTCCAAAATGGATACATTAAAGCGCAACGATTCCAGCAAATCGACATGCTTCGTTGACTGCAGAGGGCCTGAATCTGTCCCTGGAAAGAAAGACCGACAGGCAGTTGATCACATGCCGCAAATATATCTACACCACACTCTAAAACGAGTTTGAAATACAACCCCCTCCCCCAAGAAACACTAGAAATTATGGTTCTGTATGCAGACTAGGGATCTCTAATAAATCCACAACAATGAGATATTTTGCTCTATTTGATGAGAAGATTTAAAGGAGCATGCTGCTCTTTGTGCCAGAAATAGTCCAATTTTATTTCTGACTTTGTTGGAATGGTTTTTTTAATGTCAGACAATAATGTTGCTGAACACATTTGGTTTGGAGTTGCATCTTATTATATAGGTATATTCGGACTCTTTGCCAGATTAGAGCCTATCAAAGTGTTCGTTCCTTTCTTAAATCAGCCGAATAATGCCTGGCCTACGTTGCAGGGTTGTTGCCAGGACAAGACAGGAAGTAGTGAAAAGACAAAGCATGCAGGCCACCATTTGCTTCTGGAAGCAGAATGGAAGACTTACAACATAGTCAATAAAATAGGAAGCTGCTCTGCAGCCTTCAATGCTTCGCAGATGAAATTAGGGTCACCCATCACAACAGTTGCTGGGGAGCAGGAAAGAGCTTTTGTCTGCAAGCCCTGCTTGTTCCTGCATTTCTGATCAGATCTAACAGAACTCTTATATTTTTCCCATCCCAAAGTTTCTCCTCTCCCTTCTGGGTTACAGCATAATCTTAACCATGTCTACTCAGAAGTCAAAGGACATGGGGCATATTCTAAGTGAGGCTAGGACTGCAGCCTTTGTTTTTCTGAGAACCTCGAGTTGTCTTGCTCTGGCTTCTGAAGCAGCCAGGCCATTCAGAAATGTCCACACACCCCGCCGCTTTTTGGACCGCCCCACTTTTTACCATTTCATGGGTTCCTGTAGGAAGGTGCCAGAGTAAGACCATTAGTTCAGCTAGCCCAGTACTGCCTCTACTCTGACATTTTGTTATTCTTTTAAGTTGTGACAAGCCCTTCTTAGTTGTTCTGACTGGCAGAGTAACTCTCCAGGGATTCAAGTGGGCTGTCTTTCTCCACCCTACCTGCAGATGTTGTCAGGGATCAAACCTGGGACACCTTCTGCACATGACACATGTGCTCTGCTACTAAGCAGCTACTACTGTGGCCGTTCCCCTAAAAACGAAGCAAGCTTCCAGTCCTCATGGTTCTGGATGAAGGGCTGATTTAAACAAGAACATAGGAAGAAGCTACCTTACACTGAGCCCATCGCGACCAGTACCGTTTGTCAGCGGGTTTCCAGCAAGGAGGGGAGGGTGATAACTTTGTACAGTATATCGCTTTGAGCTCTTGGGATACAAAAGTATAAAAATAAATAAAATAAAATAGCCATACGCGGCACACCACCCCCTAAAATTGGCCAGAGGGCATTCCCTGGAGAGACGGGTTTTCAATGAGGCCGTTCAGCTGCGGGAACGACCAGGCCGCCTGCAGCCTCCCTTGAACCGCAAAGGTGCAGGAGCCCTTGCCTCTAAGGCCCCCACCCTCTTCTCACCGGCAGCTTTGGCTGTCCCCAGTAGCAGCTCCAGCGCCTCAATCACCCGTCTCAGCACAGCCTCGCTCCCGGCCATCGCGGCTGCTTCACGCTGCGCTTCTGGCCGCCATCTTAGGAAGGTCGGATAAGCCGAGACAGTGCTGTCATTTTAGGAAGGTCGGACGCCACATTTCGCCATCTTGGGAAGGTCTGGAGGTACGCGAGCGAGTAGTATAAGGAGCGGCCTTCTTGGGAAGGTCCTCGCCCTGAAGCAGGCTGCCATTATGGGAAGGTACGATAGATGAGGGTGCGTCTCCTCTGGACTTCAAGGGCTCTCTTACTTGCTTCTGGGTTTGGGATCTGCATCAGTGCCGTTTTTTATTTCAAAGGAAGTGAGTCCCGGATATCTCTGGCAGGCGCTGAACAGGCTCAGGTAACATCCGCACCGTATTGTGGCTTCCCCCAAAGAATCATGGGAGTTGTAAAGATGCTGTGAATTGTAGCTCTGTAAGGGGGTGAACTACAGTTCACCAGATTCTTTGGAAGACGTCGTGCGGTTTAAATGTATAGTGTAGATGTATTTGTTCAGCGTCTTTCATGTTCTTCTGCGCCTTCAGCGTGCACGCACCTAAACTTTGTACAGTACAGTATAGTATTGTGAAGTGTTCAAAGTGATTCACATGCATTACCTAGTTATAGCCCTTACACCAACCCTTCAGGGTGGGCCAGTATTATTATCCTCTCCCCATCCAGTACCCTATTACAAATAGGAAGGCAGAGGCTGAGTGGGACCTGCACTTTTATTAGGTGGATTATTAATATATTTCATATAGAGAGAGAAATTTATGGGCTTCTCTTTCTGAGGTGCCAAAATAACTTGGCCAACCTTGGGTGTTAAGCACCTTAACCCGGAGCAGCAACATTTGCTGTTCCACCTCTGCTGAGTTCATGGCAAAGGGGAAAGATTTGAACTAGGGACTTTCTGGCTCTCCTGCATCTTTACTCCTTAATTTCACAGTATTTTAAAGCCACAAATAGTCCTACATCCCCTTGGCATGGGCTCAGCATATACTGTAATATGTAACAGGTTCATTTATTTATTTTAGCTAGCAAACCAATCCTCAGCTTGGAATGACTGTTTCCAGCAGAAGCCTCTTGCAAATTACACACACTTTAAACTCAGCCTTGACTTGGAACAGGTAGGTCCTCTCTTGCATTTATTATTTTGGGCACAATAGGAAGACTGAGCAAGGGATACTCAAATAAGTTATAGTTTAGTACTTTGCTGGAACTGACAGAGCAACCTTCTCCCATGGGGGAGGCCACCTGTTATATTCCATTCCCAAGGAGACTTGCATGGTGCCACTACTATTATCCTTTCAGCACCAATCATCTTATTGTTATACTATATCGGGGCTTTCTAGTTTAGAAGAAAAGGACACATTCTTATTATAAAGGTGTGTAGAATTATGCTTGGTATGGAGAAAGTGGATAAAAGTTTTATCCCAGTCAGAATACTAGACACTGGGGCTAGCCAGTGAAACTGAACAATGGAATATTGAGGATGGACCAGAAGTACTGAACACAACATGTAGTTAAACTATGGGATTTGTTCCTACCAGATGTAGTAATGGCCACCAAACTGGATGGCTTTAAAAGAAGAGTTAAACAAATTCACGAAGGTTAAGGCTCTCAGTGTCTACTAACAACACTGGCTATGTTCTTCTTCCACTGTTGGGCATAGGAAGTGGGGAAAGTGCTGCTGCATCTAGTCATCCAATGTGAATAGGATGCTGGACTAGTGTTATATTGTAAAAGATCCAAAACACTACAGACAAATGCTGCAGCTTTTTTTATTTCAGGAACTCACTCAGAACTGAAATTAAAGCTAACTTCACTCTTTTTATGTTCCTCAGGAATCCTTGTTATGCTTTTGACTACAAATCCCAGTACACAGTTCACCTACCACAATACCGGAACTAGAGGATCTCTGGTCTGATCCAACAGCGTTATTATTATTATTTTAAAGTTTTCTGATCTTGTTTTTGTAAGGAAGTCCTGGAAACTCTACTGAAGGGCAGCTCATAAATAAATAAGGAATATGGCTGATACATTCTAATACATTTATTCTGAGTCAGGAAAATATTGCAAGTTTAAGCGTTTGACCAATTTGAGAAAATGATGTAGAGAAATCCAGCCACAAACAAAAAGACCATTTTTTAAAAATATGTTTTTATTAAAATCTTATTAAAAAGGAATCACATAAAATAAAGGTATAAATAATGGCTTTTAAGGCATGTTCCCCTCCACCTGTCTTCTAAACATTACATATTCGAAAAGGTAAGCTAAATATACAGACCTAAAACCAGAGAAAGCCACTTTAAAAAACAACAACCACCCTATCAATTGTACAGTAATCATATAAAGCAGTTAACTCTGAAAAACACTTGGTAGGGGAAAAAACTGGCACCTTCACCAGAATGTCCACCTAAAATTAAAAATGGATTTCTTGGCTGAGAAATGCATAAAAAGAAAATGTACACCTTATTCAACTGCATTTTACACACACAGAAAGGGACATATATGAACAACAGTACACAAAAAGATACAATCCATGGCATAAAGGACTGAAATTAGGTTTTAAACATGGTTAGAGATAGCATGAGCATATGTCTGCAATATTATGGGAGGTCCAAAAGGTCACCAAGAGAATGGTCAAGAGGTCAGTGCTAAGGCTGCAGGGCAAAGGCACTTGGTATCAGCTGAATCAGGGACCCCTAAATATTGGTCTTCCTCCTCTGGGATTTCTTGTCATCTGCTCTCTCTTAAATCTTGCTACTGTCTAGGACTGCAATCCTACACACATTTGCCTGGGAGTAAGTCAATGAACTCAAAGGGGATTATCTAGGAATTGACACATATAGGATTACACTGTAAGCATTTGGAATAATCACAGCTGTTTTAACTGCACTAAAAACAGCACTCCTATAAACTACCAAAATCCTGCACCAAGGAAAAATGAATTATGCAGTGTGCGCCACATATATCTACAGATAAACCCTGTATATTGGGGGTAGGGAAACTTTCTGATCCATGGGCCAGATCCCAACCTTGCAGGAAAAATTCAAATCCCTGGCAGGCCAAGTTTGGCCCACAGCCCAGAGATTCCTCACCCCTCTGCTCTACAGCATATTCTCTTCCTGCTTTTTTTAGGAAAGGGCAAAAAGATTTGCACCAAAAGCCTGCTTCATTCTCCATATGCTAGAAAACCTGTCTCAGCTTCCACTATGTTAATCAGAGACCATCCATCTTTGCAGCCAATTGCCCTCTGAAAAAAAGCCAAGATTCAGAGGCTGAAGGTTCTTCCCCGAGTTCCAAATTTCACATTTGTGTTACACTTGTACAGAACTGCTAGATACACTCAGCAGCCCTGGGAATAAATCTTTGGTTAGTGCTTTGGAATGACAGTGCTAGAAACACCTAAAGTGCATTAGTACTAAGGGTTCCCAAAGAGTTAACAATTTCAGACCACATAACTTGAGCTGCATTTCACAAAACTGCTAAGTCATCCCTAAAATATTCCTTAAACCTTAGCCTATGCATTAGAAAACAGTATTCTATTATTACTGTATTAATAAATCAAGTATGTTTTGCAAATTGCCTCTGATAGTGATAAAAAAACATCCTTGAAGTTTCCATATAATGTATGCTCTTGCCTATATGGAAATCATAATCTTTGGTGAACAAGGGTGGAATCATGAAGAAAATGTGGTCATCTGAATGCACCCCAAGAGGGGCTAATATTGGGAGTAAGGCAAGTTTTATGCAGCATTTTGGCAACTTGCAAGAAAGAGCAGCAAATTGGACCAATGGTCAGCTGCTGGGAAAAGTTGATGATAAGTCGATTTCATTTCTGTCTTTCCACACAGAGGTAAACCCTACTTAATCCCAGTGACATCTAGTCTTCTTCCTCGCCCCCTCCATACATGTCAGCCAGCTTCTTGAAACGGTTGCCCCAGTCATTCAGATAGTCATAATCTTGGTCTCTGTCACCATTGGAGGAATTCAGAGAACTGAGGGAGGCTGCTTCAGAGCCACTACCCTCATAGTCAAACACAAGCAGAGAGTCGTATGGGGGTGCCGTGGGGTCTGTATCTGCTGCCTTCAAGTTCTGTAGGAAGGGAAAGGAAGATGTGTTCAGTTTGTTCCACATTAGAGCAAGTTGATTGTGGCAATAGTGGCCCTCTGCTTTAGAGCAATGAGATACCAGCTCTCTGGAGAAAATCATGACCTCTGACCCCAAGGCCACATCTAGAGACATGACTTTGGAGGACACTCTATGACCAGCTACTGGGCAGATACAGGGTAATTTTCTTCCCTGTTATTAAGCATGCTCTTCCTCCCACCACCACCACATTTGTATTGCATTTTTTCATAGTAATATAAAAATGAAAACATAAATCAAAATATGACTGGAAAATATAACATACATATAACCAAAACTGAAGATTTGTCATTAATTGGGACAGATCTTCACTGAATTATCAGTCATGCAAATGGATACAGTAATCAATTTGTTCCAAAAAGAATTGTAGTGACTTGAGAAATGTTCTATAAAAGAATTCTTTTTCTTTCCTAAACAGACTTAAACTCATCAATAACAAAATCCAATTTTGTTTGTCTATCAGATGCCCAAACTTCAGTTAATTGGTCAATCAAAGCTAAACCGTTTACACTTCAGTACCACTGCAGAAGTGTATTATCATCATCATCATCATCATCAATTTATGAGGAATATCCAAACATATTGCTAACAGTGACAGCAAATGTTATGGGACTCTTTTGTGTGGCTCAGCTGCCAGTTTCACTCACCTCGTCAATGAAATTGCCAATCTCATCAGGGTTGGCAGGCCGTGGGCGGTATTGCGGAGCTGGCATGAGAGTCGGAACAACATCATTGCGGGTGATTTCAGGGCGGGAATCCAGGCCACGGTGCAGCTGGCTCATGTCATAGTCCTAGGAAGGGTAGAGAGACACATTCAGAAAATAGATGCCAGAGGTAAGTAAGATGATCCAGGGTATAAGATGCCACCATTTCCACTCATCGCTTAAGGCCTTTTGCAGGACATAACATTTTTAGCTAACAAGGATCAGGAAGATGGTGAGAGATGGGCAGAATGCATCTTCCAGTGTAGAAATGAATGTATATAAACACATGCTGTTTACTCCCTTGGGACATCAATACATTTCTTAATTTTTTTAAATATATGGCTGGTCAGGCCAAAGTAAATTATGAAGTAAATTTATGGGAACTGCTTGATCTAAGCCAGGCATGGGGAAGCTCAGGCCTGGGGCTGAATGTGGTCCCTTCTGTACTTCCCCCCACCCCAGGACATACCTCTTGCTAGCCCTGCTTTGTGCTTTGCAACCTTCTAGAGTGTTTTAGCCTGGCGGGAATGTGCGCTTCTTTGTTCTATGATAATGTATCATATGCCTGGATGAACAGAGGGGGAGAGCGTGTGCGCGCACATGTGTGTGTTTGAAGCCACTTGGGCTTATAGCCTATGTATAGAAGAGCCCCACCCATTGCTCCACCCACTTTTATTTCTTGCTCCATCCTTCACTGGCATGTGGCTTCCAGAAGGGAATGTGGTCCTCAGACTGAAAAAAGTGTCCTATCCCTGATCTAAGCAAAGGCTCAAGAGATGTGGCCAGCTTGCAATGTGACCTCGGCACTATCTTACTCTACAAGTCAGGTGGCAAGATGTGACGTTCACAAAAAGAACAAAAATGTGCAGGGGAGGAAAGAGGTGGCATGACGACTTGCAAAGCAGGGCAGTGATGGCTTTTGTGGGCAACCCACAGAAGTGGCCCCATCCCTCTTGGGCTAAGACTCAGCAGCTCACCTGATCCTCCTCTCCACCACCCTCTTCGTCATAATAGTAGACGTTGTCTCGTGTGTCATCCTCTGGTGGAAGCAAAGGCTCCTTCACTGCCTTCCTCCTCCTCACAAACAGCAGCAGCAGGAGCAGGAGGACTGGAAGAAAATAAAGTTGGAGAAGCAACTGTGAATGCCAGCCTGGACTGTCTGCTCGGCTGATTCAGGGAGCTCTAAAACAGAGCGGGATCTATTCTGCACTTCCACAACTACAGAACAGGCAGACAGGTGTATTTGTCTCAGCTTCAGGCATACCTCTTCCTACAGCAGTGCCCACCCAGAGCTGCAAGCCATTTATCTGCCCCTTTTGGCAGCTTGCAAGCAGATCAGCTCTGCAGCACAGCAGTATGGTTTTACTCAAGGTAGACTTGTTTAAATTAATGGATGCACAGGAGGAAGTGTTATCTGCAGATATCTCAAACACACCCCAAAGTTTCAATAGCTGGCAAAGGAGCGTGTCCTTTAGGTCCTCTTCTCTCCCACTCCTCAGCACTCTCCCACACTGGCCAGCTCTACCGTTTTCCACTGGAAGCTCTTGATATTAAAACATCTATCTTCCCATCACATCTTGGAACCAGATTTCTAGGTATTGCTTTTCTTCATCCATTGCATTTAGCTAGGGCTCTAGATACTACTAGTGCAAAGTTAGTCTTACTGGAACCAGCATTCAACATTAATTTATTTCTACAAAACAATCGTACTGGTTTTTTGTATGGCTTTGGAAAATGGACAGGCAGGAATGTCTGGCGAAATCTGAGTTGCTGGGAAGAAGAGGACCCAGAATAACTTCCACCGATTAGCTTCTATGCCTTGCATTTCTCCTCCCTGCCACTGCCAGTGCCATTCCGCACAAGTGTCAGAGACAAAACACATTTATCTCTGCAACTGCATCTGTGTGCATGGTCTACTGAAGTTGCAGAATCCATCTATTATTATTTACTACATTTGTCAGTTGCTTTACAGAACTGAAGAAGTCTCAACTTAACAAATATATAAAGAGAGGTGTGTTGGTGTCAGACATAAAACGGACAGAATATATGAGAAGGGGGCTGGATCACTTTCCCATCCCCCTGCACCTTCAAGGGCACAATGAGACCTTGCAGGAAATACTCACTCAGGAAGCCAAGGATGCCACCAAGGATGCCCAGAATGGCTGGAATCCCCATCCCGCCTGCGATATATGCCCTCTTCTCGCAATTCTTGGCTGCCCCCTCACAGTCACACACTTGGGCTTTGACTGTTGTTGTCTGGGACACTTCCCCGGCATCCTGTAGCTCAAGGGCAATGCTGTATTCACCTGGCTCCAGCTGCTTGGTCAATTCGAGGACCAGTTTATCTATGAGGTAACATAAGGAGAGAGAAAAAGCAGGCTCAGGGCTTTGCAAAGCAAGGAAAACAGACTCTGCTCAGCCTTTTTCTATCCTAATCATGAACCAACTTGAATATTAAAATGATTCTGGAAAGGGACAGCAGTAGATTATCTGGTTAACACACGTGCAGATTTGACAAATGCACATTGTCTAATTTTTGTCTCATTCTCACAGAGCTGCAGCTGAGGTGGGAAACTTGAAATTTGGACAGTACCGCTTTCAAAACCCCACTCACCCCATGGCATACTTTTCCATGCAGGAAGTAGAGGGGACAGGATAATTAGTAAGTGAGGTAGAAGGCTTGATTAGAAACCTCCTTCCTGATATTATAGTTTCCCTGCATGTATTATTATAATAAATATTTATTTATTTATTTATTTATGCACTGCCTTTTCTCCTGATGGCACTCAAGGTGGCTTAAAGATAAAAACAAAGAATACTAGATATATATAGAAAACTAGATACCAAGAAGGAGGATTCTACTAAAGCCTTCTACTTGCCTTACTAGTTTTCTATGCATGGGAAAGTCACACAAATCCTGTTCTGCAGTTTAAAGTAACACAAGCGGTGGCACAGCTTTGCCACCTCAGCTGCTGTTCGTGAATGAGGCCTCTTAGGTAGAGCAGAAAAAGATGTCGCTGGACAGCTCAAGGCTAGGCAGTCAAGCAATTTCCCACCACACATGCATACCGGTCCGCAGAGTGCAGACACCACCCCTCCCACTAGCTTACCTCCGTTTACTTCGACCGTCCAGTTGGCGCTTGAGCCCAAGAGCAGCATTGCTTTGAAGGGTTGAGTGTTTGGAGGAAGATCCTTGTCCACAATGTTCAATTCCTTGCGTTCAGGGCTCCGGTTGCAGATGTCAAAGGATCGTGGGTCTGGCACTGGCCCATTGTCATTCACATCCTCCAGGTACAGGAGAAGAGTTCCTGTGCCTGTGAGCAAAGGCATCCCTAAAGAGAAGCAAATGTATTTAAGTTAGTAAAAATAATGTGCAAAAATGCAGTATAATAGGACTTTTTGTTTGCAAAGAAGCTACAAATATTAGGGAAAGCTGATTACAAAATTTCAGTTAAGGGGAAATTGCAACAAAAATATACCAGAAGAAATTGTTTGTGTGTGTGTGTAGATTTTTAAACAAACACAAAATGGTGCAACCGTGAAGAAATAAGAAACTGAAATGGATAGGTTATTAACCTGCTCTATGCTTTAGAAGTTTTCATTGTTGTGGCACAGTATGGTTTCCTCTCAATCTTTGAATGCTTAGACACAGCAATGTACATGTTTTTCAAAGATAAATGCGAAATTGTGAGATGCAGAAATCTCAGGAGGAACTGGCATCAAAAGGATAAGATGGGCACTCCTTGGGTCTTGGGATATGACAGTTAAACTCCTCAGATTCCAACACTTAGCACAACTATCCATCACCGTCACTGTAGCAAGTGCCTGCTCCTGCCTGGGACTTGGAGGAGCACCTGACCCCAAGGAAAAGGGCTAAAAATGTGTCCCAGTTACCATTGTCACTCGCCAAGATGAGAGCCGTGTAGGTGTTGTCTACCACAAATTTAGACTCCCTGTCCAGAGGGGCTTTCGTCTCTATGATGCCATTTTCAGGGTTAATCTTCAGCCACCCTGCTGGGTCGCTCCCAATAGAATAACTGCAAGAGAAATGAGGGTGAGTGACAGCAGCTCTGACATTTTGCCGGTCAAAACAATTGAAGGTTCATCCCTGTAAGTCAGGGATGGGCAACCTGCAGCCCAAGAGTCACCTGTGGCCTCATTACTTGCTGGTAGTAAAGCCCAAGTCGGGGGGGGGGGGAAGGGTGGATGGAGGAAAAAATGGCCAGAAAAGGAAAACAAATTGAGCAATGGAAGGGTCGAGTGAGGGGGTGAAAAGCTTTGCAGAGATAATCTGAGAGCTCTGGGCAGGGAGAGAGAAGGAGATGGCAGAAAAAGAGAGGAAAATGGAAAAGAGAGACCCCACCCATTGGGCTCTGGCCCTGCCCACTTTCAGCATGTCCCCCCTGCCCCCTGAAAAATGCTGCCCACCTTTCTCTAACACACCTTGGCTATTACAACAGATATAGATAATAAGTGCTCATTCAGCTGAGTATACCTAATGGGCCAAATACAGAGGGGGAAGGAAGCCAAGCCTATAAGAATACACTCACAGAAACCTCAATAAGAGCTTGCCATCTCTCCTAGGTACGTGCCGTCCAATGGAACACTTAATTTGTGCTGCTAAGTGGTGTGGAGTGTCATTTAGCTATTACTGCTTTTTATTAACGAAGTTATACCTTGCCCGGAATTAAACAAATTTCTGGGTTGTTGTTGTCATTTTTTAAATCAAATTAAAAGTTATTATTAAAACACCACAAAAAAACCTGCAGTAAAAACATTCAGGTCTAGAACTTTTTTTTAAAAAGCCTTCATTGTTGCCTTATTGTATGGGCAGGATGGTGTGAAGGTCACAGTTCCTTTCAGTATCCTGGGCCCTAAGCCATAAATGGCCTTAAAAGTCAAACACCAGTGCTTTGAATTGCACCCCGAAAAACAGATGAAATGCCCCTGCAACTGTTTAAGGACTAAAACAAAACCCCTGTGTTGCAATACAAAATAATCTGCTCTAATACAGCCATAACACGTGGCTAATAAGTATGGAAAATGTATTATTACTAGTAGTCAGAGTATAATCCAAAATTTACAAATCATAAACATCATTATATAATGTATGTAGAAGTCCATAAACAAGAAAGAGTCAACGTAATGATACTTATAGACCAGTGCTCACTAACCAGTGTAGCCAACAGTTGGCTACACTGGTTAGTGAGCACTGGTCTATAAGTATCACATTTACCTGAATGGTAAATTATTTGCTGACGAAGATACATCTTCAAAACAGTTGACTTAATCCGGAAACACTGTTCTGCTTGTTTGCTGTTCATTACTGAATTCTACACGTTGGAGCACCCACCACTACAATAGTGTTGGACATTATCTATTGAAAGGCATTCTACCTGCGTCGTGGTGTACCCTGACAGCAATTCATTACGTTGACTATTTCTTGTTTATGGACTTCTACATACATTATGTAATGATGTTTATGATTTGTAAATTTTGGATTATATAGTCTAACTACTACTAATAATACATTTACCATACTTATTAGCCACATGTTGCGGCTGTATTTGAGCAGACTGTTTAAGGACTGACAAGATGATGTTTCCAAGACCTACTCTGAGCAACCTTGCTGCAGTATTCTGAACTACTTATGAGATTCTCCCTTGGCTTCTCCCTCTTGTACACGCTTCCTTGCTCTTTCCTGTCCCCTTTAGCTATCTGACAGCGGAATGAGCTCTGCTCCTGACCCTTCAGCTCTGCCCTGAGACTCGCTCCCTTGCTAACCTGCTCACCTAGCACCCTTGCAAAGCATTCGAACCTTTCCTGTACCTGACCGTCTGCTTTTGATTTGTGTCGGGGTCCTGAGCGGTATAGGTAGTCACCAGCTGCCCAGCAGGGAGGTCTTCAGACTTCGTCACAGACTTTTCAGGGGGGTTAAAGATGGGGGCTTCATTCTCATCCCTTACGTTGACAGTGATTGTGGCCGTGGATGTTGGGAGAGTCACCGAGAAGGGAACTTCATTCACCACAGTAACCAGAAGGGTGAAGAGATCCTTCGCCTCAAAGTCCAGACCCTGGAAAGGAGGCAAGAGAGGGAGAGAGAGATGATGCAATAAGGGGGTGCCAGTAACATCCACCTAAACACCAGGGCAAAGCATGAAGTCCCAGCAGCTTATGAGGCAGGAAGCCTAAGAGGACTGCAGCTCAAGGAGGGACTTCGGCTTACCTTAATGGTTGTCAGGAGACCATCATTGGTTTGGGGATCGGTAGCCACTTCAAAGTTGCCTTCCTCGTTCCCTTTCACAATGGTGTACTTGGCTTTCCATGCTACGGTCCCTGGCTGATCTGCGTCTTTCACCAAAAGCCTGGCAACTTGGAATCCCACCTTGTTCTCTGGCACAGTTGAAACGTACTAGAAGACAGAAGGAGGATGTTGACTTAGGCCGAGTGTGGCTTTGCCTTGCTGGAGTGCAGAGGCCCAGCTCAGTGAGATGCTATGATGATGCTATTCTGGAACTTCCCCAGGGCCTCCCCCTCCTTTTCTGGAGAAGGCAGGATGAAGGGACAGAGGATTTTGGCAGGGTAGGACGCGATTTTCAGACTGGTCAAGGAAGACGTAGGAGAAGCCTCAACATTACCGTGAGTGGGTCAAATATTGGCTGGTTGTCGTTCGTGTCCGTGACAGTAATCACTGCTTTCCCTGTAGTACTTAAGCCTTCTCCTAACATGTCTCTAGCTTCGATGACCAGCGTGTACTGGGGGAATTCCTGAAAGCAAACCAAATAACCAAGTTATGTTAACATTACAGAGAGAGAATTCTCGATGGGGAAGGGGGGCTTGCGTGTGAAAAGATTAGCCTAGATTAGCCACTTCTTATCATTATCATTACAACAGTTAAACTCATACAACATAATAAGTGAAGAGGTGGCTTCAAATCAGCATTTGATCAGGTGCATACTTATCACTGCTTCCAAAAGGGTTTAAGTGCAAGTGATTCATTGCAAGTGTGCAGACTTGGAAAGTGCTACAGGTGTGCTTGATAGTGACTGACACCCTCAAACATTGCCCGCCCCCGCCTGCTCACAGCCAGGACATTCACCTCTCGGTCAAGGCCTGTTGTGATCACACTGATCCACCCTGTTTCATTGTTGATGGTGAACATCTGACTGTAGGGCTGCTTGGGCTCCTGGCTGATTATGAAGTAGGTGATGACCCCATTGTAGGTATTCACGGCATCATCTTTGTCCGTCGCAGACACTTGCATCACTGGGGTACCTGGGAATACATAAAAAAGCATTTGAGAAGCAGAAACGGGGGGGCGGACGGCGGACCTGCCTTGATGCTAGTTAGGAAGGCAGAACAGATTCTGTCCCCCAGACAGCTGTTTAAGACGTGCCATTCTCCAAGTGAATGCAACTCACTCCAAAGTTCAGGAGTGAGCATCTCATCCCCAGCATCTCCAGGCAGGGCTGACAGTGCCTTTCCAAGGTTTCAGCATACTTTCTGTGCTGTCAGCAACCCTGAGCTAGGTTCCTAAGCCACATAGCACCTGAGCACAATACATACCAGTCTCATGCCAGTCTGCATGACAGCTGAAGGGATCTGTGGGCTCCATTACCTGCTGCATAATCTACGTAAGGAGGTGGAAGCACAGCTTGGCCTGAGCAGGCTTTGTGGACAATAAACTAGAGGGGGGCAGTGAAGTAGTGCCATGCACATAAATCAGGGTTGGGGAAGCCGTGGACCCCAGGCAGAGTTGGACTCCATTTCCCATCATGGGAAAATGGTCAGCATGGTCAATGGTCAGGAATGAGAGGATTTGTAGCAACTTCCCATAGAGGCTGGTCCATGAGGACAAATGGGGCACTGGACCACAAATGTCTGTCTGTCCTCAGCTAGCCCAGCCACTCTGCCCTCCTTGTTAAATGCATCCATTCTGGAGGGTGAGGTGCAACTGGCTGCCATCTTCCTTCTCCTTTAGCCTCAGTGTTGCCCTTGTAGAACTCAGCAGGGCAGGGGGACAAAGCTAGAATTCATTGGCTCTGCCTCTCATTGACTGCAACCCTACCTACAACCGGGCTCACTGCCTTCCACCCAACCAGTCCCAATTGGCACCACCCACTGATGGCCTTTACTCACATATATGCAATTACACACGCACACCTACCTGGCTTGGCTCCTTCTGCTACAGATCCTTCAAAGACGCTCTGGGTGAAAATGGGCTTGTTATCATTCTGGTCGCTGACCTTGATGATGATCTCCATGGGGTCCTCCACAGGCTGCCCATTCACAGACACAGCATGAGAGAAAAGCTGCAGAGGAGAGCCAACAAAGAGCCATTAATTCACTAGTATGGACACAAAAATAGAAAAAGTGCTCTTTTTCTACTTTTAAAGGAAGGAACCACAGACACAGAACGTTTATTACTGTTGTCAGCAAAAGTCATATGATAGGGACAGCAGCAAAGGGCTTCTGTCAGTCCCCCTGTCACAGCCGCCTCCTCCTTTGCACCTTAACAGCTTCACTCCAAAAAATAGCAAGACTCAAGAAACAGGATGCCCAGCTTTTAACCCCTAAAGCTTTACAGGTTTCATGAGGCTTTAGAGATATCCACCCAATATTTTAAGAGGAAATTTCACTACAAAGAAACTTGAGACAGCCAAGACACCTCATGGGAGTCAGGACATGCTCTCTCATTTGCCAAATGGACATCATATTCTCAGACTGAAAGTTCCTGAAGGAGAACTGCAACTATCTTCTGTGGTAGGGGAGTGAAAACAGGCAGGTAGGGGGGCCTTGTGGAAGGGCCATTGGTTTGCATGCCAAAGGACACAGGTTGAAATCTCCACAAGACCCTGCTACCAGTTAGGGCAGGTAAGACTGAGCTAGATCCATCTGATCCTTTACATCCCTGCTCACTCAGGTGAGCCACTGCTAGTTGCACAGGTTGTCTCCACCAGAAGCCTCATGTTAAGAACTATGGGGGCTTCCAGTTGAGGTCAGAAAGGCCCCACCCCACCCCCATTGAACTAGATGGAAACTTTTTATTCCAGCAGGCTTTTTAATTGAACTCAGATTTTATGTTTCAAACTAATTTTTAATCTTATTATACTGGGTCTCCTGTATACTGCTTAGATATGACCACAATTAAGTGATATAAATTATATGTGGTATAAGTGGTAAATTATAAGTGGTATAAGATTGAAATAAATAGATGTGCTAATAGTTTGGTCCGTTTAGGGCAGCTTCATATGTCTCTAATCTACAACGCAGCTTTCACTAATTTGGCAGCCTCCATATGCTCATTGGAGCTGATGGAAGTTGTAATACAAACTATCTGGAAGGGGTCAGGCAGGGAGAAGCCAGCTCTAATGAAACACCAAACAGCTTGGCAGCTACCAACAAACCCCTAGACAGCACCCAAGGGAGACTTTTGTCTCACCTATGTCTTCTCCCATTCCTCCCACCCACAAGAGGAGCAGCACCCAAGCACTGGATGCTGCCAACAGCCAGCTCCAACCCCTGAAAGAAGAACCTGAAGCTTGATCGTGAACAGTGCACAGGGACTCACCACGTATCTGTCCATATCTTCTCTGTCCAGTGGGCGGGTCACCTTCAGCCAGCCAGATTCCCTCTCAATGGTGAAGACTCCAACAGGAGGAGTGTCAGCCCCCTGCCCAGTGATGCTGTAGAAGACTGTCGTCTCTTTATTCTTATTAGATTGGATCTGGTGGAGAAAATAATCAAGACGATGACAGGTATTGAGCATTAGGTGGTCAAGGCTGGTTGAAACATGCCATATCCCTTTCCCTGACGCATGTCATATTGCTGCCCACCAACAGAGGAGATGCACCTGCAGCTCATGAGCCCAGCAGACAGCTTCCAATGATGCACAGCCCACAAGATGTAGTGATGGCCACTAACATGGATGGCTTTGGAAGAGTCAACCTATTGATGTAGGATAAGGGTACCAAGAGCTACTAGCCACAATGATTATGTTCCCCTTCCACAGTCAAGAGGTAGTATGCCTCTGCATGGAATCACAAGTGGGGGTAATGTTGGAGCACTCATGTTCTGCATCTGGGCCCATCTAGTTCAACCCCCAGTGACCCTGCGACATTACCAACTTGGGCATCAAGGAAAGTAACTTAAAGGGAAGCAGGCCCCTGCAGGGACCCCAGGAGATGCTGCCACCTCAGCTTACCTGCACCAGTTGCTTGGGGAAAGGACCTCTCTCGTTCTCAGAGCAAACAATGGGTGGGATGACCCAGTCTCTCTTCTGCCTCCTCAGGCCTGGGCCGGATACTGGGAAGGTCAGCACCTCTCCATGACCAAGGGAATAGGGCTCCTGCAAAATAAAAATAAACGCACCTCTAGCTCAGCAAGGAATGAACAAAGCAGGGCATTTCATCATGGAAGCCTTGGTTGGTACCTCTGGAAGGCTCCCTGACAAACAAAGAGGGCAAGGGAGGCTGGCAAAGGAAGGAGGCTCTGAACAGAAGGCTCCGTACCGCGTGAGGATGCTGCTTGTGGGATCCATGGCCATGACTTCGCAACGTCACCTTGGCAGAGTGTTTCTTGCCAGCCCCGTCCCAGGCATGGATGAAGAAGTGCCACTCGTGAACGTGGAGTTGCACAGGCCTTTTCACCACCACCACGCCATCCGAGCGCACCCTGAAGCGAGTGTCGTCCGAAGCGAAGGGTCGGTGTGTCCTTTCTGAGCATCCCTCAAAGTTTACTGCATGAAAGGGAGGAGAGAGAAAGATTGGGGAGGGGCGTCAGAGATTCAGCAATTAGGGAGTAAGAGGATGGACTGGCAGGTGGGCTTTTACCAAAACAAGCTTTCCCAAAGATGCTGCAGCCAGGGGGCGCTCACACTCCAAACATATGGGCAGAGGAAGCACCTTTTCCAACACAAACAAGGTAAGTTTCCACAATCTTTCGCCACTCCCAGGGTGCGGATTCATCAACTGTGCACGCAGCTAGTAAGTGTTTCAGCCGCTCCAGTTTGGAAATGGTTCACTTTGGGAGAATGGTGAGAAACAGGCTAGCGGCTGAAGGGCTTGGTTGTGTGGCAGGTAGGGAGAGACACAGTTTGGGGCTACCCCTTTCTGCTTACTTAGTGTTAACGCAAATGTTGCAGATGATAGAAGCAAAAGTTATTGAAGCCCATGCAAGGCTTGTAGGAGTTTTGTTTCTCTCCCTCAGCTCTCCTGGTCTTAACTTGACTACAATGGTACATCGGGTTACATATGCTTCAGGTTACAGACGCTTCAGGTTACAGAGTCCGCTAACCCAGAAATAGTACCTCAGGTTAAGAACTTTGCTTCAAGATGAGAACAGAAATCGCATGGCGGCGGCGCAGCAGCAGCAGCGGGAGGCCCCATTAGCTAAAGTGCTGCTTCAGGTTAAGAACAGTTTCAGGTTAAGAACGGACCTCTGGAACAAATTAAGTATGTAACCAGAGGTACCACTGTACTAAGATTCTGCAAGAGCGCAATGCCCACAAGATGAGGATTATCAGGCCTTCAGGCTTTGATTTCTTTTCCCTTCCGTTAGTGACCACAAACAAATCCCCCAACAACAACACCCAGCCTGGAAAAAATACACATCCAGCCTGCAAGAGAGCAACGTCCTTGGACATTTTATTTTATAACATTAACCGATCCTGATTGTTTCACTATTTCTATGTAAACAGCTTTGGGAGGGGCACTATGTAAATACCTTAAAGTAAATCAAGCAATTCCTTTGGAAGGCATTTCAGCCCTTGCTCTTTGTTGCTACACAGCAGTCCCCCAATCCACCTGTATATACAGGGCAGCATCAGAACAGAAAGTGGGTTTTTTTGGTACACCGGCCTTAGATGCATGGACAAGACGGGAACAACAGTACAAACCTATGGATGTTTGCTCAATAGTAAGCCCCACAAATATTTAGTTTGCTAGCATCATAGCACAGAGAAAGAAGAGGAGGAAAAGAAGGGTAAAGTGCAAGGCACAGGGTTAATTAAGCATACTCAGACTCCTGAGAGGTAAGCAAAGCTCTGCAGACCAAGGGAGCAGAACATGACCCAAGACAGTGAGTCAATTATCCAGCACAAACGCCAGAGCATCCTCATGGGTCCCAGGTCACTAATGGGCTTAGAAGCAGCTTTTCTTCTACAGGCAGGGCCTTGAACTGATTTCCACACAAGTTGTTTTCAGAGACTTTCCTGTAAGCAGAGCAGGGCAACTGTAGGGCCTTCAGTGTTTCTCCAGTACTGTATCATTTTCAGCCCTTTAAGCTCCAGAAATAACCTCCCACCCCACGGCCTGTTGTTCTCCTCCGCCTGGTCAGAACAGGAGAAGCAGGTAAGGATTCTTTTGCAGCTGTCCCAGCAACCCATAATCCAAGCAGATGCTGCCAGAAGATAATGCAAGGAATGAAGCAGAGGGCTTGCTCACAATATCTGGCATTCAAAGGTATACTGCTGCGAGATATGGAGGCTGGGCTACTGGGTATGCTACTACAACATAAGGTTATCTGCCATGAAGATGCAAAGGAGTCATTGAGATGGATGCTGAACCCCATTCACCCCAGAAAGTCACTGGTGTTTGATTGCTGGAGTTGGGCAGCTGCAGTGGCATCTCTCACTAATATGAACATGGACAACGGTAATAGCAGAGGCCAAAATTGCAGAGGAATGCACTAATGCAGAAGGTGGTGGGAAGGGCCAGGCAGAAGAATACTGGCCATAGTCAGAATCCAGAGAAAGGCCTGGCCAAACTCCAGGAGCCGCTGCAGGCTCTGTGCCCTCCTCCAAAGCAGAGGCTGGGCAATCCTGCAAAAGCTCACTGCTGGATAGGTCTTTCAGGGTGACCTTTCCGGGTCAAATCCTTCTCTTCCAGACCGCTTTCCCCAAGCCACACACCCCACTGGCCTTGGTTCTCTGCATTGCAGGGAGTTGGCCTAGATGACCCTTTGGGTCTTTTCCAACTTTTTTTTTTAATTGGGTTTTATAAGCAAGAATAATGTTATACAAACAAGTACAGTATACCAAGTTTTTTCATGTCATTTGCATATCACAAAAACAGCATAATGTGGAAAAATATCTACAACATACATTTCATTACTAATGGTCAATGTATAAGTTCTTGGTTCATGAATTGGTTCAAACAATTAGGAAGAAGAAAGAAAAATGGGATCGGGGGATAGGGGAATGGTGAGTCGAGTAGGGTGGTTATGCTTCTATTATTCTACTTAGTGTGGAGGGAGTTGTGTCAGCGTTACTTGTATGGGCTCTCTTATTAATCACTTGTTGTATTTCCTTGGTGGTGAGAGAGGCTGGGGGTGGCTTAGGGTGTCGGTTGTCTTTGGTTGGCTGTAGTGAGAATTGTTTTTGTGTGTGAGGGGTGTGAGTATGCATTTTTGTTTTTTTTTATAATATTTTTTATTACGTTTCTTTCCAAATTTTATACATTACAAACAAGGAGTTTACAAGAAACCATTTTTTTTTTTTTTTTAACAAAAATCCCAAATTGAACTTCCCCACCCCTTCCGATTCTGCGTTCTTTATATTAACAATGTCAGCAATTTGTTACCTTATGTCATACCTTATTGTAACTTTTACATGTTATGTATCTATATTCAATATATTATGTCAGAATTTTTATACCTTTAAAATAAACATAACATGTTCAATTTCATATTATCTCCTTTTCTCTTTTATCACTTAGTTTACTATTTACTTAATCATAATTGCTAAAGCGTATCATTTTCAAATCATGCACCGCCTTAAGATTCATACAGTTTGTAATACTTTTGCAAGTAGTCTTTAAACTTTTTCCAGTCCACCTCAATTGTTTCTACATCCAAATCTCGGATTCTGCCGGTGAGTTCAGCTATCTCCATGTAGTCCATCAACTGCGTCTGCCATTCCTCCAGCGTGGGTAAATCTTGTGTCTTCCAGTTCTTTGCGATGAGTATTCTTGCTGCTGTACTAGCATACATAAACAAAGTTCTGTCCTTCTTTAACACTTTCTGGTCTACCATGCCCAGCAGGAAGGCCTCTGGTTTCTTGGGAAAGGTATACCTAAATACCTTTTTCAACTCATTGTAAATCATTTCCCAGAAAGCCTTAACCTTTGGGCATGTCCACCAGAGGTGAAAGAAAGTCCCCTCTGCTTCCTTACACTTCCAACATTTATTTTCAGACAGGTGATGTATCTTAGCTAACTTGACTGGGGTCATGTACCACCGGTATATCATTTTCATAATGTTTTCCTTCAAGGCCGTACTGGCCGTAAATTTCATTCCGGTGTTCCATAACCTTTCCCAGTCTTCAAACATAATGTTGTGTCCAACATCCTGTGCCCATTTAATCATAGCAGATTTAACTGTCTCATCCTGTAAATTCCACATAAGCAGCAAGTTATACATTCTAGATAACAGCTTTGTCTTTGGTTCTAACAATTCTGTCTCTAGTTTCGACTTTTCCACCTGGAAACCAACTTTTTTGTCCATTTTGAAAACCTCTTGAATTTGAGCATAATGTAGCCAGTCTCGCACCTTATTTTTTAGTTTGTCCTGGCTCTGCAACTTCCAATTGTCTCCAATTTTTTCAGTCAATTCCCAATATTTCGGCCAATAGGCCTCCATATTGGGTCTTTTTCGGGCCTTGGCCTCCACTGGTGATAGCCACCTCGGAGTTTTACTCTCTAGTAAGTCTTTATATTTCATCCAGACTGCAAAAATTGCTTTTCTGACAATGTGGCTTTTAAACAATTTATGTGCTTTAACCTTGTCGTACCATAGGTATGCGTGCCATCCAAAAGCATTATTAAAACCTTCCAGATCTAGGACATCGGTGTTTTCCAACAAAAACCAATCTTTCAGCCAGCAGAAGGCTGCAGCTTCATAATACAACCTCAAGTCCGGCAGGGCAAACCCCCCTCTTTCTTTCGAATCTGTTAATATTTTAAACTTTATTCGGGGCTTTTTGCCCTGCCAGATAAATCTAGATATATCCTTCTGCCATTTTCCAAAGCAATCCACTCTGTCCACGATCTGTAAGGTTTGAAACAAAAATAACATTTTCGGCAACACATTCATTTTTATAGCTGCAATTCTTCCCAACAAGGAAAGTTTCAATCTTGACCAAATTTCTAAATCCTTTTTAACTTCCAACCAACATTTCTCATAATTATCCTTAAATAAATTCAAATTCTTGGAGGACAAATAGATCCCAAGGTATTTCACTTTTTTAACCACATTCAGTTCTGTTTCTCTCTGAAACCCCTCTGTTTCTGTAATTGTTAAATTTTTGGTCAGAACCTTAGTTTTTTGTTTATTCAACCTAAATCCCGCCACCCGACCAAATTCAGATATAAGTTCGAGAACTCTTTTTGTACTGGATTCTGGCTCCTGCAGTGTCAAAACTAGGTCATCTGCAAAAGCTTTCAGTTTATATTGTTTCACTCCGACCTCTATCCCTTGTACCAACCGGTCCTCTCTGATCATATTCAATAGCACCTCCAGGACTGAAATAAATAACAGAGGGGATAGAGGGCACCCTTGTCGTGTCCCTTTTTCAATTTTAAATTCCTCCGTCACCACATTGTTCACTATTAATTTAGCTTTTTGTTCTGAATAGATTGCATATAATCCATTCTCAAACCCCCGTCCCACTCCCATCCCCTCCAAGTTCTTCTTCATAAACATCCAAGATATATTGTCAAATGCTTTCTCCGCATCAATAAAGATTAACACCGCCCTTGTGTTCCTGTTAGTCTGCAAAAGTTCTAAAATGTCAATGATGTTTCTAGTGTTCTCATATAAATGTCTACCAGGGAGAAAGCCAGCTTGGTCTTTATGAATTACTTCATTTAAGACTTTTTTAAGTCTATTTGCCAAAATGTCTGCAAATATTTTGTAATCCACATTTAGGAGTGAGATGGGACGGTAGTTTTTAAGCTGAGTCTTTTCAGATTCTGACTTAGGTATCAATGTGATGAAGGCTTCTTTCCACGTTTCTGGTGCCCTCTTCCCATCCATAATCTGGTTACATACCTCCAACAAAGGTTGTATCAAATAGTCCTTCAGAACCTTGTAATATTTGGAGGTAAGTCCATCCGGGCCTGGAGATTTGCCTAGTTGCATATTCTGAATGGCACCTTCAATTTCCTGTGTGGTTATTATAGAGTTCAAGATTGATCTTTTATCTTGAGTTATTTTTGATAGTCCATTTATCTTTAAAAATTGATCTATCTCTGATTCTTTCTGGGGCCCCTGTGCATACAGTTCTTTGAAGTATCTGTGGAAGCACCTCCTAATTTCTTCTGGTTTCTGTACGGTCCTTCCATCAATCTCTAGATTTGTTATCGTGTTTAGCTTTTGTCTTTTTTTCAGCTGCCAAGCTAGCAGCTTTCCACATTTATTTGCTGATTCAAAAGATCTTTGCTTCATCTGTTTTATTTTCCATTCAATCTCCTGATTGATCAATTTTGAGTATTCTGCTTGGTGGAATTTAATTTCTCTCAGCACCTCCTTGGACTTTGGTTTGGTTCTCAGTTTTTTTTCTCCTTGGTGTATTTTCTCCAATATTTTGTCCTTCTTTCCGTTCCAGAGTTTTTTCTTGATTGAATTCTGTTGTATCAGAAACCCTCTCATAACAGCTTTACTTGCGTCCCAGATCGTTCTTTTTTCAACTGTAGTATTCAGATTTATCTCAAAATAGTCCTTTAATGTTTTTTGGGCCTTTTTCACAATCTCTTGATCTCTTAGTAGTGTGTCATTCATTCTCCATCTGAAGGAACCGGGTTGAGTTAATCTAAGTTCTATTTTCAAGGCGTTGTGGTCGGAGCATGTTTTTGGGCAGATTTCCACCTTTTTAGTCTTGGGTGCCAGCCCCCTGGAGGTCCAGATTTGGTCGATCCTTGACCAAGACAGGTGGGCCTCAGAGAAAAAAGTTCCTTCTTTACCTAGGGGGTTCTTTGTCCTCCATATGTCGATCAAATCCAGATTGTCAGTCAGTTCGAAAAAAGTTTTGGGCAGTCTGCCATCAGATGTTAAGTTTTGGTTGTAAGACTTATCCATATGTGTAGACACCACTCCATTCATATCTCCCATCATTATGATGTTAGCATAGTCCAGATAGTCCAGCAACGTCTCATGCAGCTTCTTGAAAAATTCTGATTTCCCGTCATTTGGGGCATAAATTCCTAATATCAATATTTTTTCTCCTTGGGTTTGAATTTCAATTGCCAAAATTCTTCCTTGTTCATCCTTAAATAGAAATTTGGGTATCAGGCTCTCCTTAGCATAGATCACCACTCCTCTTTTCTTTACTTTGTCAGACGAAATAAATTCTTGGCCTAATCTTTTATTTACCAAAACCTTCCTGTGGAGCCTGGTCACATGGGTTTCTTGTAGGCAAATAATGTCCAATTGTTCTTTCTTCAATATGTGAAATAACCTCCTTCTTTTCTCCGGGGAATTTCCGCCATTTATATTCCAACTGAGTAGCCGCAGAGACATCCTGAACTATTCTGCTACACCTAGAGCGGTGTATCTTCTTTCTCCTCTGGTTCCGAAGGTGCAGGTATTGCTCCACCTGGGTTGGGTATAGGCCAATTAGCTGCTGCTTCTTTTTGGAGGTCTTCTCCGTGGTCGTGCTGGAACTTTTGTAAGTCCTCTGGTGATCTTATTTTAACCTTCTTCTGTTTGTAAGTGAATGATAGCCCTTGTGGGAACTCCCACCTATAAGGAATTGTGTTGAGTCTCAGTAACTTAGCCAAATCTGAGTAGGTGGCTCTCAAGTCCAATAACTGTTTAGGAATATCTCGATAAATTTCCACCCTTTTCTCTTGTATCACAATTGAGTTTTTGAAGTGTAGGCCTAGTATTTTGTCTCTCTCCTCCCTTGATCTCAAAGCTATTAAGCAGTCTCTGGATCTATCTTTTCTTACTAATCTTCCCAACCGAAAAGCCGATACAATTTTAAAATCAATTTCTTCTTTTAAGTCCCAGAACTTTGTAAACTCTGTTGTCAAAAGTCCTTTCAAATCTTCTTGTTCAATTTCTGGGACTGCCCTTAGTCTAAGGTTGGTCTCGCGATTTTTCAATTCCACCAACGAGAGATAGGTTTGTTGGTCCCCTATCTGTTTATGAAGAGGCTTGACTTCCGCTTTAACTTCCTCGACTTCTTTTTTAGCTGATGTTGCAATTTGAACGGCTTCCCCTGCCAGTTTACGATTCTCTTCTGTTGCTCCTTGCAATTTTTCAATTGCTTGAGTATGTTGGGAAACCTGATCTGTCAATTTCTGAATCGAGGATGTTGCTTGGTCAATTTTTGTTGATTGGTTATCAATTTTTTGATTTATTGCTGACAGTTGTTCCAAAACTTGTTTCAGTACTGCCTCAGCTCCTCCTGCTGCCATATCTTCCTCTTCAGATTTTTCAGGCTTTTCGGTTTCTACTTTTTGTGTCGCAAGCACAGCTGGAACTGATAATCTACGTCCCTGAGTTAAAGTTGTTTGCAAAAGCTGTGCTTGCTTTTTTGCTTTCTCTTTCTCCTTAGCTTCCTTAGCTTTGGCTGCTCTTGTCTTTCCTGTGCCACTCATCAGTCAACGTTCAAGGTCAAGTGTTGTAATCCCATGGGAAAGGCAAGTCCAGAATTAAAAACAGTCTATTGAGAGAAGGTAAACAAAAAAAACTTTCCCAGGCCTCTGTATTCCCAATGTCCTCTAGGGGGAGTGCCACCAAAGTTTTAGTAAGAAGAAGGTAACTTTCCACAATTAAAGTCTCTTTGTTCCAACTTTAAAAACAATTTTAAAAGCAAATTAGTTCCAGCACGCTAAAAAAAAAAAGTCCTGCAGAGCCCTTTTCAACATATAACAAAGTTCCAGCAAGGTGCCTGCAATTGTATCCACTTCAGCTAGATGAGCTCAAAAGTTACAAAAGTATCTGGAAGCTTGCAACAGTTCCGCAGTTTAAACAACTTTACCCGGCCACCCGGGAATTTGGGGTTAGAGTCTTCCCTTGCCCTTGGGGTGTCCGCTCCAGGTCAATTTTATGCTGTATTTATTCTTTAAAAGTGAAATTCAAATGTGCACGAAAGTCCCGATTTAAAGCTTCAAAGCTTCCCTGTTCACAGCGCTTTCCGCTCTTTAGACCGTCTGCTTTGATCTTGAAAGCAGTGTCGGAAGACGGACTTCCTCTTTCTCGTCTCCCGTTTTTAGCCAAATTTTCCGATTTAATTTGTAAAGTCTTAGGTCCTTACTCACGGGTTTGATGTTTCAGCCCGATGTTTCTTGGAAGAAAGGTCAGCGCTCATCCGTGACAGCCGCGCGGCTTCGCCTCCGCAGAAAGAGCGATGAACCCACAGCACCGCTCCCCCTCCTTCACTCCGGAGCCCCTTACGGGGTTCCTTTTGTGATTTCGGGGTCGCTCCAGGTGCCCGCCGGGTCCCACGGCCACGGACTCACTCTGCCCGTGGTTTATCTTGATGGGTTGCCGCTGCGCCGTCGCGAGCAACCCTTTTCTGCGGTGCCCCTCTTCAGAGCTCGAAGAGGTCCGCCATCACGGTTTTGCGCCGCCTCCGGAAGTCCGTGAGTATGCATTTTTGAATCAGGTCTTTTTCAACTCTACAATTGCATGTTTTTACAATTCACGGAGCTTCCCTTAAGTGTCTTTCCCTGGCTGGAATATGTCCTTGAACTCTTGACAATGCCTCTTGCTTGTCTGGGGGTGGGCGAGTGATGTAGGAAGCAGCCATCTGTGTATTTGTTTCTCTACCTATTTTTGCCCTTGGCCCCACCCACCAATGGGCATGTGGCCCCTGGAAAGTTTTTCAGAGGGGAAAGTGGCCCTTGAGCTGAAAAACATCTCCCACTGTTGGCCTAGAGACAGTACTAAAAGCAGTGATATCGTGCACTTAATGGAAGGGGCACTGCTTCTTGTGAACTGCGCTGAGATCTTCGCATGAAAGTTGGTATATCAATTTTAAGAAGAAGATGAAGATGAAGAAACAAACATGGGATAACAGGGAGGAAGCTCACACAGCTGGCTGTTCTGATTTACACATGTACACAAGACACAAACTGACTCAATCTGCAATCTTTCAAGGGGGAGGCAGGGAAGCTACACTTTTGGAACAGAAAAACAGAACCACCCACCAGAAGTGAAAACTATTGCGGGATGTTGTGCAATAACCTGGAACAGCTGCACCCTCTGCATGCCCCAAAAAGGAGTTGGGGTTTTTCAGCTGCAGAGGCCATATGCCCTAAACACCAGTGCCTCCTTAAAGCAGCCCAGCTAGAACAGCTGTAGGATGCTGGACCTGAGATGAGTTGTAGTCCAACAACCTATGAAGGGTACCTGGCAACTTTAGCCAAGGATTCCATAGATGCTTTTTTACTACACACTAGCAGGGGCTGAGGAGAGCTACAGTCCAAAACATCCGGAGGGCACCAGGTTGACCAAAGCTGCTTTAAGGAAATGAAAGCAAATGGAGGAAGAAGGTTGAGAAACCACAGCATTAACGGCTTGATGTAAAATAAAATTTCCCATTGCAAGAATCTGAAGTTGTTTCCAGCATCAAATATGCACGATTAAGGATGAAAAACAAACATCCACTAATTAACTAGAAAGTAGCAATGACCACCCTGCAAAGCTGCAAGAGCCATTACAAGGAGCTGTTGCCAGTTCAGCACCATCACTCTCTTTATTAGCTGGGCAGCCCTTGCAGGTGAGGCTGGCAGGGCTGACCTGCTCTCCCATCTCCCAAAGAACCACTCAAGTTCCACAGATCCAGAAGCTGTGGACTAAAACCGCCTCTGCCCACATCCATGAAAGGAGGAAGCGATCAGAGTTTAGTATGCAGAGTACTACCAGGAACTGAACTGTGGACAAAGTCTACCACAGTCACAACTGGCAAGCAGGAAGCTCGTGCCACATTTGACTGTGGGCTAAGCAAAGAGGCTGCAGAGGGCCCCGCAGATGCAGGCATAGTACCCTACAA
This sequence comes from Podarcis raffonei, assembly GCF_027172205.1. NCBI lineage: Eukaryota > Metazoa > Chordata > Lepidosauria > Squamata > Lacertidae > Podarcis > Podarcis raffonei. The sequence continues at coordinate 48,888,437 of NC_070609.1, forward strand.
AGGTATGCAAGCGAGAGCTGCAATGGGCTGTCAGCAAGGCTCCACTTGCAGCTCAAGCTCCCTTCACTTTGCTACAGCCATGACATCCCAAATCTTGATTGCAACCACCAGAATTGGTTGGTGCCCTGGTTTTACTGGTGGAGGGAGGTGATGGGTAGCATCTGGGATTTTTTTCCCTCCGGCACCAAGACACTCAAGGGCAACTTTCCCAAAACTTTGGTACCCTCCAGATGTTTTGGACTACATCTTCCATCAGCCCCAGCCAGCACTGCTGATATCCACCATCCCAGACAGAGAAAGTTCTGCTACCTGTGAAGTTGCAAACTGGACTTGGGAACATCCTTTGCTATGCAAAGCAGGTGCATCATCATCATCATCATCACCATATTATTATTTATATACCACCCATCTCTCTGGCTTCCCTAGCCACTCTGGGCAGCTCCCAACAAAATATAAGAAACTCAATAACCATTGAAAACTTCCCTGGGCCCACAGCCAGGCCTATTTGGGAGTGCTGCTGCTGGGGATGATGATGGTTCTTTCCTTTCTTCTTGGAGACAGCTTCCGAAAGAACATCTCCCTTCAGCATGTTAACCCTTTTCTAGATCATATGTATTACAAGGATACTTTGGGCACCCTGGGGAGAGCTGTTCTGCCCCAGTTCCTATTAAAGGAATGGGGGCTTGTGGAAGGACAAAGTGGATTGTGCCAGTTGTAGATTTTTCCAGGGGGAATCTCAGTCATGCGACTTGTTTTGTGCGTGTGTGTGTGCATGCTTGTGTGTTTGTGTTCTCTCCCTCTGCCCCACTCAGCCTCTGGGAAGCTTCTCCTTGCTGGCACTTTTCCTTTCTTTTTTCTACAAAATGCATTTCTATTACAAAGGTGTGGCTGTTTTGAGGGACACCTGAACACTCCTTTCTCAGTGCTGCCAGCACCCCAGCAGCTTCCCGGTTGGAAAAAGATTGCTGCCCCTGGAGGCACTCAGGACCAAGAACCCTCCCTTTGCATGCAAACTTGGCTCCAGCGCTAAGCCTGGGTGCTAGGCAATGAGATAGAAGACATATGTGATGGATGGCATATTCAGCATCAGCTTTGAATGGACTCCACTTTGCTCAGAGGAAGAGAGCAGCGCTAAGCCGGTTCCTCCAGCTGCCCTACTTCTGAAGCAGAGCACATTCCTACTGAGCCATGCCTAGGCAGGATCCGGCTGGCCCTGAATCAGAGGCTGTCACACTCCCCACCCAGTGGCTCCAAGGACGCACTACGAATAGTCTGCATTTGCTAGAGAGCGTTAAAAGCAACACCAGAATCCCAGCACAGAATCTCTCCCCATATTTATTGGAACATCCAGGCAGAGAAAAGAAGAAAGTAGGGGAGTTGTCATAGCTCAGTGGGAGCGTTGCAGGTGGGAAATTCCAAGTTCAATCCCTGCCTGGCAGCATTGCCAGGTTCAAGGCACAATAGGGCGGGCAGGTGATGGGAGAGAGCCTCCTCTGCTAGAAACCCCAGTCAGAGGAGACAGTGCTGGGATGGACCAACAATTGGACCTGAAATAAGGCAGCTTCCTCTAAAAAGGTGGGGGGGGTGAGAAGGGCTGCTGTTCACTGACAGAGCACCTCATGCAGAAGCTCCCGTGTTATCTCCATTCAGAAGTACGTGAACCAGCACATGAGAGGTTCCAAAATGCATGTAAACCCCTCTGCAAAACTGAGCCAGTTTCAAAGCTTTCCCTCGAACTCTGTGCCCCAAGATCAGACCATACACTGGCCTACACTAAGCTGCACAGCAAAGCCTGCATGAAACAACATGAAATCATTGTCTGGCGCATCTGCAAAGAATCCAGAAGCATGTTTTTAATTAACAAAATGTATGGTCTTAACTGAATTTATCTATGTGTGTAGAATATGGTGGATCTTAATCATGATTCTCATATTCTCATGAATATTTTTAACAAGTATCACACGTCAATTGGTAATCTGCCGACCGAGGGCACCTGCAAATATGGCTATGTTTTAATAGGGATTGCTTGATTGTGTAGTTTGATTCTGGGTGCTTATATTTTACTGCATGCATAATGGTTTTTATACTTGTAAGTGGTTTACAAGCCAATTTTGGCATTAAGTAGAGTATTATTAAATAAATAAATGAAATAATGTTCTACTAATATGTGCCCTTCAGGGTTTGCTGGAGAAAAATTTTATTATTATTTACTAGATTTGTATATTGCCCTGTACTTGTAGATCTTAGGGCGGTTCACAGCATAAAAATACAATATAAAAGCACGGGCATTTGCCTTCTTTAAAATGAATAGGGTTTTGTTTGTTTTTTTGCATTTCTATCCCAACTTTTTCTCCAAGAAGCCTGAGGTGGTGTACATGGTTCACCCCTCATTTAATCCCCACAACAACCCTGTGAGGTAGGTTTGGCTGAAAGGCAGCGACTGGGCCCAAGGTCACCCAGGGAGCTTCATGGCCAAGTGTTGATTTGAAACCTGGTTTGTATCATGATGTAGCAGTGAACAAATTCAAAACCAGATCTATAAGGATTTAGTAACTACAAAAAATAAAACCAATTATGAAATCACTACCTAAAAGGTTTTTTAAAAAAATTAAATTAGAATATTTTTACAGATATATACATCTCTCTTGCAAAATATGTCGGGCTGTTTCCAGTGTTAGTTCTATGCTGAGTTGACCCGTTCAAATTAATGGACATGACTAACTTAGGTTCCTTAATTTCAATAGGTCTACTCTGAATTTCATAATTCTGAAATCCAGAAAGGCAAAAGTTGTGAAAGAAAAGCATCTGGGCATCAAAACACGACAGCATTATTTCCTCCTCAAAAGGGAGCAGTTTGGAAATAATTACACTGCAGAAAGAAAAAGAAGCCTATGGTATCTTCATGACACCAGCTTCCATTTAGGACGGAACCCCTTAAGTGCTTAATGGAAGGAGAGCGTCCCTGTTTTCCTAAAGAACTGAAGTGGACACCACAGTAGCAGCACAACACACAGGTCTAACTAGGACTGGGCACCTCAGGATGTTTATGCCTCAAGCAGCTGCCCCACAACATCCAAGGGAGGCTACTCTATTATGACCCTTGGCAAGATGGCGTGTGTGTGCACCATTGCTCCCCCTTCTCTCAGCATCCTCCAGACTGAATTTCTCTGCTGTGAATGATGGATTTGCAAGAACAGCTGGCCTGGCCTTGAATCTCAGTCCATTTTCTCAAAACAAAGTCTGGAGACTCAGTGTGGATATTTTGGCGGGGTGGAGGGGTGGGGAGAGAGAGAAAAGGGAGCAGCCATGGCATACATTATCAGGGCCAAAGTTCCCATACCTCTGCCCCACGCATGAAATAAAGACCTTATCTTCGGTTCATTGAGGGCTAAAATGACTCACTCTTCTTTGAAAAAACAAACTTGCTTCTTGGGCCTTCTGCTGCTCTGCTCAGGAAAAGAGAATGAGGCATTCACCGAGTTTTAATTCCTCTGGTATGGAAAGAGAAAGCCCCAGCAAATAATAGACAGCAAGAAAGCAGACCCATGCCCCTGGTTGTGGCTTGTTATCAGCTTCAAAGAACACCCACACCCGAAAGCATTAGCTGTGGCTCCTGACTGTAAATGCCTGAGAAACCAAGAATTCTTTCACACAGCACCGAATATGGGTAGCACCACCCTGGAGAATCCCACTCCCTGAGGAGAGTCATCTCCCCATGTCCCCAGTCCAGGATGGGGCACCAGAAGACGACAGGACCAAAACAAGACTTCACTTCCCTATGCACAGAATCAACAGTTTCCAATATTATTTATTCATTTATCCAATGCCTTTCTATCTCACCTTTCTCCCAAACTGGGATTCAAGGTGGTTTACAACATATTTAAAATGTCCTCGTAATGTACAAAGTAATAAAAACGAGTCAAAGTAATGAAACTGAGCTAAAAACAATCATTAAAATACTGTACAATAAAGCACATTTAGAACCAGCACTAAAATACCAGTCATTCCGATAGCAGCGCAGTGGTCAACATCACCTGCACCTAGTTTCTATAGGCCTGTCTGAATAGGAAGGTCCTAAGCGTTGTGGTCTAAACCACTGAGCCTAGGGCTTGCCAATCAGAAGGTTAGCGGTTTGAATCCCCGTGACAGGGTGAGCTCCCGTTGTTCGGTCCCAGCCCCTGCCCACTTAGCAGTTTGAAAGCATGTCAAGTGCAATTAGACAAATAGGTACCGCTTTGGCGGGAAGGTAAATGGTGTTTCCATGCGCTGCTCTGGTTCACCAGAAGTGGCTTAATCGTGCTGGCCACATGACCCGGAAGCTGTCTGCGGACAAACGCCGGCTCCCTCGGCCAGTAAAGCAAGATGAGAGCCGCAACCCCAGAGTCATCCGCAACTGGACTTAATGGTCAGGGGTCCCTTTACCTTTAAGCTGCTGGCAGAAAGATAACAAGGGAGCAACTCTATCCTCTCTTGGGAGGAAATTCTACTATATCAGAGCAGCTACAGAAAAGACTCTCATGTCACCACTAACCATGTTTCCAATGTTGATGGGAGCCAGAGAACGTGCTCATCTGAGGAACTCGGCACCCAGGCAGGTGTAGAAAAGGAGAAGTGATCTTTCAAGTAACCCAGGCCCAAGCTATAGAGGGCTTTATATGTCATAACCAGCATCTTGAATTGTGCCCAGGGGGAAACATGCTTCCTGTATCCAGCCCCAGTCAGCAGACTGACTGTAGCATTCTGGACCAGTTGAAGCTTCTGGACCAGTTGAAGCATCACTGTGGCCAGATCTGACATCTCAAGAAACAGACATAGTTGGTGCATGAGCCATAATTGTACAAATGCACTCCTGGCAACTGCTGAAAGCTGGATAACAGGTTCAGGGCAGAATACAGGAGTGCACCCAAATTGCAATGCTGAGTCCACAAGGGGAGCTGAAGCCCTACTCCCTGATCAATCTTCCAACTGACCAGGAGTACCTCTGTCTTAAATATCAACTTATTTACCCTTATCCAGTCTGTTACTGCCACCAGATACTGGTTTAGAACAAAGATAGCTTCCTTATAAGTTGGAGTTCTGCCCATCTCTGGAGCTCAAGCACTTAATACAACCAAATCCAATAAGATCCAATAAGATCTCACCTGGCATCTGTTGGGACGCCAACTTGTAGCATCAGCTGCTGCATTTCAACCATGCATATCTCTGTGGTTAAATTCTATACTCAATGGCAAAAATACAGACTCCGTCATCTGAAATGGTCGATGAAGGAAGGAGGACAGACAAATGGTGTGACCAGACATGGTTGCCCCACTCTCCTCTTGCATCGAGACACAGGCTCTGTGTTTGAGCAGTGACATCACCCTGGAGTTTCGCCATGACTTTGAAACTCACAGAACAAGTGTTTCACCTGAAAACTGATTCAGGCGGCTGTCATGTTTGAACACAGACAGAAATTCAGTGGGTGGAAGTGAGCCATCAGGGGCTCGGAATCTGACGCTCTCTAGCCTGGGAAATCAGTGACTCTCTCCAAAGTCACATGAATCCATTTTTTTGGCACATGTCATTCCAGATCAAAATCAACAAGGGAACAAAGCAAAAGGGAGGGCCAGAACCTCTCAGGGGATTCGAGGAAGCTCACTGGACAGGTTTCACTTTTACACTCCAGGACTATTTTGTTCCTGCAGAAAGGACCAGGAATGCATTTTCCTCTCCTCTGAATCTAGGACACAGTTTTAATCTGAAGCTGCTGGTGGGGGGAGTTTGTCATTTGAGCAGGGCTGAAACTTGCACCAAGGCAGGAAATCTGGCTGGCCAGGTGAATTTTTCAGCCCCAGAATCCTACTCAAGTTTTGGGGAGTTACTGCCACCTTCCACTACTTCCTGGGGGAGCACACTTTAGTGCAAAACAAACAGTGTCAGCTGTAGTCGATCAGTCCCTTGATTAAAAAAAGGGGATAAGTTTCCAACCCAGTCAGAGAAGTTCCTCAAAATACAAACACACACTCTCACTCTCTCTCTCTGTGCGAACAGGGCTCTTTAAATTAACCAGTGTTACAACCCTCAAGCTGAGTTTAGCTCCAGCTGGGTGACAGAAACAAGGAAAGGCTACACAGACAGAGACACACACCTGCTGAAAAAATGCACACAAGAGAGATAGAGAGATTATTGCCTAATTACAGGCCAGTTTGTTAGGCCTGCGGAAAGCCCTTTGCTCCAATCAAGGGACTTTGAAGTGCAGCACCTCTGAGGATTAGCAGGGCTGGGGGATCTCACCCTATCATCAATCCCTGTCTTGGCTGCCACATCTGAAAGAGCTCGGTCTAAAGGGCTGCCCAGGTGCACCCCTCTGGGGCTTAAGTGCTACTTAATTTAAAACCCTGTGCCCAGCCAGTGTGTGCACCAGATCCCAAATAGATTAGAGTTTACTCGCTTTCACCTACTCAGTGAAAGGAGAGAGAATATTGTGGATACCACATCCACCACCCCAAAAAAGATCATAGCTCTTCGGGAAAAGCTCAAGGTGATACAGAATTATGCAAGCTTTTAAGTCACACAGACTTCATCAGACAATTGCCCATGTACATCTCAAAGCTTCCACATGCCTGCTCAAATACTGGCTTACCTGTTCTGTATCTCCACCCTGGTGGAAACAGTGCAGCCCACTGCACAGAGCAGCAGCTGCTGCGGGGGAGGCACTGAGTGTTTTGCCCCAGACAAGAACAAAGGGACACTGTCCATATTTATTTCCACCAACCAGCAAATACAAAGATGTCTGGAGGAGAAAAATCCAGTCCCCTCATACCAAAAGGCCTCCTACAAGGAGCAATACACCTTTAGCTACTGTTGTCTTACAACTCTTGTTGGAGGACAAACTTAGAACCCAGCCTTGTACTTTTTCACATGCTTTGAAATACAGCTTCCAATAGCCGCAGCCGATGTGCTGGCTGGGACTGGTGGAAGCTGTAATCCAAAACATATGAAAGGCAGGCACCAGGTTGCCAATTACAATTGGAAAACAAAACATACATTTAAATATCATTTGCATACACTAATTTATATGCATAGATGCACAATTTTAAAATTCCTAACTATAATTTAGATAGCAATACACAATCGAAAAGGCTGTTCCCTGGGTGCCCTGCATGCCTGTTGTCTGGCCGCTCACTGTTGAGGAAGGGCTGTGGCTGAGCATCTGCTCTGCATATCAAAAGGTCTTGAGTTCAATGCCTGGAAGAATCATCTCCAGTGAGGACTGGGAAGGTTTCCTGCCTGAAAACCTGGACAGCCATTGCTGCCAGTCAGCATAGACAATACTGAACTAGATAGGCGAATGATCTGAAGCTTCCAGCTTCCTATGGCCCTAACTTCAACTGGACAGCCTTTCAAATGGGTTCAGCAGTGGACCTTTATCTTGGGCAGCCTTATCAGGAGTTGGCCAAGGCCAAGGCGGTGAGCAATAAGGCTCTAACTCACCCACAAATACCTAGACAGATCTTTCAGGCGCCATCTGGCAAAAAATGCAACTTCACTTCCATGGAGCTTCCTAGATTCCAGGGAGAGTTTGGGGTGCTTTCCTAAACGTAACTGTTTCATTGTCATGTTCCCTTTCATCAAAGTGGGAGCCTTAAAAACCTCTAAAGTGGTACCATTTGGCTCAGGTCAGCATCACAGTATCTCATGCAGGTGACTCTCAACTTATGATGGGGTTACATTTTGGGGAAAGCACCTAAAGCCAAAACTCATGTATAGTCAAAACACACTGAGTTCAGTGGTGGGTGGGATTGTCAAAGTCTTTTTTCCCCCCAGATGCCTGCCCGCTTTTGAGCCCCCTGTTTATTTATTCATTTTAATTTACCAAACCCAAATGTGCTGAATGCGCACCAGTTAAATGTGCCTGAGCTGTGAGTTACCTGTAAACACTTTGTATAGTTCTTTCAAGTGCACAAAGTGCTTTGCAGGCACTATACAGCAACCCTATAAGGTAGATCGGTATTATTAACTCCCCCAATATTGCAGATCGGGTGACAGAGACTGAGCTGGAGCGGACTGCTAACCATTAGAACATAAGAACCACCTGCTGGCTCAGGCCAATGGTTCATCTAGTCCAGCATTCTGTTCTCACAGTGGCCAACCAGATGTCTGTGGGAAACCAGCAAGTGGGACCTGAGCACAAGTGCACTCTCCTGTCCGACAGTTTCTAGCCACTGGTATACAGATGCATACTGCCCAAGGCAGCCTAGTGAGTTTGTAGCAAAGCTGAGGTTCAACCAGATTACTTCCTTGGTTGCATCTCAGTCCTTTCACCACAACGCCAAGCAACTCTCAGATTTGTTACCATAGCAGGAAATCACCAGCACTGACTCACTGGCAACAACCCCCAAAAGCCTGTGATAAGCAGTTCAATTGTGGGAGGCACAAGTGCAATTTACACACGCACACGCACACGACAACCTGACTCAGCTTCCCTCTAATTTTGCAATACAAAAACAAGCAGGAAGTATTGCATGCATATTCACACGCAGAGGCATTGTGTCATCATCGGTAGGCCACCCACTGTCCTCTTTAACTGGGTGAGGTGTGGGGGGAGAAGGTAAAGGGCAATCAAGTACATCCAAATAGGTAGTGATATCCTTCGATGTCCTGATGAAGAGTTCTGCGCAATTCAAAAGCTTGCAGAATCCTCCACCAAGTAGCACCATAGTATGGCACAAAACAGAGACACTCACTTACTCTTTAAGACTATTAAGGAGTGCCTGGTCCTGCCAATTCTGACTGGCAGTGGTTTCCCAAGGTTCTTCCTAGCACTACAAGTTGGCAGTGCCTGGGATTGAAACTGGTACTTTCCACTTGCAAGCAGGTGCTTTTCTACTGAGCGATGACTGCTCTAGTTCCAGGATCAATACAGCAACTCTTGCACCCTGCACTAAGATACACTAAAGACGATATTAATGAACAAAAATGCTTATAAACAAAAAAGATACACCATTCTAGCAGAAAGTGGGCAGTTGTTATTTACATATCTGGCTGCTAAACATCCAGTGTTCTGCCATCAGCTATGCCAATTGTTGGTTTCCTTCAGGACTCATGTGCCTTTTAACAGTCTTTACACTTTCACAGTTAACCACAAACAGGTTTCCAATTCTGGAAAAATGTTTCAGAATGCCAGAGTCTCTGGTCTGTTGGAAGCCAATAAAATATTTTCTAAGCTCATGTCATTAGCTTCATTGTGATGATGAGCAATATGTGCATTTATACAACTTTCTCTGCTTCCCCCTCTGCCTTATCCAACTTAGCACTAAGAACGAAAATAAGTATGTCTCTCCCTCCCACTTTGTCTGCATTTTGAGACAAGTGTGCTAACTCCACTTTGCAGTTAAGATCAACTGCATTGGGTGTGTACCACATTCTTGCCAAGAACCTGAGTCAAGTTTAGCTTGCTTACCTGAGGCTTAAATCTGTCCCTTTAAAATCAGTTAATCACCACTGAAAAAGTGAGCCCTTTCCCTTTCACAGGAGCAAAGTATGACCTTCACAAGTCTAGATGTTTTGGACTACAACTCCCATCAACCCCAGACAGCACCGGGCAGCCAAAAACCTGTGTTGCACAACATCTGTGAACGCTTTGTTCCACTGTCCCCACATTCACTAATAGTGTTGCTATGATCTGAGTCTCTATAAGAATGGATTTTAGTAACTGGCAAGAAAGAACATGGGGAAGGGCAAGACTTTCAAAAGCCTCTCTTTTTTAAATTCTTGACATTACTAGTAAGATCTGTTACTTAAAAGTTTGGCTGTCTTAACCTTTATTTGATTAAATGCCAATAATAAAAGCTGCATAAGCATGATGATGATTATTATTTCAGGGGTCTGGCCTTGCATTCAACCAGGGTAAGAGGACATGGAGAGGAAGAGGTCAGGACATAGGATAGCGACCTGCAAAGCCAGCTCAAATTCAGGATTATTTCATGATCACCAGCCAAGGTCAACGGTCAAGAGCCAATCTTTTTCACAGCAGAACGGAAAATAAGACTCCAAGCCGATTCCATGTGAAACAAGGTAAATGATTCACAAAGGATTATTGACATGGCCCGCAGCCCGCCTCGTCATGCTAACGAAACTACGATAAGCAGAAAAGCAGGAAGCCCCTGATTGGGCTGCCAGGTAACCAGTCAAGAGCGATAGTCAAAGTTCAGATGAACAAACACAAGCAACACACCCAGCAGCTGCGGGTTGGAACAAGTCAGCGTCTCCCTACCATCAGGCTCCACCTTGAATCGCTGGAGGGGGAAAGGGCAGGTTTGAAGCTACCTGAACTTCTTGTTAACACTTTGGTGGCTGAAAATGCCTCCTCCCGTCTCTATAAACTACTTAGGTTTATACCAGAGGACTGAAGAGCAGTCTCCTCCAGTCCAGTCACAAGCAGACAACAGCAGTGCTTCAGATTAAGGGACAAAAACCTGGTGCCATTAACGTGCCCCAAATATGAGAGCTTCAGAGCTTCTTAGGTGGCAATCTGCACTCCCAGCTGGACACATATTCATATGCAGCTGAGCTGAGAGTCTAGATTCACCAACTTTCTTCCATTTATCATTCATAAACTTGCACTTTTTGTGCTTTGCAGAATAGCCTTTTCATTATCCCTATCACCTTGAAAGGCAAGTTGTTATACCCATTTTACAGACTAAAGAATAGCTTGCCCAGCAGTCAATCAGTTTCCCCTTACGGAAGGAGGAAGTAATCATCCAGTGAATCTACAAGTGAGCCGAAGCCCGGGGCATGTAATTTCTGTTATTATTTGTATTTACCTTATGGGTTCTACAGCCTGTTTTTTCTCACAGGATTGTTCACACTTATCGCTTGTGAGTCATCCTTCGCCAGAAGAATGAGCTGCAATAACATTAAGGAAACAGGGCACTTTCTTGTCCCTGGAAACTCCCAGATAGTGACATCACAGCAGGGGGCTTGGGCTCTGCTCTTTAGCATACTTAGCAGAATGATGAATCCAGCCCCCTAAATACATTATTGTGTTTTAAAGAAAGAGACTGGGCTACGCAGCAAATTTGACAAGGTTATTCTGTGATTATGGACAAGTAAAGGAAGAATGCCCCACCCGCAAATGGAAATCTTAAGGAGAGAGGGAGTATTAAGAAATATCTCTTACCCTTGCCCAACACACGATATCTTTCCAAGTTAGACCGGGGCACATTGAAAGTGTAAGCCTGTTGACTGAAGCCTGGTTGACAATGGGCTGCCGTCTCCTCACAAAGCCACCTTCCAGTCTAGCATGCAGGAAAAATAAGGATGAATCAAGAGGCAGCAAAAACCACCTCCCTTGAGCTTCAAGGAAAGCAGCCACTTTTAAGCCTGCCTGATAGAACTTTTTTCGTGGTGAGTCAGGGAGAGCCCCCAAATCCTTCCACCTGCGATAGTTAAGCATTTTGCCCATGTCTCTTTCAAACTTTCTAACCAAGGCTACTCACATAACTCTTTAGTATCTATCTTGGTTGGGGCAGGGGGAATGTTTTTAGGGGCCCCAATGACGGTCAGAGGGTCTCTTATGATACAAGAACAATGAGAGGCAAGTTTATGAACAATTACATGGGAAAGGATCCTTTCATTTCTCTCCAACGAAAGTAAAAGAGCATTCATTTAAATTGGCACAAACGTGGTACCGATTCCTCACACCTTGATAACTCATCTATTGTGCTGCAAGAGGGGGGGATCCAGGTACATTCTAACATATGTGGTGGACATAACCCTTTAATAAAGGGGTTCTGGACAAAAGGTTTTTGTGAAATTACATTAAATACAGGACACACTTTAGCACCAGCCCCTTAATGGCTCTTTTATACATTTTCACTAAGGAAGAAATCACAATAGGTTTTAAATAATGTCGATTTCACTTTCTGGTTTCTCTTCAAATCATATGAACCTTTCTGGCACGTACAGTGGTAGCAAGAAACTGGAAACAAGCAAATTGTAACCTGAAAGGAGACAAATCTGAACCATTGCCTTGACTGACAACTAAGTCAAATAAACCTTCCACAACCAAAAATATAGTTTTCAGAAGAAGGTGGATTGTTTTATAATTCATGTGGTCCAAAAAGAACATGACTGCAGCCCACCACTGACTCCTACTTCCTTCTGGAAAGTTATTTTGGGATAACATATAATAATATCTTTATTGTACCACAGCTTCAGAGAAGGAAGATGTTTGAAACTGTGACCTTTATTTCAAACTGTGGGATGCAACACTGCAAGCTTATGTTCTCTGCACAAAACTTCCCTGCCCGTCGCCCGTTTACTACATTTTATTATTATTATTATTATTATTATTATTATTATTATTATTATTATTATTATTTGCTATCTATACATATATCTGTACACTACACTTAACCCAAAAGTTTTAGCAGAAATAGTTTGAAGAAAGGAGAAATGCTCCCTCTTTGAGAGCAGGGTGGGCTTCGGCGGCAGCGGGGAGGCTGGACGTACCCCGTGAGCGCCCCGTGAGGCCCCTCTTACCTGTAAGAGCAGCAGGAATAAGCAAAGCCCCGACGGGCGTCCCGGCAGTGGCAGCAGCATTGCCATCGTGCAAGCGCAAGCGTCGAGCGCTAGGCAGTTTCTGGCCCTGGGCGCGCACTCGGCTCAGGCAGGTGCGATGCCCCGCCCTAAAACGAGGCTCCGCCCCATCTGTGAAGAGGGGCGGGGCTCCACGCCAGCGTCACTCTTTTCCTCAGGCCAAGCCAGAGCCCCCATTGAACCCGAAGCGGGGGAGCAGGAGAGGGAACGTGCCGGAGTGTTTCTCTGCTCCTTGCAAGGAGAAAAGTAGCGGCGTAGCGAGAACCCTCCCTCTGCAACTGCGAGACTAGCTTTCTGCTTACAGGCAATCTTGCCTTTTCCTCCTGAATGGGGAAATCCCCTCTGCCGTGCTTCACGTGAAGGGGTGGGGAGGCGGGGGGGCTGTGGTGCCTTTCTGCACGAACCCCTTTAAAAGCGCGGGCGGGCTCACTGGCGCCTCCCTTCGGCACCAGCACGTCCTGAAGCTGTACTCCTCGTGGAATCGCTCGGAGTGGGTCTCCCGGGGTAGCGGCACTAATCCGAATTAAGCACCCGTGCTTCTAGTATCTGGGTAGCACCCCCAAACCTCGCCGGATGGGCTATGCCGCATTGAAGTTCACCTTCCTGCTCCCATGTTTCCCATCCGGAAGCCCCTCATACCAGTTGCTTCCCCCTCTTTCAGCTACGCTGGGGAGAAAAAGGTGGTGAGAGCGATTTTCTCTCGAGGAGGCTCTGTGGGGCGCTCGCCACGTCTGAGACTAGAGAGCAGGGCTACATTTGTAACAGGGCTCAGCCTGGGCTCCTATTGCCAAGGACAGGGCAAATGGGGCACTGCCCACCGACCTCATTCTATCCTCAGCCACCCCCGCCGGTCTGCCTGCCTTTCTCACTTGCAAACTGGTCCAGGGGGTGGCACCCCCGGCCAGTTGACGCCTCCACCTCAGTCCTGCCCTTTCAGAATTCAGGAAGAGAGGAGGAGGCGGTGGAGGCGGGCAAAATTAAGTGAGTTATTAGCCCTGCCTGTCATGGGCTCCAGATGCACTTGATGTTGGGCAGCATCACATTTAAGATTTAGGGCAGTGTGGGTGGCTTCCCTGCACAGGGCGCTGAGCCAAGGAAGCACAAAATTGAAAAATAGTTGAGAAGATCCATTTGGGGGCACCAAATTTTGGGCTCCCTCAGGGTGCCATATTACCAACGATTACCAAAGGCTGCCCCTGTTTTGGGTTCCCTGCCTTCTGCTTCACCAGTCCCAATGGTTTACTCTCTAGGAAGTGTGTTTAGCATTGCATATTTAAACATAGTCTAGCTCAGTATTGTCTGCAATGACTGGCAACAACCCTCCAAGAAATCAAGCAGGGGACTTTCTGGTTTTTTTTTAATAAATTTTTTATTAGTTTTCCAACATGAATTAAACACATTACAACTCACAATACATAGACAAACAAACATATAAACACGTATAATTTCATAACCTCTTTTTCTTAAACCTTATTTCACCGACTTCCCCATGCCTCCCTTTTCTGCATCCCTGTTTTAAAATTTTCCAGCAACCCCTGATTTCAATTAACTTATAATTCACTTTCTTTAATCCTTCTTCTCTTACCCAATCATTTACCACTGCAATTCTGTTTTACATTACCCATGACATTTTAGCACTCATTAATTTTACAACAGTTCTTAAGATAAACTTTATATTTCTTCCAATCTTCTTCCACCGTCTCTTTTCCTTGGTCACGGATTCTGCCAGTCATCTCAGCCAGTCCCATGTACTCTATCACCTTCGTCTGCCACTCTTCCAGCGTGGGTAGTTCCTGTGTCTTCCAATACTTTGCTAAAAGAACTCTTGCTGCTGTTGTAGCATACATAAAGAACGTCCTATCTTTCCTTGACACCAAGCAGGGGACTTTCTGAGCTCTACCTGGAGATTGAACTTGGGGGTTTCTGCATGCAAAGCAGCAGCTCTACCACTAAGCTCTGACCCTCTCTTCAATACATTGCTATGACAGGTACAGGCCTCACTGTTTGTAATTGTCCCAATAAATATGTCCTTGGGGCAGTGGCGTAGCGCGGGGGGTGCAGGGGGGCCAGGCACAACATCTGGGGGGTGCGCGCGAGAGTGTTAAAATCCACGGGTTAGGGGGAGCAAATTACTTGCCTTGCCCCGGGTGCTGACAACCCACGCTACACCACTGCCTTGGGGAAAGCATTTCTGGTGGATGCTTTCAGCCTATAGAGCTCTCTTTGCCCCAGAGGAAATCTGAGTGTCTTTGGAAAGAATCATGACACCTTTTTATCTAGGAAATAAATTATAGCTAGGGATAATGGATCCTTTCAAGATCAGGCTTCGTTATTTACTTAAAACATTTTTATCCTACTCTTCATTCTCCTCCTGCAAAAAAAAAAGGTGGTTTAACTAATTTCGGTGAGAAGACAGTTCCTGTGCTAAGCATTATGATCTAAGAGGCATGATACAAAAGGAAAAAAGGACTGGAGGAGGAAGAAAGAAAACACAAGCATTCTTTCTTTGTTTAAAAAGTTCTTGTAATGAGGGAGAGGCACTACTGTCTCATCCCATCTTTGTCCCACTCCTGACAGAATGGCCACTGCTGATGACAGTTGAAGGAAAAGCCCAATGGAGTTGGGCTTTAGCTGAGCAGATTTTAACATTCCTAAAATTGCTTTTGGGTTACCGAACACGTTTTCTGAATATTAGCATGACTGGGACAGGTGAGGCTTCAAATACACCTGCACAGCACTTGCCCTATGCTGCCACCTGCTGAGGAGAGGGATCCACAAAAGCTACAATAGCCTTGGGTACAAGTCTCCAAGGCTGTGTTGTAAGGGGCGGGACTTCCTCATCTCTGTGGGGGCTCCAGACTATGGCAGGCTGATTGGATAAACCCTTTTGCTGCCACAGTCAAAGTCTGCCTCATGGACAGCCCAGCTGCACAAGTAAACTAAGTGGTATTAGGCACATCTGTGCCACCTTGACATCCTTGGAGGAAAGGTGGGATATAAATGCAATAACAAATAAATACAGCGAGGAGAACCATGGAGGGTAAGCCCAAAGGGCCCCACAAGGTTCTGCCCTAACCAAATTGACCTGGCAGGTTGAAATCCAGAGCCTAAGGGAGAAAGGCAGTCTCTGCAGTGTAACCTCCTTCCCAGAAGGAGTGCTCTGAGTTCAGGGTTTGAGCCCACCATTCCTCTTATCCCAGCTGATTATACATTCTATGGCTGTTAAGGAGCCTCATTCAGTGCTACTATTTTTTTATTTTTACTGATACTTCTGCAAACCTGAGACTCCTGGCCAACCCCCCATGCATGTTGATATTACCTTCCTGTTTGGGAGTTCACTATTAGAAAAGAGTTGCCTCCTTGGAGGTTGCATTTGCCCAGGGCCACCAATAGCTAACTGCCTGCCCACCCATTTTTGCTTGTCAGCCCAGCAGCATTCCCTGTCATTTGGATCTGCCCTCAGCCTGGCAGTCACCCATAAACAGATTAAAAGAGAAAGGAGGGGGGAATTCGTTGAAGAAGGAAGAACCTGCCAGGTGAGAATAGGGACTGGCGATTGGCAGCAGGCCCATGTGCCCTGAAGCAGGCAAGGCTGGAGAAGAGGCAAAGCAAAATGGGATGGGGTGGGCAAGATCTTTTCATCCTAGCTAATCTGCTGCCCCACCCACTCCCCCAAAGGGACTACTAGATTCAGCCAATTCCCTCTTCAGCTGAGCTTCCAGAGGCAGCTGTTTCTTGGAATTTACCCCCTTGAGTTGCAGCCAATATGGCCAATGATCAGGAATTATGGGAGCTGTATTTCAACAACTGGCATAAAAGCAATGATGGTTGAAAAGCAATGACAAACCTAGACAGCATCTTAAAAAGCAGAGACATCACCTTGCCAACAAAGGTCCGTATAGTTAAAGCTATGGTTTTCCTGGTGGTGATGTATGGTGAGAGCTGGACCGTAAAGAAGGCTGATCGCCAAAGAATTGATGCTTTTGAATTATGGTGCTGGAGGAGACTCTTGAGAGTCCCATGGACTGCAAGAAGATCAATCCTATCCATTCTTAAGGAAATCAGCCCTGAGTGCTCACTGGAAGGACAGATCCTGAAGCTGAGGCTCCAGTACTTTGGCCACCTCATGAGAAGAGAAGACTCCCTGGAAAAGACCCTGATGTTGGGAAAGATGGAGGGCACAAGGAGAAGGGGACGACAGAGGACGAGATGGTTGGACAGTGTACTCGAAGCTACCAGCATGAGTTTGACAGTGGAAGACAGGAGTGCCTGGGGTGCTCTGGTCCATGGGGTCACAAAGAGTTGGACACGACACGACTAAACAACAACAACAGTTCAGCAACATCTGGAGAGTCACAGGTTAGCCCCTTCTGTTTTGAAGTTTCATTGGTTTCAGCACATAATGCTAAAAAGCTGTGGCTTTTTAAAGTGCTCAAGTTATGACTGCATCATGCTGTCATTTATTTTAATTTTTTTTAAGTGTTTGGAAGAAAATTCAAATCCTATACCCACTTACAGGGGAGTAAGTCTCACTGAACTCACTGAGTAGTGTTATATAGTGTTTCACCAGACAGGTCCTTGCCCTGAAAGGGTTACAGTATAAAATGCAGGAAAAAGGAAACAAAGGGGAAAATTTCAATTCAAGTATTTAGCCTTCAATTCTATATCCACCTAGCTAGCAGTAAAATCCATTGAACTTAATGGGATTGTTTCACAGTGGACATGCACATCTGAAATCCTTTCAGCCATACCTCAGTCATTGTGTCTCAGCCTAATCTACCTCACAGGACTGCTTTAGCATCTTGCTTGCTTATTTTTGAGAACTGTAATCAGGAAGTGATATGGTCTGACCCTCCAGAAAAGTCATTAAGCATTTCATCAAGACCATCAGCCATTTTACAAGTGGTTCATGAGAAAAAATGTTTGGGAACTGTTAGTCTAGCCCACACTACAATCAGTCTGTCACAATATCACTCATCAGCCAGAAGCTGATACAACTTCAGTATTTCAAGTGGGAGGGAGGGAAAGTCACACTTTAGAAAGAGAAGAACAGAACCATTCACCAGAAGAGAAGACTTTTGTGGGATGTTATGTGATAATCCAGTGGTGTGGCTGGGGGAGGGGGGATGGGGTAGTGGCCCCAGGCACAAAATTCTGAGGAGGCACAACCAGGTGTCTCCACACAGGTGCCAGCTTCCCAGGGGCGTAGCCAGGACTTTTGTAAGCGGGGGAGGGGGCTTAGGAGGCAGCGTTTCTGATCAGGTGGTGCTGGAACTCCCAGCCATTTCTGCTTCAAGAAATCCTAAGCACATCCATTCAGAAGCAAGCTGTGCTGAGTCTTCTCTCCAGGAAGTTTTTATCTTCAGGGGGTTTTCTTTCCAGGAAGTGTTTAGGATTGCATACTTAAGCATACTTCTTCTATCTTTCCACAAGGGCCAACACTGATGCCGAAATCCAGCATTGCCTGAGCTCTGCGAGTGCAGCTTTCTCCTGATTGAAGTGCAGAGTGTTTGAGGACCAGGACATTCGCAGGGAAACCAAAATGTTTGTTTACAAGGCTATTGTACTACCAACCTTACTATATGCTTGTGAAACATGGACCACTTATAAACGCCATCTCCAACTCCTCGAAAGATTCCATCAACGGTGTCTCTGAAAAATTTTACACATCACTTGGGAAGACAGGCTAACTAATATCAGTGTACTGGAAGAAGCAAAGGTCTCCAGTGTTGAAGCAATGATTCTTCAACATCAACTTTGTTGGTCATGTTGTGCGGATGCCTGATGATCATCTTCCAAAGTAACTACTCTATTCCAAACTTAAAAATGGAAAGCGTAATGCTGGTGGTCAACAAAAGCAGTTTAAAGACTGTCTCAAGGCAAATCTAAAAAAATGTAGTATAAACACTGACAGCTGGGAAACACTGGCCTGTGAACGCTCCAGTTGGAGAACAGCCTTTACCAAAGGTGTCATGGGCTTTGAAGACACTCAAACTCAGGACACAAGGGAGAAATGTGCTAAGAGGAAGGCACGCTTGGCAAATCCACACCATGATCAACTCCCGCCCGGAAACAAATGTCCCCACTGTGGAAGGACATGTGGATCCAGAATTGGCCTCCACAGTCACTTACGGGCTCATTGTTAAAACCGTGTTTATGGAAGACAATCTTACTCAGCTACGAGTGATCACCAAAGAAAGAAAGAAAGAAAAAAGAAACTTAAGCACTGTCAGGAACTCCTCTGCTGACTCAGATTGGCCGCTGTTCCCCCACCCACAAAACTGAATGGTTTTGAAAGCACCCAAGAGCTTTATTTTCCTCCATCCTATAGACACAGATTGATGGTGACAGAATCTCTTCTGGATCAGAGCCCACTTGCGATACTGGGAGTCAAGCCAGCTGAGTGGCTTTAGGATTTGGAGATTTACAATGTGTTTGTTGTTTTCATTATGTTTGTATTTTATTGTGTTTTTCTTCTCCCCTATTGGGCTCAGCAGCAGCAGTGACAGCACCAGGAAAAAAATTGCAGGGCGAGGGACAGAAAGCACAAAGTACATGTCCAAATGGGTGAGATACGCCCACAATAAAACTGCCATCCTAAACATATTTTTTCCTGAAATAAGTAATTTAGGTCACGTTTTTTATATGGTATGTATTAAGAAATTTAAATTACAGTAAGGAGAAAGGCTTTCAAAGAAGGTAGAGTCGCTCCACAAACATTGCCTTGATATACTGTACAAATTAGACAAGCAGAACACTTTCTTCAGGAAACAGTTCCTTTTGAACCAGTGCAGGCAGAACCAGGAATGTAGATTTGGAAGGAAAGTAAGAGCAAACTGAGATATCTGGGCCCTATACAGCCAAGAAACTGACAGCACGTTGTGTGTCTAAAGAGCAGTCTGTCTGTTGTCACTCACTGAGAAGGAACTGCACTGAGAAGGAACTGAGAAATATGTAGATATAAAATAGTCAAATAGGCTGATTTTTATGCACTTTTGATTAAAAAAAATTAAGAGAAGAAAAATCCAGAGTCTCCTTGGAAGCATTGGAAAACCTGAGGCTTCAAAATGTGGAAAAATTTGTTGTTCTGACATTTTTGTATACCATGGTACCTTGGTTTACAACCATAATCCGTTCCGGAGGTCCGGTTGTAAACCAAAACAGGTTGTAACCCAAGGTGTGCTTTCACCAATGGGGCCTCCCCACAAAAAATTGGTTGTAATAAATAATAATGGGTTGTAATCCAAAAAAAGGGACACACACTTCCGGGTTTGACGTGGTTGTAACCCAAAACGGTTGTAATCCAAAGCGGTTGCAAACCAAGGTACCACTGTATTCTGTTGTTCTTGCCTCCTGGATTGTGTAGTGGCATAACTCTGGTGCCAGCTTAATGAGATCATTGGATTACTTTGCCCATTGCCATAAGATCCTTAATTTATTTAGCAAACTTGTTCAACCAAGGACCCCTGGTCTGTAGGCTGCTCTGGCCAGGAACCTCCTTTCTTCACCTCTTTGCTCAGGCAACACCTCTTTTTGTTACCTCAGTATGGTCACTAAACTTTGGTGTGTGTTGATAGTGTAAGTCAAGGACAAGGAACATCTGGTGCCCTCCAGATGCTGCTGGACTCCAGCTCCCATCATCCCTGACCACTGGCCAGGCAGGCTGCTGGGAGATAGCAGTCCAACAGTAACTAGAAGGTCACAGTTGTTAGTTGTTCCCCACCTGCAGATAAAGGTGTCAGGTTTCACTGTTACAGTTGCATCATGGCATTCCTTCTCGCTGCACTCCTCCCAGTGGTCATTTCTCCTCTGGTCACTGTGGATACACAACCTGACAGTCTCCAGGCACTGCTATCATCTGCAAAGGAATCCCATACAGCTGGGTGAATGTTGCCAGCCTTCATGTCACATTTGTAGATAGGGCCATCTTTACCAAGGGGTGCGGGGCACCCAGGTGCTGAATTCTGGAGGGGGGGCCAGGCGCCCGCTGCTGAAGCTCTTAACTATCTACCTGTTATGAAATAATTTTGATCAAGCTAGAAAAACAAAATACATATATACCTAGGTATTACCGAAATGCATACCTACTGTTTCACTAAAGGACTTTCGATTTTGTGCGCTCATTTACCAAAGATGCACCGTGCCAGCAGCGGCACTTGTCAGACTCAACAATGGCACTCATTATTCTCAACTGTGCCGTGTACACAAAATTAACTATATTTGGGGGCGCTGGGTAGATCTTTGTACCCCGGCAAAGCATATGCTAAAGATGGCCCTGTTTGCAGACATCTTTGTAACACAGAACTGGCCTTCCAAAAGGCCTAGTGCCTGAAGCCAGCTCTCCTCAAAACACGTCCTTGAGGATCCTGCCATCTACCAGAGAAAATGGTACTTTATCTTAGGACATGTTCCCATCATGGTTTGCCTATCAGGTTTGTGTAAATAGATAGATATACCCAGTGCTTTAAAAAAAAAAAAAAAGTTTAGGGGTACTCTCATTTTGACTCAAGAAAACCACCATTTTATAGTTTAAATCGGAAAAAATAAACACAGTAAGTGGACAAAAATACTAAGATTCACAAAATGTTTAGGAATATGCGTACCCCTGCATCTCCCCCAGAAAAAAACCACTGGATATACCGCTGCTTGATGTGATTCTAATAAAAGTTATCCATCTCACTTCCTGACACATTTGTCTTGAAAGCACTCCACTACAAGATGGTGAGGACTGGGGTGTAAAAACTGAAGTTAATTAGATATATTTTAAATTATGTCATTTATATCCCACCAAGGAGTTCAAAGTAGCATATTGGGTTTTCCCCAACCCCCCTAAACATTTCATCCTCATAACAACAATGTGAGGTAGGTTAGGCTAAGTGAGAGTGACTGGGCCCAAGGACACCCAGTGAGCTTTGTGCTGACTCTGCACTCCATGGCTACTAAGCAGCCTCACTCACTCAGTGCTCCCTAAGGCTTTTTAAAATAAAAAAGTGAAAAACCTCTGCAAACGTGAGAACATTCACTACAGTGGTACCTCAGGTTAAGAACTTAATTCATTCTCAAGGTCCGTTCTTAACCTGAAACTGTTCTTAACCTGAGGTACCACTTTAGCTAATGGGGCCTCCCGCTGCCACCACCACATGATTTCTGTTCTCATCCTGAAGCAAAGTTCTTAACCCGAGGTACTATTTCTGGGTTAGCGGAGTCTGTAACCTGAAGCGTCTGTTACCTGAGGTACCACTAGATTAGAAAAGAGGTTGTGTTTGCCCAGGGCCACAATCAGCTAACTGCACCCATGTATCCACCTTCCCTCTCTAGGCACCCCCTTCTCTGCTTGTCAATCTAGGAGCAACAGCAGCATCCCCTGGCATTTGGCTCTGCCCTCAGGCTTGCAGTCACCCCTATAAGTAACTTAAAAGGGAAAGGATGTGGGGAGGGGAGGTGTTTGGAGCAAGAAAAACCTGTTGGGTGAGTATGGGGACTGACAGCAAGCCAAGGGGCCCTGAAGCAAGTAATACTTGAGAACGAGCAAAGTAAAAGGAGTGGGTGGGCAAGGTTTTTTCAGCCTAGCTACTCCCCCACCCTTCAAAGAGGGACTCAGGTTTCAACAGAGAGCTGAGCTTCCAGGAGACTGTTGTCCAGGAATGTGCTGGAGGCAGATGGTTGCCACTGGGGAGGGGGGATAGTGGTCAGCCTGGGTCTCCCACAGGGCTTCTATGAGGCAGGGTGGTGTATGCAGCTGCACCAGTGCCAAGGAAGACACCTGCACCCCCCCAGCCCTGTGCAGCACCTCCTCCCCAGAGCAGCTGTGCAACCCTGGCAGCCCTTTCCTGCCAGCTCCCTCAGGAGAGGTTTAACAAGGACAAAAACACAGTTGCAACTGTTAAAAAAGGCAGGCCTCCTAGGAAGGTCGAGCAAGAAGGCAGGGGAAGCAAAACTGAGTTTGTGAAGATGCAGTCAGGGATGGTCTGGGAAGAGATCACGAGAAGGCTATAGAACATGGGTAGGCAAACTAAGGCCCGGGGGCCGGATCCGGACCAATCGCCTTTTAAATCCGGCCTGCGGACGGTCTGGAAATCAGTGTGTTTTTACATGAGTAGAATGCAGTTGGGTGCAGAGAGAGTGAGGATGAGAGAGGTAGGTGGGAAAAACTGTTAGAGGGTCAGCCCCTCATAGCTGGGGCTGATGGGAGTTGTAGACCAAAACATCTGGACAGACATAGGCTGGTGGGTTTGTTTTTCTCCTGGATACATTTTACTTTTCAGTTCAGGGTAGGCTCTGGTGCTCCGTGACATCCCTGAGCAACTCTTGCTCTCCCATCACGCACCCCAGGCAGGCTCAGAGAAAACACCCATGTTTAAAAAAGAAAATCCTTTATTAAAACTTTACACCCTGATTGTCCAACCCTTTAGCTTAACACCAAGTCTATTTCGTACCTAAAAGTAGGAAAGAACTGACCTAGGAGCACTTAGGAGATGCTTATTTAAAAAAAAAAAAGCAGCCAAAAGTTTCTAAGAGGACTGCTGGCACTTTGGGGGCTGAGCCAGTGGGGAGCAGGTGCCCCAGCTGATCGCAGGAGTCTGGGCAGAGCTGCTGCTCCACTACAACACACACACAGCTACTACATCCCCATGCACCACACCTGCCCCATCCCACAGTCCATCCATGTATCTTGTACGGGGGCACCAAATGGATATAGGCGGAACACACATCAGCTCCAGCAGCAAGAACTGGGCATCTTCTGACATACACCCTCTCTTGGAACCAGGGTACAGAATGCAGACCTCCCTGAATGCTGACAGGTTCCTTGGCAAGGGATGACACTTTCATCAAGAGGCACTCAGAGGCAGGTAATGTACAGCATCGCTCATCTGGCTAGAAAGCCTTCGCAGACACATTCATGAAGGCAGCCTGTGAGTTCAGAGGAAGCCAGACACTCTGCCAGGAAGCTGCTGGGTCCTTCTCAGGGCTTCAGGTGTTGCCACCAGGGACCCAAGGAGGAGATGCAGTGTGTTTGGCATTCGGGCAGGAGCCGGTGCAATGCAAGGGAGGCTTTGCTGGGAAAGAGGAGCATGTGGTTCTTGCAGAGATCCCCAACGGCAGGGGTGAGAGCCAGCCACGACCACCCAGTCTCTGGGCTGCAAAAGTCCACCCATGGCTCTTAGTCGTCGACGCCCCCACCGTACATGTCTGCCAGCTTCTTGAAGCGGCTGCCCCAGTCATTCAAGTAATCGTAATCCTGGTCCCGGTCAGAGCTAGAGGAGTTGAGGGAACTGAGGGAGCCGGCCTCGGAGCCACTGCCCTCGTAATCAAACACCAGCAGGGAGTCATAGGGGGGCGCCGTGGGGTCCGTGTCTGCTGCCTTCAGGTTCTGCAGGAGCAAGGGGAGAAGCTGCCTTTATAGATGTAATAGTTTTATATATGTTTTCAGTATATTCTAAATAGCTTTGGGAAGCCTCATGGAATGTGATTCTTAATAATAATAGTTTCAGCTGTATAGAACAGCCAGTTATCTCTCTAAGGGTCAAGAGGAATTTCACATTTTACACCAGAGCTAAGAACCAACTGTGCAGGAAAACTTTTTCTCAAACTGCAGTTCTCTTAAGAAATAAACATTGCAATCTGGTAGAATGGATAGTTATTTCTGAATGAACAAACATTCATGTGAGAGATGTGGGGTGTAAAATCAGTCTTAGTTGTCTGTGGATTGCAGAGTCTCCAGCAGCACAGCTGGGAAACAGAAAAAAAGCTGCTGCCCGTCAATTTCGATGGTACCAAACTGAAAGGACACAGACTTCTAGAAACTATTTAGGGGTTGAAGAACAGTATGAAAAGACAAACTAATTAATAAATTAAATAAATAAATAAAAATTATTATTATTATTATTATTATTATTATTATTATTATTATTATTTTATTATTTATACCCCGCCCATCTGGCTGGGTTTCCCCAGACATGCACACTCAAGCTTTAGCCATTGGCTTGCCTTGTGCAACAGGGGTGGCAAACCTGTGGCTCTCCCTACAACTTGCCATCCTTGACCACTGGCCATACTGGCTGGGTGCTGGGAGCTGGAGTCCAACAACATTAGGATATGCAGCAGATTGCCAACCAGCGTTCCCTTTCAGCACCCTCCTCCTCCAACCTTACCTCATGGATGAAGTTGCCAATTTCATCTGGGTTTGCAGGGCGCGGGCGGTACTGTGGAGCTGGCAGAAGGGTGGGCAGGACATCGTTCCTGAGGACGACTTCTGGACGAGCATCCAGGCCCCTGTGGAGCTGGCTGAGGTCATAGTCCTTTCGGAGGAAGGGGAAGAAGAGGAGAGAGAAAAGATGATGCAGAGGCTCTGCAGCTTGAAAACTGCAGAAAACAACAGGGCAAGGAAGCTGCCTCTCCTTCCTTGCCATTTAGATGTTGATGGTAGGCAACTGGAGGTACTGGAACAAAATGGGGAAGACACTTGGAGAGGATGAAGACCAGGTCACAACACCACCTGACCCATTGTGGGCTGTAGAGGGTGGACAGCTGTACAGGATGGAACATGTTTTTCAGCAAAAGACGTTGCTTATCTCTGGGAGGAGAGTCTTCTGGGGGCATTGCATGTATTGAGGATACTATAGTCCCATCAGACATTTGCAACACAGCACATCCTTTACAGATGACACTTCCTCAATTGCCTCATGTCCCTTTTAATTGGATAGAGTCGAAGGGGCACCCACCTGGTCTTCCTCGCCACCTCCCTCTTCACCATAGTAGAAAATGTTGTCCCGGGTATCTTCCTCTGGGAGCAGCAAAGGCTCCTTCACCACTTTCCTCCTTCGCACAAAGAGGAGCAGCAGCAGCAGGATAACTGGGAGAGAAACAGAGACTCAGCACAGCCTCTTAGCAGGTGCTTCTGCACTCATGTCAGAGGAGCAAGCCTTTCCCTGTCTGGTGCCCCCTCCTGGTGTTTTGGACTAGAACTCCCATCAGTCCCAGTCAGCATGGCTATATGAAGCTGGAACTGATGGGAGTTGAGTTCAAAAGAGAGGGCACCGGGTTTTGGAAGGGTGAACTGAGATTCTACTGGAAGCAGGCGTCTCTGCCTCCCAAAGGCTTGCACAGCTGTTTGTTGTAGCAGCCCTGGCTACAAGCTCCACAGGCGAATTATGCCTCTGGGGCTAGCCAGGCGGTGCTTCCCAGGTCCCTGTGGGGCAGTGTAAGAAGGCATCTTTCTTTATGGGGCAGGGGATCAGCTCAGAGATCAGCAACTGCCCAGAGGACTCCTAAGGAAGGAGACTGAGGGAACACTCCACAAGGGAGCATGTTCAAAAAAGGATGAGATGCTGCCAGCTTGGCAGGCAAGGGGTGACATAACTGGGCTCCTAAGCCCCACAGGGGTGCCTCAGAAAAAATGGTCAAGGGAGCTGTGGACTCAGAAAGGTTGAAAACTTCTGGTATAAGGAGTTGCCCTCCATGGTTTCACTCCCCCACTCTGCCCACAGAGACAGGAGGACAGTGACCTGCACACTTACTCAGCACAGCCAAAATGGCTCCCAGGATGGCTAAGATGATGGGAGCCTCAATGCCAGTCCCCTGCGGACCCGGGCACCCTTCTGTATGCCCCTCACAATCACAGACAGTTGCCGTGAGGACCGTCAGCCGCTCCATGTTCTGGTTGTCAAAGAGCTGGAGGTAAACTTTGTACGTCTCTTGCTTCAAGGGCTGCAACAGTGTCAGGGTTGCAATTTCTCCTGCAAAAGGAACAACCAGAGCATAAGCGCAATAAAACAGGAACAGAGTCGGCTCATTGGGAATGGATTACGGCCACCGAAAGAAGCATTCCGTTAACACTCAGCTAATGAATTCTCTTCAGCTGCACCTGCTGAAAAGGAATGACGGCCACACACAGTGTAGGACCTTACCCAAGCAGACTGTCTTAGAAAAAGGATTTCCAAGCATGTGCAGACAGAGGAGCTCACCCCAGCCAGGGCAACTGGCTTCCCTGGGATATTCCTAAGTCCCAAAGGGAACAGGGAATAACCATCTCTGGCTGGCTAAGACCTTGTGGGGAAAGTGGGGAGGAGAGAAGGGAGAACTAAGAAGAGGGAGTCACTTGGGCATTGCTGCCAAAGGAGAGAAGATTCCTGTTCCAGCACAGACCATGGACAGCTATTCTGGAAAGGCACCCCATTTCCTCCCCACTGCTCACCCCACCTTTGTTGTCCATCTCGACAGCCCAATTTTCTTCCGAGTTGTGGAGAAGCTCTGCACGGAATGGGGAGGTGTTGGGGGGAAGGTCCTTGTCCAGGATGCGCAACATTTGGGGCACTGGCTTGCTGTTGCAGACGATGATCTCCCGCCGGTCGGGTTCGGGGCCATTGTCGTTCACATCCAGCAGGGTCAACAGGAGGGTGCCCGTCCCGGTTGCTGGAGGGGTTCCTGTTTGGAGCAGGATGGAAAGAAGGTGCCTTTAGAAACAGAGATGAATGAGGAAGAAGCAGGGCTATAGTCTGGCCCAGGCTCACTTGCCACACCTTCCCAGACACAATTCTGCAGAGAATGCCAGGAGCCCGGCATTCAAATTATGTCCACAGGTTTCAGAGCTTTTCTAATGGATATGGGTCAGAGATAGGCCTTAATAAAGGCTGGCAGTGTCCCCTTACAGTCCAGCATGCAAATGATGGAGCTTCTGGGTCTTGTATAGCTACAGACCCTCTCTCGTGGCTTCCTGCTCCCAAGAGTTGCTCTTTGCAAAAACAAAACAGAACCAAGCATAAAGGAATCCAGAATCTTACCAATTACAAACAGCAAGTTCAGAATGCACAGAATGAGGACATGTGCAAAACATTCAGGCTTGTGCCAACTATCTGCATTAATGTAATTTATTCTGAGGATCTGTGTTGTGTATGATTTCTTGAAGTAAAACATGCTTAAGTATGTCAAGTCAAATAGGCTTTTTATTTAAGATTGATACTCAAACTGCCACAGCTTATATATTCCATTTGCTTTGGCTTTTGAAGAGCATTAAACCCTCTTCAAAATGCATGCAATGTTGAGAAGAGCATGCTTAATTCAGCATTAATCTGCACAATGTGGTTTATTAGCCTACTTTTTTTTTTAAGCACAGAATGTGAGACTTTTGCATAGTTGTGGCTGTGGTGCTGTGCATATCATCCCCAAGTGAGTCCTTGCAACACTGTTCTTCTCAAGAGAAGCAGAAAGTGGGGTGGGGTGGGGAAGGGGCAAGAGGTGTCCCAGATAATATGTGGATGAACATTTTCCTCCTCTTCCCCATTGCCATCCACTGTGGCCTGTGGCTGCATCTCACTCCCATCCTCGTCAGCCAGCAGGAGGCTGTCTGGGACCCCTGATTTGTGTCTTCAGAAGGCCTGGGTTGCACCCACCTCTGCCCTTGTCTCCACTTCCTAAACAGATAAACAGCCAAGGTCTGGGATGTGGTTTCTCGTGACAGGCTGTGAGGAGGCTGCAGCTCCATAGCCACGTGCCCCTCACACGGGAAGCTCCCAGGCGGCTGATGCACAGGCCAACAAAGAGTCCTTTGATTCCCTCCCCCCACAAGAGATGGTGACCCAGGGCAGGGGACTCGTCCCTCCTACCACACAGAGCTTACCATCATCCTCCGCCAGCACAATGGCCATGTAGGTGTCGTTCTTGACAAAGTGGGACTCCCGGTCCAGGCTGCCCTTGGCTGTGATGATGCCGTTTTCCGGGTGGATGGCCAGCCAGTCAGCCGGGTCATTCCCCATGGAGTACCTGGCAGGAGAGAACACGTTTAAATCCCAAGGGACCACAAAAGGAGGAATGTGTCTTATAAAGCATGCCAGCAAGAAAGCCCCTGAGAATTTCAGCTTTGGGGCTAATTAGCACACACTGTTTGCTACAGCAATGTTAGGATGGGTCCTGTTTCGGGATGCAGGTGGAGACATTGCTTCATTGCTCTTCTTCCTTAAAAACTGCTTGTGAAGACTTAGCATGCCAGAGAGGCTGGCTCAAGTTTCTCCTCCTCCCTCATCTCCCAGTTTTTCTGTGCGCACAAAGATCTTAACCATCTAAAATATATACCTCCCTTGTTTTTTTAGAACAATGCATCACAAGTGAGCCACATAGAAAAGGGTTGTGGGGCAGCGTACTTTTTTTGCCCCATCCCCAGCGGGAAAGGTAAATGATCCCTACCCCCCGAGACACACATCTTTCAAGATGCAATTTATCCTGCTTTCAATCTTTTCTCTGGATCAGGCCAACATCATGCCTTTGACTTCAGCACAATGTGCTTGCTGCATTGAACTCAAAAGCAGATAAAATGCAGCCTCATTTGACCAGCTGCTATTGATCCAGGGAGCCTGCATGCCTGCTCTGAAACTCAAGACTGACTTCTCCTTACATTCTGCGGCACTTGCACATTTCTCAACACCAACCTGAGCTGGTCCATTAAGAGGTATCACTTTACCTTCCCTGCATTTCCTGCCCTCCCTTTCAAGCACCCAGGGCTCCATTTATTAAGACGGAGCCACTGAGCATTGATGGACACCCCGTTCTTGGAAGATGGAAATGTTTAGAAGCAACAAAGCCCAGCCTGATGTGGCTTTGCTATCGTCGACCAGCCCCATTGATCTCCACCCACCTCTCATCAAGCCATTAAGCCAATGCTGCCTGCCTGTTAACACTATTCACCCCACTAGGTTCAACTCCTGGCCAACCAGCAACAGAAATGCTTACTTGATTTTCTGGGATTGCATCTTATCTGGGTCCTGTGCCGTGTATGCGGTGACTTTCTGCCCTATTGGGATGTCCTCTGAAACCTCTGCCTTGTGGATGGGAGGCGCAAAGACTGGGGCCTCATTCACATCCTTCACGTTGATTATCACAGTAGCTGTGGAGGTTGGGAGCTTCACCACAAAAGGGGCCTGGTTGGTGACGGCTACCTGCAGCAGGTACTGTTTCTTTGCTTCAAAGTCCAAGCCCTAAAAACAAGGAAAAGACCAGACATGTGGAACTGGCATATGCTGGGGCTGAAGCAGGAGGAGTGGCAAAACCAGGGAGGGCAACTGCAGCAACCACTGTTGTGAACTAGAGCCAAGGGCATTTGCTTTCCTCTCCCTTGTGTGTCTCTTGGACTAGGCAAACTACCTTACTACAAAGACAGCAGCTGTAGGCAACAGCAGTCTTTGCCAACTGCCAGATGTTTTGCACAGCTGGGCTACAGCATTGTTGTAGTGTCACAAAAATTTTTTCCACATTTACAAGGCATTCATCTTTTAGAGTTGCAGCATTTGTTCTCTGGAACTCCCTGCCATTGATATCCAACAGGCACCTCAATTGGACTGTTTCTGACACCTGTTAAAACCTTTTCCACATAGGGAAGCTTATCCAGGCATGCTGTTTTATTATGTATATATTTTTAATGTTGATTTTATCTATATTCTGATTTTATAATGTGTACTGTTTTTAAAGCCTGCTTTTATTCCCCCACCCTACCCATAAATATTTTGTACAACTCTTTGCCAACCGCTTAAATGATACTTTAAATTTGCTAAATAAAATAGGTGTACAAGCACACACATTCCAGCACCTACTTTAGCCGTTTTCAAGATGCCTTCATTGGTCTCTGGATCAGTGGAGATGGTGAAGGAATTCCCCTCATTGCCTTGCACAATGTTGTACTCTGCAAGCCATGCTGGGGAGCCGACCGCATCCTTGTCAGTCACAGCCAGCCTCACGACCTCCAGCCCTGCTTCGTTCTCTGGTACTTCTGCAGAGTACTAGGAGAAGTGGAACCGACCTGTTAGCTGCACGGATAGGGAAATGCTCCTCTCTGCTTGCAAGGCACAGCCCCATCATGCATGCACTACACAACCCAGCCACCCACCAGTCCCCAACCCCTTCAGCTTAGTATGCAAACTCCTAGTGGCCTTGCCAGCAGCAGTCCTCAGTCTGCTGGAATTATTTGTGCAGCCAGGGGTGCGCCTATCCTGTTGGGGCTTTGGGATGAAATTTCTGACCCACATAAGCCAAAGGCCATTTTGCAACCAGGAAGATCTAAAACAATGGGGGTTGCTATAAGCAGCAGTTGTCTACACAACAGTTACAAAACCCTAAGCGTTTAGAGGAGCTGCTGCATTGTCTCACCCCTTGAGACATCCCAAAGTCATGTGCAGATCCCCCCAAGCCCCCCGCCCCCTATAGTTGCTCCAAAGAATGCAGGATTGCTACCGTTGGCTCCTTGAACTCTGGTGCGTTGTCGTTTACATCTGCAACTTCTATCACGGCCACTGCGGTGCCAGTTAACCCATCGCCATCCAAGTCTGCTGCTTGCAGGGTCAGTGTGTATTCGCTCACTCTCTGGAAGAGGCAAGTATTGTGGTTGGTATTAGTGACGGATTGACAAAGGCTCCATTTGAATAAAAGCGTCTCTTCCTTCACTCTGTAGCCTGTGGAAAAAGTACGCCACCCACTGCAGACATTCTCACACGCAAACCAGGTCTAGAGCCTTGAAACCACACCTCCTGCCTGGATTTGTGTCTAATCTGGGAGTAGCAAAGCAGACCTCCCTGGGCCTCCCTAGGCCTACAAGTCACCTGAAAATGAATCCATGTCCAGGATCCTGCAGTTCTCCGTAGAGAACTCCTGAGGACTCCTGAGGTTTGAGAAGAGGGTTAGAGCTAAAACTCTTCTCTGCTCCAGCGGTACTTACTTCAGAACAGAAAGACAGCCCTAAAATGGAAAGGCCCATCTACTCCAGCATCCTGTCCTTACAGTGGCCAATCAGATGCCTCTTCTGGGAAGCCCACCGGGAGG
The DNA here is from genome assembly GCF_027172205.1 of Podarcis raffonei. NCBI lineage: Eukaryota > Metazoa > Chordata > Lepidosauria > Squamata > Lacertidae > Podarcis > Podarcis raffonei. Next base: position 48,919,820 of record NC_070609.1, read on the forward strand.
ACATGAGCAAAACAGCACTCTGTCCCCACTTCAAAAACCAGTTGCCGGGAATCACAAGAAATACTGCCGTATCACAAGAACACATCCCTCCAGGAATTTGTCCATTCCAAATTGCTGGCCGCCACTACCTCTTATGGCAGCAGATCCCAGAGTTTAACTATTCACTGTACTTACTGCAATGCTGCCTTTTCCCCCAGGCAGCCAAGGCCCATTACCCACTCCACCAGTTATATGGCTCCCCCCTCCCCCGTGCTGGCCTTTTACCTCTCGGTCCAGGCCACTGGCAATCACACTGATGGCCCCTGTTGCCTTGTTGATGGCAAACATCTGCTTGTGGGGCACCTCGGGAACCTGGCTCAAAATGGAGTAGGCAATGACACCGTTGAGTTGTGTTATGCCATCGTCTGCATCAGTAGCGGTGACCTGCATCACGGAGGTGCCTGGTTTGGTGCCAAAGGGGATGGCAGAGGAGGAGGGCGAAGAGGAAGAAGAAGGGGGTGGGGCGGGGAAGGAGAGAGTGAATGTAATGCCCAACATATGAAGCAGCAGCCTTAAAGACAAGCAAAATCTGTCTATTGAGCCTATGACTGTTTCCGCTTGAAACTGGGGTTCCTTGCAACTGCAACACAGGTGCTCTGCTCTGGCTGCTATAGCCCTCCCATAGCTTGCACCATCATTCACCAACCTGGTGCCCTCTGGGTATTTTGGATTACAACTCCCAAAATGCCAAAAGCTTAAAAGGGTTTGAGCCAATCGTAGTGTCCTTTTTCTCCTGGACAGGATATTTTGTTTCAAGGGCTTCTTGGTCTGGACAGTGTCATTGGCTGGAGTAAAAAATTAGTTTTCAATAACCAATTTAAGAAGAAGAAGAGTTTGGATTTGATATCCCGCCTTTCACTCCCCTTCAGGAGTCTCAAAGCAGCTAACATTCTCCTTTCCCTTCCTCCCCCACAACAAACACTCTGTGAGGTGAGTGGGGCTGAGAGACTTCAGAGAATTGTGACTGGCCCAAGGTCACCCAGCAGCTGCATGTGGAGGAGCGGAGATGCGAATCCGGTCCCGCAGATTACGAGACTACCGCTCTTAACCACTACACCACACTGGCTCTCATCTAATCTGCTACTGCGCTAGATTGAGAGATTCAGAAGCACATGGCAAGGCTTGCTTATATTTTAGAAAACAAAAGAGCAGGTGGCGTTTTGAACACCTTAGGGCAGTTTTCTCTTATTTTATTGCCTCCAGATGTGGGTGGACTACAACTCCCACTAACCGCAGGAGGCTTGATCAATGGTTAGGAGTGATGCGAGCTGTGGTCCAACAATTTCTGGATGGAAACAAGTTGGGTAAGTAGAATGAGGATGCCTCTTTTCAAATCTGACACCACCACATACTTGCATAATCAACCACTGAAGTATACGTAAATCTCCACTTCAGCCATAAGCATCCAATGAAAATGGTCAAACCCGTCCACTGTATAATCAAGGCTTAGTTTTGGAAATATAATCTGCTGCCAAAATGAATAAGCCAACAGAATTAGTAAATTTGCAAAGTGGATGTTTGATTTATCTATCAAGAGGGGGACTTTTTCTTCTTTATTGAAATAAGCATTGTTATAGTTCCCAGTTACAAGAGACATTTATATGTGTGGTGGTGCCAGACTTTGCTTTATTTTTAATTTTACAAGCATGGGGAAGTCCACCCACTGTTGCAGCCAGATAGCAAATAGGAGAAGACAGATAAGCCATGCCAGGGGAGCTTAAGTTCAAGCAACCACAAACAAAATCCTACTGTTTCTTATTTATTAAACTTATCTCCCGTGCCCTACATCCCAAACGAGATCAGGGTGGCAAATGCACAAGCAATACAAACAATCCCATTACAGATGCAGGCTGGCGTGTGCATAACCAGGCTAGAGGTGCCCCCTCTTACACCCCACCCCCACCCGCACAATGCCATTTGCTCCCTCTTCCAACCCCTTCCCCTCCTTACCAGGTGTCACCCCTTCCAAGACAGACCCTCTGAAGACCTCCTGGGTAAACTCAGGCCTGTTGTCATTTTGGTCTGTGACTTTGACAACGATATCCATGGGCTCTTCCACAGGTTTGCCGTTCTCAGACACAGCATGGGATAAAAGCTGCAGGGAGACGGAGAGCCACATTTAAAGCACTTCTGTGGCCTGGAAGTTTCCTTCCTCTGCTTCTAATTTGATGGGAGGAACATCCTTCCAGCCTAAACGCCTGCAGACAGACTTAAACCCAACAGGGGGCCTGGTTTATTTATTTATTACATTTATATCCCACTTCTTCCTCCAAGGAGCTCAAGGTGGCATATATGGTTCTTCCCTCCCCGCCCCCCGCCATCACTTAGTCCCCACAACAACCCTGTGAGGTAGGTTAGGGTGAGAGGCAGTGACTGCCCCGAGGTCACTCGGTGTGCTTCAAATCCGAATGGGGATTTGAACCCTGGTCTCCTGGGTGCTAGTTCAAAGAGTTCCCTTACATGGTACTTGTCAATCTTCTCCCTGTCCAGCGGCTGAGTCACTTTCATCCAGCCTGTCTCTTTCTCAATGATGAAGACTCCTTCAGGAGGGCTATCCGCACCCTGACCGGTGATGCTGTAGAAGATCTTGGTTTCTTTGTCCCGGTTGGATTTGATCTGAGGCAGGGAGAGAAAGATAGGAGGTGCTGCAGAAAGCACTGGATGCTCACTTTCTGTAAAGGGCTGCTGGTTCGGGAAGACTGAGCACCCTTCGCTATCCGAAAAGCTCAGCCACCTGCAGCCTCAAGCCACATATTATAAAAGGGCATTAAGCACAGATACCCTGGGAATGAATCCATATGCCCTTGTTACCTCTGGGGCAAGGCCCACAGACACCCCCATCACCACAGGAATCTGCCATACCTGAACAAGGTTCTTAGGGAACGGGCCCCTTTCATTTTCAGGAACGGATATGGGAGGGATAACCCAGTCCCTCTTCTGCCTCTTCAGGCCAGGCTTTGCCGGGGAGAAATACAGCACTTCTGCTTGGCTGGCAGGCTCAAGCTCCTCCTGTAAGAAGGGACCAAGAGTTGTAGAGACCTCTGCAACAGCAGCTGCCTTCCCTAACCAGGTGCTGCTCTCCAGGTGTGGGTGGACTGCCATCGGCTCCAGCAGCTGGGAGCCCACAGGTTGGGGAAGGCTGAGCAAAAACAACAGAGCAGAGTAAGAGGAGCTATTCTGGTGCCTTGACTGCACCCATATCCTATCCAACTATCAACAAGGAAAGAAGGCAGGTGGCAGGTCTGTTAGCGCTGCAGGCTGCAAGGCCAGCAGTGTGGGGAGGTCGCTGTCAATTGCTTTGAGAACAGCTGACAGCAGCCCCCCCCCCATAGCAGTTGGCCCAGCTAAGCCTACCGGCAGCTTCAGAATAGGGAATTTTATATACAGTGGTACCTCAGGTTAAGTACTTAATTCGTTCCGGAGGTCCGTACTTAACCCGAAACTGTTCTTAACCTGAAGCACCACTTTAGCTAATGGGGCCTCCTGCTGCTGCGCTGCCGGAGCACAATTTCTGTTCTCATCCTGAAGCAAAGTTCTTAACCTGAAGCACTATTTCTGGGTTAGCGGAGTCTGTAACCTGAAGCGTATGTAACCTGAGGTACCACTGTACAATTCTAACCCTCCATGGAAAGCCAAATGTCCTCCTCTGGAGAGCAAGTACCCATCGAAATTCTCTGCAAAAACCCAGAAAAGGAGCCAGTTTTGAAAACACCAAAAAAGAAGCTCCCAAGAGCAACAGAATTAGAAGCTAGAGCAAATGAAGGCTGTGGGGAAATCCAGAGTTATTTCTGTAGCAGGAAGAGTTTCCCTCCTTGTGGCAAACGGAGCCCCTCCTCAGAGAGGTGCATTCCACCTGCAGAGGTACAGCCTTGCCCTATTAGCATAGTTTCCACCACAGCAGCCATTCTCAAAGGACAAAGGTTGCCATGGTGCCTGCCACCTGCACTCCCCCGAGGCCCCTGCCAGCTGCTTTGCACACTACCTTTGGAGAAGGAGGGCCTTTGTTCCGCACCAGCACAGTCACCAAGGCAGAGGAGGATCTGGTACCCGTGGAATCCCAGGCATGCACAGCGAAGGTCGTCTCCTGCTCATGGAGCCGCGTTTGGCGCTGCACCAGGACCGTCCCATTGGGCAGCACCCGGAAGTTGGCATCCTCTGTTGTGTACAAGGCCAGCTTCCATCCCTGGCAGTCTGCAAACTGGACTGGGGGGTTGGGGAGGGAGAGGGAGAAGGAAAAGAGGCTGCGTCAGCCTGGATCCTAGCCTAGCAGGAAAAAGCTCCACTCAATAACATTAAGAATTAAATCTTACCCCTAGAGGAGAGGTATTTTGGCCCTGACTGATCCTCCAGGCCAGCTGCAGCTCACAGTCCAAGTTATTTAGATCCCCTCTGAGCATCAGCAACCCTTATCAGGGCCAGCCAAACTTTGACCTGTCTCGGCACATGTGCAAACAAGTTTCCTAATTGAGGGGGCAAGAGTTTGGAGGAGGAGAGTTGGAATGTGCTGCTGATAAGCCATCGCCCAGGAAGGGAAGCACTGAAAGATCTCAACTGCATTCAAGAGAGCGTCTTGCAAATGGATGGGAGGGGTCTTGTTTGCCCTTTAATGGATTGGCACTCGAAGAACATTGAATTGCTTGCACAGCCCCTGCAGAGCAAGGGGGTGTTTGAGCAGCACCGGCCAGAGCAACAGCAGCAGCAGCAGCAGCAGAAATCCAGGCTTAGTCCAGACTGATTAGAGCACTCTGCTCTGCTGATGTAGCAAGCAGCCAAGCCCTCTGTGCGTGCCAGAACAGATCCCACTGACTGGCCTTGGAAGCAGAAGCCCACCACAGCTTAAACAAAATATGCCAGGGGCTCCCCTCTTGCACAGGACTGAACCCACACCCAGTCACAAAGCAGGCCGCTTGTCATCAAATTATCTGGATTTTCACAATGCAAACAACAAAGTGTCCACTTTGCTCCCAGTCCTGGCCTCATATTTCAGCTGCAGCTCATAAGATGGAGACCCCACCATACCCCCAAAAAATAATGGTCAGGGAGTGATAGCAGCAGCATTTGCATCAGTGTAGACAAGTTGAGAAGCCTGATTGTCCAGCCAACAGGAGAACAAAATATACTTTGCACCAGTTCCAAGAAATAGAAATTGGATAGCTATTAGGGAGGCTCTAGTGTGTACAACTGAATGTACATGCACACGCCTGGCCAAACTGTATTCCAACGTCTTGGTGCAGGAGAACCTCAGGCCAGGGCCAATGTGCCCCCCCAAGCCTCTGTCTGGCCCTCAGAACTGTCCTGAGGTCACTGCCCCTGCTTTGTACCCTCCTTGAATATTTTTGCCTGGCTGGCAAAACTCTGACCGTGAATGCCTTGGGTATGGGATGCAGGATAGAGGAGTGTGTGCAAAAACCAGCCCACTGTGAAATTTTCATTAATTACTCTGCCAGCATTTACCACTGGCCCTGCCCACCTCTGGCATGTGGCCCTCTGAAGGTTGCCCAGAAGGGAATTTGGCTCCCTGGCTAAAAAGGGCTTTGCACCCTGTACTTAAGACAAGAATATTGAAGCATTTTGAATTCCGGGGAGGTCAGATCCAAACAAAGACAACATAGGTTTTGGGAAATAGTAGAACCCCATAAACAACAAGTCAAAATCCCCATTCCACCAGGATGCCACTACTATGTCTCCCACTTTGCTTCAAATGTTGAGGGGGACATGGTGAGGCAGTGTACCCACCTCAAACATTATTTGCCTCTCCCCATATTCTTGTTTCCAGCCAACTAGCAAAGCCTCCGAACACGTTAATTCTGGTGTCATCAGTGCAGGCATCCGCAACACACCCTAAATCGACTGCAGCAGCAGCAGCCAGGGCCTTGGCTCTGGATTCTGGGAAAAGAAGCCCTTCCCACCAGGAAATTGTGTGGCAGTATTAGAGGCATGATGCACTTCCTGAGACTTTCCATAAAAGCCCAAACTAGTTTCACTGCCTCTTTATAGCCCCTGCTTTCAATCATGTGGCTTATGAGTCAGTCATAGGAAGGGATAAGTATTTGAGCTTGTTGCAGAGAAGTTCCTCTATGCCCTTTCAAGGATGAGCTTCACTGCCCACTCTAGACCAGCCTTTGGCAGCCTGGTGCCCCCCCCCCCAGATGCTGTGGACCATGACTCCCATCCGTGCTGGTTGGGGCTGATGGGAGCTGTAGTCCAAACCATCTGGAGGGCACCAGGTTGACGAAGACTACATTAGACCCTTCTCTTGTTCCTTTCTCATTGCTTAAACTAGACACCCAAGATCCACCAACTGAAGTCAAATAGTCCAGAGATGGGGAGATGGTGCCCTTTCTCCAGATATTGTTGGACCCCATCTCTCATCAGCCCTGACCGTTGGTCATGCTGGCTGGAGCTGACGGAAGCTCAACAACATCTCCAGAACCACAGCAGGTTCCCCCTTCTGGGGGGACCAGTGGGGTAGGCAAACAGATTTAAGCGTAAATGGCACTTTTTCTGAGTGCATATGCTCAGCCCAGGAATGTGTTTTCAGTTCCTTACTGAGTCTCAAGCTTTTTCCACACAAAAACCAACTCCTGTCTTCCCTCCTCATTTCCACCCGCTCCCTCAAGACAGCCGAATTTAGAAAGAGGCTTTTAGTTGCTGCTGTTGTACCATCTGGAAGAAGCAAGAGCACTTTGCCAATGTACGGCAAGTGACCCCAGAGATCTACTAATAGATCCAGCGTCTGCCTACTCCTGTATTATGGAACCTGGATGAAGACTATCAAAGGAGATGGGCAGGCTGGTTTCCCTCTCATGCTGTCCCAGGGTATGGGCTGAAGCTGCAGAGGAACATAGGTAGCAGCTGCCTTACACGATGTCAAATCAACAGTCCATCTAGCTCAGGATTGTCTGCACCAGGCACCCTCAACCTGTGGCCCTCCAGATGTTTTGGCCTACAACTCCCATGATTCCTAGCTAAAAGGACCAGTGGTCAGGGATGATGGAAACTGTAGTCCAAAACATCTGGAGGGCCAAAGGTTGGGGATCCCTGGTCTACACCAACTGGCAGCAGCTCTCCACCATTTCAGGCAGGAAATTCTACCTGGAGTTGCTGCTGGGGGTTGAGCCAGAGACCTTCCGCATGCAAGGCAGGTTCTTGACCACAGAGGCCACCACCTTGCTGAAGCTAAGCAGAGCCTGGATGGGAAGCCCGTGGATACAGCTTTTAGTTTCACGAGGAAAGGCAAGCAGGATATAAACACAGTTCTACCTTGGTTCTCGAACGCCTTGTGACTCGAACGTTTTGGCTCCTGAACGCCGCAAACCCAGAAGTAAGTGTTCCGGTTTGTGAACGTTTTTTGGAAGCTGAACACCCGACACGGCTTCCAATTGAGTGCAGGAAGCTCCTGCAGCCAATCGGAAGCCGTGGTTTTCAAACGTTTTTGAAAGTCAAATGCACTTCCAGAATGGATTCTGTTCGAAAACCAAGGTAAGACTGTATAAGGCAACGAAACAAAATGCCAAGCAGGAGATGGGGTGTGGAATGGCCCATGGAAGCTTATGAACCTCTTACCCTCTGTATACAGGCAGAGCCAACAAAGAAAGCACCAGCTGCACCAGATTTGACCTTATTTATTCTTCTTTTATTAATTAAATTTATATCTCAAGCTTCTTCCCAAAGGTGCTCAGAAAAGATCTCAACTTACAATTCTTGTCAGAAGAGGAAAATCTTCAGTAGGTGCAGAAGAGACAACAGGGACTTTGCCAGTCTATTATTCAAGGGGAAAGGATTCCAGAGGGCATGTGCCACAACACTAAAGGCCCACTTCCTACATTCTGTGGAATGGACTTCCTAAGAAGAGGGTATCTGCAGAAGGTATCTGCAGCATGCAGTGATTGGTTGGTTGTATAAAGGCTGAGACAATCTAAAGAAGTGGGTCCTGACCTATAGAAACTGACACCACAATAAGCCTGCTAAGTCTTCAAGGTGCCACACACTTTGTTGTGCTGCAGGGAAACTACTAGAGAAACTACAACAGCCTCCTCCAACCTGGTCCTTTCCAGCTCCTTAGAACTATGACACAGGCATGCTGGCTGGGGCTGAGGGAAACTGCAGCCCCCAAAACATCTGGAGGGTACAAGAGGGGCTTGAACAGCTCTAGAATGACTCTGAGATCAAGAGAATCCCTGATGACAATTAGTGATAGTATTATACAAGTGACTTTTTGCAACTACACTTATCTGACTGTTGTTGACAAGCCCTGTTGAGAGACAGTGAAAAGCCTGCAGTAATTAGCAGACACCATTAACAACCGTGAGGCTCTGAAGAGCAGAAGGGCTCATGAGTCATGCCCCATCAGTGAGAGTATCTAAAGCCACAACTGAAATGAGACCCTAAATGAAACAATTCCTTTCTTTATTGAACTAGAGAAAGCCATTAATATTCCAAGAGAGCTTTCAAACCACTGATGGCAACAGCCAGGACTGGCCCTACTGTTAGGCAGAGGGAAACAGTCATCTCAGGCGGTAAATGCTGATGGGTGCTGAGTGGGCAGAGCTGTGTGCTCTATGAGGTTGCCACTACATTGCCTCGGCTAGCCTCCTGCCTTCAACTGCAGTAATATAATAATAATTTATTATTTATATGCCACCCATCTGACATGGTTGCCCCAGCCACTCTGAGCAGCTCAGTAGAAAACATGGCCCCATTGCTCTTGAAGATTCAAGTGTCCATCTGGTTGGTTCTGGCACCTAGAATGAGAGGAGGCACCATCTTGTCCTTTGACTCAGGCAGCAAAATGTTTTGGGGCCAGCCCTGGAGGCAACGCTGCACAAAACACAGAGAACCCACAGAGCCGTGTGATGATGCCATCAGCAACTGCGTGTGAAACCCATGAATAGAAGTACCAAGTTCCAGAAAGGTAGCAGCTGTGTGTCAAGCCTGCTGCAGCAAAAACAAGTAGTGTTGTGGCACCTTAGTCAGTTATGGCAGAAGTGCTTGAGGATCAGAATTCAATAAATCAGATGCAAAATGTGCGTGACAGAACATCCATGCATCTGGTCAAGCAGACTTTCCTCCATGCAAAGCTATGCCATAACAAGCCTGGAAACACAAATACCATCTATTACTCAACAGTCTGGAGGCCTCCAGGCCCTTGCAGCAACTGAACTTGAGTCAGCAAACTGGACATTTGGATTAGATTTGGATTTGGATTAGATGTACTGAGCTATATGTGTAAAGAAAGGTGGATGTATGATGGTTCTTGTATTGTCAACATGAGACGCCCTTTTTGTTTGCTGTTGTTCCCCCCTTAACCCCTCTTCCACTTTTTCTTTTATCTTCATTAATAAATTTGCACACACCAAAAAAATTGTATGCCATAACAAATTTGCTTATCTTTTAAAAGTACCTCAAGACATCAAAATCACCCTGTACTGGTCCTAAAATGCAGAGCAAAGACCCATTGCCAACAGTGACATTCAGGACTATGAGTTGCATTCAGCTAAGTCCTACTCAGAGGAGACCAACTGAAATCAATGAGCCTGCCTAAGTTGCTTGCATCCACTAACTTCAAAGGGTCCACTCAGAGTAGGACTAGTGTGGAATACCAGTGGGTAATCCCCACTGCAGTTCCTCCTCCCAGCACGGAGATTTGTGGCTGCAGAGATGCGCCTGCTTAGCCGCGACCTCTCTGGAACAAGCACCAGCATTTATGCTGGGAAAGAACAGACTCTTCCAACTCTGTGCACATCAGACATGGAAAGGTTTGGAGGTCAAAGCCATCTCAGTCCATCTCTGAGCTCTCATCACTTAGTGGAATCTGACGCGCCCCAAAGCCATTAGCAGAGACCCCTCCGTATGCCATTACTGGAAATAGCTTCCTTCTTCCCTTCCCCAAGAGGCTTTGGCAGCAGCAGAGGAGAGCAAGTGGGTTGCCATGCCTCCTTCCACAAGCAAGGCAGCTCCTAATGGTCACGTGCGCATGCAGGGCTGGAACCAAAAGGTCTGCTGGGGCCTCTTAAGAGCGCACAGCAGGGGCTGAAGAGGCAGGCAGGGCCCCATCACATCCTGCAACCTGCCCCTGAAGCCGTAACTCAGCCATTGAGTCAGTGCAATCACTGGAGCAGTTAATCCCCGGCCAGCCACACCTCAACAAAAAACGAAGGAGTTAGCAATTAACCTCTTATATTTCACTCGGCTCTGGACTGGGGCTCCAACTCCAGCCCTCCAAGGAGCTGGGCAGTAGGACAGAAGCTTGTTCTGCCTCTGAGGGACAGAGGCACCCTTGGTGCTGATGCTGAGCCCAAAGGGAGAAAGAAGAGAAGGCACAGGGGCTCCTTCTGTGCCCACATGGGCAAGCATTTTTCGGCCCACTTCACAGCAGGTAACAGGGGAACAAGCTTACAGTGCAGCCCTGCCCCCCACCATGACCTCCCCCTTTCTCCAGCATGCATGGAATTCGCTCCCCCCTCTCTCCCTCTGCATTCTTATCTCAAGGCCCTTCCATTATGGAGGTCAAGCTGTGCAAAGAGGTGAGGAGAGCTGCAGCTACAGCAGATTAAACCCTCTTTCAGTAAACTCAGTAAACACCAGGCAGATTCTAGAAGGGGCAGGGAATACAGCCAGGAACCCACCAAGGTTCCTTGTCCTATGGAGGACAAGGCTGAACAGAGCCACCTTCGAAGGAAGGTTTGCAACAGAAGGCAAATCGGCATAACAGCTTTGATAAAACTGGGGGGGGGGGGGCGGCGGAGAGATGCTGCAGTAATTTCAGCTAATCCACTCGCAACTGCCAAAGTGTTCTGATGAGTTTCCGTCAGGTATCAGTTTACCCTGGCCCTTGGCATCATACACACACATTCCAGGACCAACTTGGTAGTTTGTTTAAAACTCTTTACTGAATACTGAATTGCTGTAACCTACCCTGGGAGCCTACGGTGAAGGAGCAGATAAGATATCATCACCAGTATACAAAAGAAGACTTTAGAGCGCAAAAGCATAAAGAGGAATCTGTTTGTAGCAGAAACATACAGATTGCACAGCAGCTACACTGACCGGCCAGGAAGTCTTGCTACTGAGTCTCAAATATACATGCTGCAATTATTTAGTTGAAATTAAAATGTACTCTGCACATGAACAAAAGCTCTAATTACTTTGTATGCATCATAGCCAAGCCCTGGCTTTAAGTTACACCTTAGGCATGGATAAGGAGGTATTCCTGCCCTATATGACTGGAAGTTGCACTCTGGAGAGTAACAGACACTTTCAGGAGCTGTAAACTTCCTCCTCCTCCAAGTTCCAGAGGCTACCATGAGCAACAAACAATGAAGTCATAATGCTATACAACTTGGACCATCTCCCTGGGGCAGCAGAGAAACAGAGGCCAATCTAGAGAGATTAAGTCAGCCAGGATTTCCTCGTTGTGCTCTAGCACTGAGCTGGCACATACCGGTAATCTGGCAAATCAAGAATTCCCCACCATACAGAGGGGAAATCAGATGAAAGTTTTGTGAACTCAAAACTGGGGCTACAGAGCCTCCCACCAAACTATGCAGGGAGCCCAGGTTCCGACCTAAAGGACACAAACATTTGCATTGCAAGGCCTTTTAATTGGCTTTGGGTGCCAGCCAGCAAACTGTGTGCAGGTTGGATTAGGCCACGGCTGGGTGAACAGGTCACTTTCGAACACTGGAAGGTCTTGCTGAGCGAGGACGGCCAGCTCCAGTGTGCCAGTACTCTTTCACCGCTCATGCCACTGCCTTTCATTCCCAACCCCAAGGCAGGTGGAAGGAATTCTGTTTGGGGAGGCGGAGGCAGGGAGAGCTGGTTGCTTGCAGCAGAAGGGGCAGTTTCGGTCTCTGGGAGAGTTAAGTCACTGGCACAGAGAGAGTTAAATGGATTCCTGCTCCTGGCAGGGGTGACCGAGAAAAGGAGACAGACCAGCCTCTGTTCCATGCACAATGTCCCTGTTTCACAAAACAACTAGACACACATTTGCTGGCAATTAGGATGCCATGCCGAACAGCTAGGCCAGCCTGCCTCCCCCCCCCCGCCCCCCTATCAACATCATCTGGAGCAGCAGACCTCAAGAAAGATGGAGGAGGATGGAGAGAACTTCAGTGGCATCATGCAGCAGGTGCCTGGGGGGGGGGTCTATCACGAAATTTAGGTAGCACCCACCTTCAGGAAAGAACACAACGTTCTCATCCATCAGTGGGTGGAACAGAGGAAGCCGTAATGTGGGACATCAGCCAAGCCCAGTTCTGTTGGCCCAAAGGCTGCCAAGGCCCATCTGCTCCTTGTTACAGGAATTCAAGTGGGGCTCAGGGAGATCAGCCTTGAAGGCACAACAACCTCCTCTGGGAAAGCTGCCAGAGAGGCAGGGGTGGTGCAGTGATGACTGGGGAATCCTGGGTTCAAATCCCCATTCAGCTGCAAAGCTCATTAGGTGAGCTTTTCACTCTTTCAATCAACCTAGCCAATCAGCCTCACAGAGATGTTGAGAGGATAAAATGGGGGGCAAGTGGCCAGGACAACTTATTTGAAGACAGGATAATTACAATATCAGTAACTATTATTAATGATATCAATAAGTATGAAGAGTAATGATAAGCCTCAGTCCCCATAGAAGCAAAATCCACGTTGTCCCACTGTAAGCTTATACCAAGAAGCAAAACTTGGCTGAAGCTTATTCAGGCAATGGATTTGGTGGTGCCTATGGAAACAGTAAAACAATTTAACTGTAGAATGATGGAGCTTCGTTTCATTTACAAATTCTTCAGAAAACCAAAGGACAGTTCCAAAGATTTATACTGATTTGTGGATCATGTAATGTGTTATATAGATGTATAAGTTATGGTGTATGAGAATACAAGTTTTCATAATGTATTGGGGAGGGGAATTCCTGGGAAAATAAACTGATTTTTAAAAAATTAATGTAATTATTGTTTTTGCTGTGTACAAACAACATTGGGGATTTATCCCTCAGATGTCAGAATTGCAAACCCTTTGGGCCAACTTCCACCAAAGCACCTCCAACTTTTTTGAGGCTAACTGGTAGCGGGGGGGGGGGGGTTCATTTCATGAGCAACCTTTGGGGGCCTTAAGCACAGAAGGAAGAAAAAAAATGGACTAGAGAGAGAAAGTTGGGCAAATGAGAGAGACTATGCTAATGCCAAAACAGCCAATTCGTGGTTATGCTGGGATTTGAATTGCAAAAAGGCAAGACAAGGGAGGGGGGAGGTTATGAGAAGATGGGCTAGGTAATAAGGGTCTCAAGAGTTATGGGAATCAACACCCAACTACTGAAGTTCCTTTATTGCCTTGCCAGGAATTCCATTCCTTTGAGTTGGTCATTTCCAAGCCACACCTTGTGGAAAACCAACTCATCACCGACCCCCGCCGACAGCACAGCTTGACAAGCACCTGGCGGGGGAGGGGAGAGCACATGGCTGCGCAGGAATAAGCCCTACCCCGCCCCCCAGGCCCAACCAGGTGCCCATCAAGGGCCATCAGCCCAGGATTATCATGCAGAATGGCTGGGGACAAAGCATCTCACCAGGAGTAAACAGGAAGGAAGCAGACCCGCACCCCCCCCCAATTCCAGGACACCTCCAACAGTACTGCCGCGCCGGGCGGAGCGCGGCCACCTCAAGGGCCAGAGGCCACAGGCGAGTGGCGCTTGCCAACCCCACTCGTAGCTCTCAGAAACGGCGGGGTCGGAGAGGCAGTGGTCAGCTCGCAGTCCAGTTTGCAAGAGTCGGAAAAAAGACTAATCCCGTGGATTAGAAAAGCGGCGCCCGGGGCTGCAGGAGGAGCCCGTCGCAGCCGTCGAAGGCGTCTCTCCTGCCCTGTCGCAATCTTCAAACCGGAGCCCTCGAGGCGCTCTGCCGAGATGGATCTCACCCCCGCCCCACCCCATAAACTATACTACGGGAAATCGAAATAAACACCAACACAGGGAAAGGATCAGCCAGGAGACCTCGACGGGCAACAAAGCCCGAGGAAGACCAGAAGAAGGGACAGCCAAAAAAAGACGCGAGCGCGCCCAGACGCCACGGAGAGGGGCTCACTTCAGACAAATACTCGAAATCGTGCAATCGCCTCCCCTGGCCCAGCACGCAAAGCCCCCAGTCCTCTTCCAGGTCCGGCAAAGTCATCAGACGGTACCCCCCTCTCCCCGCGCGCGCCGCCGCCTTCTCACCTTGGCCCAAAACGTGTCCCCGGGGCAGGTCTCCGTCCGGCACCTCGAAGGTGAAGACTTTGGAGGTGAAGCCAGCGGAGCAAGGTTGCGTCGGGTCCGCTAGCAGAGTCCCCACCTGAGAGGGGCAAACGGAGGGACAGTCAGGCACCTGAAGCCTCAGGGAAGCGGGAAAGGGAAACGTGACCCCGTGGCCCCCTCCCCTCGAGGAACAACATCTCGCCCAAGGCACTGATGCGCCCCTTCGCTCTCCTTCCCCGGGATCTGCTGTTTACCGACACCGTCCTTCGGGGACCCGCTTAGTTAGGTACTCACCTCGAGGAGGAGAAACAAGAGGGGCCGCAGGCAGCTCCGCGGGAGCCCCATCACCGCCACGGGAAGGGAAAGCGTCGCCGTCGGCAAAGAGAAACCTCGCCGGAGCTCCGGGCGCGTCCCGCGTTGCGTCGCCTGGAGCTGCCTGGGCTGAAGGAGGCCCCCTCGCGTCGCCCGCCTGCTTCGCCTGCTACTACCACTGCGGGGCTCCGCCCGGCCTGCCCGGCGCCTTTAAAGCCGCCGCGCCAGGTGAGGCTCCGCGGGCGGGGCTCCCGCTGCCACCGCCCCGGCCCCTCCCCGCTCGCCCGGGTCTGGCAAAGGCGGCCAGGGGGCCAGACCGGCTCCGTCGCTGCAAGGGGAGGGGGCGGACCTCTCTCTCTCAACACACACACCTGAAACTTGGAGTCGACGGCTGTGTTTCGGTTACGCGGGGGGCGCTTTTCTAGCAGGGGGAGCCTCCCTCTTGATTCAGCACCCGCTTCCAAATTGCTTTCACCTCCCTACATCGCTAAACGCGATTTTAGCTTTCTGCATTTTTAACGAGGGTTCAGCTGGAGGCTGCATTTTTCAAAATAAAAAGTACCCAGAGAAGGAAATAAAACTTTTACAGTGAAGTTCTCAAAAAGGGATTGTCCAACTCTCCCTTTGGTTTCTCGCTCCCACTTTTGAGTCCCACGCCTTTGAGTCCCGTCCCCAGCCCCCCACCCCGTTGTTGCAACTCTCCATGGGGCTCGATCCTGCCCATCCCTTCCTCAAGGCTTCTCCCACTAGGAGCCCCGGACCCCAAGGCACGAGCTCTCCAAGGTTGTGGGAGCTAAGATTTGCAAGGGCCTGGTTGTAGAACCCCAGTGGGGGAGCCCCCAGTGCAGGGACCATCATTGCCCAAGTGGTAGAAGATCCTGGAAGGACTTTGTGCAATTTGGGAGACAGCGAAATATTCCAGAAGATGCTGGAAAGCGTCTCCAGCAGAGAGGCGCTGGGATTTGAGCTCCCATAAAGATTTAAGCTAGGACCCTGAGTTCTCATTCCTGTTTGAAGGTACCTGTGGACAGCTTCACAACAGTCAGAAAAGGCCCTTTTGCCATGCTCAGAGGCATAGCTTCCTTCACCTGTCAGGCTTTCCCAGCTAGAGATGAGTGCCCACTTGCTAAGGTTTTAGACTAGTTTTAAATTTATTTGTGGTTTTTGTGTGGTTTTAACTCACTTTTAATTATCTTATGTGTAAATTACCTTGAGGTGGGGATTTAGAACATGATTAATAAATCAGTGATGATGATATTAATAATAAAGACACAAAACCCTAATCAAATCAGAAGATCCACAGACATTTTTTAATTTAAAAAACCAGAATGCCAAAAACATTATTTAAAGGTCACTTGTATTTCTTCTTAAAATATTAATGCTCTTTAATCAGTTTTCCAATGAATAGGCTAAAAACAGGTACTTGGGTAATATGAAACCACAGCTATAATATATGCAGGTAAGTGTGTTATGGAATCAATAGTTGGCAAAAGACTGAAGGACTTTGTGTCCAGTTTGGGCATGAAAATGGGCTCTTAGCAGGCTCAAGGCCTTTACAAGAATCATATGAGGGATGAGGAACATTGTGGCCCTTTGGACTTCCAGCTCCCATCAGCCTCCCAGTGCAATCAGTGACCTGGGCTGCTGGAAGTTGTAGTCCATCTAAATCTGGAGAAAGCCCACAGTCTCCCCAAGCCCTGGATTAGACAAATTCGTGGAGGAAGAGCTACTTGCCTGTGACTGTTGTTGGCCATAATCACTACATGAAAACCTCCATGTGCAAAGGTAGTCTGCCTCTCAATATTGGTTGCTAGGGGGGCAAGCAACTGGGGTGAGGGCAGGGAATGGCCCATTGCTTTCTGCCTCACTTATCTGCCTCCTAGAAGCATCCAGGGGATTGACTTGGAAATCAGGAAACAGGAAACTGTTCTACAATGACAGAACCATTTAAACAAATCACATCAGGGAGAGAGCGGGTGACGCCACCACTATGCCAAGAGAATGGCCTCCATATAATATACTCAGCCAGGTGTGAGGCAAACCACACACACAACAAAGCATGAATGATAGCCAAACCATCCTGTGGCACAGTCAGCAATGACCCAGGCCACAGCAGGAGTGGTTAAGATTTTAGTGTTTTACTGTATTTGTCTGCTGCTTGGAACACCCAGCATGGGTGGAAGAGGCTGGATATCAATAAAAATAAACAAATATTTAACAGTGAGCCCAGCTAGTTTAGCACCGTCTATTCCTCTCCAGGATTTCAGAGAGAAATCTCTCCCAAGCCCTTCCTAGAGATGGTGGGGACCATCTGAATGGAAAGCAGCTGCTGTGCCACTAAGCCATGGTCTTTCCCTTGTTCTCACACACTTAAAAAAAAAATCTCAACACATGGAGGGGAAGCAGATGAAGCCACCAGGACACACAACCCCTTAGGAGAAAAGGAGATACAGCCATTCCTGGAGGAAGGGTTCAAGACCCACTGGGGGAAGGAGAATCCAGCAGGGAAAGAGGTTCATTCAGGGCAGGCTATGAGGGAAGCCAGAGACACCTGTTTGACAGAACCAGCTTCCAGTAACAACCTGCGTCTAGCACTTGGGTCTGGCAAGTTCAAGCTCCCTTGGGAATATGGATTATCCTCCTACTCTAACATTTTCCATATCTGGCCAACATCAGATTGTATTAGAGGAGGCAAAAGAGAGGATGTTCCTGGGAGCCACTGCAAGCTAAACAGGGCATCTCTCTAACCACCAAGCCACAGCACCAACAGCTGGCAATGGCACCATGGGGTATAGTCAAGAATAAGAATAAGAATAATAAATAATTTATTATTTATACCCCACCCATCTGGCTGGGTTTCCCCAGCCACACTGGGGCGGCTTCCAACAAAATATTAAAATACAATAGTCCGTCAAACATTAAAAGCTTCCCTAAACAGGTCTGCCTTCAGATGTCTTCTAAAAGTCTGGTAGTTGTTTTTCTCTTTGACATATGGTGGGAGGGCATTCCACAGGGCAGGTGCCACTACCGAGAAGGTCCTCTGCCTGGTTCCCTGTAACTTGGCTCCTCACAAGTGAGGGAACTGCCAGAAGGCCCTCGGCGCTGGATCTCGGTGTCTGGGCAGAACGATGGGAGTGGAGACACTCCTTCAGGTATACTAGACCGAGGCCGTTTTGGGCTTTAAAGGTCAGCAAATCAAATCTGCTACATATCTATTGCTGGAAAATTACCGTAATTTAAACATTAAGTGATACTAGAGGACAAGCAAAAAAAGATTCATTTTCAAAGCATGCGGCAAAAATACTGCTTATATTAATAATGATAACAGTGTTCAAATGCCCCCTGTGAGATATGCTACTATTTGGAATTAGTAGTAATGTTTCACTTTTAAGTGAGAATATCATAAGGCCTTGAGGTGAATATTGTGACCTTTAAAAAAAATTGTTACTACCACCACCACCACAACACAAGTAAAGATAATTATTTTTCCCAGAGGATGTGAACAAAACAACCCAAATTTGGTGGTGTCTCTTTCTCTGTGTATTTAATTTTTATTCAGTTCTGTTACCTTTCTTTTATCTTATATATTATTGAATTATTTGTTCTTGTTTCAATAAAGGGGGGGGGGGAGGCAGCTAGCACAGTTAAAAGGATTCTATTTCCCATTAGTTCCTGAGTGCTTCTGAACGCCAGTTAATATGGCAGATGGATTTATTTTTTTTGTTCCTGTAGGACTATGCAAGCTTTAAAGTTACACAGAACGGTTCATCAAGATGGATAGGAAGGTAAGTGACTCTCAGGGCTGTGCAAAGAGCAAGGCTGTTGCTCCTATAATGTTCACATTGCTTCAGCTGCCTTATGTTTAACCTGGGAGATTACACCCTCCAAGTGGGCAGGAATGGGCTGAAGAGAGAGTGTGTAGAAACTAGCTTTCTGCATGAAACTCATTGCACCTCCCACTTTTGCCTCAGGCCCCACCCACCCCTAGCATGTGGCCCTTGGGAAATTCCCCACAAGGGAATGGGGCCCTCAGGCTAAGAGAGGTTTCCATTGCCTGCTTTAAAGGTCTCTAAGGAGATCCTGACAGGAGAACCAGGAGGGTGCCTTTTCATGGCAAGCTGAGCTTTCCTTATTTGGGCACAGAGGTGACACCTGAGGCCTCTCTGTGGCACAATATCCTGATGGAGCTCAGCTTTCATCAAGTTGCCACCTGCCAACTATATTTCCAGAGAAAGCATCTGACTTCCTCTCCCACACCTTCTGATCTGCATTTCCTCGTCCATGAAAGCAGGGTAGATGGGCCGGAATGCAAACAGAAGGTGCTTCTCTCTTCCCTCAGCAGGCCAGAGGGAGCGGTTTCGGTTGTTTTGTATGCAATCCCTCCCTTCCCCCACCAGGGCCTGTCCGTTGGTTCATGAGTGATTCCATCCCTTTGGCATTTGCAAACGCAGCCTTGATCTCCTTTTGCTCACAGCCCACGAGTCGGCTGTTCATTCCGGCTCATCCATGCATGGCTGGCAGGATAAGCTGGGAGGTTTCCAGGTCCCTTTCCTCCCAACCCCCACCGGGCCACTGCAAGGCCTGCATGCAGCCGTCCCAACTAGGTGTCCTTCAGGTGCTTTGGACTACAACTCCCATCAGCCCCAGCCAGTATGGCCATATGATGCTAATGGGAACAGCTGCATTGGCAGGGGCTGGTGGGAGTTGTAGTCCAAAACATCTGGAGGGAAAGGCTGCTTTGATGACAGGGTTGAACTGCAGTCTCAACATGATGGTGGGAGCCAGTGTGGTGTAGTGGTTAGAGCATTGGATTAGGACTTGGGAGACCGGGGTTCAAATCTCCACTCAGCCATGAAGCTTACCATGTGACCTTGGGCCAGTCCTTGCTACAGACATCCTTCTTTCAACCAACCTTTCAAAAATCCTTATCCCAGTGGTTATCTGTCCTCGATTTGAACTGATGCTGTTATTTTAAACTGTATAGTTATTGTTGCTTTTAAAAACTCCTTTAATATGCAATTGTTTTTGATTGTCAATTCACCCTGGAAATAGCAATGAGGTCCTTACCCTTGGACGTGCCTGGTTATTATCATTTGCGGTAGTAGTATTAAAATTATTTATTTTCTTATTACCCACCCTTCATCAGCACTGTGAGATGTTTTAGTTATGTCCAATAACTTGGAGAAGACACTCTGAAGCTTCCCATTCTCCCTGCTCTCTCCCCCAGCCTTGCTCTGTATAGTGACTGAGGCAGCTTGCACTTAAAGCTAATTATTATAAGAATCATAGAATTGTTAAGTTGGAAGGGTTCCTGAGGATCATCTAGTCCAACCCCCTGCAATGCAGGAACCTTTTGCCCAATGTGGGGCTTGAACCCACAACCCTGAGATTAAGAGTCTCATGCTTTACTGACTGAGCTATCTTTGATGATGGTGATGGTGATGGTTTTCTTACCCAGTCTTCACCATGATATTCCAGGAGTGGTAAAGGTAAAGGGACCCCTGACCATTAGGTCCAGTCGTGGCCGACTCTGGGGTTGCAGTGCTCATCTCGCTTTACTGGCCGAGGGAGCCAGCGTACAGCTTCCGGGTCATGTGGCCAGCATGACTAAGCCGCTTCTGGAGAACCAGAGCAGCGCATGGAAACGCCGTTTACCTTCCCGCCTATTTATCTACTTGCACTTTGATGTGCTTTCGAACTGCTAGGTTGGCGGGAGCAGGGACCGAGCAACGGGAGCTCACACCGTCGCAGTGATTCAAACCGCCAACCTTCTGATCGGCAAGTCCTAGGCTCTGTGGTTTAACCCACAGCGCTACCCGCGTCCCTTTCCAGGAGGGTTACAACAACTTAAAATAAGTTAAGGCAACTGCGCTCAAGAGACTAAGGTGGGTCCTAAAACTTATATCCTCAACCTCAAAGGCTTGGCCAGTGAGTTGCATCTTCAGTACAGGAGGAAAGCTGCAAAAAGGTGGTGCCAGGTGGGGAGGGAATTCCACAGCTTTGGGGCTGCCATAGAGAACCAGGCAGGTGGTGGAACTACCAAGAGCTCCTGCCAATCTTAATGTCCAAGAGGGTCCAAATATAAGGTGGCTGTGCTTCAGATACTGGAGCCTAAGTCGCTGAGGGCTAAATAAGGGAACTAACTGCTTCCACATAATGGCATTAGCAGGTAAATGGATCAGGCAGACCTGGAACTGCAATTTCATTTGTGCAAAGCCAAACCCTCCTCGCCCCTCCTGGTATCATGCATGGTGAATAGAGAGTGGGGTCACTCACTGTCCCCATCTCCCTCTTTTATCACAAGCGCATTTTCAGCCTCTGTGATATGTTCTGACAGAGTGAGGTCTATGGCAAGTCTTTGCGCAGCCAAGCCATCTGCTTCCCATCCTGGAGAGCAATGGGGCTCCAAAGGACAGTAAGTGGGGGGGTTTAAATTTTTTTAAAAAACAAAAACTTATTGTATTTATCTCTCACCTATTTCTCTAGGGAAGTTAAGGCATCATAAACCTTTTAAGTGGGGATCTTTATCCCAGTCTGCATCTCTACTGGAACTATTTTTAAACACGGAATTGTGTTGTTGTTTTTTAAATGTGCATTGTTTTATGTAGGGAACTGTTCTGTTTGTTTTGTAATTGTATGTTTTATTGTTGCGAGGCAACCTGGAGCCTTGTGGTAAAGGACGGTCAAGAAATCGAATTAATTAATTAATTAAATATTGTTGTTGTAAGGAGGGCAAATACAATTAATATGCTTTGCCATTGGAATTTGATCCATAAAACAAAAACCAACACCGCCCACCCATACATAAACTAGATTGTTGCAGGAGACTCCAAGGCCCAGCAGGCCTTCTGAGGAAGAGCAGACTGAGAGAAAAACTCTTTGACATACTCTGTCTTTTCTTGTTTAATGTTCCTAGGAAGAGTAGAAAGATAAGAAATGAGGGTTTGGGGAACAGATATCACAAATGGAGAGAGATCTGTTGGAATGTAATGTTAAAGTGCTGTCTAAAATGTATCAAGTTATTATTGGACTGGGAAACAAAGGATGAGCAAGTAAAATCTTCAGTGATACATTGGGCAATAGATATTGGTTATAATATAGATACGGAAGCATGGGAACGATTGTGGAACACGCATATAAAATTTACAGCATGCTATGGTTTCAGAGAAAACTATATGAAAATGTTATATAGAAGGTATCTAACACCGAGTAAACTGGCAAAAATGTATAAATCTAAATCAAATAAGTGTTGGAAATGCAAAGAGAAAGAAGGTACTTTCTATCATATATGGTGGTCCTGGTTAAAGCATACTGGGAAATGATATATAATGAATTGAAAAATATGTTTAAAATAACATTTGTAAAAATAAAATAAAAACAGAAGCTTTCCTTCTGGGAATTATAGGGGTCGAACTACCTAAACAGTATAGAAATTTATTTATGTATGCGACTACAGCGGCAAGAATGTTATTAGTCCCAAAATGGAAAGAAGTCCCAATGAAAGACGACTGGATACAAAAACTCATGGGCTATGCAGAAATGGCAAAACTTACTGGAAAAATAAGAAACCAAGATAACAAACTTTTTATAAAAGAATGGAAATGGTTTACTGAATATGTACAAATAAATTGCAAACAAATAAGGACATTGGCAGGATTATTGTAATGACCTGCAGTTTCATAAGAGTAAATAATTAAAGTAGATGAATAAAAGAATAAGTTAATTCAGAATATGCAGGAAATAATAAATGAACCGTAGAAAGAGGAGGAAGTCGAGTATTGAAATGTATATAACTGAAAATGTAAAATGTCGTTGTCTGAAGACTATCCCTGCCTCCGGGTCTGGCCTTGACCGGATGGATACTGGAATCAACAGGGGAAACCTACATGACCTGAAGGTGTTGCTGTGTAATGCCAGGTCAATGATGAATAAAACCACTGCCATCCACGACCTGATTGTGGATGGAGGATTTGACCTGGCATGTGTGACGGAGACCTGGTTGGAGGAAGCAGATGGGCCTGTCCTTGCCGCTGCTTGCCCACCAGGTTTCTCTTACACACAGCAACCCAGGTCATGTGGGCGGGGAGGGGGGGTTGCAGTGATTTTTAGGAAGTCACTAGCTTGCACCAGGCGTCCTACTGGGAAGATCCAGTTTTCTGAGTGCATGTTCTGGAAGTTGGGCAATAGGGGCAGTACAGGATTCCTTTTGGTGTACCGACCTCCCCGCTGCACCAAGGATTCCCTGTCTGAGCTGCTTCAGGTCGTGGCGGATTTTCTCCTGGAGACACCTAGTTTGGTTGTCCTAGGGGATTTTAACATCCATGCCGACACGACCTTACAAGGGGCCGCTCGGGACTTCGTGGAAAGCATGGCCTCCATGGGGCTGTCCCTGAATAAGTTTGGCCCAACTCATAGTCATGGACATGCCTTAGACCTGGTGTTCACCTCTAGTGACGTGGGTGATCTGACACTAAGTAAAAGTGAAACAAAAGAAGTGCCATGGTCAGATCACTTCCTGGTGCAACTGGACTTCTCCGCGACCCTTCCCCTCTGCAGGGAGGTGGGACCAATTCGGATGGTCCGCCCCCGCCACTTAATGGATCCAGATGGTTTCCAGAGAGTGGTAGGGGATGCTTTATCCCATGTTGATGGCCTTTCAGCTGATTCCCTGGTGGCCCGCTGGAATGCGGAGTTAACCAGGGCTATCGACTGTCTGGCTCCGAAGCGCCCTCTCCGATTGCATGGAGCCCAGACAGCCCCGTGGTTTTCTTCGGAGCTGAGGGCGATGAAACAATCGCTGAGACGGCTAGAGCGTCGGTGGCAAAAAACTCACTCCGAATCTGACCGGACACAGGTTAGAGCTCAACTTCGAGCCTACCAAGTGGCGATAGCGACGGCGAAGAAGACTTTCTTCACCGCCTCTATTGCATCTGCAGAAAATAGTAGCAGGAGACTCTTTCAGGTGGTTCGCAATTTAACGGAACCACCTTTACCACCGGGGCCTTGTAAAGACCCCAAGATCTCCTGCAACGATTTTGCAAAGTTTTTTGCAGATAAAATCACTCATATTCGGAAGGAGCTAGACACCACCGTGGGAGCAGGGCTGGGGCGGGAGAGTGCTAGAGCTCTGTCTGGTCAAGTTGCATGGAATCAATTTCAATCCGTTACCCCCGAGGATGTGGACAGGCTGCTTGGACGCGTGAAACCAACCACCTGTCTCCTTGATCCTTGCCCATCCTGGCTAATAAAAGCAAGCCGGGAAGGGCTGGGCGATGGGCTCTGCGGGGTGGTGAATGCTTCCCTCTGTGAGGGAACATTCCCAGATCCGCTGAAAGAAGCGGTCATTAAACCGCTTCTTAAAAAACCATCTTTAGACCCGGCCAGTATGGCCAACTATCGCCCAGTCTCAAATCTTCCATTCTTGGGCAAGGTGATTGAGCGCGTGGTTGCTGAACAACTCCAGGCACGCCTGGAGGATGCGGACCATTTGGATCCCTTCCAATCAGGATTCAGGCCTCATCATGGGACTGAAACTGCCTTGGTCGCGCTGGTTGATGATCTCCGGCGAGCTAGGGACAAAGGTGAGAGTTGTTTCCTGGTTCTGCTGGATCTCTCAGCGGCCTTTGATACAATCGACCATAACATCCTTCTGGACCGTCTAGAGGGGCTGGGAGCTGGGGGCACTGTTATGCAGTGGTTTCGCTCCTTCCTCCTGGGCCGTGTTCAGAAAGTGGTGGTGGGGGATGAGTGTTCAGACCCCTGGGCCCTCACTTGCGGGGTGCCTCAGGGTTCCGTCCTCTCCCCCATGCTTTTTAACATCTATATGAAGCCACTGGGAGAGATCATCAGGGGGTTTGGACTGGGTATCCATCAATATGCAGATGATACCCAGCTCTACCTCTCTTTCAAATCAGAACCAGTGAAGGCGGTGAAGGTCCTGTGTGAGTGCCTGGAGGCAGTTGGAGGATGGATGGCGGCTAATGGATTGAGGTTGAATCCTGACAAGACAGAAGTACTGTTTTTGGGGGACAGGGGGCGGGCTGGTGTGGAGGACTCCCTGGTCCTGAATGGGGTAACTGTGCCCCTGAAGGACCAGGTGCGCAGCCTGGGAGTCATTTTGGACTCACAGCTGTCCATGGAGGCGCAGGTCAATTCTGTGTCCAGGGCAGCTGTCTACCAACTCCACCTGGTACGCAGGCTGAGACCCTACCTGCCCGCGGACTGTCTCGCCAGAGTGGTGCATGCTCTGGTTATCTCCCGCTTGGACTACTGCAATGCGCTCTACGTGGGGCTACCTTTGAAGGTGACTCGGAAACTACAACTAATCCAGAATGCGGCAGCTAGACTGGTGACTGGGGGCGGCCGCCGAGACCATATAACACCGGTCTTGAAAGACCTACATTGGCTCCCAGTACGTTTCCGAGCACAATTCAAAGTGCTGGTGTTGACCCAGTATACCTGAAGGAGCGTCTCCACCCCCATCGTTCTGCCCGGATGCTGAGGTCCAGCGCCGAGGGCCTTCTGGCGGTTCCCTCATTGCGAGAAGCAAAGCTACAGGGAACCAGGCAGAGGGCCTTCTCGGTAGTGGCGCCTGCCCTGTGGAACGCCCTCCCATCAGATGTCAAAGCGATAAATAACTACCTGACATTCAGAAGGCATCTTAAGGCAGCCCTGTTCAGGGAAGTTTTTAATCTGTGATATTTTAGTGTATTTTTGGTTTCTATGGAAGCTGCCCAGAGTGGCTGGGGAAACCCAGCCAGATGGGCGGGGTACAAATAAATTATTATTATTATTATTATTATTATTATTATTATTATTATTATAAAAAAAATAATTAAAATGTTCCTGGGAATAGTGTGGAATCATCCCCTATTCAACCTGCCTCATCTGTGACTCAACAAAGGAGTCACAGGAGAAGATGTTCAACTGAACAGAGTTATCCTTCCCTCTCCTTCCCTTCCTTCCTCTCTGCCTCTCCTCCTCCCCCTCCATCTTCTTCCGAATTTGATGCCCGATTTCCTCTCTGGTCAGGGTGATGAAACCTCCAGGAACAAAGAAGTCTAATAAAAGGATGTTCCCACATTTTTTGTATGATATAATTTATTCAATTTACAGTTTTTTACCTCATATATCTGAAATTTGTCCTACAGTGTGTAATGGGTTTCCGTTGCTTACGCTTAATTTGTTCCCACATATCATAACACATTATTAGTAACTTCTTAGGATTAGCTCCAAGACTCCCTATTTTTTTCAAATTTATCTAATTCTAATTTAAGCATTGATAAAGCTTTCCATTAATTAGTTTACATGAATACCATATAACCAGCACAGATGCTTAATAAATGTTATTCTCCCCATGCCCAGTAACCCTTCATACGTGGGCTTAGATGTAGTGCAATTGCTAATGGTTACAGGGAAAGGGGGGAGAATGGAGGGAACAAGAGGCAACCTCAATTTGCTCCCCTATGAATGTGAATAGGGTTTTAATTCATGTCGTTTGTGCGGACAGAGGCCTAATGAAAGGTGATGACAGGCACAGCATCTCTTCCTGGTTTTGGTATAACAATTATTTCTGATGTGGACCAAGCACTTTGGAAGGATACCACTCCTCAAAACGTCATTTAACAGCAAAATTAAAGAAGTCTCCTGAAAAGCTTTATCAAAAGCGCTAACAAAGCCGCCTGGTCCTGGTGTTGCCTTATGCCCCATTCGAATTCCTGAGCGATGTTGGGTCTGAGTGTAAGTAACAGCTTATTTTTGCCAATGGCACGTCTTCATTGGCAGACGTTGCTTGGCGTATTTTGTCAGTGGCGTATCTCAAGTTCCACTGGCCTTGGGGGGCTTCTGACAAATCCTATGGCCACTTGGCCAGCAAAACCGAAGTAAACGATTTGGAATTTTTCTTGTTCTTCTACTTCCTCTTTCCTTTCATGCCTCTTAACTTATAAGCATGAGAGAAGTGACAGCTCCTTCTAAAATCTTCATAAAAATGCAGAGAAAATTGTAGGTCCAATAAATAATAGCAACAATTTAATCTTTATTACACTTACACCCTGCCTTTCTTTCAATTATTATTCTTTATTCCATTACTATTTAAAATTATGCTGACAGGAATAATAATAATACCTTACCTGTTTTGCATTGGCCTGGAGAAGTGCTTCCACCAGATCACTCAGTCTGGGGTCTTTTACTTAAATACCACTCTGGTGGTCGAGGGGGGTGAATAAGTGGAGGCTGAAACCTTTCTGTATACTCACAGTGCCCTCTTGTGGGAGCCAAGGGCAGCGCTTCTGCCAACCATGTTAGCTTGAAACCAGTTTAAAGCAACAAACCTCGTTCACGAGTTGAATGGTGGGCAGCCGGTTATGTGGAAAACCTCCGCTGCTGCTATCTGCACACCAGCTTGCTGTTAACAACTTCATGGAGAAATCTCTGCTAAAGAGAACGTCAAGACAAATGAGGACCAGATCCTGGTTAGTCTTTTGATATAATACAGTGGTGCCCATGTGTGAGGGTCTGCTTACTCTTGCAGCACTTTCTCATGCTCCAGGAGAGCACCTTCCTCCAGGGCTGGGGTCTCGGTCACAGGAGGGTAAAAAGCCTTTACCAAGACACTTAGCCAAGAGGGCAGAGTTCCATAGGTCCAGCAGACAGAATCTGTCTGGGTCCAACATGCGATGCAGAAGCAAAGTCAGGAAATGGTCCACAGTCGATCACACAGGAAGTTCAGGGGAGTGGGGGCGCCAAAGGCAGGAACAAGGAGCCAGAGATTTGTGTTATTTCTGGCAACTGAAAGGCTCAAAGGGTGTATATAAGGGTCTTATATACTCTAGCTTCCTAAACCACTCTCTAACCACAAATGCTGGCAGTGAAGGAGCATCAAGGCTTTCACATTCACAAGTAGACTGGGGGCTCTGGTTCTATAAAGGCAAGCTGTATCGTTGCTCTTCAATCTGGACCAAAAGCTTTTGGCACCGGTGCTTTTGAGGACTGGGGCGGGGCAGGGGGCACTTTCACCTCCTCTGACGGCTCCAAGGGTTCTTAAGCAGGTATCTTACCAGGAGCCTCTGCCTGCTCCTCAAGGCCCTCAACCTGTGAAGCACCTGGTTTGCCTTCTGAGGAATCTATGTATGCCACAAGGTCAGGACTAGGCATGGCACTCTCCTGCTACTGTGAAAGGCGGAGTGGACAGACCCTCCTCTGTTTCTGCAGAAGGAAAGTGGCTTCCTCTGTTTTCATAACAACACCCTCCTCCGCTCCATGTTTTATTGCAAATTTCTGCTCTGAATCAAAACAAAGGGGGGAAAGCCATAAAACTGAGCTCTGATATTCGAAAGAGCTTCAGAGGGTCGAGTCCGGAGAATACCTGCTCCCAAATGAACCCTTACCCTGCCAGAATAAATGAGACTTGCACAATGGAGGGCAGTGCCACCTGTAAGATATCTTCCTAGGGCACAAGCACACGCCCTTCACTTGGTCCCACATGCTGAATCAACTGTGGCCTGCTTCCATGTGGTGTGTCAAAATACCCCAGGCCTGCCCATTTGCCCTTAACCCTTCCCCCAAAGGGACTTGCCAGGCAGACTTTGCTCTAGCTTAGTCAGCTGGGTTGCCATCCCTTTGCCAGAGTTTTGCAGAAGGCAAGGAGCAAGAGCTGAAGCAGGACAATGTGCTTCTTTAGGGTCAGCCTCCTGCTCTTCCTGGCTCTTCACTCTCAGGTAGGATTGTTCTCCAGAGAGCAAGCGAAGCGGGGCAAGTATCTTTGGTGTTGTAGAAGGATCTTCTTGGCATTAATGGTGGAGGGGCTGGGTTAAGGGTTTTGCAGGTGCAGAAGAGGTACCAACACATGAACCAACCTTATCACACCAGGCCAGGCTCTTCGTCCAACTAGTGTTTATTAGTAGCAATTCCCCAAGGCTCCAGGCAGTGATTTTGCTGTGCTGCTGAAACCAGAAATCCTTAAGGTGGCAGTGGCTGGGTTTGAATCTGGGAATTCCTGCATGCAAAGTACAGGTGCTGTCCCCAAGCTGTGTTGAACTTGTGGAAGAGCTGGGGTGTGGGGAATAAAGATGAAGAGGAGCATGAACAGAGTGTGGGGGAGAAGTGACCACCGAGTGAGCATGGGGATGTTACTGGGCTGAGGAAGGTTTCATAATATTGGGCTTGTGTCTCTCTACACTGCACTCTACCGGCAGCATAGTTGTTCAAAGCAAATAGGTTTCGAGAAGATAAGAGCAGTTGCCAATGTTCCAAACTAATGTTGAATCAGCAAACATGCATTTCCTTTAAAAACAACCACCAGGGAGCACCAACCTTTAAACTGTAAACAGGGACCTTGAATCTTCCATGGGCTGCAAAGCATCTAGCCTTGCAGAGGGATCAGATAACACAAATAAGGCTAGCCCAAGGGGTCAACAAGATGGTGGCCATGGGTGTGGGAGCCGTGGCAAGGCTTCTTGGCCCATCTCCACTCTTATCAGCTCTACCCTTGACTACTGCTCAATAGAGGCTGCAAAACAGACTGGTTGCTACCCGTGGCAGGTCCATAGATGAAGTGAAAGGACTTCAGGTAAATAACAATAATGCAAACTCAATACTGACATTTAAGATAGAAGGAAGATACTCTTGACATAGAGGTGTGTCCAGATTCCAGGACATGTCTTCCTTCACATGTTCCAGGATGGAATCCTGAGGTCCAGCACTATCCTGTCCCGACATCCCTAGAAATCTTAAGGATTCTAAATCACATGGAAGATGCCATGGGATTGGGCTCTGAATGAGGGTTTTTTTTTTAATAATGCCATAATGCCACTCTCTTTCCCCCTTGCAGGTCTCCTTCCTATTTGCTTGGGCAGAAGTGCTGACCTTTCCAGAATCCAGACTTGATCTGAAGAGGCAGAAGAGGGATTTGCAACTTCTGCCTCCAATATTGGTCATGGAGAATGACATCGGTCCCTACCCCAAGCGTCTGCTGCAGGTATAGACAGAGAGGGCAACTGCCTCTTTCTCTTCATGTGCCTTGAACAGCTCAGAACCACTATGCTTGGAGGACTTCTTTTCCTCCTATGAAACTGCTCAGAATCCCTCTCTGTGTTCTACCTCTGAGGGAGGCATAGAGGGAGGCAACAAGAAAACAGACCTTCTCAGTTTTGACATGTTCATTTGCTACCAGGTAGGTAAAGATGGCATGACTTTCTACAGTGTCACTGGGACTGGTGCAGACAGACCTCCTCAAGGCATCTTCATCCTTGAAAGAGAGACCGGCTGGCTGATGGTGACCACGCCATTGGACAGAGAGACCAAAGACAAATACATTGTAAGTCCCTTTGTGCTAGTTTCTGCCACCCTGGAACCTCCCAGCACCTCTTAAAACTTCCTTTGCCAACCTGGTGCCTTCCAGATCCTTTGGACTACTGCTGCCATCAGCCCAAGCATCATATAGCTGTGCTGGCTGGAGCTGATGGGACTCGTAGTTCAAAACTTCTGGAGAGCACCAGGTTGGGGAAGGCTGCTACGTGTTATGGGGCAGGGAAAGAGTGGAAATCACATGTTTTCTGCTGCTTTATGTCCGTTCTTGGGGAATCCCCGGGAAGCAATAGTATTAGCAACCATTATTTATGGGAAGGAGGAGAAAGTTCAGCTTAGTTTCATTTTTGAATTCTCGGCATACAGTATCTAAATACTTTTTAGCCCCTAATGTAAATTCCTGGGTGCTCTCGGTGTGAAGAGAAGGACAGCTCTACACTCTTGTGGGAAGGTTTCTGGGAGGGTGAGAGGCAGCTTTGGGGAGTGTCTCAATTGCTACCCTGCTTGCTCTGCAGCTCTTTCTTCACGCTGTAAGTGCAACTGGGCAGCCTGTGGAGAACCCCACAGAGATCGTCATTGAGGTGCTTGATCAGAATGACAACAAGCCCCGTTTTAACCAGAGCATCTTCCATGGCTCCGTAGCAGAAGGAGCCGCGCCAGGTACGTGTCTGTCTGTCTGGTTGCACGTGCATGAACTGACTGTATGGAGACCCCTACAATTTGCCTCTGACTGTGCACATCCTTTGCCCATTCTTTATGGAAGGAGCACCCACAAAGGGAGAGGGTATAATATCGTGTGCAAAACCCAGACCCCTAACTGTGCTTCTTTCTACCTGTATGGCCTGGGCAGTCACTACTGAGCCCACCATAACTTGCGGACTGGCATAAAAGCAGTGCAGATCGCACCCAGCTGCTGCACAGTTTGCATTCACTCAGAGGCTAAGAGGTAATTTTGGAGCTGTCTGGGACAGAGTCAATTTGACCTCCAAGCTGGGATGATCTGACTATGTTGCGGGTATGTGTGTGATGCACTTCAGAAGCTGAACTTTGGACTTTTGTGGCACACACACCCAGGTACCTTTGTGACACAAGTATCAGCCACTGACATAGATGACGCTGTGAATTCCTACAATGGGGTAATCACCTACTCCCTCGCTATCCAGACCCCCACAAAGCCACAGAGCCAAATGTTTGCCATCGATAATAAAACAGGGGTCATCAGCTTGAACAAACCAGGACTTGACAGAACGGTAAGTGGCTGGGTCCTGGCTGTGTAGGGAGAGGGCATGATTAAAGATGCCAAATTTCCCCTTTGAGGCAACCCTTGGCTCTGCTGCTGTGCTTCACTCCTAGTGGAAGCACTGGGCCATAAGGCACTGGTGGATGAGAGGCTAGCTGGAGGGGGACCAAGCAGGATGGGGAGGAGCTTGCAAGGGATTTCTGAAAGAGAAGAGGGAAGGCTTTGAGTCTGGAGCAGATGAACAGCATGACTGCCGCCTTCCAATATCTGGAGGGCTGCCCTACAGAAGATGAAGTGGACATAAGCTGGACACATTTAAAGCACATGGCTTCCTCCAAAGAATCCTGGGAACTGCAGTTTGTCAAGGGTGCTGGGAATTGTAGCTCTGTGAGGGGCAAACTGCATTTGCCCAGATCCTTTGGGGGAAGTCATGTGCTTTAACGGTATGGTTTGCAAGAATTAAGCATTTTCTTTTCACATTTTCCTAATAACAAGGGTGGTCTAGCCACAGGCATAGGCAAACTTGGCCCTCCAGATGTTTTTGGCCTACAACTCCCATGTTCCCTAGCTAGCAGGACCAGTGGTCAGGGATGATGGGAACTGTAGTCCCAAAACATCTGGAGGGCCGAGTTTGCCTATGCTTGGTCTAGCATAACAGCTGTGTCCCATTTCAGTTTGCTGTATCTGAAAGTACCTTAGTGAGTTTGAAGTTTCCTCGAGTTGCTTTGCCAGTGGGGCTCTCAGGATCTTATATAACACTGCTTTGCCATCCCCTCTGCCCAAATGCTCATGGAATTATTTGTTTACAGGTAACACCCCAATACACTCTGATCCTGCAAGCTACAGACTGCTTAGGAGAAGGTCTTAGCACTACAGCAACAGCAGTGATCCAAGTAAGGACTGGGAACTCACAAATACTCCCGGGTAACCATGCGACTACTCCTGTATCTTCCTTTTTGCTCTTGCTGGGGCATGACAGTATTTCTGGTTCTCCCACAAAATGCTTGCTGCATTTTACTCCAGTGAGAAGTCCAAAGAACTTCTAATGTATATTTTACAGATTAGGCTGGGTAGAGATGGAGATGGAACCCTCCCCCATTGCCCTGAAATGAATTGGGCCCCTTTCTCATGTTTTCGGGACGCGGGTGGCGCTGTGGGTAAAAGCTCAGCGCCTAGGACTTGCCGATTGCATGGTCAGCGGTTCGAATCCCCGCAGCGGGATGCGCTCCCGTCGTTTGGTCCCAGCGCCTGCCAACCTAGCAGTTCGAAAGCACCCCCGGGTGCAAGTAGATAAATAGGGACCACTTACCAGTGGGAAGGTAAACAGCATTCCGTGTGCTGCGCTGGCTCGCCAGATGCAGCTTGTCATGCTGGCCACGTGACCCGGAAGTGTCTGCGGACAGCGCTGGCTCCCGGCCTATAGAGTGAGATGAGCGCACAACCCTAGAGTCTGGCAAGACTGGCCCGTACGGGCAGGGGTACCTTTACCTTTACTCATGTTTTCAGGGGGCACCCGATTGAGCCTGCCCTCGTGGCAACAAAAGGGTTAAGACTTTCTGCTGAGTCATGACAGGCAGGCTGCCTGCCAGTGGAAGGCAAGTAGGAAGTGGAGTTAGAAGGGGCTGCATCAGAAATGCCCCAGAATGGATGAGAGAAACCAACTACCACAGAGGGACGGAGGAGGGAGACCCCAGGTGGTGAGAGATCCTAGGATGGTGGGTGGGCTCAGCCCAAGAGAAGGGACAGCCTTCCTGCTTTGGTGTTTCATTGGGAAACTTGGCAAGGGGATGGGAATGTATATTTCTTGCAGCTCATGAAAAACAAGAAGCTTGAATGCCACACTCTTGATTGTCTTGGGGAGTTTCATGGCATGTGCCAGAAAGTAAAGGAACTCTGTGGCCAGGGATCAAATGTTTAAGAAGGCAATGAAATCATACATGGGACAGGGAGCAGAGCTGCCATTGTTCAGGCCCACCTTCTGGGTGGAGAGGGGTCATAACTCAGTGTTCTTAGGTTCATCCCCAACATCTCCAGATAGGGCTGGGAAGGACCTCTCTTGGAAACCCAGGAGTACTGCTCCGCCATGCTTAAGAGCAGAGGAATGCACTTGTCAGGCAGGGCTTCTGTCAAGAGGCTGGTGTTGTAAGGCACCTGCCCAGGCCCATCCTGACACAGCCAGTGGGGACCACTGCTGACCTTCATTGCCCCTGAACCTCCTCTGCACCTTCATTACTTGCTCACCTGCCCTCTCTGTACAAACAGTGGCAGGCACTATGTCAAGCTGCAGGGCTACAATTTGGGCAAATGAATGGGCACTGCGGACATCAGAAGGCAAGCAGGGTCTGCCGAGGGCATCTTGTCCTTAACCCACCCACCCCCAACAAAACCCCTCACCCAGGAGCCAGCAGAGTTTGTGTTTGAACACACAGCTGGTGAATGGGTGAGAAGTGGGTGGGGTGGGGTCCTCCCTCTCTCCCCACAACCACAACACCTCAAAGAAAGCCCCCGTGCACACAGCACCTGGGAGAAAAAGCAAACATTTAAAAACAGGAAAAACTGCTGAGGGCAGCAAGAAAGAGCTTGGAAAATAAGGGCCTGCTGCTGAGGGTGGCAAGGCCATCTGGGAGGGGGAGGAACTCGTACAGAGGCTTTTGCTCCACCCGGCTCTCCATTCTGAATCCCAGGTGGCTAGTTCCAATGAGGTCCACCACGCTTTCCTGACTGTCCACGCACTGAATGTGCTCACCGGCCTCCCTGCCCAAGGCCTGGCCATGCACTTCTCCAAGCTGGAGGATCCCCAACGTCCGTGGGCAGAGCTCATGAGAAGGTAGGAGGGGATGAAGCGGGACAATCTCCCTCCCTTGGTAGGGCTGGGGCCGTTGCAGTTTCAGCCTCATTTATTCTGTTCCAGCAAGACAAACCCTGATGGGCGCTTGGACAGAAACAGCCCGATGCCCAGGGAACTGAAACCTGGCACCTATAAGCTGCGCTTTGAGACGAGGGAGTACTGGGAGCAACAAGGATACAGCAGCTTCTACCCTTATGTGGAAGTAAGTTTGGTTCCCAGATGAAACTCACACCTGGAAGGGGGGGAGGCTTCTTCCAACATAGGGAGGACTGATGATGGCAGGGACCACCACTCATTGCCCTTTGAGGGATGTAATTCCTGGCAGCAGAAGCACAACGTTGGAAAATGGGAGAAATCAGCATAAACTTCACATTATGAAGGCTGCACGCTGTGAAGTCCCTCAGAAACCTGTAGGAAGAGGCCCAGGTGGTTGGTAGGAGAGCTAGATGTTGTGCATGGGACATCCCTGAAAGAGCACAAAGCCAGAAGTGTGCCAGGACTGTGCACTAGGGGTGCTCCGGACCAGGCATTTGGGCCCTGACAAATGTCTTCTCATGGGCTAGGCCCAGTGCAGCGAAGAAAGGATCTCAAACCAAAGAGCACTACCAACCTCCTGCTATTCCCCCCTCCCTTGTCTTTACGCATCCTCTTGCTTGTCTCTCTGTTTAGATTGTCTTCACCATCACAGAGGAAGAAAAAGTGCACATTCCCTTGCTGCTCAGCCCTTATTCCTACACCACCTACAGGGGAAGCTAGTGGGAGACCGGCCAGCAGGAGGGGCTGCTTCAGCAAACCGGGGTGCCTGTTCTGAGAGAGCTGGCACAGTCCAGCGGATGGAGAGCTGTGGTTACATCCACAGCCACCTCTGGCCCAAGCCTCAGGCTGGGGGCTTGGCCATGAGCAGCTGCCTCGTAGTAAATGTGAGAGTAATCTAAAGACTGATACTTGTAAGCCTCTTGTTTTAAATTGGAGATGCTATGAATTGGGTCTGGGTCCTTGACATATGTGTGCTCTACTGATTAGGTAGGGCTCCCTCAGTTGCTGGGGAACATGAGGGGGGAGAGGGTTGCTGCACTCACGTCCTGATTGTGGGCTTCCCAGAGGCATCTGCTTGGCCACTGTGGGGAACAGGATGCTGGACTAGGTAGTCCTTTACCCTGGATCCAGGAGCCAGGCTCTTCAGAGGTTCTCACATTGGATGGTGCTTGAGTTGACACAACATAGGTGTGGAGGACTTTGGAGGCTCTAGATAAGGTGGGATTAAGTAGTCCATGGGCTCATTAATCAAGAGGAGGATGCTTTTCAAGTCCCCAAGCTCTGCCTTGACGTGGGTGGGAAAGAAAAAGGGAGGCTTTGCAGAGACTGAAGACTGAATAGCCCACCACAGGGCCTCTTTAATACAAATGAGGGCTGGAGCAGACGCAATCTCATTCCAGGGGGCTGCTCTCTCCCTCCCTGCCTCCCCTCTACGGCCACAGCAGGAGCGGGACAGAGGCTTGCTTGCACACAAGGCTTAGGCTGAAGGCATTCCAAAGTATGATGTCAGGCTGTGCTACGTGGGGGTTGAGACAAACCCAGCAGGGCCCTGGCCCAGCGTGTGGCCGATCACGGAGGTCTCCAGGGGCTTGAAGCCCAAATTGTCCAAAGGGATCCCAAAGGCTGTGAGCTTGGCCTCATACGTCCGCAACAAGTCATTGTGGGCCTGCAATGGGAGGCAATTGCAGGTTGAGGAGAGGGATCAAACATCACATACCATAACACAGACACCTAAGGCAACTTCTCTTGTCTATGCTCTGGTAATAGCCAGCCCGATACACCCATGGCAGTGGCGGCTGCATCCATATTTCTCCAAAAGGATGCAAGAGAGCAGGAAAAGGCCAACTAAAATGGTTGCAGGCGAGACCATCTCAAGGAACAAATGCTTAGCACAAACTTGTTAACTTAGAAAAATGGAGCTGAAGGTGAATATGATGCAACTTGGTAGGTCAGATGGAGCGATGGGTAGTACATTTGTCAAACGCATCAGCCGTTCACTGAGATGGGTAGGCAGTGGGCATTAGAAAAGACAGAGGAAGTACTTATTCACACTTCTTGGCATTAACCTATGGAACTCACTGCCCCAGGATAGTGAATTCCTGCTAGCATAAATGGCTTTCAAACAAGGCATAAGTAAAAGCCAACTGCTAGGGAAAATATATTTCCTTCCTGGGTTGTGTCTAAAGAGACCTGCTCTCTACATTTTGCTCCAACAGACATTCAAGTACAATTACTGGGTTCTCCTCAGCTGGAGCTCTTACCTTGCACACTCTGGCTAGCTCATACTGCAGATCCTTGATGGCATTGTTTTTCGAATCCAGCACATCCTGTGAAGGAAGGTTGTTCAGGTGTTAACACATCAGGCAAGTGAACTGGTCCACAAGGGGACTAGTCAAGGCCCAGCCAGAGCTTCTGGCCATTTCTTAATGGGCCATGACAGGCCTATGCAAAGTTAGGTGCCCTTCTGCAGCACAGTCTTGTGCTTGGCTCTTTTCTTTCTGTAAATTCTGCATGCTGAAAGTCCTAATCTGTCTGTGGTTGGCTTCCGTGATTTCATTAGGCAGTGCCATCGTATTTCCAAGCCTCTCTACAGCCATGAGGTTTAGAAACCTGCTTTTACAAAATCAGGTAAAACCCAAGATTCTCATGGGTGCTGAATTTTGTATACAGTACTGCATCCCACACTTGGCATAGCAATCACAGTGGAGCACTCCATCTACAAACAGGAGCTAATGCGCCTCTTGCCTCCCTGCACAATTTCCTCTTTGTGACTCAAATTAAGGCTCATCTGCGTTGCCCGCCAGTAATGGGAGATGAGAGCTGTGGGCTGGCATTTCTGCCACCAAGCCATTTTTTGCCCTATTTGGCACAGGATCTGGTGCTACAAAACCCAGGGAATCCCCTGTGGATGTGCCTCCTGCGCAAGCAGCAGCTGAAGGTAGGAATGTGGGAGGCCTGCTGGAAGGAGCAGCTGCCTCTGGGAAGAATCTCCAGTTACTGGCGCCAGCCGTGC
This sequence comes from Podarcis raffonei, assembly GCF_027172205.1. Lineage (NCBI taxonomy): Eukaryota > Metazoa > Chordata > Lepidosauria > Squamata > Lacertidae > Podarcis > Podarcis raffonei. The sequence goes on from NC_070609.1 coordinate 48,956,829, forward strand.
TTGGAATGTGGAAGCCACTAACTAAGCCCCCTTCCCAGGCAGGCCAAGTCACGGGAGACAACTCTGTTTCCATCCCATCAGGCATTTCAGAGACTGGACAGGACAGGAAGCCTGAAGAGTGAGGAGGCCACAGAGGTCCCTATGGTGGAGAGCCTCCCTTGGCTCTTGGGGCTGGAAACACAGAGGGGAGGGGCCCTGGCAGCGTGATGGGCAGCCCCTGCTCCCCAGAAACAACTTGACGTGCCAGGGGAATGCTTTGAAAGTGCAGATAGCCTTGCTGTGTACCAAGGCGCTGTTAGAGAGAACCCAACCTTAGCAAAGAAAGCGGGCAGCTAGGAAATCAGCAACCAGGGAAACCCCATGGAGTGGAAAGAGTTGAGAGAAAGCTGTGTGGCAAGCGATCCCCAAGCCACACTTGTGTGGCTAGAAGGTTCTGACAGTCCCAAGTGGCCGCAGGGAGAGGAGGAGGGAGGCAAGGAACCGAGAAGGCAGCCAGGAGCTCATTCTCTCTCTCCCTTTCCATCTCCGTTGGAGACTGAGCAGCAGAGCAGGAAACACCGCCCTGGCAACAAGGGCACATTGCCGCTTCAGTTCTCACAGTTCTCATGCTGCAAAGGGGCACGTGTGCTCTGTGTACTGAACGGATTCTGGGACCAGAATAAATGGCACATAGGTTCAGCAGATTTGCATGTAGAATCTCTTCCAACTCCACCAGCCAGAGGGAAAAGAAACTGAAGTCTCTGACCACTGGAACTTCCCCTTTCAGTCTGGCTCCTGCACATTTCCCCAGGCACAGCACCCTCATGCCAAGTGTATTCTCACAGCCAGAAGCACAACAGACACTTGCTGACTGCTTGTGCATTCTATGTCCCAAGAAAGCACCAAAGAGGCTCAGGTCAGATAGGAAGGGAAAGCATTCCCCAGTAGAGCAATTCACCCCACCACTGGTTCAGTCACTGCTGCGAGGGTCCCTTTTGCCCACAGTACTGCCCATGTGACTGACTTCTATAGCTGCTGCTGGAAACAAACACCTCCTAGCTACTTCTAGCTAACCCGAGGCAACTGGAGGCCAGTTGTGTGCGTGTGTATTCAGAACCTGCTTGGCAAATGGAAATGTTGGTACAGTGGTACCTTGGGTTATGAACTTAATTCGTTCCAGAGGTCCGTTCTTAACCCAAAACCATTCTTAACCTGGGGCGTGCTTTCGCTAATGTGGCCTCCTGCTGCCGCTGTGCCGCTGGCGTGCAATTTCCGTTCTCATCCTGGGGCAAAGTTCTCAACCCGAGGTACTACTTCCAGGTTAGCAGAGTTTGTAACCCAAAGTGTTTGTAACCTGAAGCGTTTGTAACCTGAGGTACTACTGTACATGCTCTGATTGTTTGGAGGGCTGAGGCAAAGGCTTTTCATGCTTGTGGGCCTCTTGTGCACAACTAAGGGCAGCTCCTCTGAAATACTGCGCAGGCTACATTTATTAATTGCCCCTGAATGAGGGGGAGTGCTCAGAGAAAAGCTAACTTCCCATTGTCAGGTTGGGCAGAGTCTCTTATTATAGGATGGCTCCCTGCACTTGCCCACACCTTGAGCCCCTGGCAGCTCCCTTTTAGCCAGTGCACCTTTCTCCTGTGCATTGCAAGGTTTTACCTAGATCTTGCCTAATCCATATGAAACCCAGGGACAAACCCCATCTGAAACAGCAGCAAGAAGGAATCTGACCAATTGTTCTCATCTGGCTTGGGAGCTGTTTGTTTAACTGAAGGGTATTAGAAAAATATCTATAAAAATATCTATAAACTTTCTCTATAATCCCCATGGTGATTAGAAGCACAGTACCTCCAGCTTGCGGGTGACCACACTGAGAGCACCGGGATCAAGGTTGGTGGCAGCCAGGACCTCGTTGAGCTGCACCTCCTTCTTCTCCAGGATGTTGGAGAGGCCGAGAAGCTTCCGCTCCAGCAACAAGTTCTTAAAGCCAGTTTTCTGCTGCACCTCGTTAATGGCTTTGGTAAATTTCTGGTACAGGTCATCTCGCTCGTCCTGCACCTGTCAGACAACCATCAACCCCAGAGTCAAAGAGAGCACTGCTCTGAGCCTTGGCACAGACTGGGTGCTCCATGAAGCCCCTAAACCAGGTATTCTGTCTGTTAATAAGGGGCTTTGGGTTTTGGTGTGTTTTGCTTGTCCACTGTGAGCACATGGGAAAGGCCTGGAGATCAGTGGTGGAGCACATGCTTGGCATACAGAATGTCCAAAGTTGCATCCCACACATCTCCAGGGAGGGCTGGGAAAGGTGAAGCCTTGAGAGCCACTGCCAGTCAGTGCATAGACAAGACGGAGCTGCATGGACCAAGGATCTGGCTGTGTATTTAGGCAACTGTCTATAGTCCTAACATTCATGCGTAAAAGTCTTCTTCCAAAAATAAAAAGCCAGCTACCCAATGACAACAGCTGCCCACCCCCTCTGTCACAAACCAGCACAGATGAAAATATGTTGCAATGATTCCAAAAGTTGGGACTTTAGCGAGTCACAGAGGGAGGAGCAATGCAGAGCTCTGAGGCAGCCCCTCAGGCTATTAGGGAAGGCAGTGGGAGCTGGAAGACAGGGCTGGTGGTGATTAGGTTTTTATCAGTTAAAACCATCCTCTTGCATTGTGCTATATGTGCATGTGTGTGTGTGTGCGTGCGTGCCATGCAAATGCCCACCCACTGCCTTGCTGTGCTCCCATATGCTGACCTTTATCAGGAAGAGTCAAGCCCCTGTTTTCAACCCCCGGTCTTGCAGCAGTCACAGAGGGCAGCTCCACAGAAGCCCCCAGCACGCTTGCTTGCCTCCTCCTCAGGAGCCAGAGAACTGAGGAATCTACAGCAACCTCTTTCTTCCATTTCAGGAACAGAAACAGACCACCCAGCAAGGCATGGCAGACTAGGCCATGGGCTTTAAGCAGCCTCAGGAGAGCAAGAGAATGATGCCTTTGGGGACAGAAAGGCCTCCTTTCTCTCCCAACGCACTTTGCAAGGATCTGTGGGGGAGGAGGGATGGGAGGCAGCCTGACCCAATTCCTGTTAGTAAGAGACCCCCTCATTAAGATAGGACCACTGCAGCCAGTTTTCAAAGGCAGCTAATGAGGTCTCAGATCAATGCTGAATGGCACGCAAACCTGTCCCCATGTCTTAATGAGTTATACTGAAGAGAGCCCCTCCCTTCCACCCCCCCTCTGATGGGAGCTGCCCCTCTCCAGTATCACAGTCCCCACTTCTTTAAGTCATACTGATGACCAGACCAGCCCAGCAGTAGACATGCTGCTGTTCAGACAAACACAAAGTCCAGCTGCTCACAGCTAATTTGGAGATGACAGGGAATGTCTATTGCAGGCAGTTTTGGCTCAGACTTGTCCATCTGCTCTAAAGGTCTCATCAAGAAACAACCAGGACCACAGAATTCTCAAGGCCCAATGGGTGGTGGGTGGGTGGCTATATAGACCTCTCTACTGGATATCTACAGAAAATGGGCCCATCTTTTTCATCTTGTCCCACAGCCCACCCATCAAATCCAACCCTCTCCCAACTCTAAGTTAAGCCACAGCACAGCAGTGATTCTTGATCCCTACCCTGATGAACCTTTGCTGCAGCACTTCATGTTCCCACTGGAGATCCTTTAATTCCTTCTCGGTGACTTTCAAACGGGCATGTGTGTGCTGGAAAGGGAAGAGAAGGAGGTTAAAGCAGCCGCACAGAGTTCCTAGGGCACAGAAGGGACTGATGAGTTTTGACCTCCAAACTAGACAGTGCAAAGGAGAAACTGTAAGAATGGGAAAGTACTATGTTCCTCTATCTGCTCCACAGGGACTGGGCATCATTCAAGTCCCTCATCCTGGAAACATCAGCTCAGGGGTCTCTTGCCCCCAACTTCCAGCATGTTTCATGATCCTTATGGCCCCCTGCCTTCCTCTTCACATAGTAACTCAATTGCTCTGCAGTTGTATTTTGAATGTAGTTGAGTCTATTTTTGATTATGGCAAAACTGTTGTGCGTTCAGACACACCAACAACTTTGGTGGAGTGTGCGGCATCAGAAGGGAACAAAACCTAAAAAGACATCTCTGGTCGTGAGTACGTGGCTGCATGTAAAATCACGAAACTCTCATCTTGAAACACTGATAAATATAAAAAGCAAAGTGCTGGACAACAACTAGAATAGAAGGCGCAGTAACATTTGTCTAGACTCTAAATGACCACTGTTAGCACTGAAGGACATCACAGAAAGGGTGGGGCCTATTTCACACAGTACAAATTTCCAAACTCTGGAAATAAAGGGCACATGAGAATAGAGACAATGCAAACTGCTACCAAAAGTGGAAATAAAAATCTGTGGCATGAAAGTGGGCTGGTGCAAAAATAGCCCAGTGCTGTTCACACCAAACTAGCAGAGAGTCAGTCCTACTAAGTAACCCAGAGTTCATTGGCCAGGACACTCAGGAAGCAAAGGTGAATGCAGAGCCCTGGGACTCACATGCAACATGGCCTTGTCCTTTTCATAGTGCGCCAGTTTCTTCTGCAGCTCCGCCACCTCTTCACGGGCTCGTTGCAGTGGCTCCACCAGCTTTTTGTTCTGCAGCAGCACTTCAGCCATCTCCTTCTCCAGATGGTCCTCCTTCTTCTTCATCTCCTCCATCTGCTCCTGTACTCCAAGACACACAGAGAGAAAGGAGGCTGTGTGTGCCTCAGGTCCTCAAAAACAGGCAGCAAGCCCCATCCCACCAGTCCTGACCACCTGTCTGGCACATGCTTCCTCAAACCTCCCATGGGACCCACCACCACCAAGGCAAAGAGAAACAACAGCTCTGAATCACCTGAGGATAACCAAGGCTGCACCCTGACTCATTTGACGGGCCCACTGAAGTGAATGGAACAAATTTCCAAACAAACAAGGTCGCGGTTGACATATAAAATATAGAAACAGACTTTCCCCCCAAACCAGAGTGGTTCATTTCCCCAAATGGGAAACACATGACCTTCAACTACAACAGGGGTTGGTCCATAGTGAGATGCACAAGAGAGGAGCTCCAGGACTCAAGGTATCCACAATGGCAGAGTAAACAAATACAACATGTAGTGGCTCTAAAGCAATGGCAGTACAGAAATCAGCCAAAGCAGAACAAAAAACAAAACATAGAAAGCCCAATGAACACCATCCACTATGACCTTCCACTACCTGAATCTGGCAACAGGCTGATTTGGGGATGGTGTCGTGTGGTGCATGTCTTTTACCTTGAGGGTGTTGATAAGTGCCAGGTTATTAAGAGTGACATCATTGTAGTAGTTCTTGATGTCGCTGAAAGCCTTCTCGTGATTCTTCATCAGTGTGTTGATCTGTCCATTCTTCCTCTCCTCAATCTCATGGATTTCAGTTTTCCTGCGCAAGTCTAGCTCGTCGCGTAGGACCCGCATCTTCTTCTCATACTTGGCCTCGATCTCTGGGGAAGCGGCACCCAGGGCAGACTGAGTGCTCTACTAGGCAAAAAGGTGATAAGGCTATGCATGCCTCTATCTGTGGGCTGTTCCTCTATGCTGTGTAGAAGAGGAGATGGGGCAAAGTGTTCTCCAGCTCCAACAAAAGGGCAAAGCAAGACTCTAGGCTGACTGGAAAATGTTGTCACCCAAAGGCACTGGGAGTGCTCAGACTATATCTAAACAACTCTGAGCAAAGGATGGGCCCATGGAGCCTGGCATTCTACAAAGCTCCCAGCAGAGATGGAATTCATAGAAGGCCTAGCAAATGGCACTTCTGTCCCTAGCTATTTTGACACATTTAATTTGATGAGGAGCTTAGAACTGCTGTCATGTTCCACCTTATAATGCATGTGGCATTTCAAGGAAGCCTCAGGCCCCTCCCTCGGAATGACTGCAAAACAGACAGGAGCTGGTATGGAAGACAGGCCCTACACAAATCTGTGCTCCCTATCAAACTGCTACTTAGCCTAATTTACACACAACAAAGGGCGGACTCATGCGATGGGCCTTACACACCATGGCTACAAAGTCACACACATACACCTTCCAGAAGAGTGAGACTGTGCTATAAGGAAGCAGCTCCCTTGTCACTGCATGCATGTGAGAAATAGTCCCCAAGGGATGAAGTGACACTGTGGCCCACTGATCCTTCCCTGGGCACAAAGATAGCCTTCCCTTCCGAACCCAAACCCTTCAGCTTTTGGTGGCGAGCGCCAGAACTGACCTTTCACCTGCCTCTCAAAGTCATTGCGCAATCGTGTTATGTCTTCTTGTTGTTTCTGCCAAGATGATGATACTGGTTAGTGACAGATGTTGCATATACTCCTCCTAGCTCAGAAGCAAAGCCAAGGCTGGTTTGCTCTGGAGGAACAACTGAGGTTTAAGAACCACCACCCCTCTCCTTCCCACCCACACACCATGCACTCAGCAGAAGTTGGCCTGAGCCCAGCCCAGCAGCCAAGTCTGGCATTGCTTCAGACATACCAGCCGAAGGTTCTTCACCACCATCTCGTTGGACAGCTCCTGCTCTTTCAGCTCCACCTTCAAGGTGCGCATGTCCTTACGCAGCTCCATCTCCTGGGACCGGTGATCCTTCTGGGCCAGCTTCATAGACACAGTGCTCTCTGCCTTCAGCTCTGTGATGTTGTTCTGGTGCTCGTACAGCAGGTGCTTCACCTTCTGCTTGTAAACCTGAGACAAAAGGAAGACGAGGCAGGCGTTGGCCCTCATCGGCCAAGGTATTCTCTTTTGCAGAGGCCTGAGTAAATGAGAGGCACTTGTGGCTACTCAGGGGAAGGGGATGGAAGTCGGGTGAGGTGCCCCAGCCAGGGGTGCCAGACCAACCAAGCTGGTGACCAACTCTGTCTGCACTGCCGTGGCTCCAAGTTCATCAAGTATCAGGAACTGAAGAAGATTCAGGAGCATGTGAGCCTCTATGTCTTTATGCTAAAAGAATAGACCCTTCCACTGCCATAGCCATTTCCCCACTTTCCATCCACAACATTGTGGGGCTGGCCAAGCCAATATCTAGCTGCTCAACCACAAGTGGAGGCACCATGGGTCAATTGTTGCAGCGAGCATGTTTCACAGGCAAAAGGTCCCTAGTAAAAGGTTGTTGGGTTAGTACCAATGGGAAATGTTTTATTTTACTTAAATACATACGCCATACAAAGCAACTCATGTTTTTATCACTCACCTGTCAGGGATGCTTTAGCTGTGATTCCTGCACTGCAGGGGGTTGGATTCCTTCCAGCTCTACAGTTCTGTGATCTGTGAAGTCCACAGGCTCTTACCTTGATCTCCACCTGGTGACGCTCTTCGGCTTCCTCCATCTCGCGGTCCTTGTTGCGCAGTTCAGCCTTCTTCTCATCCAGCTGCCGCCGAGTGATCTCCCAGAAGGTGTGGATCTTGTCTCGCTCCAGCTGGAAGTAGTTGCGTTCTTCCCGCTCACGGTCCAGCTCCTCCCGAATGCGGCCCATGTGTTCCTCCAGCTGCAAAGCCAAGAAGAGGGTCAGCCAACAGTTGGGCTGGAGCCGAGAGGAAGGACTGGGATCCCACCATTGCCACTACTGGCATTGTGCCTTTTCTGACTCAGTGAATTCCAAAGCTTTTTCTTTTCAAGCCAAGGCTATCCTGTGAACTGGCATGGGAAGCATGGCTAATTCCAGAAAGGGTGCAACTGTTTCATTTCAGAACGCACGATAAATAGGTGGATGAATTATCTGGTTAGAGAGAGGCTTGGCTCCATGAGTCTGTTGCTCTCTGGAAGTGGATAAATCAGCTTAGAATGTTTAGGGCAGTCTTTGCCAACCTGGTACCTTCCAGATGTGCTGGTTGTCATCTACCATCAGCTACACTGATGGGTTTGCTGGCTGGGGTTAATGAGAGATGCAGCCCAAAACACCTGGAAGGCATCAGGATGGTGAAGGCTGTTCCTGTGCAATATTCTCACAATACCTGTACCCAAACTGTAAAATTGAACTGTGAGCTTAGCTATACTGAAGAGGTGCCTAGTTTTGCTACCCTATGGAATGCAGAAAGGTGTAGTAAGGAACAACATGGACCCGTGGCAAAATAGTGGCTTCTCCCAATGCTGGTCCTCAGTGCTGTAGTGAAGTGTCAGAGGGATGGAAAGAGTGTACCTGCAACAAGCCAGCTGAGGGACTGCATGACTCACACTTGGTCTTACTCCTAGCCAGGAAGGTCGGAGATAATGAGGGTAGGCCAAGCACCCCATACATCACTCCACCCCAAAATGAGAGACATCTTGACCATTCGCTAATGTGATACAGGCCAGGGGTGGGAAACATGGGTGGCCTGCAGGGTGTTGCTGGACTACAACTCCCACCATCCTGGGGTTGCTAGGGAATGGAGTCCCCTAAATAACTCTAGGTAGATTGGTTTCCCTCTTGTTGGCAAGAAACCACTTTGCATTGTAGTTTCTATTTCCCATCCACACATTTTTAAGAACGTACCCTCTGTTGCCACTGCAAAGTGACCCCCTTCTCACCTGCTCTTTGGTCATGCCCTCCGGGGAGACGGCATCCACCACAGGGCTTTTTGCACCTTTCTTCTTGCCACCTTTCTTTTCTCCTTTCTTTTTGGGAGCCTGAACAAATGCGGTAGTGGGAGAGAGGGCAAGAGAGGAGAAGAGAGCATCTTCAGTGTGATGGATGAAGTGGGGAGCCAAAGGAAGGAAGGAGGCTGTGAATTCATGCTTATAACTCCTTTGGGCAATGATGAAGTACCGTTTTCTCTAGGAAAGGGATCCACGCATCCCTCCCTCTCTCCAAAGGACAAATGGGTTCTGGCTGCCTTCACCTACTTGCCTGTGCAATTGCTCCATGGCGTTGAAGAGGCACACTTGCAAAATAGGGGTTGGTGGTGGTGGTGAGAGCAGTGCTTACCAGGGCTCAAGGCTTATATCAGGGCTTACTCTTGGCACGCATAAGGAAGACTGACGAAGGAATGAGTGCCCCTGAGCATGTGCAGAGTTCGGTCTGTCGCTGAGCACGTCCAGCCCCCGCACTTCCGGGGTGGAGGGTCGGGGCCTCTTGGCGGGCAGGAGCCCCAGCACCGCCCCGGTTTTGGGGGAGCCTCCCGGGGCCCCCTCATCGCAAGCGCGCCCCACTTCCGGCCTCACCATGGTGGCGACTGAGTCCCCTCTCCGGCTGCTGCCCAGGCTCGGAGTCGCCGCGTCTCCGAGCAACCGCCGCCCTGGCCTCGCGAGAGTTCCGGCTCCGCCGGGCCCGCCCCTGGCAACTGGCCCCAGCCCTAGCAACGGAGGCCCAGAAGCACCACCCCTTGCCCGTTGTCAGCCTCATCCTCGCTTGCAGCCCATGGAAGCTGAACTGTTCCTTCTGACTTGGGAGTAAGCCCTATGGGACTCTATGGGACTCACTTCTAGGGCTGGGAAATGATGGAGGCAGACCTTGCCAGTGATGCAGCAAAACAAGGAAGGCTTATAACTCAATTGGCTACGACGACGACAATAGCAATAAGAATTCATTGAGGTCTAGTAAGGGCAGCTGCCCACCGCCGCCGCCACCTCTGCGGGTTTCCTTGCAGTTTTAGGTGGTGAGCTCTGTGGAAGCAGGGAAGCTGCCTTCTTCGCCTGTGCAACCCTACAAGGCACCATGGAAGATGGCACAGTATGCATAAATGTATAAAGCAAGCAAGTCGTTTTTATTGCTTTTCATCACAGTCCATTGCAACGAAATACAGTGACAGGAATAGGACAAGTATCAAAATATTAGAGGTTTAGATCAAGGAATTACCTGGACCATTTGCAGATGCTTATTGAAAATATTCGCCCATTGCTGATTTTGCTGCAACTGTACTTTAGAACTAGGGGACCTCCTGGTATTGTTGTCTCCTTCTTGCCTTGCCTTTATCCACTGACTATGTGTGACTGGGACTGATGGGAGCTGCAATCCTGAAATATTTGGAGGGCCACAGATTCCTCATCCCTGCCTTATGCCCCCACACCCTCTTGAGTAACCACCAATTTGAGTCTGGGATGCTGGAGCTCAGCCCAGAAATATGTCCACTGAGAACAAGGAAAATGCTTCTGGATATGTGCAAAGCACATTTCTTTAACCACTAGGTAACCTGTTTCTCAGTCGCAATCTGAGATTAGGAGGGGCTATCACCAAACTGGTGGTAGGGGGAATCAGGAGGAGGAGCAGAAAGTGTCTGAGCCAGGAAAGAGGATGATGAGTGATTTAGGCAGAGGCAATGAGAGGAGAGGCAGGTGGAGTCCAATTACAGGCCTCCTCAGCTTTGCCTGCTGAGCTCTCGAAGTTTGTTTTAATCTCCAAGGCTGAAACAATGGCTTCACATTTAGCCTTGACCCCAATGGCCTTGTGTTAATTACCCAGAAGCCCCATCCTCTAGCTAAATTGCTTGGTTGCACAGGCTAAGAGGCTCTGTCCACTTTTGCACCCCTAGCCCACTGGGGGGGGGTCGTCTGTCATGGCATTGTCCCTTCTGGTTCTGATGGTAGAAGCTATTTGTGTACTGTACACAGCATGGACCACTTTGACCCCCCCAGAGAGGCCAGGGACATGCAGCTCCTGCATTAGCCAACCTTTCCAAACCTGGATTAAAGCTCCCATCACCTCCAGCCAGCAGAGCTGCAGGATGCTGGGGGTGATGTGAGCATAGCTGTGCTGGCTGGAGTTGACAGGAGGTGCAGGTCAAAATATCTAGAGGATCCAAGCTGGGGGAGGCTGGTCTTGACCCTAAGCGAGTAACATTTGTTGAGATTCATGTGGTGAGAAGGAAGGAAACGGGTAGGCAAGCAAAGTGACCCCACCAGTGAGAAAGGGTGACCTACTGCTTCACACAGCTATGTGGAGAGCACTTCTGACAGCGTGCAGAGTGCACCTGCAGGGTCAACTAATCAACCATTATTTTATTGAGTTATTTGATTTGTATTTATTCTATGGTGGAACTAAAGGATTTCTGACAGAGGCTGCATTCCAGGAAACATTGGGACCCAGTTGCCTGGCTTAGGATGCTATGCATTTCCTATGGCACATTGATTCCCACTATTCACTTTCACCCTGAGCCTGCTAGAGCAGTGTTTAGACTTCTGCCTTCTGCTTCAGTCCTGCATGGATACCTTGTTCCAGGAAGACAACAGCCAGGGGGTTTCTCCTGTTGGCATTGCTTAATTGGGGCTTTCCGCTTGGATTTGCGCCTGGATCTGTTTTTAGAAGCTCTTGCTTGGGGCGGGGTGGAGTAGAGTGGGGTGGGATAAAGAAAATGGAGGTTTTGTAGCCAGAGACTGGAATAAAAGCCTAGTGCAGCTCAGCTGGCAGAGATGCCAGCTTCCCTCCACTCCCCGCTGGGGACATGGGAGGTGCAAAGCACGACTGATGAGAAAGAAGCTTCTCTGTGGCTCTTCCAGAAAAAAACAGAAAAGCAAATCTCCATCTGGGCTTGCTGGTTCCCCAGGGATACTGAGCCTGGTGGGAGACAGACGGTTCTTAATGTCTACACAGAGAAGTGGTGCTGTCCTAGGGAGCCCAAAGATTTATTGGGGGTGCAGTAAATTCATAATAGGAACCTTGCTGGATGAGACCAAAGGCCCATCTACTCCCACATCCTGTTCTCACAGTGGCCAGCCAGGTGCCCCAATGGGATGCCCAGAAGTGGAACATAAGTACAAGAGGAGCTGTCTCCCCACCTGTGACTCCTATCAGCTGCATCTGATCCTGTACAAGGCCATCATGATCAGCAGTCCTGGTCAGCCTTATTCTCTATGAATTTCTTGCAGTGCTCAGTCTGATTCTCACAGGCATCATCCTCGTTCCACCCTCAAACCCACAACTCCCAGCCCTCCTCTGCTGTTGCCCCACCCAGCAACTGAAATGCTCTGGTAGACTGCCCCTGAAACTGGAGGTTTTTCCTTCTTAGCAACAGACTTCCCCATAAGAATGTCAAAACAAGGCTCAGGTTCTGGGTCAGACCAAGGGCTATCTTCACCCAGTCTCCGGTGTCCTCACAAGAAAGGAGTGAAGGCCGCGCAGCGCCCTCTCCCCGCCTCTCTGTCTCTGCTCCTCCCTAGCCATGGGTCCAGCTGCCCCGCTGCAAGCCTGCCACCCCTGACTTCAGCGGGACGCAGATTGCGCCGGGAACTCTGCACGTGCTCAGAGGCGCTCGCCTTTTCGACGTTCCAGGGTTTCGCGAGGCGGTCGGGGAAGGTTCCGGAGGGAGCCGAACGCCCAAGTCAGCCCAGCAGCCCGCTGGGTGAGCCGGTGGTGCGGACCGGCGGGCGGGCCATTCGCTCGCTGGCGCGGCCGCCTCTCGCGCACCCCGCCCCCGTCCCCTCCCCTCGGCCAGTGCCTAGCGGCGCTCCTCGACGGCCGAGGTGGGGGGCTGCCGCCGCGGCCGCCGCTGCTCTGCTGCGCCTGCCTTCCTGCCTCGCCCCCCGCCCGAACCGGCCGGCCGGGCCCGCTCCTGCTCCTCCCCGGCGATGAGCGCTCGGGCTGCTGTCGCGGCTGGTGCAGTGACCAGAGCGGCGCGCACGGAGGCGGCGACGGCTCGTCAGGCGGAGGAGCGCACGAGCGCAGCGGCTGCAGCAGCCCGGACGCATGGAGGGGCCGGGAGGGGCCGCCACCCCGGGTAAGTGCGCCGCTCGCGACGGAGGACGCAGCCCTAGCGGGTGCCCTCGCTCCCTCCCTTGGTGGATCGCTGGAGCAAGTGGGGCCGCCGCCCCGCTGCCGCGGTGAGGGGCTCCGTCTCGCCTGCAGCGGGCGCTGCTGCGCAGGAGCTGCCCGGACTGGCAGGAGGGCGCCTCGGACGCTCCGAGGGGGCAGTTGGACGGGGCCGCTATCCTCTCCCTCCCCGCGCTGGCCAGGAAGGGTCCCCAAGTGGACTGACCAGTCCCCGGCCGCGAATCATAGGGATCACGCGGCCGGTGGCTAGTTGGTGGTGACTCGGGCGGAGGGCGCCTTGGGGATCCCACCGCGCGCCCCCAACTTAGGCGAGGCGCCGCGGAGTGTGTCCGCGGAGGATGGATGGGGCGCGCAGTGGGGTGTGACCGGAGTCTGGACCTCTGGGCTGGGGAGGGTGTGGCTGCCTTGGGCGCGGTGCGGAGGTCGCGTTTGGGCAGGTTTGTCCATTGCCGCTTTGCAAGAGGCTCCGGGGTGATGCGTGCTTGGAGGGCCCGATGGAGCTGGCTGCCTTGCGGGGCGCCTGCTTGGCACTTGGGGCTGCAAGTTGCCTGGCCGGCTGCTTTGAGTGGAGCGGGAGGGAGGCAGCAGTTCCAGGGGTCTTGCCCAGGGCAAGTAGTGTGCGCGCTCTCCACTTTGCTCCAAGCTGGAGAAAGATCTCTTCCCTATCCCTCCTAGAAGCAGGCAGAAGGTCTCTCAGCTGCCCCAGCTGTGGCACCCCTCGAGGGTATCGTCCCTGTTCCACATCTGGAGCCCAGCAGGCGAGGAAAGGCAGCCCAGCAGCCCGATGCCCTGGCCAGATTCCCCTGACCAGGGCAAGCCCGCGGGCAGGCTGGTTCTCCGCTGCCGGAGGAAAGCGCCTCCTTGCTGCTGCCCTGCCGTTGGGAAGATGCTGAGACAGGCCCAGCATCGGAACCCGCAACGAGGGCCCCCTTGTGCTTCACAAGCGCTCAGGATGAGGCGAGTTGTCCCAGGACCCCGCCGGGCTTTGCTTGTTTTTAATTATAGGCCTCGCTAGAGCGCCCTTGAGCATGTGCAGAGTTCTTTCCTCTTTTCGCTGAATAAACTCAATCAGCGCCCTCCCCAGGGCTTGAGCTGCTGATTGATGCGTGTCTTGCCCTTTTACCCCAACTCTCTTGGCCACTAGCAGGGGGCGGGAAGGGGTGCTGAATAATATTGGAGAGACAAAGCGTGGATTTCATTCAGGCCCCTGCTACCTTCCTCTTTCCCTCACTCCACCCCATACACATTTATGGAAAGGCTTCCATCTCTGACTGGCCTGATTCCTGGCAGCTCTTGTTTTGAGTATCCGCAGCCAGCCGTTTATTCCCCGTACCAAACGCGCAGCTTCCATCAGTCCAGGCCTGGTGACCTGGAGCGCCTTTCACGTAATATGAGTCAGCAGCAGTTGTGAGAATCTCCACACGCCCCCCCCCTCCTCCAAGCCCCCTTCCTTCAGCTGCACGAAGGATGCTGGAAGGGGCAGGCTGGGAGAAGAGCTGAGATGATGGGAGTTGAGAGAAGCAGGCAGGCTCCCTCCTTTTTGGGGGGAGGATGTAGATTGGGGAGGGGGCTGCAGGGGGAAGGGGCAGCCAGCGCAGAGCAACTGGGGTGATTTCCCCAGACAGCTCCAGTCCTTCCAACTCAACAGTCACCAGCAAATTCTCCTAATTGGATTCCCTCTCAACATTCTCCGTTAGGGATGTTGTCAGATTTAGGAGCCTCAGAAGAAAGATGCAATTTCTGAATCTGGCAAGCAGATGCTTAACATTAATGCATCGGCATGATTTTAACATTTAAAGGCGCACACATTTTCAAACCTGATTCCAAGATCTGGCCAGAGGCATTTCATCAGACACCCAGGGATGGCTCTAGTATAGTTGGAGTTAGCAGAACCTTTCCTGCTGGAGTCCAGCCCTGGGGGGCCACTTTACATACACAAGGGCTGGTGCAGACCAGCCTCCTATTGGCACGGTGAGGAATATATTGAACAGGAGGAGTCCAGGCATTCATTGCCAGGAGCAGCAAGGAACTTTTCTCTCTCTCTCAAGGCAAGGGCCTCCTTCCCTAGGGTGATCTGTGGGGTCTATATACTGTTGGTTGGCAAAACAGATAACAGCACTGGGTGGGGCCAGGGTCAAAAATGGGCAGTGACATCTCCTTTTCTTTCTCTCCTTGCTATCCATTTTCCCCACTGCTGCCTATTTTCTCTCTCACTTTTAGGCAACCCTTCTTCTCCACCTCTCACTATCTCCAGCAGCCCCTTCTCCCCTCTCCCCTGCCTACCACTGTCTCTTTCTGGCACCCTTTGTTCTCTCTGTCTTTTTGACATCCTCCCCCCCCCGTCTTTTTCTGACACCCCTCCTCTCTCTTTCTGACACCCCTCTTCTTGCTTCCTCTCCCTCTCCACCCAGCAGACTGCCAGGGGAGGAACAGATTCTTCTTGTCAGAGGCCTGAACTGATGGCTTACAGAGCGTTTTTGCAATGAGCCTGAGAGCCGCAGGTTGTCCCTGCCCCTGCTTTGCAGCCTACATTTCTGACACAGAGGGAGGGAAGGGAGATGGAGACTGGTGGGGTAGATGGGGAAGGATATGCATTCATTTCAGAGGAAGCAGAAGAGATCATAAAAGCAGCAGGCACATGAGAATATAAAACCTTATCTATAACTCTTTCATTGGAGATAGAAACCACTATGAAGGAATGATTTTTGCATTACGGTGCTCCATTGGGGAGCAAGCAGAAATAAGATCCTTTAACACAGCATCTCCCTTCTTTCCTGCCCCCCCCCAGCAGCAGGAATGACCCAAAAATTTCCTTATTAACATTGCACACCCTCCTTTAGAGAAATAAATCTGACATTTAGATGTGGCTGTTACTAGTGACCTCCTGAGTCTGGGCTATTGTGTTTGTTTTGAGCCAACCAAAAGCATGTCAGTGATATTTCAAAAAGGAACCAAGGCTTAAGGATGAGTCAATACTGTAAAGAAGAAAAGAGGATCCTGTCTCAGACTGGCAGCTTCTGCTCAGCAAGAAAAGTTGGGGGGAATTGTTGTCCTTTCCCCTAGACTGGAATAACATGTGAATCTATATAATAATACACATACACAAGCCAGGAGTTGGCAACTTGGCACCCATGAGCACAATGGCACCCTTGAGGTCGAGCTTGGGTGTCCACAAAGGCTTTTGGCCTACCCGCCCCCAGTCACTGTCTTATTGCCCGTGAAGTTGTAAGGGGGGTGGTCCTACTTTCTTCCCCTTGAAAAGTGTATAGCTATAGCACTAAAGGAGGAAGTTGGAAGAATGTTGCTCTTTCCCACATCCTCTTTCACTTCTATGTGTTTTTCAAGGCTCAGATTACGTATTTTATTTAGATCCTTTGGAAAAGCAGAACGCATATGTGTGTGTGTGTGAGCATTTTCACTCTTTCTGTCTCTCAGGTTGGGGGCTGTTCTAGGGAGAGAAGAGATCAGAGGCATTGGCACTCCCTCAAAATTCCAGATGTGCCCAGAAAATGGTTCCCATGCCAGTTTTCAGCTGCAGAATGAGGAACATGTTCAGCACCTCTGAACATGTGCAGAGTATATTTTATTTACCACTGGGATGCCACAAATCCCCAGATACTTAGCTGGTTAAACATCTGTCTTAATTTTGTTTAGATTGTTTTTTATTGGTTGTTAAGACGATTTTAAATGATTGCATTGGTGGCCACTTTACCAGGAAAGCAGACTACATATGCATGCAGAAAATTAACCAGCAAAATCAACAAACCAATGGGGGTGGGTTTCAAGACAAACTGTAGCCCTGGTACTTCTCTTTTTTGGAGGAAAAAAGCATTCCCTACTGGAGCTGTTTGTAAGGTGGAATCTGCTGATCACCACGAGCTGCTGCAGGTTAAACAGGCAATTCTGACTCAGCAAGGAGTTCTGCAACCTGCAGAATGGGTTGGATGAAATGCAAAGAGTTTGGACAGAATCCAGACACAGTTAAATAAACAGCTCTGTTTGGGCTAGGAGAAAAGCGTGTTTGTTCTGTCTCTGCTGTTGGAAAAGGACAGTGGATGCTCTTGGATGTTGGGGGCCTCCTTTGAAATGAGCATCACCCCTGCTGGCAGTGCTGTACCCCCAAAGCCCCTTCATGACTCTTAGGTTAAGAAAGAACCAGATTTTTACCCACACTAGTCCATATATTCCCTGGGGCCCCATCATCCCAATCAAATAGATCAGAGCATGCTGACTGCAGAACTGGCGAAGAAGAAGAAGAAGAAGAAGAAGAAGAAGAAGAAGAAGAAGAAGAAGAAGAAGAAGAAGAAGAAGAAGAAGAAGCAGCAGCAGCAGCAGCAGCAGCAGCAGCAGCAGCTTTGGATCCATGGCTTGATTGCTCACAACTTAGTTTGGGAGGCATTCTCAAACCCCAAATGTTGTCAGCAGCTCAGGAAAAGAATATGTTGCTCTCACTGAAATTCCCCCTTTCACTGCCCTTGCTTTGAGCTGACTAAATGGAGACTTCTTGTTCTCTCTGCTCAATGCTAGTAGGTTCATTGCCCAAGGGCTGTGGGCTCCCTTTCCCCTTAGCTCCAGTCCATTAGGGAATATTGCCCCTCGCTTCATTCAGTGCTGCTAGTACATCTCTATTGGGAATCAATGCCCAACTCCCCCACCCTCCTCCTGCTGGGCACATTGCGCTGCTGCTGCACGTCTGTGGATGAGAGGAGGAGGCATGGAAATTAAAGAGCACTTTGTTTTTCCAGTGTGATGCCACAGCAAAATTCTGGAAGTGCACACATACACACACACTTGCAATCATGTAAGGGTACCTGGAGGACTCAATTTCAGGACACAAGTGCTGGAGGAGGGTAGTTTTGTGGGGGAGAGTGATGTGAAAAATGAGAGCAGCATTGACCATGGGTCTTCCCAGCACATCAACATGCATGCTTAGCTAGCAGGGATTTGCATTTATGTTTCGGATAACAGCACCAACATCCTGCCTGTTAATGAGCGGGTAGGACCAAGCCTGCCAATCATTTGTGGCACAAACCTTGTGTGCCCCTGTTGTAGGGTGCCAGTTGCCTGATAGCTGGCACAGTGCTGGGGCAGTGCCTGTGTGTGGCCTTGGCACAATGGACGAGGCGGAGAGTGATTTCCCAAGCTCAGAGGTTCTGCTTTTCTGTGTCTCTCTAGCTGAGCCCTTTATATGAGTGGACTGTGCAGACACAGCCTTTCTGGCACCAGCCATGATGTAAAGAGGGAGAGGGGGCACACATGCAAAGTCCTGGCACCTGGGGAGGGTCATGTGTACCACAACAAGCCCCTGACTTAGCTGCCAACACTGGGCAAAGTGAACGTCTCATCAGAGCATCTGGGGAGACCTGAGCTATGACCTACAGGGAACACCAAAGAATAGGATTTACTACAGCAGCCTTCCCCAACCTGGTGCCCTCCAGCTGTTTTGGACCACAATTCTTATCACCCCCAGCCAGTGCTGCTTATGGGAATCATGCACCAAAACAGCTGGAGGGAATCAGGTTGGGGAAGGCTGCTGGCTCAGAGTCTCTCATTGTGTGACTGTTCTAGACTCTTGTGCATTTGCATTGCTGGGATTACCTGCACATACAGAAGCCAAGGCTGCTGGCATGTTTTCCACCCCTTGGGTACAAAACTGATGGCCACAGAGTAGGGGGTCAGTGGGGAGACATCTGAGCACACCCAGCCCATGGCTCACAGGCAGGACAGTAGCTCTGGTGGCATCTTCCTTCCTCCTGACAGACCAGCCTTTGTTCTGGGTATGCCTGCCGGCCTGCTCTCAAACAGACCAGTCTTTTGTCATTGCAACTCCCAGCAGCAGCTGGTTCCTTAGCAGGAACCCCAGGTTCTTGGTACCCATCTGTAAATTGCCCTGGGAGAAAGTGCCAACCTTTCTTCCTTTGCCGCTCTTCAGGCAAAGCCAGCTGCTGCTCTTCCTGTTTTGTCCCACACCTCTCTGGGTAGCTCTAGGAGTCCTTTTAGAGTTATGAGGCAGGGGGTGCTTAATACTGGGGAAGGGGGAGATAAGGCCCCTCCCCCTTTCCTGGATGAGCTCTTCATCCAAGGCTGAGCAAACAGAAGAAAGGGCAAGGAGAAGGAAGGAAACAAGGGCTAGGGAGGCGTGTATCAGGTGTCTGCCTTTGCAAACACAGCCCCTTTGTTAATAGCCTCACAGCTGCAAAGAGCCTCTTGCTGCAGATTGCACAGCTTTGCTCATTTACCCCCTTTTTCAGTTTGGGGTGCCCATCCTAGAAGAAAGCTGCGCAATGATGCTTTGAAGCCTGGATATTTCAGTTGGTTAGAGCGTGGTGTTGATAATGCCAAGGCTGCAGGTTCGATCCCGGTATAGGATAAGGTTACCAGGTGTCCCCGTTTCCCGGGGACAGTCCCCGGATTTACAGCTTTCTCAGCATTCACATGTACATAGCAAGATTTATTTTAAAAATCTGGTAACCTTAGTATAGGACAGCTGCCTATTCCTGCATTGCAGGGGGTGGGACTTAGATGATCCTCCGAGTTCCTTCCAACTCTACAATTAGATGATTCTAAGACCATGAGCCTGCAGAAGTGCATCTGTGTGGCTTGGCTTGGCCTGAACGGGAACCACGTAAAGAGGGAAATGGGAAGGGAAGATGAGAGGACAAAGACCACAGGGGTATTGCAGGTTGGCATTCCTATTACGTAAAAAAGAGGGCACAGATTTCCATATGAAATTTTATATGTATGGCTGTATAGCCAGGCGTCCTTTTCTCATGGTAGCTACCCAGATGCCAGTGGGGAACCGTCAAGCAGGAGCTGAGCCCAAGAGCCCTCTCCTCACTTTGATTCCCAGCAACTGCTGTTCAGAAGCAGGTTGCCTCTGACTGTGGAGGCAGAGCATGGCCATCGTGGCTAGGAGCCACTGACAGACTTACCACCCATGAATCTGGAAGGCCTTTGGTTGGCAGAGGCTTGGTTAAGGGCTTGGAGTCGAACAGAAAGCTATTAAGGAGTGAGGCCACAGGAGGAACCTGCAGGAAGAGCAACAGCAAATATCTTAAGCTGAAGTTTAAGTGGAAGAACCGTGGGAGACGCTTTTGACATGGTGCCAGTCTGTGCTAGATGCAAGGAGGGGATAAAAAAAAAACACCACACACACACACGGGGGAGACAGCCAAGCTGCAGCTAGACATGGTTGACGCAGCAGGCTGGATTAATCCTTGCAGCCGAATTCAGCACAGGAGGGTGAAGAAATGCAAAAATGGAGAGCCAAAGGAAAGAGGAATGCTGTACCTCAGCCGAACAGTGACCCAACATCTGAGCTTTGGTAGAAGTGGGAGGTGGAAGTTGTTCCTTGGTTTCTCATCTGCCATGAATAAGTTGCAGGAGTGGCCTGGATAAGGAGCTGGAGTTTAAGGACAGAGAAGCATTAGAAAAGCCTGTCCAGCATTCTGTTCCCACAGTGGCCAATGAGGTGCCTGTGGGAAACCCTCAAGCAGAACCTGAGTGCAATAGCACCCAGAAAGTGGTCTTCAGAAGCATTACAGCCTCAGACTGTGGAGGCAGCACCATCGTGGCTAGTAGCCATCCAGGCTGGTAGTCAGTTTAGGGTTCTGTTCCCAGAATTCGCTGCAGAAACAAAGGGCAGTCCCACTCAGCTCCCTTCATGCCAAATGGGGGGGGGGAGGCTTGTATGGGAAACAGGTCTCTCCTACCTGTTGGCCACCAAGCCTGACTGTATCCACCTGAACTGAAGAGGGATGCTGATGCTGGGTGGGTCTGATCAGGCCTGCGTAGTGATTCTCCCTCTGCTCTCCTGTAAGCAGATGCAACCCTTTGTCGTTTCAGAGCTGATTAAAGGGGCCCAAACGCCAGAGCGGCTGGCCCCCATTATTGTACCCATACATGGACTGGTGGAAGAGCCCCACAGCCCCCCTGCTGAGGAAGAAGGAGGGATCCCAATCCCCACTTCCGGGCTGCTGCAGGTTGCGGAACGCAGGCGTAAGTAAAACCTGGAAGGAAGGAGTTGGCTCTCTGCTGGCTGTAGGAGAAGGCATAGACCTTTCTGGGCCCCTAGCCCAGCTCAGCAACTCCCCCTGAGACCCTGGACTCCCTTACAGCTGCATCTTCTGGGAGCTGCAGAAAGGCCCATCTGGGAGCTTACCACAAATAAGAAGCATACTTTGCATTCATTTAAAGTGCAGAGGCTAAAAGGCTGAGCTACAGAATCAGGAAAGTCCCTGGCTCAAATCTTGCCTCTGCCATTAACCCACCAGTGTTCCCTCTCAGGCCTCAGTCTGCAGACCATCTGCAGTGTGGGGAGGGCATGTCCGAGTCCAGGACAACTGACCCTATCAGAGGGCCTTCTCATCTGTTCCCACACTGCCCAACTGGTCATGGTTCTCACTGACATCTTGTCTCCACAGAACCTTTGAGCAGCGTCTCCTCCCTCGAGGTGCACTTTGACCTTCTGGACCTAACTGAGCTTACAGACATGTCTGACCAGGAGCTGGCGGAGGTCTTTGCTGACTCCGATGATGAGAACACAGGCAATGAATCCCCTGCTGGTAAGCGTGGTCTCTCGATTGAATCTTAAACCAATTAATCATGCAAGCTTTAAAATGGAGGAACTAATTAGTCAGTTCCAACTGCATACATCTGCATAGACCTAAGATAGGTTGGGGGAGAAACACGTTGGGATTCAAAAGAGGGATCAGCAAGCTGTGGCGCTTGAAATGTGGCTGGACTACAACTCCTATCATCCTTGACAAAAGAGTGCAAGACGAGACTGCTGGGTCGAGCCAACGGCTGCAGATCTGATGATCAATGTGGCACTCATCCTGCTCGGCAAGTGGGGAGAGGCAATGTCACATAAATTTGCTTTGCAAAGCAGCTAAGCAAGTGCCTTATGGGGGGGGGGGTGTCAGCTGACACCTTTCCACCCATCCCACCCTCTAGTAATCTCACTTGCAAGTGTGAGATTACTTAGGAGAAGTATATCTGGAGAGGTGACTCTGCTCTCCAGTTTTGATCCTAGAAAATTTTCTAACCACAAACAAAGTTGCCGTTTCTGCAGCTTCTTAGAATGCTTTCCTTTTTATACCATAGTTCCTGCTGGCCGGGATTAATGTTGTTACCCCATTCAGTAGGATTTTATTGATTTCAGTATAATTCTGGTCTGTTGTTCCCCTCCCCAGGCTTTAGGTTTAACAAGAAGCAGTTCAGACATGATGCCACAAAGGGCCTAAACATCAGATGTATGCCCTGAGATCTGTTGCGATCCAACCTGAAGCATATTCAGTTGCAAAATGGCAACTCTGTATGGTGCCTTACGGCTCCGCAAAGTATGTTTCTGTACTCAGGTGCCCTAATTTCCTTTTCCTTTTTCGTCATGCATCTAATTCTCAAAAGTACTTTTTAAAAAACTGTTGATGTTCAGTGCACAAGAGTGAGTCTATGAGGCCCAATTCTTGCAGCGTAATCTTATCCATCTCTAGCCAGAGGTAAGTCCCACTGAGTTCTATGGTGCTTACTCCCAGTTAAGTGGGAACAGGATTGCAAACAGAGTAAGATGCTTTTAATCAGCTAGGCAAGATCTAGGGCACAAAGACTAGGGCAGTGGCGGGGAAAAGAGTGCCTGGCAACTGCCTTGTGGGGCTTGCACATCACTCCAGGCAGAGCTGCTGCGGCAGAAAGGTCACCTGAGCCAATCAACCCCACCTGTGATGATAAGGAACCTAAGCATGGAGTGACAGTGTGAAATCTGCTTAATCAAGCATGCCGGTAGGGGTGTGTGTGCGCCTCATTAAGCAGCCCAGCTGTGCCAAGAGTCTCAGAAAACAGATAGCATTTGACAGGTGTCTCAGAAAGGGAGACACTTTGGCTTAGAGGATGTTCTCTTTGATTGTGGAAAATATCAAGCTTCTCCCTGGGGCAAGCTGGTTCTCCTCTGAGTGATGATGTCCTCATTATCTGCTTGAGGATGATGCGCAAGCTATTGCTCTAGGGAGGGCTTGTGCACTGTGGGGGGGGGGGAGGGAGGGCTCCTCCATCCCATGATTCCAGGCCCTCTTCTCCTGCCCCTCCCAGAGCAATGGCACGATGAGCAGCTGTGCTGAGAGGGGTATGAAGAGGGTGTCTGCGATGGTGCCTGCAGAGGCAGCAGCTGCATCCCAGTGACACAGATGGAGTGGAAATGCAGATCAGCCTCCTTGGTGGGGAAGTGTGAGTGGAATTAATGAGGAGAGTTCCCTGCACTCTCGGCAGACAAGAAGAGGCAGGGAGGGAAATCCAGGCCGCAGGTCGGCTTTTTGATTTGTTATTATTGGCCATCATGTGCATGGATCACACAGAAGGAGGCGAGCAGACTCTCAGGAGATCTGCTAAAAACACCCAGTGGATCCCACACCTCTGTTCTACTTCTTCACAGAAAATGCGGGGCTCAAAGTCCTCCCTCTTTCATTCGGAGGCTGCGTCTGGAAAGGGAGCTTCTTTGATTTTGAGCAGGCCTTGCAAACTGTATTGGCTGCACAGGCCGCAAGTTCAGCAAGGGAGACTCACGTGAGCTGCTCATCAAGGCCCCATGGAACTAGCTGGATGTGTCCTTTGATGTGGACACAGCTGGGAGCTGGCGTTGCGCATGACCAGCTGCCCCTCGCCGGAGAGGGAGGACTTTGTGTTTCTCACTGAGAATTTTAAGTTGGTTACTGTTTTAATCTGCTTCTCTTCTGCTCTGCTGTTGTTTTATCTGCTTTGGATATTTGTTTTGTTTTTATTGTACATTGCTTCAGATAGCTGCCTTTGAGACCCAGTATGTGGAAAGATGGGTCATAAATTAAGGGCTCGTCCAAACTTGACTTGTATTTTGATTGCATTGTGCCCTGATTACCGTACTTTTCTGTCTATAAGACGAGGGTCTTTAATTTAAAAATTAGCTTTAAAATTATCCCTCGTCTTATACTTGGGTAGTGCAGAGTGGGGTTGGGTGACTGGTCGCAGCTGCGAGCAGGAGATTCTCAGCGGCGATAGTGCTGGTGATTGGTGGCTGTGACAAGGGCTGCTGGCAATTGGCCATTTTCCATTTTCGTAATTTGGAGTCCCCCAAAATAGGGGGCGTCTTATACATGGGGGCGTGTTATACATGGAAAAATACAGTAATTCCCCAGGGTCCGAGAGGTTTTCTCATTGTTCTGCAGCTGTGCCTTTTGAAAATCAGTTCTTACCCACTGAACTGGACCTTCGTAGATGCATAGAAAATCCGAAGAGAGATGTTGCTTACCAAGCTATTGAGTCAATGGGTACAATGGATTTTTCTCAAGAGACAGCCACAGAACAATGGGGAAACTCTTAGACCTGGGGGAATTAGTTGGTACACGATGCAATCAGAATACGGGCAGACGAAAGTGTGGCTGAGCCCTGATTTTTGCAAAATCTCAAAGAAAGAAAGAAAGAAAGAAAGAAAGAAAGAAAGAAAGAAAGAGAAAGTTTTGAGCTTTTTAAAAGAGGAAATTTGCCAAAAAAACCCCAACACTTCCAATGTAGGCTGTCATATACCTGGATTTTCCCAGACATTCTAAACGATTTCTGAAAATTCTGCTGGACGCTATTTTGGCAGACAAATCCCCAGATATGTCTGGGAAATTCCGGACATATGGCAGTCCTAACGAAAGGTCTGTCGGTGTGAGGAAGCAACCAGGTGTGCTGGTCAGTCCCGACCTGCCTTTCTTTCTCTCGGCATAGGTCTGCACCCCCACCCTAACCCCCGGGCCGGCTACCTGCGCTCCCCATCCTGGACGAGGTCAAAAGGTGATCAGGGCCGGGAGAAGAAGCACCTCAGCGACTCGGAGCTCCAGGCCAGCAAAGCAGACACTTTCCTTACTGTGGAGAAGCCGAAAGAAGAATAACAAGAGCCAGAAGCCAGACCAAGGTGCCAACACTCACTCTTGCACTAACCACAAATTCCAAGCAATTTGTGACCTTAAGAGACATTCATTCTGCCTCCTCCTCTGCCTCCCTCCCTCCCAGGTCAAGACATTTGCCAGTCTTGCTGGTTGTGTAAAAATCATTTCGCTTAGCCCCTGGCCATGAGTTACATTTGCCCATCAGGACCTTCTCTGCATCGCCATCAACACCAAGCAGCAAATGCCATGTCTAGGGGAGACGGCTGCAGCCCTGTTTCCTTTAGGCACTTTTGAACCTTCTGCTGCTACCTTCTCAACAAAGCCAGTGGCGATGAACACACCAAGAGGCTACCTTGCTGGGGACGAGTAGAAACGGGAGAGGGAGAGCGGCTTGAAGCACACAGCAATAGAGAAAAAGTTCCCCTTCTTCAGCCACGTGCCTTGAGCAATGGTGGGGTGATGGGAGGCAGCGTCTCAGCCAGGGAAAGGAACCTTGTTATACCAAAGGAACCCGGGGGAACTCAGAACCATTTCTACAACACTTCCAGGATATGTGATGAAGCCAAAAGGCCAGCTGCCAGGAGGACCTGCTGGGAAAGGGTGGAACCAGCTCTCACTTCCAATAGCACATTTTCTTCCCAGTGGCCTTAACTCCCAGCTGCTGCTTTGGGGTTTTGGTCTTCTTAGCACACAGCATCCACAGGCTTGGCCTGGCTCAGCATCAGGGCAGCTGCACACTTCTCCTCCTGCAACTCTGTGCATTCTCACAACTGCTTTGAAGCCAGGAAGGAGCAGGACCGAATTGAGCAGCTAAGTACGTCCCCTTGTGAACTGGGGAGGCCTCTTTGTGCCAGTGGAAAGAGGCACGCTGCTGAGACTGCTTCTTGCCCTGTTGTGCATTAAACCAGAAGCTCTCAGCCAAGTGCTGGACCCAGCTTGTGTTTTCCCTAGTGGTGGCCCTCTGGTGCCTGAATGCCCTTGTAGCAGGGACAGGGAGTTAGTTCAGTCTCTGGGGTCCCCTTCAGCACAGGCTCCTTCCAAGGCTTACACACCCTCTTGTACCCTATTGAGGTTTGGGGGCCTCAGAAACTTTGGGGGCCCACTGTCCAGTTTACCTTACCTTCCTCACCATGGCTGGTCAGCCACTTGGTGTTGCCGCTTGGCAGACTGGGCACCTGTTGTTGGCACCCAGTTAGCTAGACCCAGAGGGTTGCATCCCCTCTCTCCCCCCCCCTCCTCTCCTTCTCAGGATGGGAAAGCCAGGATGGGGCAGGAACAGCAGCTTCTCTCTCCCAGCCCGACACCATTCAGATCATGTTGCTCCATTCACTTTGCAAATGTGCCGCAGTCCTTACTGTGTTTGCTATCGAAACATGCCTGTCAGTGACATTGAACCGGAGGCTGAGAGGTGGCGACTTGCAGCTGATGCCATTCAGTTAGGTGGGACCACAGGCCAGAGCTCAGCCCAGCCCTCCAATCCATCAACCACACTGACTCTCCAGACCTCCAACAGAGACGGGGGCACCGCACAAGCCCCAAAACCTACAGAGTAACTGCACAGCCCTGTTCTGGGTGACTGCATCTTTTTTGGGGAGAGAGTAGGGGGGCAGAGGCTCCACAGCCTGAGACACCGCAGTAGCCATGGGCGAAGGGAATGCTGCATTTCTTTACAGCCACCAAGAGAGGTGGTCTGGGCCTTAGTTTAAAGCCGGTTTCCTTGCCAAACAGATCAGAGGGCGACAAAATCTTCTCATGCATTCCTGGGATGAGTCTGTAGCAAGCAGCAGCCTCCATCCTCTGCAGCAAAATGCTGGCATCTTAAGGCAAGAGGGATTTGTGTCAAGACAAATGGAGCTGCAGATGCGTTCCTTCCTCCTCTTTGGGAATTCAAAAATGCACAGCCCTCAGCCCTCTCCACTTTGCCTGCCATGCCAGAGGAGATAAACTTTCAAGCCCCATTGTGGAGCGCAGAGCGTAGATGACGAGGACTCTGTGGCTTGTCCAGAGTTTCACGGCTTAACAGATAAGCATCTGCTGATTGCAGCACAAGCCGATCTCGCAGCCAGCTGAAGTGGAAATGCTGGTGTATCATGATGCCCAGATGACATATGAGCCACCAGGGAATGTGTGTGTGCATGTGCCGAGAGGGGGCTCAGGGAGAACAACAGCTGCCTGCTTCCCAAGTTGATCCTTTGCTTCCACAGCCAAATTCAGCTGTTTGCAGGGATGCTCTCAAGTGCATCCACACCCTTCCAGTTCACGAAACCCAGTTTGTTGTTTATAACACAGGAACCAGAAGCCAACCCTGGAACCCTGAGTCCCTGTGCCAATTTAAGCTGGATCTAACTGGGGCTTGTGGCAGAAGAGGGACATCACCGAAAAGAAGCCTCTTCTGGAGGACGCGAGGCTGGTTTCATCCTTGCTATGATCTGAGGAACAGTCAGCTTTGTTGGCCAAAGTGGAGGCAGGAAGCTGCAGCAGGGATACCACTAGAACAGCACAATTACAGAGGCCCAGAGGCAAGGGGAGCAGGGGAGCCAAGGCCACACAGCTCTGCTTGGCCAGGACAGACTTCCCTGGCGCGCTGCATTTTTCTCACTTGGCACAGCGACAGCATCAAGGCCACTTGAAAGCAAAGGCCACAAAGCTCTTCCAGGTGGCGAGTTCAAATTTCCATCAAGTCCAGCCCCTTCATGCTTGGAGACTCACCTCTGGGTTGCTCACTCTTGGCAAAGCACAATTCCTGTGGCCTCGCATTGTGCGCAGGTGGGAGAAGGCGGCCTCAATAACCCTGACAAATCACCCCTGGGGTCTCTGCTCAAGAGCTGCTGGAGGCTGTCCTTCACAGCAATCAGGGTTTCTTAAAGCCACAGAACCAAATTTTCTAGGAGCAGCACCTAGAATGACCCATACCGTTCTCTCGCGCCCTCCTTCCTCATGCCAACAGATCCAGCCAGTTGCTTGGCTGGGGGCTCCTTTGCTCCCTCTGAAATACTCAGCACACACAACAGTATTTACCTGGGCACAGAGGACCAACCAGAGCTTTTCTGCAGGCACTCAATGAACAGGGGTCAGGAAGGCAGGAGGTGGCACTTCCAGATACTTCTTGCCCAGCTCTTGGCCTCTCACTGGGCAAGGTGTAAGAGCTGGCAAAACAAAGTCTCAGTTGCTCTTGCTCAGGCAGTGTGACAGAACTACAGATTTTACAGGAGCCAATCAGAAGTGTGCTGGATATCACCTAACGATGACCCAACGTGTCCTTTGCTGTTCTTGGGGCTGGGCTGCAACTTTGACTCTGTCACACAATCCATTTGCTGGTGCCATGAGCAGGAAAACTGCCCAATCGACCTTGCAGACCCAGGTCTGACCTTGATGATGCCCTGCACACCACTGTCTTGTCATTCACCCAACAGACGTGTATAATCCAGGTTTCTGCACTTGGGGTTTGAAGTTTGAATGTGCCCAGTTATGGTTTATTGCTGCCCCCCTCCAACCCCTGGGGTCAGACAGCAGTGGCCTCTAAAGCTGTGGAACAGACCCAGCAATAGATCACAGGGTGTGTCCTGTCCTGGCAATGTAGTCTGAACCATTAAAGCAAAATCATTGCTTTTTCTGTTGTTTTGCTTTGTTCTTATGAAGCAAGGAAACAAACAAACCCACATGCAGAAGAAAACAGGCTGTTTATCAAATAAATACACTTGCATTCCCAAGTCCAATAGATTCCTTCCCTAGTCCTTGCATGGGAGGAAAGGCTGCTGAAGTCAGAATCCACAGCACATTGGAAGTGAGGTGGTGGGGGCTGCTGTAGGTTTCCAGCCAGCAGCTGGAAAACCCACAAAATCTGCTTTTGGCAAACTGTGTTTTCTTGCTCCCTACTGATAACACTGAGGCTCAACTGGGGGTGACTTGTGCCCAACCTGATTTGTTCCCCCTCATCAGTGGCTTTATCACAATCTGCTAATCCTGCCCGCCTCCTTCAGCCTCCATATACTTCCCATTTTACCTGAGATATATATTCAGTAGCGTCCACACTTACACATCACACCACTGCTATCTGTAATGTTCTTGGTACTTTATCTATTGCTCCTTGTTGCCCTCCCTGCCGATCTGCTTACCAAGGCTTGCACATCTGCCTTTGTTTACAAAAGATACACATTTCCCTCTTTAGAAACCTGGTTGTCTTTTGGGGGCTGGCTTTAGCGTTTCATTTTTAAATTAGGTTATGCTTGCACACACTTCAGCAGCACACTGTCTCTCCTTCTATACAGGGCTAAATTTATGGGATGTGCGCAAAAAGCTGAAGAGGAGAGAAGGGGAAACCTACTGAACTGAGTGCAAGCCAAGAGGTGTCTCAGAGGTGCCCACAATCCATATGACCTCTGCTCAAGACCCTGGAGAGGTGCAACAGTCAGGGGAGGCCGGCCTTCCCCAACCTGGTCCTCTTCAGATGCTCTGAGCTGTTTTATTTATAAGATTTGTGGCCTGCTGTTCAACCCTAAGGTCCCAGGTCAGGTTTTAACAACAGAAAAGACTATAAAAACAGACAAAACCATTACAATTACTACAGCCCCCATCAGCCCCTGTTCTGAAACATCTGGTGGGAAAGGCTGGGGTATGCAGCATTACTGGGCAAGAAGGACACATAAGTGTGACCTATACCTATATGGTAGATGTGGGGCACCTTTCATGTGAAAATGTGACTCCCTGCAAAGGATCTCAAGGACAGGGAAAGAAAAAAGCAACTCATCATGCAGAAGACGGCTCCTATGCTGGACTCCTGGAAGAAGGTGGTGCCCAAACTTATTTTGGTCTTTGAATGTAGCAAATATGACTTTCAGTAAAGCCAGCAGTTTTGCTGAGCTAGTCAGCGTTGTTTCTGCTGAGTCACTTTTTCAGAAGCTGGTCGGTCAAATGCTTTGGAACGGCCAGCATTCAAGTGAGTAAACAGCAGAAGCAGCTAGCAGTGGGGGTGGAGTGGAGGCGGGGGGGGGGCAAGGCCGACACACAGGTTTTACATGGGAGGCTTTGCCAACGTGAGGCAGGGGGTTCAGGACGACTTCTGCCCAGTGGGCAATACATGGGCAAATGCCAGGTTGATTTGGTTCCAAAGGCAGCAGCTACAAGAGAGTTGGCACAACACACCCAAATCAAAACCCTCACAGGTACGGATTCTAAGCCTTTTGGCAACTGAGCACAAGGTGCCAAGAAAGGAGTGCTGGAAGGGGTGTGTGAGTTGGGCTGCATATCCTCCTGCCCTGACTGCTCCAACATTGATCTAGGAGATAGAGCCCCGAAGCCACTAAGATGTCTTGCATGGAAGCCCACTGGTTGCCCACCATAGGTGACATTTCCAAGGCAAAAGCAGCAGGAAATAAAGGGCCCAAAGGGGCCCTGAGCTGCTTCTTTGCAGGGACTCGGGTGAGACTGAAGTATAAACTGCCTAAACAACCAGGAGGGAGTTCCTGCACTGCTGCCCTCAAGACAAAGCTGCCTCTGCAGAGAAGGCATTTGGTGGTGAGAAACAACAGGCACTGTGTAAAGGAGGTTGCTCCGCAGGCAATGGGAAAGCAGTTGATGTTGCACACAGGACAGCCATGGTCTGGAGTGGCCCTATTGGATTTGCTTGGGGCTCCTGCCCCCTGGATCCTCTGGGGCCCCTTTTGTCAACAGAGCTAGAAGCTAAGGATTCAAGTAGCACCATTTAAACTAGCACCATGTTCCTATTCAGACCTATTCACTTCAACCCTTAGATAAGTCCACGGGGTTCTCAAGGTTCACAGAAATTCTTCTGCATGGACTTCTGCTGTTCACTCTTGCCCATTTGCAAGGCAGGCTGGCAGGGGAGGGGAAGGGAAGGGAAAGCAGGGGGGAAGCTGGAGTGAAGGCACTGAGCATAATAAGGCAGCCCTTGGTCCCTTGAGCAGAGCAGTCTCCTGGAAAGGATACTCCTCGCCTGCTCTTACCTTCCCAGACTGCTGGGTCTGTGTGCGTCAGGTGGTCAATGAGCTTACTGGAGGCACAGAGGCTGTTTGTGGCACCTGCTTTTCTCTGCTCCAAGCAACCATCCCAGTTCATGTCCTTCGTTGGAGGGGGAGAACTGAAGAAAGGTTGCTTGCTGCAGACAGTGGTCCTTGAACATTGTTGCTGGTCCTTTGGTGGAAGGGGAGCCTGACAGTGTCCCATGATTCCATGGCAAAGTGAGGCTCAGCTGGTCTCTCGGCAATGCTGCCCCCAGCCAAAGAAACAGGCCTTGGTGCTTGCCCAATGGACAATGTGCCATGCATTTCTTTTCAGGCTGGCCCTGCTTTCCCTAAGAGGCCTTCTCCTGGGCTGTCTCCTCCTCCTGCTCGAGATTCCAGTTCTTCAAGCCCTTGGGGAGGGAGGTGTCTTCTTCCAAGCTCCCGGTCCCCTCAACAAACTCCTCATAGGTGGATTTCTCTGCAAAGGGTCTGGGCCCCAACAGCTCCACCATGTCTGCCTTCTCCAGGACTTCCTTCTCTAGGAGACGCTTTCCTACCTGCAAGGGTCAAAATAAAAAGTAAACAGGTCACTGGACTCCTCTGGAGCTACCAGCCATGTGACCAACAACACCTGATGTAGGCATTGTGGGAAATTAAGATGGTACAGCTACCTGGAGTGCCATGGCAGAATCTTTTATGAGGAACAACGTGTCAGTAGTAAGACCTGCTGGGCACTGGGAGTCCTGCAGGTGCTCAAGGAGGCTGGCTGCTAATGCCAGCCCAGCAGATCAGCAACTTCTGCTATTTTTCTTAGGACAATGGGTGGTAGTCAACTAAGTTTTAGTCATGAGTAGACCCACCAAAACTAATAGCCCTAACATAGTCATGTTCATTAATTCCAATGGGTCGATCTGTGTAGAACTTAGCTGAATATCACCCAATGAATATATGGCTATGGAGAGCAAGCAACACTACAGAAGCCCATTAAGAAACAAAATGCTAATTAAGGAGAGAAGCTACAACTCTCATTGTGCATTCCTTCCTGCAGCAAAATTAAACTGTTCCCCTCAAGAGTAGTATCCATGTCCTTCATTGCTTCTAATGGTCCCCGCTGTGCTGCCCCCATTTAACCTGCAATTGTGTCCCATTTCAACGTCTTTGAAATAGGGGTGGCACGTGGGCTGTGTGCTGCAAGCAGACCCAATTTCAAGTGCAGGACAAGTCAGCAGGGAGCTTCTGCCCTGGCTCCGTACCTTCTCCACATGGTCACGGCACTGAGTCAGCAGCTCCAGGGTCTTCTCATAGGCCGTGTTGATCAAGGCACGCACCTCTTCGTCAATCAGCTCAGCGGTGGCTTCGCTGTAAGGCTTCTCGGGCATCAGATCACCCTGCCGCGGAAGGTCAAAGGAGACCTGACCCAGCTTGTCACTCATGCCAAACTGCACCACCTGGAAAGAGAGCAACACTCCTGAGCCAGCAGCAGGACCGGGGGCAGCGGGGGCGGGGAGTGGCAGAGACAATGGGGTGCCGGGTTATTTCTCTTGCCCCAGGACATCCATCTTGAGCTGCCCCAATTTCCCAAGAGTTTCACTGGACGCTGCACCCACATTCCCAGGTCGTGGGAGACAGAAACTTGCTTTCTGCAAAATTAGAAAGGTCCAGAGTGAAGCAGAGGACAGACAAGGCAGCTGGCACCAGCCTGGGTGCATGCAAAGCTGTGAACACAGAGTCAGATCCCTGGATCCTACAAGTTGGTGGGGAAAGGCAGGGCACAAATTTAACAGGTGATAAACCTCCCCCCCCCCCCCTGCTCTGACCAGAAGACTGACTCTCTGACATTTCTTTCCCTCTCATCCTTTCCTGTCCAAGTCTGCCCTTGAGAGGATTAGAGAGATTCCTGGCGGATAAAAATAAGGCTACCAGCCAAGATGGCTATGTTCCACTTTGACTATTGGAGGCAGTATTCCTCTGAATACCAGTTGCTAGGAATCATAAGTGAGGTAAGTGCTATTGCACTCAGGTCCTCCTTGCAAAGCTCACAGAGACATCTGGTTGGCCACTGCGAGAACAAAATGCTAGACCAGGTGGGTCTCCACTGGCTCCTTCAGCAGGACTCTTTCTAAGTCACATGTGGATGTGTGTGTGTGCACGTGTGCATGAGCATAGAGCTCTTCCTTGCACATGTGTGTGACTGAGATGGGGAGCAGGTAAGCAGTTCCAGTGCCTTTGCAAAAAAACTAACCTCTGTTTCTGAAGTAAGAAGTCAACACTTTGAATGAGCTTTCCACTTATCATCTACCCTTGGCTTCTAAACAGGGCATCTCTAACAAAGCTGCTGCATCAGATAAAGGGCTCTCATTACGTCCTCACACCCAGGGCACCCAGCAGCACAGGGCATGTCTTGATGGGGCATTACCTGGGCATAGGCACTCTGCGTCACCTTCCGGAGGTCATCCTGGGCACCGGTTGTGATGCGGCCAAAGAAGAGCTGCTCGGCAACGCGCCCCCCCAGCATCATGCACATGCGGTCGAAGAGCTGCTCCCGGGTGTAGAGAAACTGCTCCTGGGGCAGGTACTGCGCATAGCCCAGGCCCTTGCCCCGGGGAATGATGGAGACCTGCCAGGAACATGCAGAGCCAAGGTCAGCAAGGCAGAGCCCAGTCCAGCTTGGAGTCAACAGGAAAGTGGACCCGCAGGGAGCGGAAGACACTCACTCACCTCCCCACAACCCATGCAGAGTCAGTTAGACATTTACTGCATCACCCAAAGGTTGCTGCAGTTCCCTTGAAGGGCAAAGATTTACATGCAGGGGAAAAAAAATTCTATTGAAGGGACCTAAATTACATAGAGTGATTTCCAAAACAAGGAACGCCAATTGCTCTCATCAGCTATCATTTGCAAGTACAGCAGTCTGTTACACACACAACTATTTCTGGAAGGAGAGAGCAATTCGCCCCTGCTGGGAATGGCAAAGGGAGGGTCTGACTCAGCTGGGCACTTTGGGCGGGGGGGGGGATCTCTGTTTTGGGTCCAACCCAGCTGTAATAAGTTGCTTTATACCGAGTCAGACCATGGGTCCATCTAGCTCAGTATTGCCTACACTAACAGGCAGCCCTTTCCCTGTATGCTCCCTTGCTGCTATCCTGCTCCAAATCAGCACTGCCATATAGGAGGATTTTTCTACACCATCCTTCCTTTTTTTGCCTCTGGACTCGGCCCCTGATCCAGCAACAATGCAAGTGAAGTCAAGGACCTATCCTGCATTATGTCGCTCCTAGCTTAACAGGAGCATTCTGGGGTGCTATCCTGCAAGGAACACCCAGATCCTGTTTCCTCATTCAGAGTAGTTCAGATCTGCCAGGAGGCACTTAGCATGTGGAGCCAGAACCAGGGAGGCTCAAGGGGACGGCAGACCCTCTAGGTTAGCGGGATGAGGCCATGAAAAAGTGACCTCAACATCAGTCACAACTGACCCTGGTCTGGAAGCACCTCTGTGCCAAGCAGCCCATCTCACTATCACCTGAGGAAGTCACACTGTCACTCTCTTGGTAAGAGGACTCCCACCAGAAGCCCCCGTCTCTCCTATTCCATTGGAGCCTACAGGCAAGGCCCCTTTAAGGAACGGAGGCTGCTCCCAGCAGAGGCATAGCTAGCCGCCTGGACTGTGCTGAAGCCCTGCTCAGGCCTCCGACCAGGACGGTTTGCAGCTGAAGCAATAATGTAGCTTGCTTGTATGAATCTCCAGCTTGTATGAATCTCCCAGTGCTACTTGGGACTTTACCTTTCCAGGTGCTGGACTTTGCCTTGCTTTGCTTAACCAAAAAGCGGACTTCGCCTAAATTTGCTTGGCTTGCTGGAACCTGAACTCTTGCCTGGAACCTCATTCTGGGGCTGGAACCTCATCTGACTGAGACCACCACCTGGGACAGAACAACCCTGTTGAGTCTTCTGAACCAAATGGGGACCTTCACTGAGCTACCTGGCCCTTCGGGAAAAGAACTGGAGCTCAGCTGGCTTTACCCGCTCCATAACCTGCTTTGTGTTTATGTTAGGAGAGCTTCCGCTGGCTGTGGGGAGACGCACCTTGAGCAAAGGGTCGGCGTGCTTTAAGAACCAGCCCACCACAGCGTGCCCAGCTTCATGGTAAGCCACTACGGTCTTCTCATTTGGCTGCAGGACCTGGGTCTTCTTCTCAAGCCCTGGAGAAAGAGGGAAGCAGGAGGGTGGGGGAGAAGAAGGAAAGTGCAGTGTTTGTCGAAAGCACACACTCCCAGCAGATACCAACCCACTAGAGAATCCACACAAAACCTGCAGTTCATGATGGAAAATACGAGAGCTCTAATTGCAAGCTGTTAATGCCAAATTCTTGCCTCCACAGAGAAGATCAAAGACTCGCTTCTTTAGCTCTGATATAGGAAACATTCTGCAACCAGAAGCTGTAAGGCAATATGGTCAGCTGGTTCACCCACAAGAGGCAGAGCAAAGCTCCAACTGTAGCACAGAAGCCACTAAGCCTCCGCTTCCCTTAGGGAAGCTTTCTCCCTGTCCTGCTTCTCAATTTCCTTTCACTAACAGTTTCCACAGCAAAGTATCTGCAACTGCAGAGGACTGCTCAAGGCCGGGTCCCTCTGGGGACCACTTCTCTTTGGGTTGTTAAATTACTGGGGAACTGCAAATGCTTCTTCTCCACCCACACAAAACTCAGCAGGGCTCTGTTCAGCTCTGCTCTTCTCAGGAGCAAAAGGCAGTAGCTGAGGCTCCTGTTGCAGAGGCACATAAACCCAAGAACAGGAGTCGGCAAACTAAGGTCTGCAGGCCAGATCAGGCCCAATTGCCTTCAGAATCCAGCTTGCGGACTGTCCATGGGTATTCTGTTCATTCGGGCTGCGCCATTTCTCCCCGTCCCATTGCATTCCCCATGCCGCAGCAGCGCCTCCTCCCTCCCTCCTCCTGGCTTCTCCCTGCCCTGCCTAGAGGAGGAAGGGGGCTGGGCTGAGCTGGCTGAGCGCCATTTTAAGCAGCCCCTCTCTGGAGCCAGCCCTTTCGTGCCGCTCATCTTCCCTCCGATGCCACTGCCGCCGCCCTGGTGCTCCTGTGGGCCAGAGAGCGGAGCAGACAAGCTCACTCTGCCTACCCACGAGAAGCAGCAGCAGCAGTGGTGGCAGCAGCCCCTGGGAAGGTGAGTGCAGCAGCTGGGGCTGGGGCTTGGGGCGGAGGACTAATTGCCCCCCTCGCCTCTTATTCCAGCCCCCCCCCCGGTGCTGCTTCTCCGGCCTGCCACAAGGTCTGAGGGACAGTGGACCGGCCCACGTCTAAAAAAATTTGCCGACCCCTGCCTAAGAAGAATGTTTGGAAATCACTTCTGCAAGATGTGATGACAGCCGCCAGCTGAGATGACATCAAGAGGAGGATAGGCAAGTACTTGGAGGTCTAGAGATGGCCATAGGTCACTGGGAAGTTGGGTCAGGCCAAAGGGGCATCTAATTCAGCACCCCATTCCCCACAGTGACCAGACAGGCCTGGGAAGCCTAAAAAGCAATGTGTGAAAGGCCTGGGAAAAACAGAAGAGGCCACGTTCAGTGGCATATCCACCAGTAAATCAGCAGGAAGCTGCCAGTGCAATCGCACCCTGACTTGCCCCATTGAAACTGGCAAGATTTGCTTGGAAATAAATGCTCAGGATCTGACAGCCTGCCAAGACATCTCCTTATCAGGCCACAAGCCCAACTAAACCAGCATCCTGCTTCCCACGGCAGCAGAAGTCTACAGGAACAGCTTTCCCTGTGCTCCTGTTCCCCAGCAACTGGTACTCAGAGCTGGCATGGTGAGCAGTCAGGGACCCTCACCCCCAATGACTCTCTCAATGGCCTGTTCAAAGTGCTTCTCGTTCACAGTGGGACTGGCGTGTCGTGCGGCAATGAGGGCAGCCTCATTGCAAACGTTGGAGATATCGGCACCTGGAAAAAGAGACAGAGAGAGATAGAGAGAGAAAGAAAGGGAGAGAGAGGGAGAGGGAGAGAGATGTTAGTGCAACAGCTGAAGGAAAAGGGAACTTGGCGTCTTCAGCAACCTTCTGTTTGGCAGAGCTTTAAGAAGGTCTGAAAGCTCCTTCAAGCACCTTCAGAGCTGGCAAGACATTTATTTATTTATTATTATTCTATTTCCTATATTTACATGCCACCTTCAAGAAGCTCAAGGTGGTGTATATGGCTTTCCCCTTCCCATTATGTTCTCACAACAGCCCTTTGAGGGGTGAGGCGGTGGCTGGCCCAATGTCATCCAGTGAGATTCCTGGCTGAGTGGGGGATATGATCCCTGGTCTCTCAGGTTCTAGCCTGACATTAGATAACAATTATACCACACTGGCTCTCATGAGAACAAATCATGAAAGGCAGGGGAAGGAACATCTCCTTCCTTGGCATTCCTAAGCCAGCGTGGCAGGGCAATGCCCTTTTCTGTTTCAACTCAAGGTGGGGTGGGAGTGTCCATATCCCTGTGCCTTTTTCTTTCTCACTGAAGCTTGTTGCCGCAGACTCTGCAAGCTCTTTTCCAAAGCAGATGTGCTCCTCCACAGCTGCCAGAGACTCTCCTGTGGGGAAGGACCATTCCCCTCAGGCTACCCAGTTCCACTTAGACCCTAGGCCAAGCAGCAGGGTGGGGCAGGAAGGCTCCTCTGAGAAGATGACAGAGGCCCACAAAGTAACAAATAGCACCTGACTGTGTCAGAACTGGGGCTCCTGCTGCTGCCTTTCTGTTGCAATCTCTGCTTCCAAAGAAACAACACAGCCAAATGACTGAAACAAGGAAGCCATGCCAAGCCCCACAACAGCCTTTGCCGTGTGCTGGGCTTATGGGAGTTATAGTCCAAAACATCTGGAGGGCGCGAGGTTGGTGAAGGCTGCCCTACAGGTTCCCGCTCAGGTGCCCCCTCTGACCAATAACACTCCTGCTCCATCCACATGCTGGCATTCTGTCCACATCTCACCTGTGAATCCTGGGGTCCGGGCTGCCATCTTCCGAGCCAGAGTATCTCTGCTGATATCTGCATCCAGTTTGAGAGGCCGGAGGTGGACTTTGAAGATGGACGCTCTGCCTTTGATGTCCGGTGGGCCTGGTTGGGGAAAGAGAGTTAAAAGACACAGTCCTCAGAAATGAGGAGTTGAAAGAGGCCAGTCATGCTCCACAATAATTATTTAATAATAAATTTATATGCTGCCCATCTGAATGGGTTGCCCCAGCTACTCTGGGCAGTTCCCAACAAAATATTAAAAACACAATAAAACATCAACCATTAAAAACTTTCCTGAACAGGGGAGCCTGCAGATGTCATCTAAAAGTCAAATAATTTTGATCAGTTGACAATTCCACCTTCTTGAGAGATTGCCGCTTCAATACCCCAGGAAACCTCCAAAATATCTCATAAGGATCAGAATGAGAGAGAAAAGCAAAGGGCAGAAGGAAATCCCCCTCTGCTCCTTGGAGCCTCTTCCAAGCAGGTCACGTCAGGTCATGAAAAGTCAAGGCAAGTCTCTCTGAAGCTCATCAAGACTCTGGGTACCTCCCAGTAGGTCCTGCTCACTGAGCAACAGGAGGATGTTGTTTCATTGAAGAGCTGGGGCTATCTGAGGCAGAGATATGCAACCCTTTTCAAACCATGGGTTACATTCCCTTCTGAGCAACCTTCCAGGGACAACCTTCCAGTGGCGGGCAGGGAGACCGGCAAAAGTGGTGAGCACAACTAAGACTAGACATGGCATCTGTTACCAATATAAATCTGCCGATCAAAGCGTCCAGGTCTCGTCAGCGCCGGGTCCAAGACATCAGGTCGGTTTGTGCCTGCAAGCACTACGACATTTGTGCTGCTGTTGAACCCTGCACAGGAAATGAGAGAAGATCAGCTCCGGGGGTGGGGTGGGGGTGGAATGCCTCTTGCAATTTTGTGCACAGAACACATTCCCCAAACATCTTCCAAGCCTTCTAGTGGAAGGGAGCGGAGCTAACGTATTCGGATTGAAATACAGTGCTTTGCAAGAAAATTCAGAATGTAACCTTCTGTAGAGTTATGAAACTAGGTCACTAGCTAAGCCCACCAGAATGGTTTAAAAGTAAACTAAAAAGACCCAGTTTAGAACCCATTTTAATGCCCCTTCCATTCTGCTAACACAAACTCTCCCTTATCCCCAGCCATGCAATAATTGTACACGTTAAAGCAGCCTTGTCCCTGGGCTTGTGCCCTCCGGGTGCTCTCATCACCATTAACCACTGGATGGGGAAAGTGTGTGTTCAGAGTCCAGCCACATTTGGTTGGGGCACCAGGTTGAGGGGAGGGCTGTCTATGAGCGATGCTCTCACTTGATCTTAAAGATGGTGATGGGGCAAAAGGAGCAGGGGGCACAGCTGGGAACAGCCAAGCTATCCCAGGCAGGAACCATGTTAAAGGTCTGGAAACATTAACACAGAAGCCTCTGTTAATGCTAAGAAACAGGGGTGAGAACTTCAGATTGCTTGTTTCTCCAGGGAGACAAGAGCATGCCAGCTCCTTCCCTTCTCAAGATGCCTCTGTTCCAGCTCACCATCCATCTCTACCAGCAGCTGGTTGAGTGTGTTCTCTTGCTCGCTCTGGCCCCCGAAGTTCCTGTGGCCCCGCTTCCTCCCGACGGCATCAATCTCATCAATGAAGAGGATGCAAGGGGCATTCTTCCGTGCCAAGGCAAACATATCCCGAACCTGAAACAAAGATGTTTCCCCAGAGTTGATCCACCCACTGGGAAGAAAGCAGTCTGGTTTGGTGAGCAGCTGAGGCAGGGTGCTAATGATGGGACTCAAGGTGGGAGAATCCCGCCCCTTTTGGAGGAGAAAGGGCAGGCTCAGCTGAGCATCTGAGGGAGATATGCAAGCAGGCGCAAGAAACAAGAGACTCCCCTGCTCAGGCACCAACCCAAACACTGAGCATCTGTTTGGAGCATCAAATGGGCAAAGCTGAAGCCTGGATGCTCATGTCACTTGCCAAAGTCTCCTAGACTCCTTTCTATTATCTCCCAGGAGGTATAGTTACAAGATGAGTTCCTGATTTTGGATAACCACCCTTTCTGTTTAAGAAGCTTGCCAATGCAGAACGTTTTGCGAGGTTCCCCAATCTCACCCTTGCAGGCCCAACTCCGACAAACATTTCCAGGAACTCAGAGCCGTTCACAGTGATGAAAGGGACGTTGGCTTCTCCCGCAGTAGCTTTGGCCAAGAGGGTTTTGCCTGTGCCCGGGGGCCCCGTGAGCATCGCTCCCTGCAAGAGACAAGAGGCTGGCCAACACGAGGGAAGGTGGGGCAGCAATACGGCCCAATGACATGCAGTCCCTCCCTTAACTAGTCAGCCAACACACATCAGCAGCACCTCAAAGCCTGGAATGGCACAACATTGCTGGGACTCAGAGGTCCCTCGATTCAGGAAGATTCACTTACAACCCTCCAAGCTAACACTATTGATGGGCTTCATTTATGGTGGTCTTGGACAGCCAACTGCTGCCTTCACCTCTCCTCCAAAAGCACTGGCCATTTGGACTTGTCTGTGTAACCTGATGAATTAGCTACAAATCAAAAGTGGGCACCTTTGGAATCTTGGCCCCAAGATCTTGGTACTGCTTTGGATTCTTCAGGAAATTCACAAACTCCATGATCTCCAGCTTGGCCTCTTCGCAGCCGGCGACATCCTTGAACTGCACTTCAATGTTGTCCTTCAGGACTTTTGCTGTCGTCTCTGCAACACTAAAGATCCCTCCTCCTCGCCCTCCGCGCCCACTTCCCATTGGTCCACGTCTCAGAGTGAACAGCAGGAAGCCCAACAGCAGAAGGCTAGGCACCATGCTCAGGAGAAAGGAGCTGGAAGAGGAGAAGGTCAGAAGGCCCGTGAGCTACAGCAGGTGGCACCTGGGCAGTTTTAGCACAGCTGCTTCTGATCTGGGGCCTGTCACTCACCCATCACTCTCGGTGCTGTAGACCACAGACACTTGTTGGGCGCTGCTGATCCCCAGCTCCAGCTGAGCAGCCTCTAGGTTTCGTTCAAAGGTATCCACACTGCCAATATTGAACCAGATGTGCTTCTGTGGCAACCAAGGACAGGTGTTGATTTTTCATGCCCCCTGGCATACGCAGAGCCTTCTCTTGCTTCAGGTGTGAAAGGGACCTCTATGGACCCAACCCCCTTGCCACCAGACTGCTGTGCCTTACACACACACACAGCTTTAATTCCAAAGGTCTAACCGTGGCAGACTGGAGCAGTGATTGTGGGCATCCCCTGTCTTTCTCCAGCTCATCCCTCTGTCCCCTGGAATTATTTACCTCTGAGGTGGCGCCAGGGATTGGGAACACCCGGACAAACTGCTTGTTCACCACTTCCAGTCGATCCACCTTAAGGGGAAGGAAGGAAGGAAGGAAGGAAGGAAGGAAGGAAGGAAGGAAGGAGAGGTCACATCTACACCATATATCTTTTTTGGGGGGGAGGGGGGAGAGCTGTGACTGTTAAAGTGGTATAAGAGTGCTTTAAATCTATGGTGTGGACAGGGCCAGAAAGAGTGAGAGTGAATCTTTCTGGGTGCAGCTTCACTTGAGTACAAAATGGTATGTTGGGGCCACAGAGAACTCCTAGCAAAGGGCAATCACCCCCTATTCACTCTCCTGCTCCTAATGCATCCTCCAGGTGCCTACACTTTACTGCTAGAATAGAATAGGGAAGAATACATACATGAGCTGCCCTCCGCCCCCAGCAAGTGGATGGCCTGCCACATATTGCCTCACCAGTCCTTTGGCCAGGTAGTAATGCACAAAGTGCTTCCAGCTGATTTCTCTGCCTGGATCTCGGTAGTAGAGGTAGAAGAACCCTGTGAGGATGCCAGCTCCCATGACAATCAGGTACCGGGAGTCCTTATTATCCCAAGGGAACTCTCCCTGGGGGCAAAAAGTAGGTAATTAATATGGCTGCTATCATTGTGTCATTTTTCTTTTCTGCTTTAGCCATCCCCGATTCCAGCAGCTTTAGGTGGCTAATAGGACATTTCAGTGACATAAATGCACAGAGAAAATGGTCACATACCTTCTGCATGTGATTCCACCACCCCAAATCCTCATCTTTCCGTCCTCTCTTGCCTTCTCCACCACTGCTTCCCCAGGTATTTTTGGGAAGACTGGGATTTTTGGAGCCAATAGACTCTAGGAAGAAGAGAAAAAATAGAAATGCTTATACGTTAGGCTTTAAAAGGCTCCTGGCTGCATTGTAGAGGGGGAGCAGAACAGGTTGGGGAGAGTTATGAGATATGGACCAATTTTCGGAATGGGAGGCATTCAACAACTTTAGGGAAGTAAATGAGGGGGAAGAACACAGGAACAAAGGAAGCTGCCTTGTACTGAGTCAGACCACTGAAGGTCCATCTCACGATTGTTTGCTCCACTAGACAGTGGCACTCTGGTTTTGTGCAGAGAGCGTCTCCCGTCCTACATGGAGAATAAAGCCAGGAATAAAACCTGGGACTTTCTGCATGAAGAGCAGATGCTCTATCACTGAGCCATGGAAAAGAAGGTGCTTACCTTTATTATCAGGGGCTGCCTCTGTTGGACCCTGTCTCTTTTCATTTTTCTTCTCAAAGCCTGCAGGACAAAAACAGATCTCACTGTTGACAGCTTCCGTCTTGTTCTTTCCAGCCTCTATATTACACAACAAGGTCCCCACCGCTGCCACAATGCTCTACTTCCCTAACGCTGAAATGACCAAAAGTGCCTCAATATCAACCTTCTATGCCCACACAATACACTTTAAGCTTGATAGGAGGCTGGTAAGTCAGTAAGTATAAACCTGCCTGAAGAAAAGCTTCAGTGATGACGGCTGAGGCTGTCTATCATGATCAACAGCAGGCTTCAAGGGCACCACCAAATGTTTTTGCCAGCCTTGCTGCCTGAGATTATTTTAAAGGGATGTACCAGAAATGGAAGTTGGGACCTATTGTATGCAAATAATGTGCTCTACAATTAAGCAGAAAAAAATCTCATGATGTTCTTCTTCTCAACAGGGCCACAAACAAGAAGCGCCAGCCCTTTTCTGCTGGAGTCACATACCTTCAGGCTTGGAGCACAGCCAGTGATGGAATGACATGCCACATCCTGGATGGACTCTCTCACACCACTGAAAAGAGCAAAGGGCGGCATTG
Organism: Podarcis raffonei; assembly: GCF_027172205.1. Taxonomy (NCBI): domain Eukaryota; kingdom Metazoa; phylum Chordata; class Lepidosauria; order Squamata; family Lacertidae; genus Podarcis; species Podarcis raffonei. The sequence continues at coordinate 48,999,568 of NC_070609.1, forward strand.
GTTTCCTGAGGGCCAGCAAGGGTCCCTCCCCCTTTCTTTTGAGCAAGGTCAAAGGTACAAATATGCAACACAGTGGCCAGAAAGGCCTCAAAACCAAGTATCCATAAAGCTCTGTGTGCAGAATAGTTAGTGCCCCAGGAGTTCTAAAACCAGAAACTGAAAACTAGCATTATCCCAGGAAAAGAACCTATCACGGCCCATGGGAGGGTCAGTTTAATACCCTTCTCTGTCAGTGTGCAGCCTAGGGTGAAGCTGAGAGTGGCTTGTGCTAGTCCTATAGGAAAGGCTTTGTGCCATGATCCCCATGGTTCAGGGGCATTAAAGGATAATTATTCCCATGTCGAAGAAGGAAGACAGCTACGGTTGAGATAGGGGCATGTCTTAACAGGCATAAGATATTCTCCTTGCTATGTGGCCTGCTATTGCTGAGCAGTGGGGAGCTCAGCAAGGGCGCGTGGTCCATACTTAAACATCGGCATATTGCGCACGCAGAAGCGCACGGCTAACCTCGGGATCCTGTGCGCTCAGAAATCAACCCTACTTCGCTGAGCAGCTTTACAGCAACCCTGCAGTGTAGCCCACTGACTGCTATCCAAAACAGTTGCACACATCTCTAGCCAATCCGCAACTCTAATGTCACTATACAAATCACGCTTCTCCTTCTCTGCCAATCCAGAGCCCGGGTTACATGAGGCGCGTTCTGACCACGCCCACTGAATATGGCCTATACCTGTCATGGAAGCGCTGGCGCGCGAAGATGACATAACCAGCGACCACCATTCCTAACTGAGACCATTCTGGGGAACAGAGGGAGGGCGCCGTTGTATTTACGACAGTGCAACACACAAAACAGCACCCGCCTTTTCCTCACCTGCCGGACCGGTACCAACTTCGCAGGTCCGCGGCTGTGGCCTCTCCACAAGGCGGCCAAAGGGGGCGATAAAACCGCCGCCGCCAGCCGATGAGCCATTATTGTCCTATCACTCAGGCTCCCTAAGCGCATGCGCTTTTTGTTTATTTTACGGGCTTGCACTGCGCAGGCGCTATACTCGTTTCTCACTACCGTATAGGAGGTATGTGAACCAACTTGTGTAACCAGGAAAACAGGCTGCAGCACCCTGATGTGGCGACATGTAGTTCCGGGATTGAATTTGGCCGCGTATCCCAGAAAATGTTGTCAGAGCCCAGCGGATGAAAGGCGAAATAATGGCTTTAGTACACGTGAAATGCAAATTACTTGAGGCATTTTACTGGGGTGAGGAGTACATCTCTCCACCCCAAATCTATTTATGCAGATGTGGATTCAGGTAGGTATCCGTGCTGGTCTGATGCAGTAGAAATATATATTAAAAATATTTAAAAATGTCCAGTAGCACCTTAGAGACCAACTAAGTTTGTTCTTGGTATGAGCTTTCGTGTGCATGCACACTTCTTCAGATACCTGAAGATCTGAAGTGGCAACCTTTCTAATTATGACTACTCAGTATTCAGGGAAATTTACTCTGCAGCTATGCAGAGGCAGATTTTTTTCATTAATTCAAATGGTCCAGGGCCAGCCTTGAAACAGAAAAGATCCAAGGCATAACGAGCATTCCCTAACCATCAGCCCTTGCTCAGGAATCCCTCTGCTTGGCTTCTCAGTCCAGTATGTCTTTCCATCTTCTTTTTCCTGTATCAACTGGAGATACAGCAGCACCCACATTTTACCCTCACATTGTCAGCCAGAGATGGTACAACCCCCAGAATATGAGGGAGGTTGTGTCAAGAATGCTATGAACTAGGAATCCAGTACATAGGACTTTCTCAGAGATATATAGAATTAAGATCTTCTGCCTCGTGTTACAAAAGCTCTCACTGTTCACAATTCAGTGTGCTTTAATACTATAGAATCTGCTAGCACAAGATAGTAGCAATAGCCACCAACCAAGATGGCTTTGAAAGCAGATTAGACAAATTGATGGAGAATAAGGCTACCAGTGGCTACCAACAATTATGCCTGGGGGCTAGTCCAATACTGGAAGTGCTCAGCCTCTGAACACCAGTTGCTGGGGAGCACAAGTAGGGAGAGTGCTCTTGTGCTTATTTCCTGCTTGTGGGCTTTCAAGAAGCATGGAGTTAGTTACTGTGAGAAACTATATGATAGTCTAGATAGCCATTTTGTCAGTTGAGAGCAGGACTCTTTGGTTCTTACCTGGCTGCTAAATCTCATATGTACCTCGTCCCTTCTGCCCTAGTATGCCCAATAGGTTGTGGTAGGGCAAGGAAAACTTTTTTGGTAACACTGTGTTGTGGTATCAAGCCAAAGGGAGCAGGACTATTGTGGTACCTGCTTGGCTGAGCCTAGGATAATAGCAGCTTTGTGATGTTAAAATAACTCTGTTCAACCAGCTGATAGAAGTTGAAACCCATGTTTCCTCTTCCCACATCCCTCTACAATCCATCTGAACTTGCACATGCCTACTTACCAGCTATGGACTTACATTTATGAAACAACTATAACAAATCACTTGGAGCTTTCAGACCACTGAATAAAATCATGTTACAGTTAACACAATTTACAGGCTCAATTGCAAGTTACTGAGCTGCACACATACCAAAGATGAACCCGTTGTATTTGCAACTTCCTTGCACCTGAAGCTCCTTAGTTCAGATAGAGACAAAGGGGCTAAGGGCACCCCAAGAATGAAAAGCAGATAACTACCACATATGCATCACATTTTACAACATGGTCTCTGTTACTTGGACATGTGATCTCAAGTTAATTTATCTTAATAAGTAATAGCACTAGCTATCTGCCCTCACGTTATGTTTGGCCACAAACTGTCTTGAATATCTCCAGAGGATGCAACATTGAAGCCTTCCAGGAGAGGAAAAGGAAGGTAACATATTTGCAGAAGACAAGGTCTGTGCAGGCAGAACTTAAAATCATAGTAACGCAGCCAGAGTTTCACACGGCTTTATTTAAAGTGATTTTAGTGCTCGTGATAAATTACTGTGGTTGAAGTGCCCCACTCCAGTCTCTTCTCACTGGCTGTTGGGGCCTGTTCCAAGTTCATCATCCATCCAGTCCTTGTGTTGCCATCACCAAAAGCCATGGGGATGGTGAAGAAGAAAAGGGCATCTTCTCTTCTCTCCCACATACCCGATCTCCAGCACAGATACTTTATGCATCTAAGTTAGAGGGAATGAATTCTAGATATCATATCATCCCTAAGCCCACCTGCCTCGGATCATCTTCCATGCTGATGTATCACTGTCAAAACGGAAGCCACAGGGGCACTCTCAATGTCATGTGCCAGCATAGAGCGGTGGCGTTAATAAGCAACAGCCGAGGAAAGCTGCTAGCAAATGTTTCGCATCACAGTCAGTCGGCCCTTTCTCCAATGTTTTTCAGCCTAGCAGGATCTGCCATGAATAAACCCTGGCCCAAAAGCTTGTCCTCCTCACACCCAAAACCCTGTGTCCTGTGAGGACAGTGCTCTCTTGAACCCAGTCTCATGATTTCAGGTAGGGAGAGTCTGCAACGTCTGATGTGCTGAGCAGTCTCAAAGGCTCTTCTAGTGAGAGAGAATCTAGGACACTTGTCCTGCAGCATCATTTCCCGGAACCTTTAGAGAAGCAATTCCCAGCTGCACTCCTGTGAAGGTTCTCCTCCTTGCCAATCTGGGTTGATCTCCTCCCAGGCAAGTACAGGTGAAACCCAGCATCCTGGGCTTGCCATGTTCCTTTGTGACATCTCCCTCCAGCCAAGGAAAGGCACCTCTAAGCCTGCAGCTCCACACTGGGGTCTCTGAGCAGCGACTGCTTTCTCAGATTTAGCCGAGCACACTTGGGACACGTTGTGGAGTTGTCATAATAACAGTCCCTGCAAAAGGAGACACAAAGGATCGTCAGTTTTGTTCATCTGGATGAGAGGCAGGAGCTACCTCTCACTGCCTGACTTGAACCCACACATTTAGCACTGGTGCAAGCCAGATCATAGCTCTGGGGCTCACCTGTGGAAGACAGCTGAGCAGTCCATGCACATGGAGGTGTGGCTGTCAAAGGGAAAGAGCACATCCCCCTCTTTGCAGAGCTCACACACAAAACCCTTTGCTTGGCACCGCTGTAAAAATGAGAAAGGAAGGCCAGTGAGTCAGTTTCAGCTTCTACTTCCACTGCCAGTGAACAGAGGTTGGGTGGAGTTGCTGGGCTCATAATGACACCATAGAGGTTTCCTGCTTGCTACTGGGTGCCTACAACACTAATACAACCACATGGGTGTGCTAATCTTGCAGAGGGGGAACTGCATTTTCCCCAACAGCAACATATTCTGGGGAAATGCCATGTACTATAAAGTGCTGCATTGAATGAAGAAGACATAGTGGGGGTAAAGATTTATCTTTAAGATTAAGCAAATTATAAATATTCTTAAATAAATAAAATTATAAGATTATATATGAAAGAAACAAGTTTTCCTTCCTCTTATAGACTACCTGTCAGTAATGTATTTGTGTAATGCCAAAGGTCAGTACAATGTCTCAGAATATTAGAACTTGGGATCATGTGATGAAATTGATTCAGGGCAGACAAAATATGGTCCACCATCATACAGCATATGCTGTAAGGAACTCCACTACCACAAGATGGGTGATGATGGCTATCAGTTTAGAGGGCTTTAAAGAGGGTTTAGACAAATTCATGGAGGTGGAAAACGGGCCTGTCAATTGCTAAGAATCACAGTAACATAAGAACACCTCTGCTGGATCAGACCAAAAGTGTAACTAGTCTAGCACCCCTTTTACTAGAAGCCAATCAGATGGCTCAAGGAAGCACACAGACAGGTCAGGAGCACAACACAGCACTCTCCAACTCTTGTTCCTCAGCAACATGCCTTCAGAGGCATGGTTCCTCTGATCCTGGAGATAGCATAGAGCCACCCTGACTAGTAGCTAGATGTGGCTTGAAGTGAAAGAGGACAGGGCTCCTTCACTGGGCATTTTAGGAGATGTATGTTGTCCTACATAATGTTAAAACTGCTGAGGGATGACCCTTTTTGCACCTGACCATCCTGCTACTGGCCACTGCTAGCTTTGTCCATGAATTTGCCCGATTCCCTTTTATCACTACTTCAATTGGTGGCCATTGCCATTATCCTGTAGCAGTAAATTTCAGAGTTTAATAATGCACAGTATAAAGCAACACCAGTACTTCTGAATGCCAACTGCTGAACCCTCACCTCACAATCCAGTTTGATGTGTTTGGCAAAGAGCGTGTGGGTCTCAGTAAGGGAGCAGCTGAGGCGCCCAGCATTGATGTCAATCAGGTCTTGCAGTGAGTACATGTCGTCGTTCTCCACAAAGTGTTGCCGATCCTGCAGCTGAAGGGAGAGCACGATTGCTTATTGTCCGCCACAACCGGATGAATTTGGGGCAGAGGGCAAGACAAAGCATGGAACTGCAAGTGGGGTATGAGTAAAGAACTCAAAGGCTCCTCTGTTTAATGGTTGTCCCTTGAATGCCTGCTGAAAACATCCCAGCCTCCCCAAGCATTTTTAGAGTTAACGTGGTTCAGTTTTGGTCATTTGTTCTGTATTTTAAGGCTTTACCATTTTTTTGAGATTTATTATATACCACTGATAAATATTTTTTGAATGAGCAGGCCATTTAGAAATATGCTTATAAACAAATGAAATCCTGAAGCCACCTGGTTTTATGTGTAAGGGAGGCTAAGCACATAAACGCCCAACGTTTTGTAAGTGGTCCCCTATACTGGGCTTAAAATGGACATAAGAGAAAACTGCAGCTGGCTGGTCCATCTCTCCTCCTGACCTGGAGCAAGAGCCGAGCCTCCATAGCTTCCTTGCAGGTGATGAAGTACGGTTTCATAAGGAGAATGTCCTGGCGCAGCTTCTGCAAAGGGAGAGGGAGAGAAAGACTCCCTTGAAACACTTGGCCAGGCAGTCTTTCCCCAGTAATGTGAACCTCTCTTTTGGGTGCTAGAATATCAGTACAGGACACATCTCATTCGAACCCCAAATACTTCCCCATGCACACATCAAGAAGAGGTTTCAGGCCAAGTGTACCCTCTCAGACTCCTCCTATGCTCACCCGGATCTCCACCAGCTCCTCAACATAGTTGAACAGAAGAGGGTTAATCTCACGCAGTTTGAGTACCGGCCGTGACACCATCAGGGCAAGGTAGCGCATGCTGCACCGAGATACCTGGAAATCACAGTGACCAATTAAGGATGGACAACAGTGGCAACAGCAATGGGGTTCCCCATCCCTGCTCTGTCCTCTTCTAATGCCACTCGCTACAACTTCTGACAACAGAAGGCCTTTGGTATTGGGAAACTTGAGCACAGACCTTGCGGGGTTCAAAGTCCCAGTTGTGGATGACCCTGGCAGGGATGACAGCTTGGTCGTTCCAGTGGCAGTTGCTACAGTAATAGAGGCCAGTGTAGTCACACTGCCGGGCCTCACTTGGAACTCCCCCTGCAGCGGGACAGAGGGAAAGAGGCAGGTCAGTCGAGGTAAGCAGCACTATCTTCAAAACTCCCAAGGGGTTGGGCAGAACTCTGGCAACAAATGGCCAGTAAGGTTTAGAGCCACTAAAAGCAGTCCTGTCTACCCTGACGGGCAGCAATGCAGCTCACAGCTATAGGGAGGGGGCTTTCCAAGCTTTCTGCTCCTGGGATCTTTTGACTGGAGGTGCCTTGGCTCACAGCTGGGACTCCTGACATGCAAAGGATTCACTCTGTTCCTGAGCTGCACTTCCAGCCCACTAAATCCTGCCTCTTTGGAGTCCTTGTCCAAGCAGCAGAGCTCTGAGCAAAACGACTCAGCCATGCCTGTATGAACCAGCAAAAGGGTAAGATCGCACCATTCATTTAAAAACAAAAACAACCCTGCATGAATGTGCACAGGTCATACCACGGACTTACAGATCACTGTACAAGTTTTCTAGGTGAGAAGGGAAGGGAAGGCAACCAGTAGTTGCCACTAAAATGCATGCCAAATCTTAACTGGAGAATTCACCAACTTACAAAATAATTATGGGAAAACATGGGTCAGATTGACCTCCGTTTACTGTTTGACAACAACTACCCTCTGTCCCAGCGTCAGACGGCAAAGCTGGCTGAGTCATGGGAGTTTTAGTCCAAGGCTGGTTTAAGTCCTCACAGCTAGTGCCTGGAGAGGTTCCAGAAGTGGGGTGGTGGGTATCTGACCATGACTCATGGCACTTTCCCTCGGTCCATGTGGGCATATGGAAGGGGCAGAGAAGGCACCCTACAGGCTCCAGAAGGTTTAGGTCAGAGCTGGGGAACTGGATCTGCCCAGCAAACCAGACCCTTTATATCCCCTGCTCTCTCACAGCAAAGTTTGAAAGGGCAGGCAAGGCCACTCACCCATCAATCATCCAGCATAACAGTGATGTCAGGTGGCCCTTTTTTCCTGCATGGCCAAGCAGCTGATCGTTGGAGCTTGCACAGTAATGCACATGGAGTTATGCAAAGCCCAACAATCAGCTGCTTGTGGTCAGCTGCAAAATACCATGCAGAGGGCTTTGCAGGCGCTGCTGGCCAGCTGTTTGGCCCACAAAACCCCTCTGGACCAGCCACATCTTTACCTGCCCCACACCTGACATCAAGTGTCCTACAGGTGGGCCAAATTAAGCCTGGTGAGCCAGGGGTTCCCCCTTCCCCTGGTCTGGATAGCCCCAGCCAGTCTCGCCCCAACACTTACTGAGAGAGATGGGCACCCGGCACTCAGCACAGCGGTAGTCCTGGCTGTCCAACCCTGTCTCTGGGCAGATGCTGAGCTCATACTCAGCCTGGTGGCTGACCTTGGAGCGGACACATGGCTTGGTGATGAGGTTCAGGCACTTGCTATGGCAGCGATAGGAACAACCTGGGGAGGAAAAAGAGGAAAGCATGAGGAAGCCACAGGGCCCCAACAGCAGCAGTCCTCCCCCCGTATCTCCTCTCTAAAGGTCTCTCCGGGGACACTTCACAACAGGACCTCAAGCTAATTCACAGAAGGCTTGAAAACTCTAAGTTGTGTGCCAGGGAGTTCCACAGGACATAAAAAGACAGTACTGCATAAAAAGAGACAATATCCATGGCAGGTAGAATAAGATTTAGGCCCTACAGGATCTTCCCCACTGAGCCTAGGAAGAACTCACAGTGCTTCTACTTCCTGATAGGCAGAACAATGAGGAGGCCAACAGGAATGAGGAGGGAGAGTAATATTTGTGCCCTCCTAAAAGGATGAGGCCAGAACACTTGTTGGTAGGTATTTTTTTACTGCACTGCAGAATCCAGGCCATGCTGCAACCAGAATAAGACTTTATTTCAAGCATCTGCTTTGAATTTCTATCCAGTTCATGCAGACAACTTTCTTCTGGCAACAGAGCCTCAAAGTAGGTAGTCTTCCAGGTATTGCTGGAGTCCAACTCCTATCAGCCCTGGTCAGCATGGCCAATGATCAGGCATGATGGGAGCTGTAGTCTAGCAATATCTGGGAGGGCCACAGGTTACACACTTGGTCCTTTTCAGCCATGTCTTCACCTGCCCTATATTTGGGTGTGGCTTGGGGGAAATGGCCTCACAGGACCCCTGCCCCCTGCCACTAGGCCAGAGGTTCCCCACCGCTGCTCTGGAAGGAGGAACAGCAATTGATCTCCCATTGGAGCTCCTCCTACTCCTGGTCCCCAGGGGAGGGGATGTGGGTGTGTGGCTTCTCACCTGTGCAGGTATACCAGGTCTGAAGGAGTCCCCAGATGATGGTGCTGCACTTGTCACAGGTCTGCTTCACACTCTTGCTCTTCTCCTTGTAGAAGCGATGCTCCAGAATCACCCGGATGTTGGGTTCATCCTCACTGGGATCCTGCAATAGGGAAAGGCAGGCCACATAGGGATGTTCAATCATGGCCCCCAACAAGGGCCTTGTGATTTTATCCTCCCTCTCTCCCCACTTCTGGAAGTCCAAGCCATGCTGTGCCCTTCCCCACTGCCCAAAGGGCTGCAAAACAACTACAAAAAAAGGAGAATTATTTAAAGCAATTGTGGGGTGGGGAGCCAGTGGCCATTTAAGCATTGCTGAACTCCAGCTCCCACCACCCTTGCGCTTTGGCCATATCAGCTGATAGGGCTGATCAGAGTTGGAGTCCAACAACAACAGCTGGATGACCCCCATAGGTGTTCCACCCCTGGGCTCACCCTGTAGATAGCAATAAAGATATCTTTAAAACAGCTAGATCTTAAACAGAAAGCCAGCATGGTGTAGTGGCTAAGTTGAGATTTGCTGCGCCTCAGCCTTGCTGGGGGCTATGCCCCCTGATCTAGAAGCCCAGAGATGCAGGGTGGGGGACTGTCTCATCTCAGACTGAGGCTTTTGAGCAACATGGCTGAGCAGAGATTCAGCTGGTGCATCTGAGGTCCACAGCAATCTTGCATCCAGTCCAGCATGCTGGCTCTCATGATCATACGATGCACCTGCAAGTTTGCCACCCACTACAAATTTTGCACCTTGAACTAAAGCAAGAAAGAAGTATTGGATTTCTCACTCCTCTGGCAGAAAGAAGACGCCAGAGCTCTATCCCTCAAGCCCATCCTATGGTGAGGACATGCCCCTCTACAAGCCTGTCTGTGCACCTTCAGCTCCTGGAGTTTGAGCCGCAGATGGATGAGCCGCACTACGGCATCTTTTTGCTTCTCCGAGTTATCAGGGAGCTCCAAAATCCTCTGCTTGCACTCTTCAATTGCCTGCCGCAGCTGCTCGACATCAGAGGCCAGGAACAAGCCCTGCAAAGGAAGAGCAGATCACCAAGGGACTGTCAGTGCAGAGGCAGAGGGACAACCTCTGCACAACTGCCCCCACAGCCGAGTGGTCTAGGCTGGCCATATCCTTGTGGCCCCAGTGATCTGGTGGAGCCAGAGAGGTGGCCTGCTCTCGAAGGTCGGGAATGGTGGGCTGGCTGTTTAATGTTTGGATTGGCATCAGGGATTTTAAGTGCTACTTTTCTCCAGATACATAAAAATCTTTAGGTACAATTGGGGGGTGGGGCAGCAAGCCCAAGGCCAGAATGCAGAAGCGTCCCTCCTTCCTCCTCACCACTGGGCGCGAGAAGTGATCCTCTGCCAGACCCAAGTCCATGGTGCGCTCCGAACAGTGGAACTCAGCCTCCTCCTCGGGGGACAAGCCCAGCTTCAAGCCTACAAGGAGCAAAGAGAAGCAAAAGTGTCAGGAGGGAAGAGAATTGCAACATTCCCTCCCTCCCTCTCACATACAAACATCGGCTTGCCTGGGTCTCAGAGGGTGCCTGCCTCACAATAAGCCACCCAAAGCTGTGCAAGGGAAACTCTGTGTCCAGTTTCTTGAAAGAATGTATGAGGAGCTGCTACGCAGTGCCATGTCTCTAGCCATGGTGGTCATGCTCTGCCGCCACAGCCAGAGGCAGCAATGCTTCTGAATACTAGTTGCTGAAAACCACTGGGGAGTGTGTGTGTGTTGCTCTTGTACACAGATCCGGCTTGCAGGTTTCCCCCAGGCATCTGGTTGGCCCCGTGAGAACAGGATGGTGGACTAGATGAGCCATTGGCAGGTTCTTTTTATGTAGACATCAGACCTACCTGCCTAGGTCCAAATCTGTTCTTGCCCCCTGCCTTTCCTCCAGCTCCTCTTTTTCTGTGGCTAGGAGGTCCATGTCAGAAAGGGGTCACCTCATTTCTCCACCAAGGGAAGGAAGTAGCAGGTCAGCTTTCATAGAAGTTATCTGGAGGGTGAACCATGTCCCCTCCTACTCACTGAATTTGAAAGGCCACAGTCTCCTGTCTTCCTCTATGCCCACGAGACCAAAAGGAGTCTTGGTGACTGTGGTGTTGATTCTGAGGTTATACAGGGCTTCACTTGAACTATATATATGAAAAGTACCAGATATTTACATGCCAAAGGGCTTTAGGTACAATTCTCGGTACCTGCATTTCAAAGGATTGTAGGAAGCAGGAGCAGACAAGGCCAGAGACTTTGGACAGCATCTGTAAGCCTGAGCAGATGGCACTGGCCCAAAAGACGCTCTGCACATACACAGATGTCCCCTCTTCTTAAGTGGGTCTAACTTCAAGCTTCAATATTACGCTCTTATGAGCCCTACCCAAGGGGAGAACTCAGCTGCCTTACTCACCTTTCTGCTGAAACTCCTCTCCAGTCTCCCCAGTCTTCTGGTCATGCTGGCTTTGCAGCGGGGCCTTGTTGAACGGGTTGAGGTGGCCCTGCCGGAAACGAGCCAGCTTCTCGTCATATTCCATAGCAGTCCGACCTGCCAAAGCCACACACAGAAGCCAAGGTGAGGGGCTAGAGGTGTCACACGTTAGGACTAGGCAGACCCCACTCCTGGTGTAGACAAGTTGGCTTGTCTGCTCCTCATAAGGGCCCAGACCAGCCAGAAGCCACTCTGGATGGTGTCTCCCATATGGCTCCTGCCTTCATAGGCACCTTCTCAGGCTTGTTTGTCCCCCAGATGGTAGTAAAGCCAGTTCTGCAGCCTTTGATGGCTACACAATAACTGTGCAGAGTCATGCAGGCATCCAGCCGGGCAGCTCCTGTGCATCAGTCAGGTGTCATCCCTTCCTGCACAATGATGTCACTGCCAGTTCCTTCCTGGAATCCCCAAGAACTCCAGTGGACAGCACAGCTAGGCAAACTTTGGCCACTTTGAGTCTATATCAAACTTCCCCAACCTGGTGCCCTTCAGACATCTGTGGTCATATTTGCTACCACTCTTACTCACAGTAGGCCCCTCAAAGTTAATGGACATGACCACCAATTATAATGGGTGTACTCTGAGTAGGGCTTAGTTGAATACAATCCTTTGTGCTGTGCTGGCTGGGACTGATGGTAGTTGTAATCCAAAACACCCAGAGGCCACCAGGTTGAGGAACAGGGTCTAAAATTAGCAGGGCACCAGGCGTATTTTGCACCTAAAGATTCCCCATTTGCAAGCACTCAAAAAGTCTGGGTGCCATTTTTTGTGCCTGGCTGACACTCAAGGATTACAGAAATGTATGTGCTTTGAAGCCTTGAAGTATATGTTAAGGATAGACAATATGTTAAGGAGTTTAACAATAAAGGGTAGAATATTTTGAAAACTGAAGTACGGTACCAATATTTTTATTGTAAACCCCAAATTAAACATATATTAACAATTTCTGCTAAAATGTTATATTAACAATGTGTCACTTATGAGAATTGCATATTAGTTCATGCTTATCAAAATAATAAATTAAAAGTGCCCACAACCCAGGAGCCATTTGGCTCCTAAGTTTTCTATCCCAGTTTCTAACACTGTTGACGAAGAGTAGTTCACATGGCCAAGACCACCCCTGATGCATACAACCACACTTGCTTGAGAGACTACTTTTTATATGTAACCATGCTTAGCCTTCCTCTTTGGGAATTGGAGCCTCCAACAATGGAGTTGTCCATAACATCACATGACCACTGATGGTTATCTAGGGACCCTCAGAGAAGGGCTAGTAAGAAAGCCAGCTAAATGAATTTGAAACCAGCATGACATCAATCAGCCTTGTCTCATTGTCCCTTGATGGCAAGGAATCAGTTGGTGGGGTGACAACCACACAAAAATTATTATCATTATTAGGATAACTATTACCAAAGAAATACAGATTTCCAAGCATGTTATTGTACAAATCTCTTTTTACCATTCTGTTCCAACTTCCCTACTGAGATTTAAGTGCATATATGAGAACCTTCCATTAACTGCTCTTCCCTTCTGTCTCATGCTCTAAGGAACCTTTAAAATGACATCATCTTCACTTTGTTGGGCTATTAGCACCTTCCCTTTACTAACCACCGGAAACAACTCAAATAGAATCCAAGAAGCCTTTTTTTCATCATGAAGACATAGATAATTGAGCTCTAAGGTTGTCCACATCACTTTAGAAAAGTGATGTTTGCTTTGTGTTAAGGCATTTTTTTAAAAAAGAAAAACCTCCTGCTTCCAGCTCAGCTTTATTCTGCTGGTTGTTTGTGTTGTTTTTTTAGATGCTGCTATTTTAGTTTTCTAGGTGTATAGAATTTAACATTTACAACCTCAGGGTTGTATAATTTTGTGTCTTTAATATGATGTGAACAGCCTGAAAGGCAATCTACAAATAGTGAAATAAACAAAATAAAATATAAGCAGCAGGGGGGAAAATCTGGCTGACTTTAAAATCTTTTTCTTTTTGAAAAATGAGTAAACCTGATGAAATACCTCAGTTTGTGCTACATATAACATTATACTTTGAAGAACACATTAAACCAGCCTTCATCAACTTGGTGCCCTCCAGATGCCCGCAACAGCAGTGCTCACTGAGGCTAATGAAAATTGTAGTGCAAAACACCTGGTATGGCACTGTTGGTTGCACGCTTATAGGAATATACAAAGGAGTAAGACCATTGGTACATATGGCTCAGTACTGTCTACACTGACTGGCAGCTGCTATCCAAGGGCTCAGATTAAGGAGCCTTTTGCATCCCTCCCTAGAGATACCATCAGGGATTGGACCTGGGGTCTTCTGCATGCAAAGCAGATGCTCTAACCACTGAGCAGATGCTCCTGCCAAAGCAACTGGTGGGCTCTTGTCTTAGCCTACTTTTCTGTAAATGGCAAGGCCAGTGTACTGTACCAGCAAACCCATTACCACAGCTAGAAAGCATCCTTTGTCCCACATTCTGCACCTACCGATCACATGAGGCTGTTAGTGTCCAAGGTGCTCACCACATGCACACATGCACACTTGGTGCAGCAGCAAAAGCTGGCACAGAGGGCATTTCCAGGCACCCAAAGCAGCATGAAAGAACAGATGCAGAAGGCAGAGAGGCAACTGTGGAAGTGCAGAGAACTGAGTGTCTTGGGGCTCCTCTGTGAGAATCAGGGGAGCAGAAATGGGGAACTGCAGAGCCAAGAGAGGAGCCCCAAAGGCCACCCCCTCCTGTCACCTGCGACCAGAGTGTATCTGGATATTAAACCACACTTTCAAGGCAGGGAGAATGAGGTTTTTCAGCCCTAAATGGCCTTCCACGTCCTTTCTCTTTCGTGTGGCGTACGTTTTGAAACGGGTTTTCACAGGCTTTGCCTTTCAGATTTGTGCTTTTTTGGAAGAGGCTGCGAGAGGCCTCGGGCGGGTGTAAACAACGAAAACAAGATCAGAAGGGGCCCATAACTGAATTATTATTATGGGGGGAGAGAGAGAGAGAGAGAGGCGTGAAGGGCGGTCCCAGAGGGAGGGCACGACCAGGAGCGAAGCCAGAGGGCTTCAGCAAGTGAGCCAGGCTGCACGCTCAAGACCTGCTGTGTCCCACCGGGCGGCGAAGTCTCTTGCCGGGTCGAAGGAGGGAAGAGGGTCCTGCGTGGGGAGCAGTAGAGCCAGAGCTCGAGGCGCGGGAGGGGAAGGAGGTGCAGGGCTTTTTTCTCCCACTTTCGAGGGTGGGGGTGGGGAGCCGCGTCCTCAAGCAACCCCGAGCCGCTTCCTACCCCGCCTCAATCGACCTGAAAGGTTGGCAGACGGGGAAACCGAGGCACCCCGGAGACCCGAGGCGACGGCGAGGGGCGCAGCGAGAGAGGGGAGCACCTAACACCCCCCACTCCGCGACCCCAGGGACCCCCTTTCCCGAGGGGGAGAAGCCCGGAAGAGCCCCCTGCGCTCCGCGGCCCTTACCTGCGCGCCCATGGGGGTGGGTGGGGGGGATGCGGCCTGGCCCGGCCCGGCTGCCCGCGCCTCTGCCCGGCCCGGACGCGCCGTTTCTTCGGCTCGCTACATGGCAACTCGGCGGGGCGCCCCCAGCCAAGCCTTGGCCAGCGACGAGCGCCGCCTAAACAGGCCCGCGCGGACCTGCCCGCTGCTGCCCCCGCGCGGCGTGGAGGAGCCGCGGCACGGCGGCGCCTCCAAGGCCCGGGAGGGGGCGCCGCTGCAGAAAGGCCTGCGGGTCCCTTTGCAGGGCCCGAGACAAGCCCTTGTAAATTGAAAAGGAGATACGCTTCGCAGAGGGAAGGGGGCTCGGCATCCTGGCTCGGAGCAGCCCGCTTCCCTGCAGTGCAGACCGCGCAAGCCCTGAGCAAAGACAGCTGTCAGTCCTCCCTCAAACAAGACCTCGACTACGGACAGTCTTTGACTAATGTAAAAACATCAGGGCAGAAGTACTGGGAGCCCTTGTCCGCGGCCACCGCCCCATTTCATTTAATTGATTTGCACGATGGGATCCCTTCTGACTTTTCTTGAGAGGTCCTGAAAAAAGGGAGTGAATAAAAGTTCTAGATGTGTAGGGAGTCTGTGTCTGTCTCGCAAGAGAGTCCCGAGAGAGCCCTTCCCAAGGATATGCAAGGACAAGGAGAAAGGAGGATGGGATGGTCTTTGTGGCTGGAGCATGACCCCCCGGCAAACCCCGAAGGTGGTCCACGCCAGGCAGGGCCCACAAAAGGCAGGGTGCAAATGCCAAGAAACAAGCCGAGGCTCCTGAAAGGTCCTGGTGCTTCTTGCGACCGGTAAAGGGCAGGGAACATGTCACTCTCTCTGCTCAAAAGTCAGCCTACCAGGCCGTCGTTACATTGGTGAACAGCTTACATAGCAGTGGGGGCACTTGTGGTTACGTCAGATATCTTTTATGGCTTTGAGAAAGGGTTTCTCATTTTGCTTTCTTTTGTTTCTATTCATGTTAAGTAGTAAGATTTCACTATATAAGCCCATCCTGTTGCAGTGCATTTATAATACACAAATTATATATGTATAGAAAAATAACCTAAAGTGGTAGGTAGAAAGTTCCCCTTTACATTTCGAGTTGGGGCTAAAACCTCCATGCATGAGGAAGGTAACAGGTTCAATCCCTGGTGTCTCCAGGTATGGGAGAGAGATTCCTGCCTGAAATCCCAGAGAGCTGTGAATCAGTGTAAGCAATATTGAGCTAGATGGATCAATATCCTGACTCGGTATATGGTGGCTTCTTGTGTTCCCTGGGGAAGTGTCATAAACTTAGTGGTAGAGCATATGTTTTGCAGGCAGGCAGCCTGTGCTAGGCCCAGGAATAAGCCAAGTAACGCGGTCCAGGTCTGGTCCCAAATCCAAGGGTTCCGCGAGGAGTCAGTTTGACAGGGCCAAGGCAGGACACGAGGCAGGAAACCAGGCAAGGCACAGGATCACAGGCAGGTTCTGGCAAACAGCAACGTTGCTCCCTCAACCTGGGGCGGGGTCCAGCAGCCTTTTATCTCTGTCGGGGTCCTGATCCCCCAGTGACTCACCTCCCTGTCTCGCCCAAAGGTGCGCACTCCTCCTGTGAATACTCAGGTCTCTCCTTCTCTCAGACCTCAGCCTCTGCAGCTTGGGAGATGTCGATGGGTTACTACATCCAGAGGCCGCCTCAGCCTCTCCTGACCCAACTGGTAGTGGAGCAGCTGTAAGTGATTGCGCAGCTGAAGGCAATGAGGTAATCCCTGCATCTGGAGCCAGGGCAGGCTCAGGCCCCTGACTCAGCCCAGCTGGTGCTTGTTGCAGGGGAACCTGTGCAGACTGGGGCTCTTCAGAATCAGGCCCCAGACTTGGTTCAGATGCCACCTGAGGCAAAGGATCTGGTGTGAACTGAGACTCCTCTGGCTCTGGCTCCAAGTCCCAGGCCATCACACAGCCTGAGGTTCAATCAGAAGCATCTTGGTGTCTGGCAGGAAATAAACGCCTTGCGTCTGAAAACCTTGGGAGCTGTAGAGTCTACAGTGCTGAGCTAGATGGCAGAATGACTCAGAATAAGGCACCTTCCTGAAAATGCCAGTGTGGCAGGTTAAAGGGTGCAGAATACACCATTGGACCTCAGCAATGTTGGGTGGGTCCCAGGAGGCATCTTTGATATGGTGCTGCTGAGGGCCATCCTGCAGGACACTGCTCAGAAGGAACTTCCAGAAAGACTGCCCTAGTCTGCAGCAGCAGGACCATAGTAAGGTAGAAAAGATGAACTGCTATCCTAGAGTCTTCAACCTGGTGGTCTCCAGATGTGGTTGGACTAAAGCTCCCATCGGTGCTATGGGAGTTGTAGTCCAACAATGTCTGGAGACCACCAGGTTGGTGAAGGCTGGTTCAACTGGATTCCAAGAGTGATCATAGCTTCAGGTTATTCTGTAGTAAGTTACATAGGTGGTCCACTGTTGCAGCAAACATTTGAATCTTAGCAGTTGTCATTAGAGGCAGGAGTGTGTTCTTTCCAGTGCAAAACTATCTTACTATTTTTGGGGTAAGGTCTGCATTCTGCCAGGTGTCATTCCCATCAGCCATGTAGGTGGAGTGTTAGAATAGGCTGTTCCACCACCCTGAAGACATCTGGTGTGCTGCACACATCACTGAGCCAATCCTCACTTTAGGATTCGCCCCGCAGATCACAGCTGCTGCCAAGAGCCAGCCTTCTCACTAGGCATTTCTTGAGGCTCAGCTAACTGAGGGGCCCATTGAGAGGAGTCACACCAGTGTCACAACACCCGCAGGCTCATTCCTAACCATCTGCCACCCAAGTGGAAAGCTGCACATTGTCTCTCTCTTGACCCAGTCCCACAAATCCTGTGGCACAACTTATGGCCTATATAAGCACATTCAGGTGAGAGGGGGGTTCTTGGCCAAAGGCTCACCATGTGCTGAAGCCAGCCCTGTGAGTAAATCAGTTCTTAAGCAGAGCCAGATGCGCAGCTACCTCCTGCAGCAGTGGCCATTTCATAGCTCCTCCCAGCTTGACCCCAGGATCTGGGAGGCAACTGTTCTAAGCATAGCAGTGGTGTTAAATCATTTTAGATGCTGGACTTCATGGCCCTCCTGCTCATAGAGGAATGTGTTACTTACTTTCCAATTATGGCAAGGCCATTCCATTGCATGTAGGGGACCTCCCACTCATTCTGCTGATAAGAGGGGAGGCCTGAATTTCTATCCCAAAGCGCACCCCTCTTTGAATATGAAGCTGTTTTCATTAGTAACCACTGATTGGCCTGCATGAAATTGTCAAAAGTTGTTGTTGTTGTTGTGCATGTTTAAAGTGACCACCCCAAGTGCAATTGCTGAATTTCTCTGGTTGGAAACATTGCAAGGTGTATAGTTCAAAAGCCAAGCCTGGACCTTGATGCTTGCCCTCAGTTGCCAAGCAACACTGTGTTTGATTGACTTCCAGCTGGTGTTTGCCTTCTAGTCCAGTGTTCTTCAATCTGGTGCCCTCTAGATGTTTTGGATTCCAACCCACATCACCCCTGACCCGTGACTGTGCTAGCTGGGGCTGAGGGAAGGTGTAGTCCAAAGCACCAGGAAGACACCAGCTTGTGGAAGGCTGCACTAGACAGACACACACCAACACTCTCCAAGGGAGTGGTTGTGCCACACCACAACATTCATTCAGTTCCTTTACCCAGCACTCCAACCCCTCCCCACTTCACAAACATGCTCCCCTATCCCAAATGAGAGAAAGGGGACACCCGAGATGCTGGACAGCAATAGATTTATTAAGTATTCCAAAACATAAAAATAGACACAGACCAGTAAAAAATAAAGACCAGGGCCCTTGAAGTTATCAAAGTCATGGACAGAGGGAGCTGCACTAACTTATAAGACTTGGGGGCAAAGGAGAGGGAATATAGGGCGGAGGAGGGGAGAGGAGGAGGAGGAGGAAGGGGGTTAAATACTGAACAGCTTTTAAGTTTTGGAACCCTTGAATCAGAAGCAACTAGAAGCTGGTTGTCTACAACTCAGCAAATGAGTAGCAAAGATGGACGGCGATGAACGACAGGCCCATGTCACTGCTTAGCTCTCACTGGGAGGAACCCAAGCGCTGCCTGTGGCCCCAGCCCTTCACTTGGCACCCTGGGCTTCCGATTCCTCCTCGTCATCTTCATACATCTCTCCTTCCTCTTCGGCTGTCGCATCCTGGTACTGCTGGTACTCCGAGACGAGGTCGTTCATGTTGCTCTCGGCCTCTGTGAACTCCATCTCATCCATGCCCTCACCGGTGTACCAGTGGAGGAAGGCCTTGCGCCGGAACATGGCCGTGAACTGCTCCGAGATGCGCTTGAAGAGCTCCTGGATGGCTGTGCTGTTGCCAATGAAGGTGGAGGACATCTTGAGGCCCCGGGGAGGGATGTCGCACACAGCCACCTTGACGTTGTTGGGTATCCACTCCACGAAATAGCTGCTGTTCTTGCTCTGGATGGCTAGCATCTGCTCATCCACCTCCTTCATGGACATGCGGCCCCGGAAGACGGTGGCCACCGTGAGGTAGCGGCCGTGGCGGGGGTCGCAAGCGGCCATCATGTTCTTGGCGTCAAACATCTGCTGGGTGAGCTCGGGGACAGTGAGGGCTCGGTACTGCTGGCTCCCACGGGCCGTCAGCGGAGCAAAGCCCGGCATGAAGAAATGGAGGCGAGGGAAGGGCACCATGTTGACGGCCAGTTTGCGGAGGTCGGCATTGAGCTGGCCTGGGAATCTCAGGGAGGTGGTGACGCCGCTCATGGTGGCAGAAACGAGGTGGTTGAGGTCTCCGTAGGTGGGCGTGGCCAGCTTGAGGGTCCTGAAGCAGATGTCATAGAGGGCTTCATTGTCAATGCAGTAGGTCTCGTCCGTGTTTTCCACCAGCTGGTGGATGGACAAGGTAGCGTTGTAGGGTTCCACCACAGTGTCAGACACTTTGGGGGAAGGCACCACACTAAAAGTGTTCATGATCCGGTCGGGGTATTCTTCACGGACTTTGCTAATGAGGAGAGTCCCCATGCCAGACCCCGTACCCCCACCCAGGGAATGAGTGAGCTGGAAGCCCTGTAGACAGTCGCAGTTCTCACACTCTTTTCGCACTACATCCAAGACGGAATCCACCAGCTCAGCGCCTTCTGTGTAATGACCCTTTGCCCAGTTGTTCCCAGCGCCACTTTGTCCTGTGAAGGAAGAGACACCAACACCATCTTGTGTAGCAACCAGCACTGATCTGTGTGCCCTGTCCTGTCAACTGGGGAAGGTACAGATCTACTCATCCCTATGGCATAACATTCAGGGACACCCGTTACCTTTTGACCAATCAGAGTTTGAAATTTTTGAAAGCCCACCAGACTTAAGTAAAAAAAAGAAAAGTACGCGACAATAGCTTGCTGTGCCACTTTTAACTTTCTCCATTTGTAGCTCTTGTAAGATTCTCATTAATTGGAGACTTAAAATGCCCAGAGAAATGGGGCAGTGACTGGCACAGGAAGAGCCTATAAAGCAGGAGTTGTGTGGGGAGCACAGAGGTTAGAGGCCAAGCATACAAATTAGGTGTGCATGGAGTCTGCTGAAGATGTTTGCCTTTTGATTTTAGCTTATATGTTTGAAGCACCTGTATGAGCCTTTAGAAATAAAGATGTATTAGGCAGCAGCAAGCTGTGATCAAGGAGTGGAGATTCTCTACCCTGGAAAGAATCTGACCTAACCCTTTCCTTAAAAGCCAGCTGCCCCGTCCCAAGATTTCCAGCCTTCCTTGCCTGCAGCTCCAAAAACCTCGAAATACTACAGCTTAGTATTAGTTATGCAAGTCTGAGGTCAAACTGTGCTATTTCTTTGGCTTAAAACTGGATGACATCTGAGAGAAGCTATGATAGAGAGAAAAGGGAAAAGAGTCAGGCAGCAGAAGAAAGCAGAGAAACAATACCAAAGATGAAGTTGTCTGGTCTGAAGAGGTGCCCAAAAGCACCTGAACGAACACTGTCCATGGTGCCAGGCTCCAGGTCCACCAGAATAGCACGAGGAACATATTTGTGAGCTGGAAAACACAAAGGAAGATTTGTCTTCATTGCAATCAGCCAGAGAGACAACCTTGCTGATTTACAACAGGAACTATTGTGTTGGGGGGGTGTGATTATAAGATTCCTGATCTCCCACATCATCTCCCTTCCTTGTACCCATTTGGCAGGATGCTCACCAAAGCCAAAATTGGGCACTGCCCAACATCAGGCTCCCACCTAGCCTTTTCAGATGTTCTTGCCCAACAATCCAGGGAATCCTTTACCAAGGAGACTATACTGTGGGGCTGAGCTTCTTTATCTCTTCCTCTAAACTAGGGATGGGGAATCTGTAGCAACTCTCCGGAGGTTGTTGGACTCCAACTCCCATCAGTCACAACCAGGGTAGTCAGTTGTCAGAGCTTATGGGCATTGTGGAGTATCTGGAATGCCACAGGCTTCCCCACCATCACTGCTGCCTTAACTCATTCTCCTGTTAGTGTTATGCTTAAAGGATGCATGCTCAAAGCAGCCTGCCCTTGACCCATGACCAGAGAGACCCATGTCCCCCAAGGCAGTGTTCAGTACCAGCCATGTAATTTCCAGGCCTGCTATTCAAATCTGTAGCGTTCTGCCTCAAAAGAGGACTAGGCTGGTCAACAAAGGCGACAAGGAAAAATACCTTTTGCAATGTTGCTGCAAAACTGGGTGTGATCCAGGATGAGAGTGGCAGCCCTGGGATGCTTTCCCCTCACTCGGAAGGAGGTGGCAGATTGGATGGCATACTCTATGCTGCTACAAGTGCTTAAGGGAAGGGCCATTGTCATCTGCTTGGAATGGTGAAAACCTTCCAGTTTCATTTCTGAGAGGAAGCCAGGAGGAAGTTTCTTGGTATA
This sequence comes from Podarcis raffonei, assembly GCF_027172205.1. Taxonomy (NCBI): domain Eukaryota; kingdom Metazoa; phylum Chordata; class Lepidosauria; order Squamata; family Lacertidae; genus Podarcis; species Podarcis raffonei. The sequence continues at coordinate 49,021,203 of NC_070609.1, forward strand.
CCAGAATATCCCTGCCTATCAGGAAGAGCAGTCAGGTCTGGGGTAGGAGCACAACTTACAAGAGGCTTCATTGTAATAAACGCTGATCCTTTCCAGCTGCAGGTCAGAGTCACCGACATAGTTCCCACTGGGGTCTATACCATGCTCATCACTGATCACCTCCCAGAACTGAAAGAAGAGTGGAGAGGGGGAGATAGAAAGAATTAACATTTCTACCTGTTAAGTCAGCTAAAGAATTGGACATTTTTGTTTTATACCATTAGAAACAAAGGAAATTCCCACCCGCATTGGGCTGTTTAGCTTTTTCATTATCCACACTGAGGGAAAGCATTCTGAGTTGATCTGCTGCTGGAGACATCATACTGGGCTAAGTGGAGCACCGACCTTATCCTGTAAATCCTATCCAGTATGCCACTCCTTGTGTGAGTGCAAGCAGTTCTTTTGGATGTGGGGGGTGCTTAACTGAATGACATATAGATAGCCAGTGTGGTACAAGCTGTTAAGAGTATTGGACTGGGACATGGGAGACCAGGGTTCAAATCTCTGCTCAGTCAGGAAGCTCACTGGGTGATCTTGGGCCATCACATCTCAGCCTAACCTACCTCACAGGGTTGTTGTGAGGATAAAATGGAGAGGAGGAGAGCCAAGTACATCCCTTTGAACAACACAAAGATGGGATAGAAATAAATACACAAATAAATTTGATTTGCTACTCACAAGTGCCAAGTAGCATTGCATCAGCAGCTGTAGCTGCGTTTGGTAGTTGAAGGTTGCTAAGAGCCCTTTCTGCAAAGCCATCCTTGAGAGGGCTCTCTCACCAGCCTACAGTGAGACCCAGAGCAGAAACGCTTTGTTCTTGCAAGCGCTGTGTGCTGTTCTAGGGATCTGGCCATGGTGCTGAAACCATGACCTCTTGCTACCTTAAAGATACTGCTTTCCTAGCTTTGTTTCTTGGAATCTACACTGCAGTAAAGGAGACAGAGAAGCAGCCATTTGGCTGAGCTTTTAGTATTTTAAGGCTGCTGAAAGTGAGAACATTCAGACGGGGTATTGCCGCACGTCAAAACTCCTGCCCTCATCTGCCGTGTTTAGCCATGAAGACAAAGGTAGAGGCAAGAGTTGATCAGGCTGTTGTACACATTTTGACAAGCAACACAGCATTTTGCTTTGGGAATAAGCTACAAGGAAAAGCAGCTAAATTTGTGCAGAGTCATCTCACCGGCAAATAAGCACATGACTTCGCACTGCTGCTTATTGGTGCAAACTTATTACGAGCCACAGCACTACGCAGACTGCAGCAAGAGCACTCTATCTCCCTTAGGAGGGACAGCTGCTAATGATGCATTTTCCAGAACTTTTTACCTTGGAACTAATTGCTTCTTGCAAGCAAGGGCTAAGCTGTATTCCTAGAGGACGACAGAGAGGGCTTCTTTTTGTGGAGCTTTTCACTAACTGAAGGACTTTCTGTTTTAACAAGGCAGTGAGGAGGACAGGAGAAAAAGGCTTGTTTACAGCAATCTATAGGAGACTGCTCAGTCCTTGCTAAATTAGTTTGAACAATGCGGGAGGGGGGGGAGAGAAAGGAAGATGCATGTCATGAATGCTAACCATCTCCAGTGGACAGAGCTTTAATTACCAGGGAGCTCCCATTACTAAGAGGACAAATTGAAATTGATGGCAAGGTCAGGAAGACTGTAAACACAATGGCGTCAGCCACATGCCACAAGACTGATCCCCCCCGAGCCCAATGCAAAAAGATCTGCCTTGAGAAGGCCTCTTCACCAATGAATTGTTTCTAAAAATGAAGCAGATCTGGAAAGTGATATAATCCTATACATGTAGAGGTGGCCCAAGGTTACTCAGTGACGGAAGTGAGACTAAGCCCTAGGACTGCAAACAGATGCAAGGGTCAAGCCCTGTTGTCAATTCATTTGGTCTCATTTGACTTGGAACAGGCTGAGTCAAATTCAAATCCCTGGCTCAGCCATAAAGCTCACTGCATGTGTCTTACAAGGGTCCCCCCCCCAAGCCTGCCATACAAATTTGCTGAGAGAATGAAATGGATAACAATCTGCCGTACTCTGCCCTTAGCTCCATGGAAGGGAAGACTCAGATGTGAAAAAGTGACTGTCATCTCTTTTTTTTCCAAATTAACTCCTGCCCATATTCTGAGAGGTTTCAAAGGAACACCAATGCATAATTAAGTGAACTGTCCATCTTAAGGAATGAATAAAGCATAGTTCTTTGTCGTGGCGCAGGCATTGCTTAAGAGACGGCTTCTGAAATCAACACCCTGGATTTGGCAGCAGAATTCTCTGGGGCATACCGTATCTAGAGTGATGCAGGAATCCAAATAGGTTAAATAAAGTTGTTCTTATTTTAGAAAAAGAGAAAAAGAACAATCCTTAAATATCTCAGGGGCTGCCAAGCCAGGCTTCCATACCAAAGCCAGCTTCTATCCTGTGTTGATCAGATGTGTCAATTACAGAACCTGTGAGTTTACAATGAATTATTCATGCAGATTAGCATATGCATGAGTCTGCTTAGGTAAACTATGCAGAAAGCTAGCCTCCAGCATCACCGCCCCAACTGATGATTGCCTGTCCCCAAATCCCTGACTCAGGAGCAGCAAGATAGTGGAGAACCCTATTCCCTTGCCTTAGTAACCCAGTTTCAGGGAAGATTGCAACAGAACCCAAGGTTGTCTCAGATCATGTGAAATCCATTCTTCCTTTGGTTTTCCACAGGATTCCACGTTCAGCATTTGAGGGTGTAGGGTAGAAAACTCCCTGTGTCTTCTTCTTTTTTTTTTTTAAGAGGAGAATGTTCCTTTCTGAGAATCTCAAGTACAATCCTGGGCATTTTGACTTCCTTGCTGCAGAAGGTGTGGCTAACCCACCTCTTCCTCAGGAGACATGTGGCGAAGCTGCCACAGACTTGGAGCTCTGAGTGGTGGTGGGAAGAGACTGGCAGTCTTTCAAGGTTCATTATTCAGCTTCTTAAATAGCTTACTGGCTGTGGGTGAGTAGCAGGTGCTCTTCATACCCCTCGCCCACCTCCCTGCATCCAGCATAATGACCAGACTATCCCTCTCTCCTAAGTGGGGTGGGGGAGAGGCAAGGGAGCTCCCGGCCCCAGCTGCAGAAGAGCTCCAGAGGGCTGATTTGATTTCAGCCTGCTGTGCTGCTACCCTGCCCCACGGGGATAGAGCATTAAGTGGTACAATCACAGTGCAGCAGGCTGGCCTTCCTTTTTATTCGGAGCAGGCACAGATGTCTGGTTTTGAAGGGTGGAGGAGAGAAGAGCAGGGAGAGAGCGGGGGGGGGGTTTGACTTAATGGATTATTAGCTGTCTTTGTGACACTAAGTCATGGCAGCAGGTGTCTCCTGGGAAAGCAGAAACTGAAAACCCATTTGAGAGACCCCCTATTTTTGCAGGATTGTTCATTTCCCTTTGGACATTTCCCCTAACAAACAAAAATAAGACCATCCCTTGCTGCCCAGAGAGAGGGTGCTCCCTGTTTCTCTCCCTGGCCCAATTGCACCAGCCAAGAGCAGCCATTTCACTTAACAAATAGTTAGGAAAAAACTGCCCCATCAAGAAACAGGAGGGGATCCTGTCATGACATCAAACATTCTGTTTGTTTCATATATCAGAAGATGCCACAGGACGCTCAGAATCCCCACACCTCTTTGTCTCCAGGAGTGGACAACTCTTCACCATTGTGTCCTGCATTACCTGAAGCTGCAAGGGGAAGGGGAGGCGAAGATGCTTTGTCCAGGGGTGGGGGCATCACAGGCTGAAATCTGTTTACCTTCCATCTGTCATCCACAGAACCACTTGGCAAAGGGAGGAAAAGGCTCCTGAAAGTCTTTAGGAATAGCCATTCCCCTGAACCCAATGGGACAAGGAGACAGGGCAAAAAAAGGTGGCCCCGCCCTTCCCCTGCAGAAGCAGGGCTGAAATGTTGCCCCATAGCAGACTGAAGGAGGGGAGAGAGGCATTACCACTCCCCATAGAGAAAAGGTGGGAAAGGAGTGTAAACAAATAGCCAGATCGCCCAAGTTGCCTCCTGACCTAGCCAAGGTTACAGCAGGAACTTGCAAGGTCACAGGCAGAGGGAAGGGTTTCTTTGTTCTGAGAGAATCAGGAGGGTCCCCTGCTTCCTGGGTGTGGCAGCCCCCTTGCCTGGATGGGCGTGGCGGAGGGGGCGGGAGGAAGACCACTCCTTCCTTTTGTCTCCCATCAGAAGCGCCAACAACAAAGGGTGACCACGGGCCTCTGACAGCCGCGTCAGGATGCCCAGGACGGACTTTTTAGGAGACGCTGGCCTGGGCCACCTACTGGCTAGCCGCCAAGAAGGCAAAGGAGTGCCTTTCCTAGGGAGCCGGAGGGCACTTTCACCTCCTGCAGGAGGCTCTGCCCCGCAGCCCTGGGGTGCCTCCACGCCCACAGCAGGGTGGGGGAAGACTAGGCCACAACAAAGGCGCCGCCGCTGCCAGCGCAGGGCACGCCCCACCCCGGTCCCAAGCCAGGGAACCGGCCCCACCGCCTTGGCGAGATGACACCTGGCTACCTCGCCCGGATCTAGGGCAAGGGGAGCGGCAGAGCAGCCGGGCGCCTCGTCGGCGCAACGCTTGGCTCTTTTCCAGGGGGCCCGCAACGTGCCGGGCAGGATCAGCCAGGGAGCCCCCAAGTCCCGTTGGAGGAGCCGTCGGGGGGCGGCGGGGAGCTCCGCAGCCCCAGCAGCGCGCGTCTCCGCCTCCCCATGCCTTTACCTTGGCTCCGATCTGGTTGCCGCACTGGCCCGCCTGGATGTGCACGATCTCCCTCATGCTGCTGCGGCTGGTGCTACGGGGGGGCGGCTGCGGGCAGGCAGGCGGGTGGGTGGGCGGCGGCTGCAGCTGGCGGAGCGGCTGGCGGAGGCGTCCAGGCTGCTGCCGGCGGGTTTTATAGGCGCCTCCCGCTGCACCCAGGCCGGGGCGCTGACGTCAGCGCCGGCGCCGCGGCCAATCAGGAGGCGCCGCCGCAAAATACTGCAACATCCCTGCAGCATCAGCACCAGCAGCGCATCCCTCGGCGCCGGCCAGAGCCGCGCTGCCTGGCACAAAGCGGGCGGCCAGGCTGGGGCAGGGAAAGGCCCGCGCTCCCTCCGCCCCGCTCCGCCCGCAAGCCGGCATCGAGGAAAAGGCCCGTGCAAAAGAAAAGGCCCAGGGGAGGCGGCTGATGCAGGAGGCATCCCAGGCCGTTGCCTGAAGCGACTTGGATGTTCACATCCCAGTGGGCGGGTGGGGCCTGCCTTCGTGGGCCGCTGCGGTACCTCGGGGTGCGTGAGGGGGAGAGCCACTTTCCTGGGATGTCTCTTGGGTGGGGGGCATCTTTGTTATCAGGTCTCAAGTTTCAGCCTCGCTCCAGCCCTGCATTTGCCTTTGATGGCCTCGGACCGGGTCGCCAAACCATCCTTCCTTGGCGCGCCTCTTTCCTTATTCCCCAGCCAGACAGTAGCGCTCTGCTTTGTGACTGGGGGCTTCTCCGCTTGTCTTGATATCACGCCCGCCCACCCAGCCCTTTGAATACAGATATATATATATATTTCAAGGGGCCATCCTGCATTGAAGCTCTGTGTATTTTGCTGACGTTGGGGTGCTTTTAACAATCGGTTTTGAACACGCGTGTTTCCTTCCAGTGAGGCTCGGGTGATGGGCGCTTCCTTCGAACCTTTTGCCGCTTGGCCAACTCTTTGCCCGCAGCTTCTGTGCTCTCCTGCTGCTGACTAACTGCCAGCTGAGCGAACCCCCCTGACTCAGCAGTGCCCAGCCCGCCCCTGCCCGCTGGGTGGGGCCTCGTCGTGGGTCTCTCTTCCTCGGCTGCTTGCAATTTGCAAGGGGCAACTGAAGGCCATCCAACCGGGAACAAGGGCGGAGAGCTATGGGGGCTACGGGCGATGGGCTATCGCCTAAGTGGGGGGAGATGATGCGGGTGGTGGTGGGGAAAGTCGGCAGAACAAAAGCCCCTTCGCGGTCCCAGGTGCGCAGGAGGAGAGAGCGAGGAGGCTCCCCGCCCGCCTCCCCTTTGTTCAGCCAGCTCGGGCAGGAAGCTGCCTCTCCCTACTCTCCCCCTTTTCCTGGGTGGGGAGATGGGGAGGGGCCCCACAGATCTGTTTCCTGTCATTTCCCCCCTACGCCCTCCTTTGTGTCTGGGTTGTCGTTGCAATTCCTGGGGGAGAACAAAGGCCTGTGGCGGGAGACTCTGCTGACCTCTTCCCTAAGTGGGGGGGGGGAGGAAAGGCTGCCCCCTCTCTGACAGGCGAGAACCGCAGCAGGAAGAACAACAGGCTGCAAAAAGCAGGAACTCCTTGCCAGGAGAACGGGTGGGTCCCTTCGGAGGCAAAGCTCTCCTAGCTCCCCCGCCAGTGCCGGATTTAGCTATAAGCTAAACAAGCTATAGCTTAGGGCCCCACTCTCTTGGGGGCCCCCAAAAAAATTAAAGGAAAAAACACCTGGATGTACATTTCCAAAATATAAGATAAAAAAGAAATAAAATAAAATAAAACCTGCATACAGCAACAGTGTTGGTGTTGTGTAGGCTCCTATGATGTAAGTAATGGGCCCCGAAATAGCATATATTCAACACAAAAAACAGTGACAATTTGTTGTTGACAAAGGACAGCTGGACATTTAAAGGGCGTCATCAAACCTAAATTTGGTCCTGCCCCCACCAAGGTCCACTTCACCTCTATACACCTGAAGGCGGAAAGGCCCACAGCCGCTCACTCATTTCCCCTGCCCGAGGAATATGTCGGTGCTGGAAGCAGGGAGGTCGACAATTGGCCTCGCAGTGGTTCAGCGTCCTCCCCGCTCCCGTAGCCAGTATAATACAAGGAGAGGGCTGGTCGCCAGCAGCCAGCCTAGGCCTGATGATATCTTCCTCTCTGCAAGCCCAGCCCTTAAATCACAGAGGGATGCCGGGTGCTTGGCTGGGACCTCTTGGCAGGACTCTGTACGTGTTCAAGGCCACCCAACGCTTCTTTGAGAGGATTTCACGTGGGCTCTGTTACTGGCAACATGTCACAGGCAGGGCTTGGATCCTGGCTGGCTCAGGGTTAAGTCTTGCTGTCCACCAAGGCAAAGCTGCTTCTCTCTTTCCTGTTGCTGGACACCAGCGCCCCCCAGTGGCTGGTCTAGGCTTCCCATCTGTATTGACGTCCCTCCCAATCCACAAGCGTCTCCACCCCAGAATTATTCTCTCAGAAAGCAGGAAGAGACAGGGTCCAGGGAGGAGGGAGAAATCTCATTTATTTCTTTTTCAAAGAACAATCTAGCTCCTTACTGATAATCCCTTATTCGCAAACTGCACGCACACAAATAGTTCCCACTGGACAATTTTTCCACCTAATGCACAAAGGGTCAGGAAACCAAGCCTCATGAGGAACGACTGAGGGAGCTGGGTATGTTTAACCTGCTAAAGAGGAGGCAGAGAAGAGATATGATAGCCATCTTCAAATATCTAAAGGGCAGTCACATGGAGGATGGAGCCAGGTAGTTTTTTCCAGCTCCAGTGGGTAGGACCGGAACCAATGGTGTCAAGATCCAAGAAAGGATATTCCAATATCCAACTAAACATCAGGAAGAACTTTCTGATGGTACTAAGAGAACAGACTCCTTTGGAAGCAGTGCCGGATTAAATCCTGTGGAGGCCCCTAGGCTGTTGAAATATCACCACCACCACCCCCGCTCTAGAGGGATAGCATTGAACTAAGAAGTCCTGATTGTAATTTTCTTTCAAGATCAAATCAATATTATTTTACCTGTTGTCGTTGGGCTCCTAAAAGGCATGGGTCCCATAGACCGGTGCCTCCTCTGCCTATTTGGTAATCCAGCATTGCTTGGTGGACTCTCCTTCCTTGGAGATTTTTAGGCAGAGCTTGGATGGCCATCTGCCATGGGTGCTTTAGTTGAGATCCCTGCATTGCAGGGGGTTGGGAGAGATGACTCTCAGGACCCCTTCTAACTCTATGATTCTATGAAAACATTTCTAGCTGCAGGTTAGGATAAATTCTGCTGGCCTCTAAGCCCTTTTCCACCTCTTCTTCAGGGCCTGTTCATGGTCATCCCATGCCAGCCTCTCTGCCAGGCTTCCTGCCTGCGAAGTCCCTCCTACATCTGTAGTGGCAGTAAAATGCAGCCAAGTTCCTAGCAAGGGAAAGCACTCTGAGATAATTCCCCACAGCAGCTGAATTCCCAGAATGGTGGATGTGGCTGCTGCCCTAGGGAGTAGCCTTGCCCAGAAAGAGGTCTCTCTCTTTTTGCAGAGTGAGCAGCAGGGAGCAGTAATCAGAGATGACAGAGCTTGGAGAAAGGGCTTGCCTGAAGGAGAATCACATCAGGCCTTGGAGAGAGACAAAGGAACTCAAGTGTGAGTGTGACTGTGCAGTGGGCAAACAGCCAGTTCACCCTCTTTCTCAGGTAAAGCACCTGCCTTGGCAAGGAATGGGTACACCGAAAACCATCTAGCCTTAGTATTGTCTGCACTAACAGGCAGCAGCGGCTCATCAAGGTTTCAGGTAGGAGTCTTTTCTCAGCCATACTTGAACCCAGGCATTTCTGCATGCAAAGCTTCAGTTATTTTAGCACTGAACTTAGGTCCTTCCCTAACAAAAAGGTTAGCCACCCTGCCAGAATAATATGAAGCTGCCTTATGCTGCATCAGATGATTGCCAGCTTAGTACTGTCTCACTGACTGACAGCAGCTTTCCAGGGTTTTAGGCAGGAGACATTCCCAGCCTTACCTGAAGACACCAGAGATTGAACAGGGGAGAAGAGGTCCTCTATCACTGAGCAATGGTGCTTTCCTGGATGGGGACATAGAACCAGCTCAGGACGTTTGCCCAAGAGGACCTGAAGGGCAAAGGCAGCAAACACCAGTGCCACCTCCAGGCAATAGATGGTGCCCACATTCCAGAACAACCAGGCTGCTGCATAACAAGGGGTGGGGGGAGGGAATGCCGCAGAACATGTATGTGTCTGCTGCTCAGGAGCTTGTGAATGGAGGGAGGGGTAGAAGGGATGCTCTGGATTGCCAGCCTGCCACATGAGCGACAGACTTGCACATGGAACTTTTATGCCATTGCCAAGGGATGCTCCATATGCATGATACATCAGGTGCATGGGCAATGGGTAGGCATGTGAGGCAGAGGTGGACATGCAAAGGACCCTGTGATTTTGTTCTGGTGCCTCAGCTGCAGCCCACTGACAGGAGACAGGAGGGAAATGAGGCCCTCTTCCCTCCCAGGGGGAGTGGCGAGTCAGAGACTAGTCAGACTGCTGAATGGCTGGGAGTAGAACCCAATTTCCCCCCCCCCCCATAGGCATGACTCATTGTGGCAGAGCTCAAACAAAACAAAAGCCCCTGGTCAGATGGAGCTCTCACTTCTTAGAAATAGTTCCAGCCCCCTCGCAACTTCCACTCCCACACAGAACCTGCTAGCTGAACATTTATGCCACATGCACCACAAAAACCTACAAAATATTGTGTATCAGATAATAAGAAGGTGGAATAAAAGTGCCGTGTGCTTCTCCCCGGCATTCTGTATTTGTGTGTTTGTGTCTGAGAATGCACACAGTTGGTGCATATGAGAAAGACAACACCCCACAAAAAATACCCACTGAACTTGCTTCTTATACAGTGTTGCAAGTGAGTTGTTATGCTCTCCGGAATACACCTTCTAACAAGCCATTCATCTCTCCTTCTGTCTCCCTCATCCTGACCCATGATTTGTATTCTGCACAATGTGGCTTAGCGCAATGGTTCCCAAACCACTCAGGCCCTCAGAAAATGGTTAATGGTGTTGTCTGTCTGTTGAAGCAATTGTGTTGTGCTGTACTAGATGCTGTGTGATTTTTAATTGCATTTTTAAATCACATCCTTGTATTCCACTGAATTCAAATTGTAATACAATATAATAAACAAAAGAAGCAATTAAAATGCAGTATGAATCTTTTATGCAATAGATGTGCTGTCTCTTGCCTTTAACCACAAATCCACAGAAATGCCGTAAACCAGTTTGGGAACTCTTGGCTCAGATGCTTTTAGAACCACAGCATCAGATAGGACTTTGAAGGCTGCTTAGCCCCACCTCCTGCTCCTGCCCTACGGGGCCTGCAATGCAGAATATAATTACAACAACCCTGTGAGATGGCTGCTCAACCTCTTCTTGAGTGAAGAAGAACCCACCAGCTCCCAAACCACTGCTGAACAGCTGCCACTATCTGGAAGGCCTTCCTCATGTTTCATTGAAGTCTACTTTTCTGCCTTTTCCAGCCACTGATTCTGGAGCAACAGAGAAGAACTATCTTCTGTGTGCGACAGCCCTTCATGTGAATGGGAGACAACTGTCCTTCATCGGACTTGGATTTCCTGGTCACCCACTTCTGGTGGGCATGCTCCCAGAGGCATTTGTAGGGTCCCTTGCACCCTTGGCAAGGAGCTGTATTGATGCCGCCCCCATCACTTCACTGCACACCTTTGTGCCATGGTGTGAGAAGGATGGGAAGCTTCTCCCATGTTTGATCTCACTGTAACAATGGTGTTGCATCACCACACACATGCATGTCATACACTCCATAGCCAGATAAGTGATTTTTGTGCACCTGCCCAGGCCTGTGCCCCAGAGGGGGCCAGTTTCACCAACCCCTAGGTACACCTGTGCATACTTCAGAATACACATTCCTGAAGGGAGGGAAGTCTGACCAACAGCTGCTAGCCAATGGAGGCTGTGTGTAGCTTCCCTGTGCATAAAGTCATTGCCATCTGGTTGGCCACTATGGGAGGCAGGATGTTAGAATACAGGGCCTGTTGGGTTCCCAGCAGGGCTCTCCTTGTGCTTTTAGGAGTTTGCTCCTGCTATCTTAGGAAAGAACCTCAGCTCAGACCTACAGTATGCTTTTAAGAGCAAACCTTAAGATCAAAACTGGCAATGCCACTGAAGTTTTTTATTACGTGGCACGGAATAAGAGTTTGCCCAGTCGGTAAAGCTCTGGATGTAAATAGCAAGGCTCTTTTCTGGATTTAGAGTCATTTCTTTAGCAGGGCTATGCTACTGTCCAATCTACTAGGGGTGATGCCTGGAATGAGCTATTGCTTGTCTTGTTTTGCATGGAAGCATCACTATGGCACAGGTCCGGACAGGGATATGTGTGAGAGGTTCCTTAGAGGCAACTCCCATCTGTGGCATATGATGCAACACTAGGAGGCTCCTGTGCTTTGGGCACCATGAATCCGAAGACTGACTCCTACTTCAATTAGCATGTTCTGAAAAGGAACTACCAGTAACTTAGATAGGATTGTGAGTCCCTGATGCTTCCTCCAGGCTTGCCCCAAGGTAGCGCAGCCACCAGGTAAGGGATGCTACAACCATCTATTGCAGGACCTAGAAACTGAAACAAGCAGAGATCTCTCTGGGGATCCACTCAGAAAGATAATCTCACATAAGCACTCAGGCCTATTTTTCAGTGAAAGGACAATGTTGTAAGAATTCTGGACAAAGGGTTGAGATACGGGCAGAGGTACCATTTTGCAACTTACTGAGTTGCATTGATTTGTAGAGACTGCAAACATGAAGTCAGAAGATGGAGGGAGGGAAGTCCACTGAAACACAGTCAGAGGCTGCCAGTCAGGTCTTATGAGAATGCGGGAGGGAAACATATTTGCAGCATCTGAAATTTTAGGGCGTTTCCTTCCCAGTGTTGAAATGGCTTTAGGAAAAGATGTCCACATCTCTAAACTGGACCCCCACCCTGTACTCCTAGACTGGTAGAGCCCTCCTGCAGTTGCTCAGTTCACAAGGGGCACACATACTCTGAAACATTCCTCTTTATTACCCTGCAAAGCTCCTTGACATACAAAACACATGTTTAGGCTGTGCACACATAACTGGCTTAAAACACAGTGAGGCCTTATCTTTTCACAAGTCAAATCAGAGCTGGTTTGGGGGGCAGGGTGGGGAATGCATCAAAACACAGCATTTCCTCAGAAAGGAGAGGATCAATATTGATTGTGGTTAACATCACTTGTAAGCCACTTCCCAAACCAGAAGCTGTGCACTGGATGCAGCGCAATTGGGAGTATGTACACAGCCACACACACACATGCTTCCTTCTTCTACATTGGGAAAATGTTGCTGCACCTGCCATTGTCATTCTCGCCCTCTGCTCTGCACACCTTGACGGAAACGGGCTGGAGCCCTCACAGAGAAAGAATTAATGGCTTCCCTAGATCACTAGCAAGGAAATAGCAGAGTTATACAACATCTCAGCCATGCCTCTAGGCTGAGGGCAGTCAGGAAGCAAAAGAACATTCCTCCCCACCACACACACACACACTTTGTTTCCTCCTTCTGACCATAGGATGCGGAGAACACTGGCTGGCACCTCCTCCCAGAGGCTTCCTCTGCTTGCCCATCCCCAGTGCCACCAGGGGGCGCTGAGCTCCCAATTGCAAAGTGGCTGCCTCTGCTGCCTCTGGGGAGGGCAGGAGAGCCCCAGCTGCTACTTGCACCCTCAGACCCCCAGTGCTGCCTGCTCCTTACCAAAAGCATAAGACCACCTCTTTCAAAGTCCTCCTGAGCTCCTGGCTCCGGAAGGCGTAAATTATGGGGTCCACCACAGAGTTGCAAATGAGGAGGATGAGATAGAGGTTGAAGTATCTGAAGTACCAGTTGCAGGCGGGCTTCTCAGGGCAGGTGAGGATGAGGATCAGGTGAAGGAAGAAGGGGCCCCAGCAGATGAAGAAGACGCCCAGCAGGATGGTGAGGGTGATGGCCCCTCTCATGCTAGTGAAGTGGGGCGCCGACTGCTTCCTTTGCAGGCTGGAGATCCTGCGGGCATGTTGGTGAGCCAGGCTGAACATGTGGATGTAGAGGCCCATGATCAGGGTGATCATGGAGAGGAAGAAGATGACCAGGCAGAGGATGACCGCCTTGCCATCGTAGGCAATGAAGATGGTGCTGGAGATGCTGCTGACCACCCAGACAACCACGATGATGGTGACAGCCCTCTGGATGGTCATGATGCTGTGATACCGCAAGGCGTAGAAGATGGTGATGTAGCGGTCAATGGCGATGACACCAAGGAAGGAGAGCGAGGACATCAGGGAGCTGCAGATCAGCATGTCCATGGCGTTATCCAGGTGCATCACGGTGGTGGGCTGCACAACCATCATCTCATGCTCCAGCAGAAGCATGAAGAGGGTCTCCACTAGGTTGCTGACGCTCACCAGCATGTCTGACATAGCCAGGCAGCAGATGAAATAGTACATGGGCGAATGCAGGTTCCGGTTTTTGACAATGGCGGCCACCACTAACAAGTTCTCCACAAAGCTCAGGATCCCCAGGGTCAGGAAGAGTTCGCCAGGGATCACTACCTGCTGGCTGCTTGTGCAGAATGTCTCATTGGTCTGGTTGCTCACGGGAATGCCGGCAGTGGCATTCGGGGGGCTGGGCAGCACCCTCAGGGGTGATGGCACAGACATGGTGGCACCTTGGTGGGAATGCTACAGAAAGACAAAGGAGACCTGCAGGATTTTGCAACAGAGTTTTCTCTTGGGGGAGAAGTATATAGTTAGCATGGTCCGGGAACTCACCTGTAGGCTGCGGAACCTGAAAGAAACTTCTGGGGCCACTCTTCCTCCAAGGGAATAGATGGATAGATGTCTCAGAACAGAGCTGTGAGACCAGACATGCTCCACACAAAGTTTTGGGGTGGCAGAGTCAGCAACACGCTTCCAGTGACCCTTCTTTGGCACAATACGCTGGAGAGCCCAAGACCCGTGTCTTCTTGGGTTCTGCTCTCCTGTTCCTGGTTTCTTCCTTTGGGTCTCTGTCCTGGAAAAAGAAAAGGGCAGAACTTGCCAGCTTCTTTCCGCCTCTCCCGGCTCTGGATTCCCAAGTCCTATTTTCCTTCCAAGGGTGCCGTTGCTTGATTTGCCTCTTCCCCAAAGTAAACTGATTAGCAGGAGTTCACAGCAAAGAAAGAACCCTTTATCTCCCTTACTTTTAAAGGAATATGCCCAGCTTTCCCATCAGCAGAGGGGCGGAGGGTGATGCGCATGATAACAGCCCAGGAGGCGAGGGCGCTGAATGGCAGGGAGAACTTATGAAACTGCCCTTAAAGCCTGGCTGAGTTTTCCTCTTCATTAACATCCTGGTGGCATGATGCCCCCCTCCCCATGCCAAGCAAAAGGGGGTCCAGCAGTGAAGCATTACTCACCATCTCAGTGACGTCTTCAACTTACATTTATGCAAGTACAAAGGAGAAGGGTTGCATATAGGCGGAAGAAGAGTCAAGTTTTCCCAAATATAGCTTCACCCATGTTTGACACACTCCGGGTTTTTTCCCCTGCTGCAGAAGATTCCCCACCAACTTCTACTGGAGGAAATTGTCCAGCTTGATTGACAAGACTCAGTTATTGCAATGCTCTCTCTGTTGGCCTGGTCTGGAGGCTCCAGCTTATGCAAAATGCAGCAGCTAGACTGTTGATTGGGACAGACTATTGCTAGCACATAAGACTAGCGATGGAAAGCTTGTGCTGGTTGCCCATATGCTACCCAGCCAGGTTCATTGTTCTTATTTTCAAGGCCCTTTAACAACTTGGGTCCAGGATATCTCAGGGATCACCTGATCTCTCATTTCTCTGCCTGACCTGGCCAAGTAGCATATGGGCAGCCAGTGCAAACTTTACTCTGTGAATATGGTCTGGCAAAAAGTGTCTGCCTTGAGGAATTTAGAGGAATGGCAACTTTCCTGTGCAACCAATACAAACAACAACAGCCAGTAGAACACATAACAGCATTGCAGTGGCCATAAAACAAGAGGAGCTACTTGGAGCCTTGTCTGACTAAAAATATTCCCCTTTAGGAGAGGGTCATAGGTCAGTGGTGGAGCATCTGCTTTGCATGCAGAAGGTCCCAGGTTCAATCCTTGACAGTATCTCCAGGTAGCTGAACTGGGAAGGTCCTTTGCATGAAACCCTGGAGAGGTGTTGCCAGCCAGAGTGCAGACTATACTAGGTTAGAGGGGCCAAGGGTCTGGCTCAGCAGAAGGCAACTTCCTATGTTCTTCCTACTGACAGAAGGTAACCAGAGGCTACATGGGCCTCCCTTGCAAGGAACTCTAGAGTTTGGGGGAAGCCACTTGGAAGGCCCTGCCTTAAGTTCTGCCAAACATGCTACAGATATTGGCAGGGCAGAAAGAATGGCCTCTCCTGAAAATCTTAAAACATAGGGTTGTACAGTTCCCTCCAAATCAAAGCTTCAGAGTCCAGTAAGTTCCCTAAAACTGTTGATGCAAGAATGTAAAATGAGCCTGATGGATTAAGCAAATGGCCGATCCAGCCCAGCATCCCATTCTCACAGTGGCCACTCAGAGGCAAATGCAAAACCTGGCTCTTACTCAGCACAAATAAGTTCCATTTCAGAACTTTCCTCATTTCACCTATTAGACGATGCACAAGCATCACATTTCCATGACACTACAACATTTGTGCATGCTAATACTTCCTTGCCTTGGTCCCATTTCCCCCAGCTCTGGGTTAGCAATTCCTAGTAGGGCAGAGCGTGCAAAAGGCAGTCAAGCTCGCCCTGTAAGCAGCACAGTCTGACATACAAGTGTGACTTCTTATGCAACTATTTACGTGACATGCCGTGCGAGGCACAAACAACTCACTCTGTGGAGAGAGCATTGCATGTTTCACTGGCTGATTTCACAAGATACTGCTTACGTAATTCAAAGCAGCGTGGTACATCATGAAGAGGGGCCTGCTTCTCCTCGCTAGGAAAAGATGGGCTCTTTGTTTTGCAAGACAGAGAATTTATGACCCTAAAGGGGTCATATTTATTTCATTTGCTCAAAACAAAATCAGTGACTATGTTCAAGATCACTTTTTTCCAGTTACCTTTACAACAGTTGGAGGTTTTTAGTTTAGACACAAGGCGAGTAAGGGGAGGACAGAAGAGAAGCCTTTAAAATTGTTAGGGGTAGAGAATGTTGATAGAGAGAAGTATTTCTCCTTTTCTTATAATACCGGTCCATTGAACGAAGCTCAGTGTTGGAGGATTTCGTGCAGACAAAGAAAATACTTATCCACCCAGGGCTTACTGTAGTTAAAGTCTGGAATTTGCTGTATTTATTTATGTATTTATCATGTACTAAATTTGTATACCACCCTTCACCCGTAGATACAAGGGCTATCACAAGATGTAATGATGGCCACCAACCTGGAGTTAGCAGGGCTGGCCCACCCATGAGGTGAGGCACTTCCCTCAGAGTGGCAGGTTCCAGAAAGCCGGGAGAGTGGCCAATCCAGCCTCCATGGAGCTTGCCCTGCACTTGTCAGCCTCTTCCTCCGTGTGCCTGTGTACTGCCCAGTGGCTGGCAGGTGGCAGTAGGCAGACATGTGATGCCGTGTGGGTGCACAGTGGTGGGTGGGCAACAGAGGAAGAGGTGGTGACAGGGCAATGTTTTCTCTTTTGCCTCTGGCGGCAAAACATCTGGGGATGGCCCTGAGAGTTAGACAAGTTCATGGAGGATAAGACTATCTATGGCTACTAGTCATGATGGCTGTGTGTTACCTCCCATCTTGGAGGTGGTAGGCCTCTGAATACCACACACTGGGAACCACCAGTGAGCTGAGACTGCTGAACTCAGGTCCTGCTTGTGGGTTTCCCACTGGCAGGGATGTGGGTGGCGCAGTGGTCTAAACCACTGAGCCTCTTGGGCTTGCTGGTCAGAAGGTCGGCGATTTGAATCCCCACGATGGGGTGCACTCCCGTTGCTCTGTCCCAGCTCCTGGGAAGCAAGATGAGTGCCACAACCCCATAGTTGCCTTTGACTGGACTTAACCATCTAGGGGTCCTTTACCTTTACTCCCCACTCCCCACCCCCGGTATCTGGATAGCCAGGGTGAAAGCAGGATGCTGATAAGATGAGCCATTCCAGTAGAGACTTCTTATATTCCTAAGGTATGGGGCAGGTTTTCCTCTTTAATAAATATGGGTGAACTTTGGGTACAAGAACAGGCAAACCCTTGTGACAGCCCCCATGATGGGAAAACAGAAACCAGGTGGGAACTACTTGGACAGCAAACTCCATTTTTTACCTATTCATGCAAACATACACTTTCATGTAAAAATGGCTTGAGAATAACTTGAAGTCATTTCATATTTTGTGGACAATTAATAGACAAGCTGATCCTTAGAGTGTATCTGCCATTTTGAAGTGTTTCAACTTGTCCTGGGACTTTAGAGTGAAGGGCGGGGAGGTAAGCAAGCAATCATATACTCCTGCTGGCTCTGCTCTACCATCCCATTTCCTGACAGATCCCAGCTCATGATGACCCCTATTCTGCTAACCACTTTGTGCTGGAGATAAGCCGCAGCATTCCAGGGTGAGTGAGGTAGTTTGCTTTAATGACTCTGGGTTTTGAATTAAGGTAGAAGCATTTTTAGCCTGCCCAAAGTACGTGGTGATGTTCTTAAGATGCTAATTCAGAGAGCCAGCTGCAAACATTAAACGCATGGAGAACACTGAAAAGGTCTTGCTTTTACTTTTATAATAAGGGTCACTGGGAATGAGGATCAGGATTGCAGCACACAGGGAAGGGAGTTTAACACTTTCACCCCTGTATCACAGTCCCAGTTGATATTCTCCCCTGACAAGCTGGTATTCTTCCGGAGAGAGAAGCTGCCCAGCAAACATGAAAATGATCCCAGGTTGAAGCAGAGCACACAGGGACAAAGCGGCAACAGCCACTGTCCCTCTGAAAATGTGAGCGCAATCATCTGGATCAAGCTGTAGCACTAACCAAACTACTTCAGTCCTGTGCAAGGCGGAGGAGTAGAATAAAGACATGGGAGCTTTTATGCTCATTCCACTTATTGTTTGCAGTCTTTGCAAGGAGAATCCCTCACCAGGCATGTGGTGTGTGTAAGAAACAGCTGCAATTTAAGCAGGCCCTTGGACTCCCATGGGTTCAGTTGGTTGAGGCGTGAGGTTGGCGCCCTGCCCTTTGGAAGCTGTACAGACACTATATCCCCATAAACATGGCCTGCTCTGTAACTCACTTCCCCCTACACACACTAACAAAGCAGTGGTGCACTAGACCAGCTCCCAAGTTCCAATTAAACAGTCCAAGCTAACCTCCTCTATCAGCCCACAAAAGGCCAAGCCAAATGAAATGTTGATGCAAGAGCATTCTGATCCTAATTCTTCCCCAAACCAAAGAGGCTGCAGCTGCCAGTTAGAGTCATTTCATTGCTCTCGCCCTTCCAGTGTCAGCCCCCCCTCCTGAAGTCACTATTCATAGCAGGGGCTTGATGTGCTTTTAAATAGAGAGGGTATCTGCCAGGCACTCCGGAATGAGTCATACTGAAAACCAACCTCTGAATGTCTGCAATGAAAAGAAGTATCTTTATCATGAATAAGTAACATTAAAAAAAATACTTTGCCTAATTAATCAGGTGCCGTGTTTTCAGTCAATCAAAAGGTTTTTAATCAGCTAATCAACCACTTGGTGCAGCCCTAAAACACTGGCATGGAGTTGCCTGGCTGGGAGCAGAGCCTGGTGGCTGAGCCGGGAGAGAAAATACGTTTTATAACCGTCCTCTTTTTGGCGGATGTCTTCATGCCTCTAAGCCAGCAACCGGCCAAGAGTTCTATTTACAGCTTTATCAATGAGGCCTTTGAGAGTCAAGCCAGAGGCAGCACTTCAAAGTGTGAAGAGAGGAGCAGATGCACCATGTCTGCCTTGATGCCAAGAGAGGCAGGCAAAACACAGTCCCACCCCCTGCCGCTCCCACTCAGGAGGCGTCAGATCCGAGGCTGCAAAGCCAGGGCCAATAGTCAAGCATGCCCAGTGCAGAGGCCAGCCTGCTGGAAGGTTTGGTTGCCACAGCAGAACTCAGTCAGAATGCAGCAGACACTTTTGCTTCTGCTGCAACTACTAGGGGAGCAGAAATAATGCAGAATAGCTCCAGAGTATGGTTTGGGTGGGACTGTGGGTGCTGGTCCCTTGAAGAAAGAAGAGACTTGGGGTTTGAACCCACTAGAGGGGGATGCCAGTCACCCACTCTGCTGCAGGAAAATATTGAGGGGCTCACACTGATTAAGCTCCAGGGCAAGTCTGTGGACATTCTCTGAGGGTAGCGGCAGCAGCAGCAGCAGCAACAACTTTATCCTCATTATGTTCAGTAGAATCTTGTATTATTTGGTCAAACTCAGAGCATGGCAGCCGCTCCTGCTCGTGTAAATTGCATTATCCAGCTGATTTGTGATGTACCCTTTAAAGGCAGGAACAGAGTAAGAGTCTGGGTTGCTAACACCCCTTCTGCCAATCCTACAGGTCACAAGCACAGGTGCCCAGAAAAAGCCAAATGACAAAAGATGTCAGCAGATGTCCCAAAAGCATGTTAAGGGCAGGTATGAGGACACATTGGATCAATAGCACAGTGCTTGAGAAAGGCCTAACCTGCCCCCATTTTCACAATCCTCTCCTTCCCCCTGACAAATACACTTATTAATAAACTTGGGGCGTCATGTAGTGGGGAAACAAGACAGCTACAATCTGGGTACCCGTCTTTTCCCAAAGGAACTAATAACAGCTCTGGGTGGGCAATACGTTCATGAAAAAGGTCAGGAAGTGAAAAAGTTTAAACACTTCCTCCCCAACATAAAGTTTGCTCCAGGCAGCTATTTTTAAATGTTGAATAACAACACGAGGAGACACAGATCTTCTATATCTTGCTTACTTTGATAGAGCAAGTCACTGACACAGAATTTCTATATCCTCCCTCCCACAAAGCATATCTGAATTGCACTAAAGATCCTTTCTGATTAGCAGAACACCTCCAAGCAACTTTAAAACACATCCACTAGCCCCATGGCCTTCAACCTTTCCAAATCCAGGATTTGTCTTTCACCAGAACATGCATTTGGTAACACATCCCCCCCCCATATAGTTATATGGTGGTGTTGCTGCTGCTGTTGCACTATCCCACCTTGGATCAGGCCATGACCTGGTAGTGGGTTTTGATCCAATAGTTGAAGGCTGGTGCTCTAGCCTATGTGGTTTCACTGGCAGGAGCCACTGAGAAAAGGAAGGCAATTGACACAATAAATCTCTCAGTGAAAGGAATTGAGATGGGGGCATGTGTGCCTCCCCAGCCTACTGCTTGCAGCTCCTCTCCTTAGGTAGGACAGTTGCATGTTAGCGAAACATGGATCTCATGAAAGCAACTGTGTGCAGCTTTCAGAGCAAAGGGCCATTTCTGCCCTATCAGTTGTGCCAAGATGATAACCATGCCCTTTTTTCCTGGTGTGTGCATGTTTAAGGCACAGAGACACTCTACCCCTCTGGCTTATGATTGTTTATTTTGTGGCAAGGGAAGTTACAGAAGGGGCGGAAAGGAAGTTCTGGGGTGCAAGGGCCTAGTCCCACTCTCCCCCATCCCCCTCGGGGTTGTCGTCCCGTGGTGGCTCCTGGAACTGGATATTTGCCAGCATGTCCCGCATGGCTGCCATCAGTCTGTTCACACCCTGGTTCAGATTCTGTCCTGCACCGGGCTCTTCCTCTCCACCAGCTCTGACTTCTCCCTGAAACACAGCACAGGGCAAGGAGTTATACAAGGCAGCTTGACTGGATGAGGTGCTGGGCACTGAAGGAGAACCAGCCCAGTCTTTGGGGTCCTCAGAAGAAATGCTAGAAAGAAGCTCATCTCGGTCTCTTTGCTGAAAATTCTCCACTTCTGCTTCTGCTCCTTACAAATACCATACACTTAGGGAGGAAGGCATGGACACTCCAGTCTTCTCGGGGGGAGAACCTGGCAGACTGCATTTGTAGAAGCATACTTGATGGGGCTGATAGGAGTTGAATCAAGCAAAAGGGGGACCATCTAGTCCAGCTTCCTGTTCTCACAGTTGCCAACTTGGTGCCCATTATGGGAAACCTGCAGGCAGGACCCAAGTGCAAGAGCACTCTCCCCTCCTGCCGTTCCCAGCACCTAGTACTCAGAAGCATGCAGCCACCTGCATATCTGCCTTACCTTGGCCAGTCATTTCACACTCAACATACCTGCAAGTTGAAGTTTGGCAAGAGTGAGCGAAAGAAGAGAGATAAAGTGCTTTCATTGGCTGGATGGGTTGCCCTGGGAAAAAAAAGAGAAAGTCTGGTCACAAATGGACCTCTTCCTCTTTCCTAGGAGAGCAGGCACATCATGGCACTTCATGAGCCAGGGAGCGTGCAATTTTGGACTACTATCCAGAAAGACAGTCTGATGTAACGGATCTTAGTGCTGGACAAAGCTTAGAGTCTGGTTCCAATCCCCACTCAACTATGAAACTCACTGGGTAAACTTTGACCAATCACAGGGGCAAAGGGCAGATTTTATGTCATCTGAACTGCTTGGAGGAACGGTGGGATACAAAAGGCAATGTAAAAAGAATAAATATTTGGCCCACTGCGTGGGAAGAACAAAGTGACATGGGGAAGGGTGGGTGGGTCTTTGATGCACTGAGGAAGAGATGGACCACAGCTTATGAGCAATGCATGTACTCTGCAAGCCAAAGGTCCCAGGTTCCATCCCTGTTATCTCCAGTAGGAGGCAATGGGAAAGAACATTCTCTACCTGATTCCCCAGAGCACCTCTGCTACTCAGAGAAGACAATAATGAGCACAATGGGCAGGTAGGCTGGCCTGGAATAAGGCAGCTGACTGGTGTCCATTGGGACTAGTAAGCAGGGAGACCAAGAGGAGCCAGAGTTAAGTGAGAGGTGGAGCCAACTAATTCTAGCTTTCTAGTTTTGTCCCCATCCTTCTCCTTGCTGAGTTCTACAAGGGCAGCATTGAGGCTGAGGAGGAGGAAGCTGATAGGCAGTGATACCTGCTGGGCTGGTTGTAAGTAAACGGGGGAGATTACTGAGGGAAGCAGGGCCTTCAGGGAAGACTGAGATTGGTGGAGCAGTGCCCCATTTGCCCTAATGGACCAGCTTCCACTGCCTGTATAAAAACTCGTAAGCACAATGCATGTTTAAAAGATTCAGAGAACTGGACCACTTCTGGTCCTTCCTGGGGTTTTTTGTCTACCCCAGGCTGACACAGACCTAAATAAATATCCAAGCTACTGAATTGGATGGAGGTATGCGGGAAGCAGCAACAGGTGGTACCTTTCTGGCCTTGTGTACGAAACAATGGAGTCCAGAGGTGGCAGGGGGTCAAACCCCATTATCGGCTGGGAGGTCACTTCCTTGAGAGAGGGAGGGAAATTGAATCCAGGTCAGAACTCATCACCATCTTTGTATTTAGTTGTAGCATTTTTTTACCCTGCTTTTCAGCAAATAGGCTCCTACAGGCTCTTACAGAAGAGCAGTAACTAACAAGACAATCCTTGTCAGTAGGCTTACGATCTAAAATACATGTCCCCAAAGGGAAAAGAGAAGCAAATTCAGGCATCCCTTCTTAAAATTAAAATATTTGTTCCCACAATGGCAAGCTTGAGTGGAAACAGTTCAGGGAGAGGTGCCTGATGTAGCTGATCTCTGGGCAGAGCCGATGGAGTGGCCCTGCTTCGCTTCCCTCCCTTTGCTGCTTCCTACTGGATTACTTATAAAGTGCCAAATATGCACTAGGTGCTGCACAAACAAACAAACAATCAAAACAAAAAAAACGGGTTCCTGCCTGTAGGCTTACAATCTAGAAATATGAGACAAAAGGAGAAGGGAGCTTTGTACAAGCTGGGAGAACTGTGAAAGAAGAAATATGGCTGCTCTCAAGGTGGTGGCAGGTGCAGCCCTGGGATGGCTAGCAAGGCCTCTTGTGGGTGGGAGGGGCCCACCTGGCAGCAGAGCTGTTAAGCTTCCTATACTGACGAGAGGCACAGTGCACACTTGCCATGCAGAAGGTCCCAGACATTCCCATTAAATGGTATCAGGCAACAGTGCTGGGGGAAGCCTCTGCTCTCCAGCTAACAACACTGTGCAGGATGGGCCATTGGCAGCTCAATGCCAGCCAGCTCCTTATGCCCAAAGAACTGTGATATGGGAGCCCAGAAAGGCCATATTGAGCAGAATCAGAAGAAGGAAGAGATACCGACCGGATATGCTCCCCATAAAAATAGGTTTGTGAGGTGCAGCTATGCCGCTGCCCCATCCATTCTCTCACCGGAGGCAATGCTGCTGTGGCTTCCCTTATCTCCGAGAGGATCACATGGCGGTAGACATTCCTGGGAGCGTTCTGGTACCTTGCCTTTCGCCTAAGGGCCAAAAATATTTCAGAGAAGTGGCTCTAATTTGCTATATGCATCCCTCAGAGCTCTCTTTCCCAGCCACACGTAAGCAAAGGCCTCCTCTGTGAAACATATTGGCACCCAGGGGTGCTCACAGATTGCCAGAATCCCCCAAAAGTAGCTGCATTCAGTCAGCCCAGTTAGCAGTTCTTGATAGCTTCAAAAAGGTTTCTTTCCCAACCACCCTCAAATTAGCTGGCACATCTAAGCAGGCACCAAGCACAGCCCACTGTCCAGCTATGTCTCTCCCCCACCCCCTGGTTGTTGAATGCTCTCTTCTCTCAACAGGAGGGTAACAGGTGCAGGAGTCAGCAGAATATG
Source organism: Podarcis raffonei (assembly GCF_027172205.1). NCBI lineage: Eukaryota > Metazoa > Chordata > Lepidosauria > Squamata > Lacertidae > Podarcis > Podarcis raffonei. Next base: position 49,044,853 of record NC_070609.1, read on the forward strand.
GCAGGGAATGCTTGGAGCCAGAGTGGAAATGAATTCTGCCCGCCATCAGCCTGGAGCAGGTGCAGAGACTCACTTCTGCTCAGCCTCCTCCAACATTGGGTCCTTGGCATCCACCATCCGCAACACCTCATGCACGTTTGTTTCGAGCCAGGCCATGACAGCCGGGTCCTTCCAGAGGGAATGGGTCCTCCCAAGATAGAGGGCAACCAGCTGGTTCAGCACAGGGGGTGAACTGCAGAGGGAAAATGAGACACCTTTAAACATGGCAGCTTAAAGCACTTTGCTGCCTTAGAGGTAGACTTGTGGACAACTCAAAGGAAGAGAAACGAGAGCAGAAGGCCTCAGTTCCAGTACTAGGCATCAAGGCTGATGAAGACTTTCACTTTTAGCAGGGCACAACACATTACACTTTTATCCCGCCCTTGTCCTGGGGGAAAGGGTCAGACACAGAGGTCATCCTTATGTCCATTCCATAGACTGTGACCTGCCCCTCCGACACTGTAGCAACAACAGACCAGACAGTCTTGAACCAGAAACTTGCCCAGCCTCTTTGCTGTAGAGATCCCTTGATGCTTGCTGAAAGCATTAGAAGAAGCTTCTGCTCTCCTGCTGACTGCCATTGGCCCCAGAAACTGACAACATGAGCACCCTTGTCAGCAACCGATTCTCAGTTTGACCTCACGTTGCTGACATGCAATCCTCTGGTTCTGATGCTTCCCTTGGTATTCTGAAAAACCTCCCTCCAATCTTGCTAGTACTCAATAAGAAGATTCAGCTGCTGACACCACAAAACGCCTCACTCCATTCCTGTAAGACTTGCATGTTCTTGGACTGCAAAGAGCATTTTCACACACTCCTTACCTCAACTGGGCGTCCAGTCCAAAGAATGCATGGGATGCTACTGTGGAATCTGGCTGCACACTACAGCGATCCAACAAAGGCATAAGAACTGGAAGAGGCATGAAGAGAAAGAAATGAGAGGGAAAGACCTCCAACCGCCACAAATGCTGTTGCACGGGTACTCAAAATGGGTCACAATTTTGCTCTGCCTCTTGTTTTTTTATTCTTCCCACCACAGAAACAAGTTCTGAATGAAATGGACTTGCAAGGAGTGAGGTGCCATTAAAACCACACAACAGAACTTTTTCTGGCCCCTAATTATTATTTTTAAGGGGTTTTGTTTGAAGTCGCTGTGAAGGAGCAGAGAGGGTGTGCCTTGTCATGGGTCAGCAGCCCAAACTGGACTCCCTTTGTTTGCAGCAGAAGACATTCACTGCTCAGCCATGCAAGGCTGTCTTGGCAGACCTTATATCCCTTTGGAGCCTGGGGCTGGAAGGGGAAACTGGGCAGGCCCCTCCCAGGGACCAGGCAGTCACAGCATGATGAAAGGCAGGACCCATGTGCTGCTCCTGGCTAAAGCGTGACAGTGTCTTGAAGGGAAAGCGTGGAAAAAGAGGAGACGACCAGTCACGGGAAATCTTGATTAAAGCAACCCAACCCCCCTCTGAGGTTTAGCATTACTGCCCTCCCGGAGCCGCCACTGCTGAGGGAATATGAAGGGCTTTATTCACAGCTGCGGCCTTCTGTACACCCATCTTTGAACATTTTACACAGACAGACTCACCATTCGGGAACATGACCAGTGACTGCCGAATGAGGCTGGCAGCTCTTTCGTGGGCTTGGTTGATCTCCGACTCTGGGAGGTCTTCCTGCTGGCTCAGAAAGAAATATGCCAGAGGGACCGAAAAGGCAAAGTTTGGGAGTTGAGACAGGTTCCGATGACCCTAAAGGTGGGGGGTGGGAAGGGGGGGGGAGAGAAGAGGAAGAGAAGCTATGTAAGTATCTGCTTGACAGCTGAGCTGATTGTTTAAAAAACTTGTATCCCATTTTTTGACCGTAGATGGGGCCACAAAGAAAATTACCAATTAAATGCAACACATTAACAGTCCATAAAACCAAACACGGAAAGTCAACAGTAACTCTAGTGGTAAATTGCATTATAAGAGTTGCTCATGAACAGGCTGCAGTTACAACCAGCTCCAGAGGAATCGGAAGCACCACAGGCTGTGGCCAGAGTGACTCACACCTAATTCTTCCGCAGGTGGTGGGGTGACCTTCTGGCAACTCAGCCAGACTCTTCCGTTCTCAGAACGCTTCCTGCCAGGGCCACCCACTAGCAACTCACCTCCCACTCCTGAAACATGCGTGTCAGAAAGGCGTACTCTCTTGCTCGTAGCGACAGCAAATCAATTATCAGCAGTATGCACAGCGGGTCATTCTCTGGATCAAGGCTTTGGAGATGGGAGTGGAATGCAAGGGTGGGGAGATTAGAAACCGTGTGAGTCTATTGCAAAACCAACCAGCGAGAAAGTCCCTTTACCTCAAGGCCTACCAGCAAATTAATCAACCCTTCTCCATGTCTACATAAGGGAGTTAACTGCCCTCTTAAAAACTTTTAGAGAAATTAAGGGCTCAGTAGGTAAACACACTCCTGCTCAGAGCAGAGGTGGGAGACGGGTGTGCTGGTCAGTCCTCCCAACAAGTCTAAAAGACAGACCAGAGGCCTAAAGCTGCTTTATAAGAACCAGTAGTTACCTCAGAATAAGTTTGCAGAACTCCAGGGCGGTGCGAGGACAACCTCTCCTCTCTAGGAAAATCATATGCTTGAACAGAGCCAGATAGAAGGCTCTGAGAGGGACAGCAAAAAAAGCAAAGATTAATGATTAGCAATATAACAACAACAATTCAGTCTGGGCATGGAAAAGGGCATAAACAGGCTTGATCAGCCATGAAGGGCAGCACATTCTGGTTCAACTCCTTTCCTGGCTTGTGCAAAAAAGTCATCTATCTTTAGAGTGAGAAGTCCTGACTGAGCAAGCAAACTCCCATTTGGCACTGTCAATGGGACTCTTACCTGTTCTCTGGCCTCCGGTAGTCCAGTCTGCAGGTCCCGCTGGTGAGGCTGAACATTGGGTGAAAGGCGCACTCCAGGGTGTAGAGGGCTCTTTCTGCAAAAGAGGCACCAAGAGTGGGGCATGGCTGAGTCGCCTTCTGTAGCCTTTCATGTACTGATTATATTCTTCAAAAACAAGGCGAGGTATTAAATTTTAATACTTTAAGCCCATATGGCTTGGGTGCAGGATACCACCTCCCTACCAACTTGCATGCTGCTTAAGATCATAATAACTTAAGAAGAGCCGGCCGAATCAGACCGATGGCCCATCTAGTCCAGCATTCTGTTCTCACAGGGCCACCCTATGGGAAATCAGCAAGCAGGGCTCAAGTACAAGAGCAGTCCCCACTTCTGTGGTTTTCTGCAACTGGTATTCAGCTGTGGTGGACATGCCTTCCTCCATTTCTAGCACCGACATAACAATATTGTAGATTTTTAATGAGACTGTGATTTGAACTGTTGCAAGCTGCCTGAGTGATGCAAATGTATTTGAAGCATTAGAACAGAAATCTAATATATACACTATGCAATGTAAACAAACTATGCAATACAGATTTAATAACACGCAGTAAGCAAGTTTTAGTGTTGGTTTTTGCTGTTGTGGGTATCATGTTTAGGTGGCAGCAAAAAGGTCAGGCAGAGGTAGCCACAAGAGCAATCCCACTCTGGTCCAAGCTACCTAGGAAATTGGTGTGTGTGTGTGTTCCCTCCTGTAGCACCAGAGCAGGGGTAGCTAACATGATGCCACCTGGATGTTGTAGGCTGCAACCTCCATCATCTCTGACCATGGTGATGCTGGGAGTTGTGGATCAATAACATCTGGAGGATGCTATATTGGTTACCCCTGTCCTGGAGGCAGGAGACACCACTCATCTTTGGGGTTGTTGTTGTTTTTTTTTTGTTAAAATATTGTTATCCCATTTCTCAGTCAAATCAGCATTTAACCCAGGTTCCACTAAATGCTAGAAATACTAAAATTAGTACTCTACTGTTGTTGAAATGGCTAGAGTGGGAACATGATGAACTGAAAGGGGACTTCATAGATGAGGTGCCACAAATGAGAAGGCCCTGTTCCCTTCAAGTCTGACTCTAAAGAGGAAGTGGAAGGTGCTTCCTAATCCAGGTGTCCTATGAAACAGTTGCATCCCAGGGAGTGAAGAGCAATGCTCTGGATTACTAGCTGGTGACACATATGGCTCCCACAATCCCCTATTCTGGAAGGCATGGCCCTCTTTAGAACACATGCATCCTTCTAGACTCCCTCCTCCGTTTTGGGGAGAACCATAATTCCAGGAGTAGCTCAAGCAACACAGCACAGCCCTCCCAGCTTCTACTCTGGCTGCCCTCAGCTTCTTACCGACAAGGTCTCTGGCCATCTCCTGGTCCTCCTGCATCCGACAGACGTCACTGAGCTGTAAGAGTGAGTCTACATGCGAAGGGTTCATCTGGAGCAAAAGCTGAAAGCAGACAGATGAAGCAAGCATTTTGAAATCTGTGACATGGCCATTTCCTTCTCTTCATATTTTATTGATCCGGAGGATGACTTTTCATGAAAACAGTCGGCTACATAATAACAGGCTAGGGAACAAACAATTACTCCAAGATGTGAAACATTCAGTTCTTTGATTGCTCCGAAGTGGTGTATTAAGTGAAATTGCAATGGGCTGCACTTCACCTTGAATGAACTCCCAAGCCCATCAACTGTGAATGGTGCAAGAAAACAGATATAAGATTAGAGAGGGATCTCCGGGGTGGGGAGGGGCTGACCAGGATCACTACAAAGTTTTCAGTCAGCCTGATTAGGCACCACCATATGCATACGAGACAACTAATTTCAGAACTTGTACTGTGAGGCAGTTGATGACCTGAGGAGTTACACTAGGACATCTTGACTAGTCAATTGGTCAACAAGGGCCTAACCCCTTGGAGCTGAAGGAAGCAAAGGTAGCTGCAGTGTGGTGTGGGGGTGGCACATGCTGGTGGGACAGGACAGAACAGGGTCGTACCATGCCTAAGGGGCTGCACACAGCATAAGCTTTGATGCCTGCAAATCGCAACCTCAACCCACCCCTATCCCGATCACAATTAGCTGGGAAATAACAGGACCACCCAGCTCTAGCTGTGGGGTATCTGTCTGACCACTTGTAGGCCACAGAATGCTGAACTCAGCAGACATTTGGTCTGACCATGACCCACTGTGCCAAGGCTTGCATTGCGACAACTGTCATCTGAATTTGCAAAGCTGCAGCTTCTAGCTGCTGCCTTCTGTTTTTCCCCAAGCCAAAGACACCCATCAAGCACAGATCCCATGCCCAAGCAATGAGTGGTGAGAGTGCAAAGCGTGAGTCTTCCCTAGACAAAGGGTCTTCTATCTAAAAAACAGAACAGTGAAGTTTCAAAGAGCCGTGTTTGCCCTCATCGGGGAAGGGGAAGGCGGAGGGAGGCTGGGGGTCTCCAAGCTCAATGTCCTGATTATGCTAATATTAGGCCAAGAATGATTTGCCTGCTTTGTGTGTACCATCAAAGTTGTTGCCCAACTTAATTCACCAGGATATGGTCAGTAAAGCCTCAAAGCAGAGCCTGTTCTGCTAAAGTACCAAGAGAAATTAGGCACTCCTTTCTTCAAATCTGGAAAAAGAAGTTTAAAAATAGCACAGCTGCCTATTCAAATCTTGCTTGTTAGAATCCACTCAGCGCTCTCTTTGCTCACCCCCACCTTCTGTCCCAGACAGGAGGGGCGTCCTCAGCCAGGGGCTTGCTTTATGGATGAGTTCATCCAGGTCAACAACAACGGCTGCAAGCCCAATGTGGAAATCAAGTTCCTTTATGACAGGCAGGGCAACCTCTGCACTGCAGGAGAGCCTTGTTCCACATCAGATTTCTGCTCCATAGAGTAACAGAACAGATTGCCTCTTCCCGAACCAATGACTTCAAGTTACAAGAAAGCAGATTGAGACTAAACACCAGCAAGAACTTTCTGACAGTAAGAGCTGTTTGACAGTGGAGCAGACTCCCTTGGGAGGTGTGGACTCTCCTTCAATGGAGGTGTTTAAGCAGAGGTTGGATGACCATCTGTCATGAATGCTTTAGCTGAGATTCCTGCATTGCAGAGGGCTGGACTAGATGACCCTTGGGCTTTCATTCCAACTCTATGATTCCCCACAGGACCAGGAGTACAGACCAAAGCGTCAACGAACATAATTATATCGCAATCCCAAAAGTGATTTTTGAATTTTCAGAAAGAGAGATACAAAGGAGGAACTTCCAGCTACCCTCCCACAAAATACAGAGTCAGCCTTTGGAATTCACTGCCTCAGGCTGTTGTGATGCTACCAATATAGCTTGCTTTTGGAAAAGGATTAGGTGAAAACATCAGTCACTAGTAGCAAAATCTTCCAAGACACAAAAACATGGCAGCAGATAATGCTTTAGACACCCACCACCATCAAGGGTCTCTTTAGTCACTGAACCCTTCAGTCCAAATCTTACAAACATGGGCAAACATTGTGCATAAGATCTGGACAAAAGGATGCAGGATCTGTGACTATGCTATGTACTGCGAAGGACTAGAGCCCAGAATGCAGCAGGGTTTGCCATCTCCATGTAATAACAAACTCATTGTCCTGTACTCTGAAGACCAAACTAGACAAGACATTTGTCATGCAGTTTGTTTTCTGCTGTGTTTGAGTTTAAAAACAGAAGGGGAAGGAGCCTTCTTAACCATTTCCCCCTGTCACATTCACAACCAGAATCGCTCACCCACCCATGCCTACAATTCAATTATTCTGTTTGCTGATGGGGAATACCAATGGAAGCTCCCCTTCAGGTTGTGCAGGGAGAGGAGAAATTATGATCATGACTGTGGCTATGGGGCAAAGGGCTACAATCTGACTTGGCTCCCTGCCCCTGAAAACGATGGCAAACTACGTGAGCAAAGAAACATCTCATTTGGTCCCAAGACATGGCACTTCTTGCCCACGCTGGCCGCAACCACTTTTTCCAGCTGTCCGCCTCTGACCACTAGAGTGTAAGGACATCACAGTATACATGCCCTGCTTGTGAACCTCCTACAGTGGCCACTGCCAGTCTTGGGTCAGAGCAATTCCACAGATGGAATGCTGAGCTACCTGGACCATTGCTCTGACACAGGAGGGTCCTTCTTGTAAAACGTTCAACACGCAATCGCCTGATACAATACAGGTTGGCAGACTGCTGGATGTTCAGAGACCAGGTACTGGCAACAGCAAAAATGGCTGCCATTCTTACAGGTGGGTTCTGATCATTGCAGCACGGCCTTGTCCGATTGAGAACCTACCACCAGATTGTTTGGATCCATGGACTCCACGGCATCCAAGAACTTGAACTGCACCTGCTGGTATTCTCGATGGTGCTCAAATGCAAAGTGTTGTACCCCTCGCTTTGTTTCTAGCAGCGCCATGGATATGCCTAGGCAGAATTGGGGATGGAAAGGGGAGAGAAAGAGGGCTGTTAATGCACAATGCAATATATTTACAGTGCCTATGGGAACATGCCCAACCCAACAACTAGTTCTGTTAGCTGACTCTCTAAAGCAAGTGTGGGAAACCTTTACATCAGCCTTTCTCAACCTTGGGTCCCCAAATGTTGTTGGACTTCAACTCTCATCATCGCTGACCACTGCTCCCACTAGCTAGGGGGAGTTGGAGTCCAACAACATCTAAGAACCCAAGGTTTAGGAAGGCTGCTCTAGATGTTGCTGAACCACAACTCCCATCATTCCTGGCTACTGGCCATGCTTGCTGGGGCTGATGGGAGTGGTAGTTCAGCAACACCTGGAAGGTCAAAGGTTTCCTGCTCTTGCGCCAAAGCAAGGATTCTTGCTTTCTCCAGGCTTAAAAACAAATTGAGGCGCCAAGCAAGCACACAGGCAAAGAAGCGTGGGCAGTCAGGGTTATAGATACTTGGGTAAGGAGATAAATCTTCCTTTCCGACATCTTCCAGAAAGCTAGACTGTGCAATGACTCCAGGCACAGAAAAAGAGACCTCCTTTTGGTCACATAAAGAGAAATGTGGGTGGAGTAACATACAAACACTGCTCAGCACATGCGGTCCTGCTACTTGACATGTGAAGATGTACTTCCTCACACACAAAATAAAGCAGCCTGCCCCAAATTGGCTGGGAATGATGGGAGTTCTAGTCCAAAACATCTGAAGGAAACTAAGTGGAAGGGGAAGATTGCACTAAAGTAACATCTATGAAGATGTAATCAGCAACCAGGCATGTATTCCCAATGCAGATGTTTAAGCCAGTGGGAGTGCACAGAGCACCTGAGGGAAGCAGGGAAAGCCTCTCACCTGTTTTGCTATGGCGTGGCCAAGTGTTCTTAGGCACTGTCAGCCACGTGCTACGGACATACTGGCGCTGCCTCTGCCGTGGCCTGCAGAAGAAACAGAACTTGGAGACTGAATGCAAGACCAATGAATACCACAAGGTTTACCACAGTGACACAGACAGAGACACATACACAAACAAACCGAGACACTCAGGCAAAATAAAATAATAACAATAATAATAATTATTTATTATTATTTATACCCCACCCATCTGGATGGGTTTCCCCAGCCTCTCTGGGCGGCTTCCAACAAAATATTAAAATACAATGTTATTTTAGCTGAACATACTGATGAAAATTACTTATTATTTATTTTATTTATAAAATTTATATCCCATTCTTTAATGCAAACAATCTCAGGGTGGCCACATTCCAATAAAACAATAAAAATACACACAGTAATCCCCCCACAATAAAACATTAAAAACAGAACAAAAAATGCAATTTTCAATCTGCTCCATATGATGGCTTAGCATTTCATTTCCTATCCAGATTTCCAATGAGCCCTGTCTTAAGGGGCATTTATTTACCTGAGCCCTTATCTAATTTCCAGATTGGTCTTCTAGTCCACATGGCTGATGGCTTCATTTGGAGCATTCTTTTACCATGAAAGGACTCTGTCATGTGACTGACCAACCCTGGCTTCCTCCTGTGGTTACCTGCTTGTGTATCATAAATATAATCTGGTACCGGCCACTAATAATGAACCATACATTATATATATTACTGCTATTTTTTAATGCTATTTTTGTGATATACAAATAACATGAGAAGAAAAAAAATGCAATCTGGTCTCTCAGAATTAGGAAGGTCAGATATCATCTCCTTCCCATCTAACTAGAAAGCCATCTTTTTCATTAGCAGATTTCTCTCTGTTTCAGCCTTTCCCCACCTGTTGTCTCCCACAACCCCCATCAGCCACAGTCAGTACAAGTTTGCTGACTGGAGCTGATGGGAAGTGTAGTCCAAACCAGGGCACCAGGTTAGTGAAGGTTGCTCTACACTTTGCTGTGCTCTGCCAGTAGTTGCCGCTATCTTGCTGAAGCAAACAGCACTATAAGCACCAACTACTAGCACAGCACAAAAAATTACAAAATGCACCAAAATGAAGCAAATACCCACAAGATCTCCCACGCAGAGAGAAAATTTGTTTAACTCCGAAGCTGCAAGCTGCTCACGCGCTCTTTGTAAACAAACCAGAGAGTCATATGTAGTGCCTCAGTAAATTCAGCTGATTAATTGATACTTGGGGAATGGCAAGGCGGTGAGGGAAAAGAAGCTCAACAGGACAGGTATTTAGGACAGCAGCACGCTACTGGCTTGCGCCTACCAGAACTGGGACCATGCCTCCTGAACCTTCAGATATCTATGTCGGCTCCCTGCCTTCCTGAAGAAATTATAGGCTGCTTCCTGCACTTGGAACAGCAGCATAATCATGGTTCAAAGTCACCACCATGTCCTCTTTCCTACCACATCCTAATGACCTACAAGTACTTGTCCGCATCCAGGCACCTCACACTTGTAGGCTGGGCTTTAAAGAGATTGTTTAGATTAGCACAAAGGGTTAAAAACTGACACTATCTCTAAGGAAACACTGAAGCTATTGTGCTGATGTCCCATTTCCCTCGTCTTCAGCACTCTGTGATGTCTGAGATCTCCACAACATCCCTTGTCTCAGAGACAGTCTAAAAGTGGAGTGTTAAGCAAGAGGCATTCAAAGTTCCTCAGCCTAAGAGGCTTAAGCAAAAAGTATGTTTTTATAGGACAACTGGCAGATGCTTTAGTCTCCCACAGGACCTAACTAAGCACATGCTTCACACTTCTTGAGTTTGAACTTACCTCTGATCACCAAGAACTGCTCGGGCCCCAAAATATCTCTTCAGCTCTGTTTCTGGATTCAAGTTCCTGGAAAAAAAATGTAATACAAATCCACCTATTTATTTATTTATATTAATTATTTCTATTAATTATATACAAAGAACAAGAAACAGGTCTGTGCCCTGAGAAGCTTACAATCTAAAATTCAGCAGCAGGTGGGGAGAGCGCTGTTGTCCTCAGGTCCTGCTTCTGGGCTTCCCCTGGGCATTTGATTCGCCACTTTGAGAACTAGATAGGCCTTTGGCCTGTTCTAAGAGGGCTCTTCTTATGCAACAAGAGAAGGAGCAGAGATGGAGCCAGAGGCAACCGGGTGACAAACACCAATTTGTTTCAGTTTGCTTAGGCGTAAGTCAGGGACAGGAAACCCATGGCTCTCCAGATTGCTGGCCAATGGTCATGGATGATGGAAGTTGGAGTTCAGCAACATCTGGAGGGCCACAAATTCTTTTATCCCTGATGAAGATGTTCTGGGAGACAGAGTCAAGCTTACAGGAAGGGAGACATGGCAGAGGCCCTTCCCAAAAGGTATATTCAGCAACCCCTTTGCTGAAACACCCTACCTAGCCTTACATTTCTTTCCATACCTCTTCTGAGTGTTTCACTTATCTCTACTACTGGAGGAGCAGAGGATATATTTAAAAGGGCAGAAGCAATAAGGACCACAGTAAACAAACACAGCAAGAAGCAGGGCAGCTTAATACGGTATTTTCATCTCACCACTCCTTGCCCTTTCAGTATTGCTACAAAATAGCTTCGAAACAGAAAGTGCCAATACTGCCCTCTCTTGATCAAAAAGTGCAAGACATCTAACACACCACTAAACTGCCAGCAATCTTACAAGCAACTGTAAACAGGGCTGGAATTTAGTTGCACTCTCTGAAATACGGTGCAGAATTCTGACCTCTCAGAATGCAACTCTCTGTTTTGATCCAAATATATTTCTGACCCCTGTTGTGGAGAAAGGTTTGAAATACGCAGGCAGGTCCACTACCCCCCCCCAAGTGAAAGGAGGGCTTAAGGCAGACATTTCAATGGTTAGAGTGAAAACGGTGTGTCATTCATGTAAAATGCTGCAGTAATAATAAACTGAGGGAAGCTTGTAATTTGATCTGCCCTTCTACATAACGCATGCTACTTCAAAAGTTCAGCTTTTCATACACTAAGTAGAATAGAAACATTGCCACCTGATCCCACCCCCCCTCATCATGCCCCCCTCCACCTCTCCCCCCCTTTTCTTCCTAATGTTACACTAATGTCTCAACAAATGAAACTGATCTGTAGAAAATGTAACTGGAAAAAAGAGACATTGCACATAACTTTTGTAAACCAAGAAATCCTTAATAAAAATATGTTTGTTTGTTTCTTAAAAAGTTCAGCTTTTCCACAGACTTTTGAGAAGTTTTACCAATGACTAGTGGGAGGACTATTGAGAAGTGCATGGAGTCTGAGGAGAAGCAAAAGCTGAAATAGGAAGAGGCAAGACAATTTAGCCACCAGAGTAGGTGAAGAAGAGATGCTCAAGTTCCATTGTTCAATTATTGCCTACCACAACCGCTACCACTTTTTGAGGATAAACCACACATGTATGATTTTAAAAGACAACAATTCATTGTATTTGCATTGAGCTTCCTGTGAGGCATGCCTTATTTTCTGGGAGGGACAAACACAAACACACACACAGAGAACATCTACTGAGCTGCTTCAGCTCTCCCTTCCCAGGTGTAACTTGACAGGCCAAGGATTTGGAGACACCGTTGTAGCAGCAGCACAGGAGGTGCAAGAAGTGCTGGTTGGTATGGCTGGAGGACACGCCGTTAAGTCAAGACTATGCAACATGGTGCCCTCCAAATGCTGCAGACCACAGCTCCCATCAGCCCCCGATAGTATGGCCAATACTCATCAAGATGCTGCAGTCCACAACATCTGACGGGTACTACCTTGGCTATAATATGCTGCCATCTAGCATGGACTCCTACTCCCCACAGCAGCAACCAGATCCTTCTCCAATCTCTTTAATAGTTAACAAAGCAGCAACTGGGAAAATCTAAGGTAGGTGGCAAAACATGCCTCAACTCCCAGACACGAGTTGCTCACTGAGCCTGACTGTATTCCCCATTCATCTTTGGGGAAGACATACAGTCTGCATGCTTGAAGGTACTTTGTTGGCAAATAAAGAGCAAGCTCCAGAAACCTCCACAGCACACAGAATACATGTGGATGTGACAGTATAAAACAGGGACTTTATCAGGAAGATAAAGGACTTCTGTGAATGGTGTCTAAATGCAAAACAAATGGAGAAAAGGAAGCAACAAAAGCTCTAACAACACTCTCTAAAGCAGAGGAGGAAACTTGTGACCATTGAGCATGGCCAATGGTCAGGGATGATGAGAGCAGTAGGCCAGCAACATACGGAAGGCTGCAGCTTAGCCACCTCCGTTCTAAAGCAAAAGTACTTTTGTGCAGGAATTTTGGTTCCTCCCACAAATATTCCACAAGCCACAGACTTCACTTGGTCAACTTGCTCCCAGTCCCAAGTGTCCCTAGGTTAGGAAAACGCCTTCGTAGGACTTGGCTTCTTACCTGTGCTCTATGTAGAGCAAAGGCCGATGGTCCGTGATAACTGTGCTCTGGCTCTGGCAAGGTGGCCCATTGGAGTTCTCAATCCTCACAAGGATGCTTTCAATGTCTTCTGCATCATCCTCATCTCCAGGGCACTGTTAAGAAACATGAAAGTTTACAAGGAAAGCTGCAATATTCTGAGATTCAGCCCCTGATAAAGGAGCTGTCTTTAATGCCTTCCATGTACCCAAACATACTGCTTTAACTTGTCCTAGCACAAATTTCTTCACCCTCTTCTACTAATATGGTGTGGCTGTGTATCTGTCATGACATCTAGTCTCTGTTCACTACATCTAGCTGGTCAGCTTTCACTGGGGTTGGAATTACGTTCCCACCACATTTTAAAGAGCCAATCCTACACAAGGGTATATAAATATTTCAAATCCCAAGGGGGCCAGGAGGATGGGATTCATCCAGCCCTGTCTTATCCTTCCTATATGCATTAGCTAGCCTCACATGGCATCCCCCTCTGGGTGCTAAACCCACAAACCTAGTTCATATTTACCAGAGACTCGCCAGACGCATTCTTCTTATTCTTTCTTTTCTTCTTTTTCTTTCGTGATTTGTTATTTGAAATAGGCTTTTAAAAATAAAAGTGAATGGTACAATTAAGATATATATATTGCAACATCAAATCAGAAGCAGAAACATAACTAAGGGATCTAGCCCTGAGAAAAACTTCAGCATTACTTCAGCATTTCTTTTTAAATAAATCATCTCTTGATTCACACATTCTAACACACAGGACACATTTGCATAGTGGCTATCCTAGGAATTAGATGCAATCATGTAGCACATCTGACTCCTGAAAGTAAAGTTTGTCAGGAGTTTATGTCACAGCAGTCTTCCTGTCCAGGAAGCAGAATCTATACAACCTCACATTATATGTATAAGGGTTTCCCAAGGAAAGAGTGCCCTGCCTTTTCCAGGGATACATCTGGGGCACTCACTACTCTTTTGCACAGTTATGTGTGTTACTGTCCCAGCTGCCTACAGGGTACTTGCCATCTGGTCCGGTTGCTCTGTCTCGTCTCCTTCTCTCTGCCTGTCAGTCTTGAGACCTTCTTTGTTCCCTGTGTCACCCTCCTCCTGCAGCCTGGAATCATCTTTGTCCTCTTTAGATGCTACATCATCCTCTGCTTCTTCATTGGTTATCTGTGCAGGTAAAAATTAGTCCAGTTGAACAAATAGGACACATTCCCTAATCATTCCGTGAAATAAAAGCACAGGTTATGTTTGTTTTATTTTGCAGAATTGCAGAATAATGCAGAGGTATGGATTCTTTCACTTATCATATAAAAGGGAAACACCACAGCCTGGTGATAAGTCATGCTTTGATAGAGAAAACCACAAGTTCAATTTACTGTAAAACACACTTTAGAAAGCAGGGCCAGGAAAGCCCTCTGGTTTGATGCTTCAGAGAGCCACTATCACTCAGACATTACTGGGCTAGACAGACCAATGGCCTGATTCTATATATGATGGCTTTCCAAGTTTATAAAACGGGGGGAAGAAGAAAAGAGATTAAATGGGCCCATTTCTTTCTCTCTCCCTTATAATATTAGAATGCAGGGCCAGGAAACAAAGCTGACTAGCAGCAGTCACAGGAAAGTGCATTTCATGCAATGGAGAAATTAACTTCATGTCACCACACAATATTTGCCAATAGCTCAGCTTGCTTTAAGAAAGCAACTTCATGGCACATTAGACAACTTCATGGCACATAGAGCTTCCCAATACAAAGTCATTTTTTTGGGGGGGGAGGGGGACTTTAGCCTTCAGGTCCTACTTCTAAACTTCCCAAAAGCATTTGCTTGGTCACTATGGGGAACAGGATGCTGGACTACATGACCTTAGGGCTGATCAGTCAGGAAATTCTGATTTGCTATGACAGCTAGGGACGCGGGTGGCACTGTGAGTTAAACCACAGAGCCTAGGGCTTGCCGATCAGAAGGTCGGCAGTTCGAATCCCCGCGACGGGGTGAGCTCCCATTGCTCGGTCCCAGCTCCTGCCAACCTAGCAGTTCGAAAGCACGTCAAAGTGCAAGTAGATAAATAGGTACCGCTCTGGCGGGAAGGTAAACGGTGTTTCCGTGCGCTGCTCTGGTTCGCCAGAAGCGGCTTAGTCATGCTGGCCACATGACCCGGAAGCTGTACGCCGACTCCCTCGGCCAATAAAGTGAGATGAGCGCCGCAACCCCAGAGTCGGCCATGACTGGACCTAATGGTCAGGGGTCCCTTTACCTTTATGACAGCCAACAGTGGAACCTCCACATACTGCGAGGGTATTCAACTGAATACCATTTGCTGGGGTAGGGAGAACATAAGAAGTGCCTAACTGCTGGATCAGGCCAAAGGGCCATCTAGTCCAACATTTCTCTTTTCACGATGGCCATCAAGAGGCCTATGGGAAGCATGCAAGTAGGACCGGAGCTCAACAGCAACTCTCTCAGCTGGCATTCAGAAGCATAAACTGCCTCCAACCGTGGAGGATAAATAAAAAGCCTGCTGCCTGCCATCACGCCCTGCCGCTTCTGAGCTTCTTGGAAACATCTGCCAGGCTACTACGGGAAAGCAGCGGAAGGTGAAACGGGCGGCGGGCCTTTGCCTCTTCTTCTCCTTCTTCCTGAGCCATTATGGCAAACCTCCTCCCGCTTCAGGGCCACACTGGCGGCAGCTCAGCAGACCCGACCCTCACCAGCTCGAAGAGGTTGGTGACCCGACCCGCCGGCTCCTGCCGGGGCCGCCTCTTGCTGCCTCCAGCCCCCGACAACGACGGCACCTCGCCTCCTCCTCCACCTCCTCCGTCCTCTTCCTCCTCCTCTTCCTCGCCGCCGCCTCCCACATCGAGGCCTCCCAGAGGCGACTGCCCCCGCGATTCCCCCCTCAGCCTCCTCAAGGCCCGTCGCGACATAATAGAACCGTAGCACCCCGGGCAAGAGAAGCCGACGGACCGGAAGCCGCCTGGAGGCCCTGAAAGAGAGCAGAGGCGCTTCTTCGTGACGTGTGCGCGTCGCTGCCCGAGAGGACGCCTCCGACGAGTCGGACGGCTCTGAGCATGCCTCGTTTGCCTGCGCAGGTCCTTATATTTGATTCCACCAGGACCGTGCGGCAATAAGTCGCGGCTGCAGAGCAAAGCCTTCGCCTCGGGCTGCGTGTCCGCAGGTCCTCGATTCCAGCTGGAATTAAGAGCGAAGGAAGAGCCTCTTGGATCCGGCCATCTGGTCCCGCATCCAAGCTCTCGCAAGCGGGACCCGAGCACCAGAGCGCTCTCCCCTCCTGTGGTCTCCAGCAACTGGTATTCAGAAACATCGCTGCCTCCGACTACGGATAGGAAGCCCAGGCGTCGTGGCTCGTAGCCGTCGATAGCCGCGCCCTCCATGAATGTGCCTAATTCTCTTTTAAAGCCACCCAAGTTGGGGTGGATATTGAGCTTGAGGAAAAGAAAGGAGCATCGTTCTCTTGTATCTGGGCCTTTGACTGCTTGGTTTAATGTGGTTAGAACTGCCATTGTGGAAAAGATTACTCATCAACTGAAACGCAGGCAAGGTCAAACAAAACTAGACTCTATACCCTTTCATTTGGCCTTTTATTAATTTAGTTGGCTTTCCAAAGAAAGTGCTCATTCAAGCTTGGGAAATGTAGAAACATGTATAAATACCACAGTGATCTTGTATATTCTGTTGTTGTTGTTGCTCTTGTTTTTCCCCCTGAGCTACAGAGTGCAGTAAATTGGGTGATAGGCACTGTTACTTCATTTAGAAGTGTAAGAGAAATAACAGCGATTTCTATTTTATCAAAATGCTATTTCAGATTTTTGCTATCACACTCCTTGTAACTGGGAGACACTGTAAAAAGGAAAATGGCAATAAAAATATTTAGGACTAAGAATAGAAATTATCTGTTTGGATTATTGCTTTTTTATTCATCCAGGACGTTGTTGCATATATAGGCACACCTGGAAGCCACTTCTCAGTTTCTAGAGAGAAAGCTGTCACTCAGGTAGGAGATCTCAGCCTCTGACATCATGAAGGTGTGAAAGAGAACAACAGAATCTGGCAGTCTTGGGTCTGGAGCTGGGAAGAGATGTAGAGGCCTGACTTGCTCACTGAGAATCCAAAGTTACGGTATTGTGGAACAGGATTTCTTTGAGTCTTAATGCTCCCACTCAACCCCTTATATATGTACAAATATATATATCACGGAAAGCACCATCAGTCACCACTAGAGCTGGATGAATCTGAAACCTCTCACTGCCCAGAGGTGTTTATTAGCAAGGCCACACCACCAGATCAGTTTCACTTTACATTTTATTTACAACTCTTTACAATACAGGCTGCGTATAAAACATTGGTTGAGGGGGAGAGTAAGTGCAGGCAGAACATACAAGAAAAAGGAGGGAGCACACACACCCCTTTTGACACAGAGTGCAATGAATTATTGCAAAGAAGGTGAGCAGGGTGATAAGGCATGTTGAACTCCAGAGGCAGCAGCCAGCACGATGCAGCCAAGGCAAGACTCCAAGCAAGCAGATTGGCACAAACAGCAATAGAAGCAGCAGTGGCAGTGAAAAGCACTAGCGGTTCCTATAGCTGGATTACCTTCCTTTCTCAGCACCGAGGAAAAACAGGCTTGAGCAATCACCTGCAAACACCTGGCTTCCTCTTTGACCCTCATAACACTCCACCTGATTTGTTTCTACAATGTCCTCTCTCAATCCCCTGTGTAACTCAGTCCTTGCTTTTTCCACTTGCATCATGTGCAAATTGACAAGCACTCAATCCTCACCCCATAACCGACTGGTTGTACAAGTAGGTATTTGCACATCCAGCTGTGCACCTGCAGGTACACAGTCTGTTCCACTGTAAAGCACCGACTGCATGAACTGTATATTTGGCGTTTGCAAGTATTGGCAAGATACAAAATGTGGAGCTCTTATGGTGCTATACACAAAACTAGTGGCATTTTAGGAAGCAGTTACGTCCCCTGGGGCAGGAAGAGGAAGGGGGGAGAGAGAGAGTGTGTATGTGCAGCTTTTGAGACTGTGTGCAGGCTTGGCAGGAGATGGTGCTAGTTCTGAGCCACAGAAGTGGTCCAAGGTTGTCTTAAGTGGCCGGTTGAGATCCTGAGCAGCAGAGTCACTGTGGGTAGGTGACATGCAGGAATGGAGCCATGGAGGCTCTTGCCAAACCCAAGTGGCAGTGCTGAAGCCCACTTTCTCAACAGGACAAATGGGCAACACCAGGCTGGCACCTTGCAGCCCATGGCACATGCCACAGAATAAAGCCCAGAGCTACAAGGCTAAATATAACCAAAAAAATAAAATAAAAAATAGTGTCCTGTGGCACTTTGAAGACTTCATTCATTATGGCATCAGCTTTTGGGGACTAGAAATCCACTTTGTCAGATGCAGTGGTCCACTAGTCCATGAAAACGTATGTTGGGGTACCTTTCATATGTGGTAGACTACAGTTCTCATCATTTCTGTCCATTAGCCATGTTGGATAGGGCTGATGGGAGTTGTGGTCCACCACTCCCAGAGGACACCATGTTGTCTACCTTTGGCTTATACCATAATAAATTGCATCCTTAGGGAGCCACAGGGTATTGGCTGTCTTTGCTGCTCGGAAGACTGAATGGTTCACTGGTGGAAGAAAACTGGGCTGCCATTGCTAGCAAGGAATTTAGCTTATCCCAGCCTGGTCTCACACTTGAACATTCAAAGGCAGATCTGTCATCATCCCTGGCAGAAATAAGCAGACCAGAGACGGCAGAAGTGCTGCCTTCCAGGTTGAATAAAACCGATCCAGGGAAAAGACAAAAGGGTAGGAGAAGCAAGACCCTTTTCTATCCACCTGTCAAAGATAAATTGATCCACTCCCCATTCCGCTAGCCACACTCAATAGTCTCTGGCCCCATCTGCACTATACATATGAAACAGTATCATACTGCTTTAAGCAATTATGGCTTCTCCTAAAGGACCCTGGGAAGTGTAGTTTGTCAAGGGTGCTGAGTGGTATAAGACGACCTGCATCCCACCCCCAGCTACAGTTCCAAGAATTCCCTGCAAAGGATTGGTTGTTAAACAATGCTGGGAATTGTGGCTTTAGGGGAATGGGAGTCTCTTCAGAACTCTTAACTACGCTTAACAAACTACATGCCCCGGGATTCCTTGGGGGAAGCCAAGACTATTTAAAGTAGTACCATAGTGTTTTAAATGTATAGTGCTGACGTGCTAATTTGGCATACTAGGGCTGTGGATTTTGCATTTACAGCCTCTGTTTTTGGGGTGCTTCCAGGGTTTGGAAATTAGCTATCAAGGGAAGATGAGCTCAGGATGCCATGGCACAGCCAATTTACATGTGCCGGCCACCACAGCAGCAGGTTTGACAGGGAAGGTGGTTGAAAGACTCAGGGGCAGCCCTGCATATCCCAATCTCCTCTCTCCAAATTCTCTTAAGGGCAGTGGCAAGACTCACCCTAGCCCAGGCCTGGCATGGGCTGAATCTGGCTTTCATTCTGTCCTCACAGGGAGAGCTCCTTTGTGCACCTCTGTTTTCTATTTTCAAGGCAATCCTGAATGGAGTGGGGGAATGGGACATGTGGAAATAGACTGCTCATCTTATCAGCTTTTGGAGAGCCAGAGTCCTGTTCTGCATGAGGAGACATTGCCTGCAGGATCCTGCCACACACAGCTGATACTCTTGTCGGTGCCTGGCTCATCCCTAGCAGCCATGCAACCCCCCAACTGTAGTTCTGGCAGCCACACAAAACCCACTGTGTGGGAAATGTTCAGCCTTTGTCTAAATGATTACAAAAATTACCCCTTGCCTCCTAAACCCAAGGAGCCCAAAAAAACTAGGGATTAGAAAACAGACAATGATAGTCTGAACACATTTTAAAAAGCACCTCCTGCTGCTTGGTGCTGGGAGGGAGCAGATAATCAAGACATCACCGAGAAGGGTGGGGGGGGCAGAGAAACAGCTTGGAGGAAGATATTGGAAAGCAGCAGACAGGTCATGGCACAATGGGCCTGCTTCCCATAAGACTAGAAGCTGCACAGGTAAGACATCTCAGAGAGAGCTTCTCTTACTAGTATGACTGAAAGGGCAGAGCCCTCAAGGGAACAAGGTCATCCTCTGGGGTGGCTGCATCTGGGATTTCAAGGTTGCATTTGCAGCAACTTAGATGGCCAGGCTTCCAAACACTCTGGAATTATCCTGCCCCAAATCCGTCTTTCTTACAATCCAAAAAAGGTGGGTGGTTGGGAAGACTTCAGCAGAGTCCTCGTTTGCCAAGCAGGGGCATTCCCAGACCAAACGTAGCCCATGGACCACAGCAGCTGATCGACAGATATAAATATAGTGTCTCTATAAGGTTATGTATATATGTACACACGCACGCAGGCCAGGCAGGGGATGTTCATGGGAGGCTGGGATGGAGGGAAAGGAGGAGATGGGCTGGACAGAGAAGCAAGGAAGCCAGGAGGCAACAAGTCCAGACAAAGCCAGCTGAAGCTTCCTTGGCCAGAGAGCACTTGCATCCTCCTTGCTGGGGGCTGGGAAATACAGAGGATCAAAGAATGAAGGTTGGGTGCAGAGGGCAGGGGGCTTGTGGAGGAGACCAGCAGCAGAGGAGGGTCATTTAACTGGAAGGGATGTAAAGGGACTGGGTCTTGCGGCTCCTGCACGGGGTGGTGTTCAGGATGTCCATGCTCTTGCGGCTGGAGCTGACGACATCTGTGACGAACCCGGAACAGTCGCTGCAAACATCCTTGAGCACAGAGCCATGCGCATAGATGTACGGGAATTCCTCCTCCACGCTGCGCCAGCGTGTGCCCTGCAAGGAGCTGGAAAGGCAAGTGGGGTGGGGGCAGAGGGGGATCCGTCACAAATGCCCCAAGAAAGACAACTAAGCCTGGTGACTGACAGCCCCCTGGCTGAGCTAGGATAACGACACTGACGTAGCAGCTAGAACACTGGGCTGGCAGGCAGGATAAGGGTTCAAATCCCCACTCAGGCATGAAGTGCACTGCCTAGCCTACCTCTCAGCCTAGTCTACCTCACAGGGTTGTTTGTGAGGATAAAATGGGGAGGGGGAGAGCCACAAAGTACCCCAATTTGAGCTCCCTGATGGAAAGGTGAGTGATGATGATAATATTGATGACAATTATTATTAGGTGGATTTGTGCTAAGGCAATAGTTTCATTGGCGTAAGCATTTCCAATTTCATGGTGGAATGAACTCCACTCTCCTCCCATCATGCACTATTCTGGTGGTACTTTCAACCCCCCATGGCTAATTTGTGGGGGAGGAGCATGGAAGGAATGCCCAGTTGCACTAGTAAGACTCTCTGTGCTGGCTCCCACTAGTGCAACTATTTAGTTCAGTCCATTAATAGTAGTAGTAGTAACTCATTTCTAAAGCCACCTGAATCCCATCTTGCAAACAACCCCAGCCTCCTCAGCTTTCAAATGTCTTCATGATTTCAAGAAGACAGAGTGATGGTACCAACTCCACTCTATGCAGAGCTCTGCTGCTCAGCTGTATCAACTCTCAGCCCCCTGTAGCTCAAGTAAGACCTCTGCAAACAAGCTTACCCCCATAAATAGTAGAAAATTTATTTAAAAGAAAACTAATCCAGTCTTTTGTGGTGTATTCATAGAATTGTGAGCACACAAGTGCCCTGGGAGAAACTTTGCCACCTCATATCCTTCTTGGACCTGGCTAAGGCCACATAAAATTTGCAATGGCAAATTTCTCTCCCTAAGCATTTGCAACGAAGTAAGGCCTGTTGTCTCCAATCCTGGATGAAAGAGGAATGGGGGTTGAAAAAAGTTGCACTGTTCTATTTAAGGCCCTTAACTCCACCAGGAATCACACAGAGCACAGTGCCTTCATGAATGAACTGAGGGTGGGGGAGACAGTTGCAGAGAGTGCGCGGGGGTCCTACTTACTGGAAAGCCTCCCTCCTCCGGAATGGAGGTGCCCTTGTACCCAACGAACCTGGAAGGGTCTCAAAGCCCAGGGCATAGACAGGGATATGGGCAAGCTTCTTTGAAGGCATCTTGATCTAGGAGGACATAAGAAAGAAAGGTTCTCAGCAAAGGTGAAGAGCAGGAGCACTGAACATCACTGTCATGACAGGGAATCATCACCACAGCAAGGGCCTGCACTGTATCCTACTGTATTTTGAACGAGATGTTTATTGTAGGTCAGGGATAGGGGACCTGTTTTCAATCTACAGCTCCCATCATTCTTAGCCATGGGCAATACTGGCTGGGGCTGATGGGAGTTGGAGTCCAATGACACCTGGATGGCCCTTATCCGGTGTAGATCTTCAGAAGATGGGAGAAAATCATCTTCTGAGCCACAAGTGGGCTCAACTTTTGCTCTTGCACCAGGGGGAATATTCCTGTCATGGGCAGAGCCAAGAGTCTCTTACCTTTAGACTACAGGAGCTGCAGACAGACCTAAAACCAAAAAGGGGAAACCAACATCAGATCAAAGGAAGGAGCCCCTTCAGCAGCCATCAACCAACAACACTCCCGAGCCTAGACCACACAAACAGAGCTTGCTCACCTCTTGCAGAACAGGCAAGTTGGGGGCCAGGAAAACAGAGCAAACTTGGTTTTGCAGCAGCAGCAGATCTGAGTGGTGAGAGGGGAGGGGGAAAGGAGACACTTGAGCTTCCAAGCTGACTATTGTTCAATGCAAGAGGCCCCTGCTCAGCAGCATACACAGACACCCAATCCCACATCCTCCAACTCTCACCTTCCCTTTCTTCAGGCTGCTGTACAGCTCCTTGCTCTGCAAGAACTTCTCCATCTCTGCTTTCACCAACACCCGCCGCACATTGATCATCTCCTCCACAGTGAGTGCCAGGCTCTCCACAGGGTGGCTGAACTCCTGCTGGAGAGAGGAGAGAACAGAAGGACATAGGAGCCACCTTTGACCACCAGGCTGTTGGTCCAACTAGCCCAGTATTGTTCACTCTGACCAAGTCTTTCTTCCCCTGCTAGCTCCTTTTTAACAGGAGAGCAAAACTTGGATCTGCACCTATTACTTCAGCGGAAGAGCCCTTAATTGAGGGGTGGCTCTAAGTATATGACGCTGTTCTTTAAATTGTTTCCAGCAGATTGAAAAAATGGGAACCTGAGAAAACTGAAACAGACAGATCTTTCCAGGCCCCATAGTGTGTATTCAGACCACCCACTGGGGTGTTGATAAGGCTGTGGAGGAAAGGGGCTCAGGCTCCAAAACTTTTTCCTGAGTGCCACAAGCATTTTGGTGGTGTAATATTAATTGGAGGAATACATTAATTTAAGATGACTTTATCTCTCAATGTTTTGGGGCTAATGAATGAACTAAATGAAGGGGACTATCTGGAGCAGTGTCCATAAGGAAATTAATTAAAGGCAGAGGAACCAATTTGGGGCTGTCTGGGGTGGGAGGAAAAGGAAGAACTTATTTGGAGTGATCTGGAGCAGAGATATTGTCTGGTTTGCTTTTTGTGACATATTTAACTTGTAAATCTGTATCTATACATATAAATTAGCATAAGTGTATTTTAGGCAAATCTGAGTCTCTGGGCCCATGCTCCAAAGCTTACAGGTACCTTGCAGTTCTCCCTCCCTTCCACCCATGCCATTCATTCTAGGCAAGTTTTCATCCAGGTTGTGACAACATCTCAGCTTACTGCACGTTTGGGGCATGCCAGACTAAGACCGGGACAGGGAACAGGTCTCCTTCCCTGTCCAGCCTCACATCAAGAGGCTGGGAGTTTACCCAGTGCACAGGAACACCACACTCCATGAGAGTTTGATTCATACCGAATACTTACCAGCCACAAATATTTCAAGTTGACATCTGAGGCAGTACTGGAACCAGCCTCTGACTTCTCGTCCACAGAGCTGAGGACGCCATGCTTGGGGGGGAAAGGACTGGCACCACAGGGAGCCTGCTGGTAGCTGGC
The DNA here is from genome assembly GCF_027172205.1 of Podarcis raffonei. Classification (NCBI taxonomy): domain Eukaryota; kingdom Metazoa; phylum Chordata; class Lepidosauria; order Squamata; family Lacertidae; genus Podarcis; species Podarcis raffonei. The sequence goes on from NC_070609.1 coordinate 49,068,649, forward strand.
TGGAACCGAACCTGGAGGACGAAGACAGAATGCCAACAAGACCAGAGTCAGTGCCATCTTGGTATATGTGCACGTTGAGAGACAGACAGAGACACACTTGCCCATTTCCTCCACATTGGTCAGTGCAGGACTCATGCTATTTTAGTGCAGAGCTGCTGGGTCCCTTAGGTTGCAAACACACCATGCATTTAACCAACTTAGAACCAGAGTGTCAGTGTGTGGAGAGTTAGGAAGAAAGGCTTGGGTGGAGTTGGAAAGCGGGGGTGGGGGGTGGGGAGTGCACTTGCCCGTATTTTCCATGCTGGTCCATGCAGGGCTCTCGGTACCTGAGCGGGGTCTCGGTTCAGACCCGCTGGGTCCCAAATACTCTGAGTCAGGCTGGCCACCACCGCTTTCACTCTGAAACTGGGCCAAGTCTTGCTCCGAGAAGGAGCGGTCACGCTTCAGGGGCATCAGTGGACCTGGTTCCTGTACAGCCTCGGAGCTTGGAGAGTCTTCCTCCTGCAGAGGAAAGGGAGCAGGAATAGGTGTATTCATCAATGCAAGAGGTCACACTTGAGGGAATGGCTTTTGACCCCAAGAACATCAGAAAATCTCTGCAGCAGCTGGGTCAGGCTGGGGGGCGGGCGGGCATAGCATCTACTCCAGGATCTGCTCTTACAGCACCCAATCAAACGAGAAGCCCACAAGCAGGACATGAGAACAACAACACTCTCAAGTTTGTAATTCCAGAGCCTGGCAGAGATGGGTGAATCTGCCCATTTCAGTTTTCTAATTTTTTCCACATTTATGCAGCAGTTTGTGGTTTTTAAATAATATATTTTTTAATCCTCTTGAAAAATCAGCATTTCAGTGTGACTTTCCTTTCGTATGCCATTTTGACTAATATGTACACCTCTGCAAGCAATTTTCTCTAACATAATGCATTTTTGTATGTTATGTATTGCAATGCTCACTTCCCCTTCATATATGCATGACTGTTTGGCTGGAGAACTGCATTGCAAAATTTGTAGCAGTACAAATTTAAAAGGGTAATTATTTCGGTTCAGGAAGTGTGCATTAGGTAACTTCTCGTTAAAATGCCAACAAAATCTAATTTATCCTCCATCCCTACTGCCAACTGGTAACATCAGGCAATGCAGTTGAAGGCTGATTCCACAGGCACCACCACAAAGTGCATCCCCACCATTTCCAGACACCTCCGGGCGCCATGTGCAGTACAAGGCAACATGGTGGCTGGGACCAAGGAGCAATAGGGTGGCAAAGGGTCTCCATTGCAGCACAGCACCAGTTCCTGCAGGCTAAAGAACTCTTCTTCCTGAAGGTGTCAAGAGAGGCAAAAAGCTTGGTTCTCACCTCCGAGGTCAACATCTCCTCCATCTCTGCCAGCGTGGGAGCCTTCAGCAAGACCCTAGGCCTCTGGCGCTGGGGCAGGGCATTGGCGTCGGAGACATCTGAGAGGTTGATGCAGGAAGTTGAGGTCACATTGCTGGAGCAGGCATTCAGGATGCAGGGGAGGGAGCCAAACCCTGGAAGAGGAGAAGAACAAGGATGGCAGCACCATGAGGGCCCAGTAGCAGCACAACAACTTCTAGAGTTGTGGCCACCTAAATCCCATTCAGAGAAGACCCACTGAAATTAATGTGCCCAATTTATTTATATCCCACCTCTCCACCCAAAGAAGCCCAGGGAGGAAAACAGCAAGTGATGAAACATCTTTAAAATGCCCATTACTTTCAAGGGGTCTACTCTGAGTAGGACGAACATTGGATACAGCCCCTTTCTATCTATAAATTGCTAGACATATTGAATATTTTGACATTGCTTCTCCTTTTTATTAAAAAAAAATCTATCTGGAGTTGAATACTAAACCTATTGAAATTACTTAGTCATGTTCATTACTCTGAACAGGACTAGCATTGAGTACCACCCTTGGAATACACTGGGCACATGACTGACATTTCTCCTCTCATTGGAGAGTGTTTTGTGTAACTAACTCTACTTCCCTAACCTGGTGCCCTCTGTATGTTTTGGCTGATCCAAGACATTCAGACAGCTTCAAAGCCATCTTCCACCAGCCCCAGTAACAGCTGGTTCCACAAAGCGGAATCTCTGCAGTTGTTCCAGGTTTTTTGATCACTTAGACATTTCTGAGATTTGCACTGTTGAGTTCAGAGTTTCCCACTGGACCCAATAACTTAGGTCCCAACTTTTGCCCCTCCCATTTCCCACATAATTTCTGGACCCAGCATCAAAATGTGAATGATAAGGTAAAGGTACCCCTGCCCGTACGGGCCAGTCTTGACAGACTCTAGGGTTGTGCGCCCATCTCACTCAAGAGGCCGGGGGCCAGCGCTGTCCGGAGACACTTCCAGGTCACGTGGCCAGCGTGACAAAGCTGCATCTGGCGAGCCAGCGCAGCACACGGAAACGCCGTTTACCTTCCCGCCAGTAAGCGGTCCCTATTTATTTACTTGCACCCGGGGGTGCTTTCGAACTGCTAGGTTGGCAGGCGCTGGGACCGAGCAGCGGGAGCGCACCCCGCCACGGGGATTCGAACCGTCAACCTTTTGATCGGCAAGCCCTAGGCGCTGAGGCTTTTACCCACAGCGCCACCCACGTCCCGATATGAATGATAGTGGCATACAAATACCTTATACAAATATGGCCTGAATGGCCCCATGTACTTACTGATGAACATGTTGCACACTAGCATTAAGGATTCCCCTTAGCCTTTCTCATCATCGCAGGCTTACCTTTCTGATTCTGGTGCCGTGATGCCACAGGCCGGAGCTTCCTTTCCTGCTTGATCTCCTCCAGGATTTTCTCATGGAGCGTCCTCTGTTTCTGAGGAATGGGGCGCAGCCTCCGTTCCGAAGCCTGCAGCCAGGTCGGAAGGGCAGTTTTTCATTTTCAGAAGGGCTATATAGTTAATTGCCACCTTCCTTATTAAGGATCCATAAGGAATGTTGATCCCACAAAACTAAGGTGACAGAGTAACCAAGGTACAGCAACTGCACAAGAAGTTCCACATGTCCAAGTATAATCCCCATCGGTCAAGTTGCAGGGCACACGCTCTCAGCTTACAGAAGAGCCCCAGGATCAAGCCCTGGCACAGCCAGTTGAGACAGAGGTGGCAAACTGTTGGCCAGTGGGCAAGGTCTGCCCATCCCCACTGGCATTTATTTGCCTGCCCAACCTGAGACCCCTCGTGATTTTGCCAGTGGCAGTCACACAGCAGTGGCAAGAAAAAAGTAAATAGAGTTTCACAGGAGGATTCTCTTTCCTCGCACAGCACAGTCCCCCTAAGAAGAAAACACCGGAGGGACCCAGAGTGTGACCTAAGATGCCCATTCCTCTCTTGCAGACACTGTGTAGACACACCTTAGGTGGCCATGCCCACCTTGACCACACTCCTTATTGGCATGAGGTTCTCAAAGGGTTTCCCAATAGTTGAACCACCCACAAATTAGATGGAGATTGCAAAACAGTGGGTAAATAACCGGGAGAGTCCCCTGCCAATCTGCTAGGCTAGGGAATCAGCAGCCTCTTAAGTTCATAATGTTTGGTTCCCCGGATCCAAAAGCAAACCCCTGCCAGGCTACAGGACCAACCCAAAACGGGGGGCAGGGGGCTTCTTCCTGAGAATAACCTTTTCCACCTACCTGTCTCAGGGGCGGCCGAGATCTTATGAAGTCAAGGATAAGCTCATGTGCATCCTTCTTCACCTTGGGAGGAATGTCACCGTCCACCTGGTAGATGCCCCAAAGAGGAAGAATTAGCAGCTGGATGCTATCCAAGTGTTCCTCTTTCCCAGCACCTGTCCTGTCCCCAGTTTTGCATTTGGTGAATGCCGTATGAAGCTTTGAAAGTGTGAACAGCTACATGTGTGATCCTACCAGTTTTAGCTCCCTCCCGAGAGGGTCTCTGGAAATATTTCCGAGCATGATGGATGGATTCGGTCTATGGCCCAGACATGGGCAGACGAGGCTTGTGGGAATCCCCCCTGTGAGTGGGTCCATCAGGGGGAACCAAAACAGGTGGCTCAGGGGGCAGAGCCAGTTACCTGCTGACTCCCAGGAGCCACACACTGGGAAGGTGCTTCCAAGCAACCTGTTTATTGAGCATTCATTCTGATTTGTTTGTGGGGAGGTTAGATGGCACTGATGTCAAAGCAAGTGTTATCCCACTCTTTCCAGGGCATTTCCCTGTCACTTTACACAGTCCAGCAGGACCAGGCTTTGGGAGGTGTAGGCAGGGGTAGAGACAAAAAGGAAAAGAAAAAGGGGCCCTATTGCTGCAGTGATCAAAGCAGCCAGGGACACCTACCCACCCACCTCACTCACCATGACCTTGCGGAGCTTATAGTTGCGGGCCCGGATGTCCTGCATCAGCATCTCAAAGGGCGTCAGCTGGTACTCAGTGGGCAAGGGGTTGAACTGCTTCTCCTGGACCTTCTTGAGCTTGACTCCATTGCGGAGCTCCCTCATTAGCTGGACCCACAGCCGAGCCTGCAGCAGGCAGAGAAATATCAGTCGCTGACGAAAAATGGCTTGGCATGAACCTCGTGCCCCTTCCTCCCCCAGAAAGAGCCTCTGCAATCCATCTTTGGGTCCACCTTGCGGAACTCTACCTAAGGCCATTGTGCCACATAGCCCCCCAGCACACACACACACACACGGCCCATACATTCCCTCCTTGCAATCTCCCCCAGTTTGGAGCAGGTGAAGCTGGAGTAGCAATTGATGCCACACCTAGCAGGACCAGCATGCAGGGCGCCTCTCCTGGCAGCCCCAGGATTAGTCCAAGGAAAAGAAACTGAAGTTCACTGGACAGCTTTGAAGCTCTTGCCATGGTTAGCCCACTGGGGCTAGCCCAGAGCCACAAGCCATTTATCCAGGTGACAGTCCCCCATCCCACCCACCCCCATCACTCTGTACCCAGTCTGTGTTCCTCAGGTTGTCTAGATCTGCAGCTGTTCGGTCCATCAGCTTCTCGTCCTCATCCTTCAGCTTCGTCAGCATCTGCACACCACAAGAAACAAAAATAGGCTAGCTTTTCCTTCTGCACAGGCCACTCAGCCATCTCCCCAGAGAGTGTCACCAATGAGAGTGGCAGTGGAATACAGGCCCTTTGACCAACAGCCCAGGGGGACTTGTTAGTTTTTCTAGATTCTGTCAGGATGTGAAATCTACTGAGATCCATCACCCAAAAAGACACTAATTGACACAGGGCCATATTTTTGGCGTCCTACAGCCACCAAGCTGCTTTACTGGGATGCGATCGTACAAACAGTTATTTCCACTTAACAAATCTGCAATGCATTTTTGTCAGCTCCCGCTAGAGAAACCCACATCATATTTCTACTGCAGACAGATGGAACAGGCAGAGGCCGTGGTAAACAAGGCATTTATCTTATTAACCACTAGGTCCTCTAACATATTAATAATAACTCCCACTGGGCTGATGGGAGTTAGGCATCTAACAGCAACTGACAGACACACATGTTCTCCATCCCTGATTTAAGGACAGTCGCTGTGAAGAGCTGTGTTACATTTCATCCCCATGAAGGGCAGGTATGGCCAGACTTCACCCCTCCAGAGAGACAAAAATGTGCCAGGAGGAATTCTGGGTCTCCATGAAATCGTTTCCTAGAGTAGCTCATGATCCCTTCTGAACTGTTTGGCTGTAGAGTTATTAATTAGCAACGAGTTAATTAGCGTTAATAGGTTTCTGCCCATGAGACAAGCCCACAAGGATGTCACTTATTATTTTGTGCTGGAAGAGCCAGGTAAAAGCATTGCCTGCCTGCCTGCCCTCCTTTATTCCTCCCAGGAGACAGGTGATGTCTCTTTGCAGGTGTGTCATTTAGAAGCTTTGGAATGAGAGGAATGCAAATTGCTGCTCCGCCCATTCCCAGAAGAAAAGCTTCCCTGAGATTCTAGGAGGTCAGCTCAGTAGGCTAGAGGTTGCTGCTGATCAGAGATACTGGCCAGAAGGAGGTGCTGTTGCTGCTGGTTTTTTACAACAGCCCAGCAAGTCTCTACAAGGAAACAGCTGAAGGAAGTAGGGAAGGTGCCTAATTCTCATGGAAGGATCTCTGTTTACACAACTGGGATGGGCTGCACGTGAGAGACCAGGAACTGGGTAGAGAAGGAAGGACAAGTGGTGCATCAGGATGTGGCCCACTGCCTACTCTCTCCATCTCCCCTCCCTCCCCTGGAATTATTGCAAAGTCTGCGCAAGGTGGGCAATGTCACTGTTCATTAATCAGCAAGCTCAGTGACTAAGGCTGTGTACACAGCATACTTTTAAAGCACAGTTCCCCTACCCAACCAAAGAATCCTGGGAGTTTGTTAAGGGTGCTGGGAATTATAGTTCTCTGATGGATAAACTACAGTTTCCAGGATTATTTGGGCAGGGGGTTGTTGAAAGGGGGGATGTGCTTTAAATGTATGGTGTGATCACAGCCTTAGATTGTTAACTATCAAATTCCAAGGACTTAACCAGGATACCATTGCTTTAAAAAACTAAAAAAGCCAGGGAACCCCAGACATTTTAAGAAAACTGCCCCTTGCCAGCAACTAGGAATTGCAACATGCATCACCAATGCACGAGGATGTAGGGAAGTCAGTCTCCACTGAATCCGTATTCCCCAGCCCAGGTGCCGTTAACTACTCGGCCACCTCCTTTGTGCTCCAGCCCAGATACAGCTTCCCTTCTCTGACACCCACAGGATCATCATCCCTATCTACCCTGTTCTGCAACTGCCACCAGAACGCCCCCTCTTCCCAGCTTACCCATCGCAACTTAGGCAGCCTGCACACAGACCAAGCTGGGACACACAGGTGCCATCATCAGGCTGACAGGCAGAAGGAGCAGCCTCATAAGCTCAATGAGGCAGAAAACAGCCTCTTTAACAACAGCTGCAGCTCTACAGACAATTGATGCCTCCCCTTCCCAGAGCAACAAGGTCACTGCTCTGCAGATACAGGTGGGTGCAGGGTTTGGAGCATCCTTATCCTTCCTCTAGCTGCTGTGTAGGAAGTTCATCCATGTTGCAGCTTCAGGCAAAAAGCAGTGAAGCCGTAATCCATGGAGTGCATCTTCCAACAAAGCTGCAATGCTGTCATGTATGGAGCATGTCCTTAACTCCAATCAAGCTAAAGGCTTGTAGTTTGTTGTTTACCCCAAATCTTCCTTTCCTCCCTTGACTCTCCCTTTCTCTGTTTTCCCTACTGCATTTTAAAAACTGCTAGTTTCTTGCAGGCAGAGACATGTCTCTGTGTAACTCTCCAAGCTGCCATGTGAATAGTAGGGATGCAAGAGGGCTACGTCCCACCCTACATTCATCACAAGCAGCACTGCTTCCTTTCTGCTGCAGTTTGTTTTCTACCAAAAACTGCATTATGGGTTTCACTGTCGGTGGTAGCAGGATTATGTAAATTATGCAATTGATTACATAAAATATATAAGCTGTATAGTAGTCACATTATTCCAGCCCATTCATCTCAGTGCAAAGGAAATGCAATGTAAATTGGGGTGGGGGAGAGTAATAGACTATGCATCATTTGTGGACTGGAAGTGCCAGTAGTGAATATAGACTCTATGCCATAGTTTGATTTCCATTCTGGGCATGGGACAAACAAGAGAACACCAGCCACTTCCACTCCTGTTTCCATTTCCAACAGAAATCTCTGACAACCCTAACAAGCAGACAACATGTCACAAGCGCACGCATGCTCCTTCCTGGGGCCAAGCAGCGCTGATGCTGCCATGCATGCCCTCCCATCAATGCCCATGTGGCAAGGACAACACAGCCCACTGCAATGCTCACCTCCTTGGCATCGCGAATCTTGGCCAGAAAAGCCTTCAGTTCAACCGTCTCCAGGAAGAGGGCTCTGCAGACAGCCTGGTAGTGGGCCTCAGCTTCCTGGGGCTGGGTGAGGCGCATAGCACAGAGCCGCATGGCTTGGCTGAAGGTGCACACGGCCCTCAGGGTGCCCTCTGCCTCCTCTTCCTCCTCCTGCCCGCCATAGCCTTCGTCTGCTGTGGCACAGCCACTGTCCTCTGAATCGCTGTTAGCCATCAAGTCAATAAGCCGCTCCAGTTCAGGGCTGAGCTCTCGTTCCTCATTCTCATCCAGACCCCAGTCCAGCGCTCGGTAGATTGCAAAGCCGAGAGACTGCACCATCTGCAAGCAAAAGGACACAGGTGGTTAAGGCAAAAAGGTTGTTTAGGTGAGATTATGCCATTAAGATACAAGATTAAGTGATGGCCACCAACTTGAATGGCTTTCATAGCGGATTAGACAAATCAACAGAAGATGTGGCTACATGTAGCCAGTGGAGTCGCAAGGGGGGGCGGGGGGCAGTGCGCCCCGGGTGCCATGTCGGGGGGGGAGTGGGATGCCCTTCTCAGAGGCAGTATCTGGCTGGAACTCTGAACAGGAGCACTCCTTTTGAGAGGGAGGATATACTGCAACACTTAGTTGCAGGTATTGTGTTGTATACTGTTCTTGTTGTTACGGTTGGTATTACAGTGGTACCTCTGGTTACGTACTTAATTCGTTCCAGAGGTCCGTTCTTAACCTGAAACTGTTTTTAACCTGAAGCACCACGTTAGCTAATGGGGCCTCCCGCTGCTGCCGTTGCACTGCCAGAGCACAATTTCTGTTCTCATCCTGAAGCAAAGTTCTTAACCCAAGGTACTATTTCTGGGTTAGCGGAGTCTGTAACCTGAAGCATCTGTAACCTGAAGCGTATGTAACCCGAGGTACCATGGTATTGGAGATTTACTGAAATGATTTTTTAAAGCAATTCATTTTATTTCCCAAACAAAGATGTGCATTCCGGCCCCCCTCCTGTTTTCCTTGCTCTCTGCACCATGAACACCAGGGCTCCATTATCTAGAAGTCAAGGGGAACATGAGCCCCCCGCAGGGAACAGGGTTGATGTAGAGAGCCAAGAGTCTCTGAGCAGAAACAGAAGCTGCACTGTTAGCTGGCTTCCTTCCCCTGTGGGAAACTTGAGTGGGGGGTGGGCAGCCATAAAGGGAAGGGGTGTACATTGATAGAAGAAAAACAAAGATACTGTCATGTCAAGTTGAGCTGAGCTGTGGAGGCCAAGAGGAGGACGTGGGGAAAGAGGGAGAGGGAGACACACATGTTCAGGGTGTGCAAAGAGATAAAAAGGGCCTAAACTCCACCCTTGTAAGATCTCCAAACCAGATCCGGCAGGTGCATGGCACCTGCCAAAGGATCTCCCTTGCTGGCTGCTTTTGGTTCCTGGCCCATCTGAAGCCAAACTACCCCAGTCTCCCAGCTACCATTTTGGCCATTTCTAATGGGATCAAGGAGGGACTTGATTTGGCCTGGGACAGCTCATTAAATATAGTTATGCTTCAGCATTTGTGAATTATTCATTGCTTGAGCACTGGTCCCTGGGCTTAGCTACCAAGGCGACAGGCACCCAGGAGAGATGGGCTGATGGTGGAGCTGCAGCTGCTTTGAGTTTGGGAAGGGGGGGAGGAAGGGAGAGGAAAGAGCCTCTCCCAGAGGTCTTCTCAGGAGAAGGACACAAAGAAATCACTCGGAATCAGAAGGGTTCTGTTTGCACCACTTTAAAGCGCTTTCCATAAAGTTGGAAAGGCATGATAGGAGCTTTAAAATGAAATGCATGGCCTGCAGAAGACATATTTCTCCCTCTCTCATAATACCAGAAGGTGGGGTCTTTCGCCTGATCCAGCTCCAGAGCTCTTATGTTCTTAGCAGACTGAGGTTTTCTGCACTGATCTCTTAAAATCTATGCTGTCTTTCAACTGGCTGAAGGCAGAATGACTTCACCCACATGCTGAGATAAAAGCTTTTTAGCAGGTCACCAGAATGATCCAATAATGCTGGCTTTCGGGGGCAAGTTTCAGTGACCCCTTATTTCCTAGGAGGGAATCGACAACGTACCTGTGCTTCAGCAGAGGGTGTCAAGGTCAATGGGAGCTCTGCAAGAGGAAAATGACACCATTAAGATTGCTGAAGTATCCCATATTGTCAACTTGGGGTTGTTATATCACCTTGTTGTTCATATGCCCCACATATACACACATTCTTCCCAACCACAAGAGCCAGGCCAGACTCAAAAGACACAGATTCACCTGGCCACCTTTGTGGGATTCCAAACCAGCCTCCTTCCCTTATCAAAGCAGAAGCCCATATTCCCTGCTACTACAGACCAGACAGAAATACAAAGGGTGCTGTAGACACTGTCCAAAGAGGCCTACAGGACAGCTTAAGAACCAAGTCCAAGGGTAAGAGATTAATATTTCAATGCATTAAGGGAGGTGGTGCCAAAGCCACAGCTCTCTCAAAGATAATGAATGGCTGGCTCAGCTACAGCACTGGGGTGCTCACAGAAAGCCCACTCAGCATCATGCATGTAACACATTACCTGATGAAGGCCAGACTGAACCACACCGACATAAAAAACACTCACATCTCTTATGGTCAGAGGGCAACGAGTAGTATTCCCCTTTCCCCACAGCCACAGTTTCTCTGTCCCAAGCCAAGCTGATTTAAGACTGGGAAACCCTATCCAAGCCAACTGCCCAGTAATGCTTCTTCCTCTCCCCAAACTCTTTAAAACAAAAACTAACTTTCAGTGGCTATTTTTATGGGGACTTGAGATCTCATCAGATTCCCCTCAAGTCTCTTTTCATTGGTCAGAAGAAAAGAAATCTTCTCTCTTTTCCTGTTCCTTTAGTTTTTATTCTATTGGTGTTTAAATGTTTTTAATGACTCTCTCACCCTGCTATGTTTTTAGCTGTTCCTATGTTATTTGTAAGCTGCCTTGAGTCCCTGTCAGGGAAAAAGGTGGGGTATAAATAAAGGTATTATAATAATGACAAACTCCGTTTATTCTTGCTTTACCCTCCATGGTGAGGTAGAACTATGGCTTGTCATTGTACTGATGATGATTTTCTGTTTTATACACCAGCACACACTACTTCTTCTCCAAGCCCAAATGTGCCTTTTAAGTACTGCCTTCTTCAGTCCTGGCTGGCTGGCAGTGAATCATCATGGAGAGTCACACAGGTAAAGAAGGGGTGGTGGAAGTCTGCATGGCTGAAAGTCTCTGTCTGCTGCACCTGTAGGATCAGGCTCAAGTGTACACATGAAACATGAACAATCAGGGTTTGCCTATAAATATTAAAAGAACAGCAGCAGCAGCCTCCTCCTCTTCTGCAAGGGACAGGCTGTGAACTCCAAATATCAAGAGGTGGGAGGGGAAGAAGCAAAAATGCACGAGTTGTGGGAGTTTGGAAAAGAAACAAAACAGAAAAAAAGACACGTGGCAGCTGGTGCACCAACAGTCAAAAAGGCAAATAAAAGGCTCTCTGGGGCAGAAAGTGGTTTTCCAAGTGCATCTTTGGCAAGACAGAAATTAGCCCTGAAAAGGCAAGCCATTAAATCACCCACTTGGGGACACAGTCCTCAGAGAATCTGCCATTTATGAATGCAGAGCCTTATTTTTTTGGGGGGGGGAGGGAAGAGCACTAAATGGAGCAGGTTTTCATTCCCAGGCAGGGATAAAGCAGTTAAGCCAGGCTCCCCCTGCTCCATTTTCCATAATTGTCCGCAGTGCTTCAGAGCCACTTTGCTGTCATGCCCCCTGTGACCCGAGGGAGCTCAGACCCCCATTTCCTGCCATTTCCCCAATCAATGAGCCACTTATAGGCTGCCCTGCAGAGAGGTCAACCTGGCCCGCACAAGTGCCTCTTGTCTCTAGTGACACTGAAGGGTGAAGCTCTCCTTCTCTCTTAGCACGCGTAGCACAGAGGTCGAGGATGCTTTCTGCAGGGCTGCCCAATGCTGTTTAGACTGGTTTGGGGTTTGTTTGGTTGCAGGTGGTGGAGGAAGGGTAGTCCTGGTGGTGGTGGTGGTGGCAGAGCTTCTTACAACAACAAAAAGTTGTTTTTACTGTATACTGAAAAGGATTGTAAGCTGCTCTGAGGAATATTATGGGCAAAGGTGTGAGGATATAAATCAGAACAATATAGCCTATTGTTATTTCTGTTTAAGTGCCTTCCCATCATCGCTCTGTCCAAGAGGTGCTGGGGAAAGAAGGCTCAAATAAGCCATCTCTATTTAGAGGTACTTCCATAGCCAACAATCAATGCTCTCAAAATTTTGCAAATACTACAACCCTCCTCAAGCTGGTGCCCTCTAAATATTTTGGACAACTCCCATCATGGCTGAGAGATATTATAGTAGGAAATGGCTGTCCTGGCTGGGGCAGGTGGGAGCTGTAGCCTTAAATACTTGGAGACCACCAGATTGGGGAAGCTTGCCCTACTTCTAGGATGTGTGGGGGGAGGCAACATGCTGCCCTCCAGATGTGGACTGCACAGGTCCCATCCTACTTGGGGATGATGGGAATAATCCTCCAAAATATCTGGAGCTGCACCAGATTGGCTGCCTTGCATTGGAAGAAAGCTGAGCATGGCTTCATACAGCCACATGAATGGAGCAAGTGTCCTGTATTCCATTTATCAGCAGGACAACAGGAGCAAAAGCTGTTAAAGAGGCATAACTTGCTAGGGCAGCCACATCAGCAAAGCGCAGTTTAACAGACTCAGCAGATTCTCAGCAACTCCAAGACATTTCAGAGAAATTAAGGCATCGCCTAAACATCTCTGTAGGCAGCACCACACAGCAATTCTGTGGCAGAAGAACTTTTTAAAAACCCAGACACACAAAGAAAGAAAGTAGCAGCAGCAGCTCAGATTTGCATCCTTGTAAAAGGGGCACAAAGTCAGCTGGTGAATGGATTTGCCTCTCTCTCAGTTCCTAGTATCTCTCATATATCACAATTCACCCTTGACTCCAGTTCCATTATCAACCAGTCCCTGAAAGAGGAACTGCAGAGGCCAGGCAGGAAATATTTCTCTTTGCATTTGGCATTAAAATGTCCCTAACATGGAAATCCAGTCACTATAGTTTCTCTGTTGGTCTCAAAAGGGCAGGAGACAGTATGTAAATAGTATATTTAAATTAGATTGAAGTAGATACAAGTAAGGTTTAGAGCTTTACACAACTCTTTGATGGACAAAGGAAAAAAGATAAGGGGTGGGGAACCAACCCAGTCATTTGTAACAGAGTTTATTTTTGATTCTCAAACTATCTGATGTGGCAGACCAGCAATTCCTACCCCCCGCCCCCATGTGTCAGGAACCAGTACCATATTGGTCTCTGGGGCATCTCACCCAACTTGAGTTGTGATGAGGTTTTCATAGACTGGCAGCTGATGGCTTATGGACTGGCACTATTCTGTGGACCACCACTTGGAATAGCCTTTTTCTAAGGCCATGCCCCTATTTCCATTTGCTCCTTACGTGAGCACAATCTGCAAGCATGCCTACATTCCACAGACTGAAAGCACACCTGGATTTCAACAGGAAATCCTCTGGATTTCAGAGGAACTGCTCTCTCAGAATCTCCACACAGAACATGCAGGGGATTGCAGCAGAAAGTGCCATACATCAAGACTTAAAAACACTTCGCAAAATTATATGCTGGTCTTGCACAAGATTCTTCGTTCCAGTATTTAATTGCTGCTTTGTTTTGGGGTGGGCTGAGGAAGGCAGGTGGTTGTGTTGTTAATGGTTACAGAGGCCTACTGGGTATTATTATTATTATTATTATTATTATTATTATTATTAGATATTGCTTACCCATCACACCTTCACCAAATCAAACTGCAGATTGATATAACTAAACATTGTTCTTGTGCAAGGGTTCACCATTAAGATTATTTTTTAAATAATGGGGAAAGTTGCACCCTCCTCAAATGCACAAGTCTGCATTTTAACAACTGTTAAGTGTGATAACTAAAGGCTGGTTACATTTGGTCTTGCAGACTTCCAGTGGGTTGTTTTTTTCCAGAAGTGCACACAGATGCAAAAATACCTGCAGGTGTGTCCAAAAGAGTCAGGACTTATTCATGCTGTACATAGTTAAAACTATGGAACTTGCTCCCACAGGAGGCAGCGATGTTGTCCACCAGCTTGAATGGATCTCAAATAGTATTAGACAAATTCCTGGAGGAGAGGGCTTTCAGAGGATACTAGCCGGGATGGTTATGCTCTGCCTCCACAGTTGGAGGCAGAAATGCTTCCAAGTAACAGTTGCTAGAAACCACAGGAGGGGAAGATGCTCTTCTGCTCAGCTCCTGCTTGCAGGTTTTCTGCAGGCATCAGGTTGGCTACTGTGAGAACAGGATGCTGGACTAGATGGGCCCCTGATCTGATCCAGCAGGCTCTTCTTATGTTCAGAACAGAAAAGGTAGAGGGGGCAGGGGAGGCATGGCAGAGAGGAGGAGCAAAGCAGCTCAGCACAGATACATCCCATCAAGCTCTAGTGTGGAGGGGAAATTGTGGGAAGCAAAGTGCGACTCCCACACACGTAGAAATCAGATCTGAACTCCCCATATATGATTTTTAAGAAATGTCCTTCTGGAAACACCCCTATCTGTATCAAGCAAGGTTTTCAGGCTAGCATGGATGCTGGAAAGTAACATGCTAGGAAGTGATCTTCTCTCTACTGCAGCAAAGATTCCTTGCTATATACTGCTACTGTTCATCACCGTGTTCCTTCAGGGACCATTAAACTGATGCAATTCTTGGCCTCCTCCCCACTAAAACATCAGTGGTGCCTGTGGGCAGAGAGAGAGAGCTCTTGGGCTGGAATGATTTAAATGCACCAAAAGAGTCACCTTCGCTTTGCATCGTTGGTTGAAGGTCAAGAAGTCAGTGACCCTTTAGTAGCTGCTGACAATCATAGGCTAGGCTATGTATAGCCCAGAACCGGGCAGACCAGTTTTTAAGGCACTCCGTGCAATGCTTCTAAGTAAATATTATCAGAACAAGCAGATCAGCAATAGCTACTCCTGCAGACTCCAACGCAACCAGCTGCAGCCCCTGCAAGGACAAAGGCAAAAGGTTCCATTCTGCTTTGTCCCTCCAGGCATCTCTTATTCTTTCAGAGTTTTCATACATGACAAAGAACATCAAAACAGAAAACAATTACCTTCCCCATGCATTCCTTCCAGTATTTCATTCTCTTGGGATTAGCAGGAAAGAGTTAGAGTTTTGAAGTAGAATTGCTACCTGCCTTTGCAGACACCAGAGAGATGTCAAAACATGGGGGATTGTGAAGTGCTTTCTGGGGGATGAGCACAGTGGAAAGGATTTCGGTGCCTGTTGGTGAGGATCGGTAAAGTAGCAGCAGCCAAACTGACTCAGATATATGAAGCTTAGGACAATAAGGTTGTCAAATTTAGACAACAGGACAGTGGCTTTGAAGTTGAAAACATCTCAATTCTTCGCATGTAGGCACATCCTCATTGTTATTTCTTCAGCTGCACAACAGGAGAGTCACACACAAAAGGGACATATACACACACATGCACAGAGGAAGTCATGATATTGCTGCCTTAATTCTTTTTGAATTACTATTAGGAAGCTGCCTTATGCTGAATCAGACCATGGCATTGGTCCACCTAGCTCAGGATAATCTACATAGACCTGGTTCTCTGGGGTTTCAGGCAGAAGACATTCCCAGCCCTACCTGGAGATGGTGAGGAGAGGATGGGACCTGGGGCCTTCTGCATGCAAGGAAGATGTTCTTCCACTGAGCCATGGCCCTTCCCTCTTGACACAAGTTCCGTACAAAGCACATGAGTGTCAGACAGACATGCTCATCCTGCCTCTTGTTTCCATCCACCACAGACCTACCTTAAGTGGGGAATGGGGCTTCGGGGGACAGAGCACAGAATAAAGCTGTGAAGTCAAGAGCTTTTGTGGACAACAGGATTCATCCGATGCATAAAGGGAACTGAGGGGGTGGTAAGTATATATATGTGCAGCACACACATAAGAACATAATAAGATCCTGCTGGATCAGGGCAATAGCCCGCCTAATCCAGTATCCTGTTCTCACAGTGACCAGGCTGATGCCTCTGGGAAGCTTGTAAGCAGGACCTGAGTGCAACAGCACCCTCACAACTTGTGACTCCCAACAACTGGTATCCAGAGCAATACTGCACCCACCAATAGCGCAAGCAGAACATAGCCATCGTGACTAACAGGCATTGATAGTCTTTACATCTGTGAATTTGTCTAATCCTCTTTCAAAGTCATCCAAGTTGGTGGCCATTGCTGCCCTTGGTGGGAGCGATTTCCATTACTGTTTTAACCATGTGCTGTGTGAAGAGGCACTTCCTTTTGTCTGTTTCGAATCTTCCAACCTTCAGCTTCCTTAGAGACCCTCTGCTTATGGGCTGAGAACACCAAGTTAACAACGTAAGAACTCAGGATGCCAAAAGGAACAAGTTGCTGCCTGATAGCTGGAGCCTAACTTCAGGACACATTCTTAAAAAATATAAATAATTACTGGCATGGCTAGATAAAGAGCAGTAGCTGTTTGCAGAGATGGAACCTCCTTGGTTTTGTTGAATTTCATATTCAAGCAGCAATTTGCCTCCAACAGGAAACATGGCAGGATGCCAACCTGCCCAGAACCTGTAAGTCCCCAGCTTGTTTGAACTAGGCAAGAAGTGCATTTTTTCCCCACTGAGAGAGATAAGCAGCTGAAAGAGAACCCAGGGTACATGCATGTCAGTTTCCTCCATTCATTTCACTGGTAAATCCAACATCATCCATCGCTAATCTGGTGCCCTCCAGAATTTTTGGACTGCAACTGTTATCAACCTCAGTCAGCAGACAATGGACGGGGTGATGGGAGTTGTAGTCTAAAACCTAATCTCAACACCTGCCTGCCCATACTCCAAGACAGGAATTGGGAACCTGTGGTCCTCCAGATGTTGGACTACAGCTCCCATCAGCTCTGATCATTGGTCATGCTGGCTGCTTAGAGTTTAAGTCTGACAACATTTGGAGGACACCACACTAGATACCCCACTCTAAGACCTTCAGTAGAGGCTGTCCTTTGGCTGCCCCGTCATCTAAGGTGTGTCAACAGGCTGCAGGGGAAAGGGCCTTCTTGCTGGTGGCCTCCTGACTGTGCAATGCTCTCCACAGGCTTCACTGACGTCATTTCAGTGCTGCCAGTCAAAGCCCCCCCCTTCCCCCTGGGCTCTTTAATTCCTTTTTCATGCCTCTTTCATGTCACACACATCCTGTCTCTTTCAGTTCTGCTGATAGCTTTCATATCATGTTGTTTTTGATGTTTTATACATATTGTAGCTTTCACATTTGATTCCCAAAACCCTTCGGTGGGTTTCCAGGTTAAATGTCTACTGCAGCTCTTCCTGCCTGCCCCAAGCCTTGAGATGCATGCAAGAGCGTAAATGAATGTGTGCATGCATTAGTTATGTGCATCGCTGGTGGGAACGTATCCTCTGCTGCATTTCAGAGAAGCCACAAAGGGAGCAGCTTTGCAGTGATTCAATACACAATTCTCTCATCACCTGCTGTGTGGTTGGTGACTGTGAGATGCTAAGCACCCAAACATTGATGTCCCTGAGGCCACACAGGGCCTGGCTCACCCCTTGGGGCCAAAACACTTCCCTACCCTGGAGACAGATAACAAGGCAGAATCTATAGCTCTTAAACATCTACACCTGCCTTGCATGGGTGTACTAAATGATGAAGGCAAGCAGCGTGACTCAAGCACTGAATGGCTTGTGTTTATGCTAGCACATGAGAACACTCCGCAAATTGCAGCAGATTTGTGTTGGCTGTTGGTGTAATTACACACATCATAAACATACCAAGGATGTGAAGTGTGCCCTTGGGAGATACTTTGATCTCTTTGCTCACACATGAAAGATAATCCAGGACTTACTACAATCCAGGATCCCCACCCAGTTTGCAGGTGCACAGGGAAGCTTAGACTTTGGACTTGCGTGACAGCAGGCAAGTGGGGGAGGGGTGGGCCAGGGAAGAGGTTTGCTTTAAAAGAAAAGCATGCAAATAGGTTGGGTAACACCTAATAAAACTATATAATTAATTTGGATAAGGATTTGTTAATATGCTGCTATATTAAGTCATGTTATCACAATAAGTATAGCTTTAATTTCCAAATAAAACAGTGCTAAAACTTAAAAAAAGGAAAATGTTCTTCTACAGCAATGTGTGGGCGGTCCAAGACATTTTGCTGCCTGAGATGGCCAAGATTGCACCTCCCCGCCCCCGCGTACAAAAGTCAACCAGACTGACAGCTTTCTTAGATTTCCACAATTGCACTCAAAGGCAGCAGGTTAGTTTAAGCAGGCTGTAGGGCACACACAGTTCTGCCCACTCCATATCATTTGCCACCTGCAGTAGTTGCTTCATCTTCCCTCATGTTAGCGCTGGCCCTGGGACAGCCTTGCAGTGCTTAAGGCAGTTGCAACATACCTGGTGGGTCTTCCATTAGGAGGCTTGTTTGGTTTGGTTTTAAAGCATGATGATATTGTATCTACCTTCCTGCAGTTTAAGTGCCTTTCACCTTCAAGTGGAGACCACACACACACACACACAATCTTTTGATTCATAGAAGTGAGAGCATGTAGAAAACAGTCCCTTCAGCTTACTTAACCTGCATTAATTCCTCTCTGCTTCTCAATTTCCTTTCCAAAGAATTAAGTTTTGTCTGTTTATATGCAAGGATCAGCAGGAACACAAAATGCACAGACACCAACTCCTACAAAACAGGATGTCCTCAAATGCCATCACATCTGACAGATTGATGACTTTAGGATTCCCTCTGTCTACTTGGGAACAGGCTGCTTTCAGGCTCAAAGAAAACAGCTTTAAGTTAGCACATGGGGAGAGGCTGGCCCCATCCACAATTCACCTCCAGTTCTTCCCTTGAGATATTCAGAACCAACCAAATTGTTAAAACCTTTTGCCCTTCAGAAACAACAAGTCCAGGTGGTTGTTTTTTAATGGAGAGTCTTTACATGCCCCTTATCTTGCCAAAGGAAGATTTCACTTCCCACCATAACACTTTTTTGTTTACTTCTGGAACACATCTTAGGCTCAGAAAGGGGGGGGGGGAAACCACACACACATACATGCTTAGATGTACTTGGAGGGCTTCACTATTATATTAGTAGATTCTAAAACAGGAATCACAAAAGCAAATCACCAATGAATACTTCCAGACTTTTTTTTTTAAAAGGAGATGAGGGTGAAAGGAAAGTAGGGTACTAGCCCGGCAGTTCAGTTGTTGGCTCTTCCCTTGCCAAGGAATCGTCCCCCCCCCCACCTCCCCGCTATGTCTAGAGCTCTGGACACACCCGCCCACTAGCCTCTCAGGTAGGGACCGGCAGGTGAAGAGGGGGGTGGCTACGGGACTGCGGGACACAGAAGCCCTCTTTGCTTCTCCCCCCTCAAGCACTCGCGGTGCGTTTAGCTCTAGCTAAAAGCTCCCCCCCCCAACTTAATCCCTGCGGGCTGAGAAGACGGGGGAGGGGCCGAGCGCTCAGCCGCAGTCCCTCCAAAGCGCCTCCGTCCCTAAAGCTTTTTCCCGGACAGCCCAGCAGAAACCGACGAGAAGGTTGCTTTGCCCGAGTCGGGGTGGGGGGGCTCCCCTCGCTCCAGCCCCGCCGCCGCCGCCCTTGTGGGTTGTTCGGCCCGGCTCACGCCCCACTCACCGGCCACGCCGTACTCGCCGCAGGCGGAGACGGCGCCGTCCCGGTGCAGGCGGATGTCGGCGGTGTCGCGGATGCGCCCGGCGGGCCCCCAGCGGCGCGCCTCCTGCTCGGGCGCGCCTTCTTCGACGGGGCCGGGCTGCAGCAGCCCGCGGCAGCACTGGAAGCACACGGCCCAGGCCTGCTCCTCGTTGATGGGCTGTTCGTAAGACTTCAGCACCTCCTCCAGGGACAGCTCCGCCGGCTCCCCCGACGGCCGCTCCTCCGACGCCGCCACGGCGGCCCCCGCGCCGCTCCCGCCGCCGCCCTCGGTTCCCGCTGCTCCTGCCGCCGCTCGGGCCATGGCCGCTGCTCCATCATCGGCTCCTCCGGCGAGGCGGGCTGGTTGCCATAACAGCGGCGCTGCTGGGCAGCCTGAGGAAGAGGAGGAGGACAAGGAAGGGGAGGGCTGAGCTGGGCTGGCCGCCGCCACGGCTGCTTTGTCATCCCTCCAGCCCAGCCCGCCGAGGAGGGAGCCCCGCAGCCGCAGCCTATGGAGGGGCCAGGTGCGGCCAGGAGGTGGGGAGACACGCCCCGCGGGCCCGCGCCCGGCTCCGCCCTGCGGAGGACAAAAAAGCCGAGGGCGCCCTCTCCCACGCTAGGCTCAGCTCCGGCACAGAGGTTCAACGCCAAACCTCTGCCCTGAAGTGCTTCGAAGCAGTGCTTCTGAGCGCATGCAGAGAGTGGCTTTGTAAAAAAAAAAAAAAAGGCCTCTGAGCGCATGCGGCTACTAAAAAGTGCCCCTGAGAGCACGCGGAGCGCATGCAGAAAGTTGCCTTTTATTTTTTAAAAAAACTCCTCTGGGTGCATGCAGCGAGTGCCATTTTTAAAAAGTGTCTCTAAGCACATGCAGAAAGAGACTTAAAAAGCAAAATGCATCCAATTGGTCACTGTGGAAGGAAGTGGGTAAGATAACAAGGTAAACGACCCCTGGTCCAGTCAAAGGTGACTATGGGGTGTTGTGCTCATCTTGCTTTTCAGGCTGAGGGAGCCTGCATTTGTCCACAGACAGTTTTCCAGGTCATGTGGCCAGCATGACTGAACCGCTACTGGAGCACAGAGGACCGTGACGAGTGCCAGAGCGCACGGAAACGCCATTTACCTTCCCGCTGCAGTGGTACCTATTTATCTACATGCACTGGCATGCATTCGAACCGCTAGGTTGTCAGAAGCTGGGACAGAGCGATGGGAGCTCACCCCATCGTGCAGATTCGAACTGCTGACCTTCCAATTGCACTGTGGAAGGGGATGGGAGGGACTAGGTGGACCTTTGATGAGATCTAGCGGGGCTGCTCTTAAATAGCCAGAGAGCCCCCCTCACCCTCTTCAGTGTTCAATCAGAAACAAACTGATAATTTTGTACATGAATAGAGCTCGAGAGAGAGGGGGGGGACACACACCAAGAAATCAGTATTTTGAAAAGGGAACACCAAGGCTCAAAGGGGGGGGAGAGGAAGAGAGCACATCTTCAGGTCCCTGGATGCCATATAGATGTGGGGCATCTGGCTGCAGCAACTCAGGAGACTCACAGAGCTTGAAGGGACCTCCAGAGGTCATCTACTTCAACCCATTGCCCTGTGGAAGGCCTCTCATAGAAGATGCTGCTGCAGCACCCCTGACAAGTGGCTGTCCAGCCTAGGCTCAAATGCCTCTAGCAAAAGAAGAGCCCAGCTCCCCTCCAAGGTATAAAGTGCACACATGGGCCAATAGCCTGCCCCCCTGCCTCAAGAGTAGGGAAGGAAAGACACTCTGTTCATGCTCTGAAGCACTGGTATATCTACTCATGTTTGAAAGAAGGGGTTTTAGAGCCTTTACCAAAGACTTCCGTGAAGCCCTTCTGGCCATCACCCTTCCCTTGCAAATTCCCAGCCACTGGGAGACAAAACAGAGAACCGCCATCAAAGGCAAGCATAGCAACACAACCCTACAGGATCCTGATGACCAAGTATAGTAATTTAATCCTAACCTAGTTAATCCCTTAAAGCATTCACAGGGAAGGGAGGGCTCTCTCCAAATAAATTGCATTTTTCTCTATCCAGCTATTGCAGGTGCCCTTGAACAACCCTTCAGGAAATCTTTTTATTTTCTTTTATTCAATGCAAGCAAGGGAGGGCACATCACAACAGCCTTAGCAGAGGAGCTCCCCCTGCCCCCATACAGTAAATGCAGTAATTGGTTGTAGATGGCTCAGGAGTCTTTCCCTTCACTGCATGGATGTCCCCCCCCCCCCAGCACTCCAAACGGTAATATTTTTGTTCCTCGGGGAAGAGACATTTCTTACTCAAGCTGCTAGTATCTTAATTGCATGCGGTGCAAAATGCAGCTGCATGATACCTGAGAGCTGGCGACATCAATAGCAAGCAGTGGGGTGTGTTTGTGTGAGTTCCTGCATGCAGGCACACCTGTGTCCTTTTGTAACTTTTAGGAGTGGTTTTTAAAAAGAAGCCTAAGAGCAGGAGTGTTGTTGTGGAGCTCTAGAGGCCAGAAGCAAAGGTATCTCCACTCATTATAGAACTGTTCCTTTACTTTAGGATCCTTTTGCTTCTCTTCAACAACTAAGAGTTATCTGAAAGCTGTGCACTTGCCCTTTTGCAACACGAAATTATAGAAGACTGCAGCTGCTTTTCCAGACCTGAGCGCTGAAGCTGGTGGAACCTACACCCAAGAGAGAGCGCTGCCAACTACCATCCCCTTAGGTTAGAGAGGGGCACACTTCTTCAGCCAGAGAGACCCATTCCCTTGCCAGGCAACCTCCCAAGGGCCAACTATGTTAATAGTCGGTGGGGCCAGGGGCAAAAGAGGGCCAGGAGATGTGATGTGTGACTCATCTTCGCACAGTGGGTTACATGCCAGCTATGCAAAAGCCAGATTTCTACACCCCTCTTATGTGTCTCTCCAGCCACAAATGCAAAAGGCATTCCTGCAGTTCAATGGCACATTCTGACTAGGCGAAAGCACATAGTAGGAGGGCACAGAATAGCACTTGTGGGTGCATTGTTTGGGGAGGGTCCAGGACCAGAGAGAGAAAGGCCTGAAGGCCATAGACATACCTCACTCCAGCCATAGATATTCATATGCAGTTTTAGGAGATTAGGAAGCTGCTTCATACTGAGTCAGACCATTGGGCTCTCTAGCACAGCATTGTCCACACTGACAGCTCTCCATGATTTCAGACTGGAACAAATTCCCAGACCCGCCTGGAGATGCTGGGAATTGACCCCAGGATCTTCTACATGCAAAACAGATGCTCTGCCACTGCAATGAGCTGCAGCTCATTGGACACACCATGGTCTGCAAGATATACACGAGATTTTGATAAATCCCACCTCTAAGAGCACTTGGGAATCATTTTCAGAATGTAAATTTGTTTTTCAAAAACTGTACTGTTTTGCCATTTTGTTTGCTGCCCTTGGCTTCTTTGGGAGAAAGTGGGGGGTAGAAATTGAAATGATGATAATAATCATAGACAGTTTACTGATGGGACCAGACTATTAATAGTTGGGAGCACAGGCAAATACAGGCATATGAAAATAAATAATTAGAATAAGCCAACAAAAAGCAAAGTCCTTTGTCAGGCAGAATAAGGAAGTAGGCCATTGACTCTCTATGTAAAGCAAAGGTTGAGGAAAAGTAATGATGGCCAAACGTACTATCCAAAGAGCATTTGGCCTAGAACTGCATGATTACAGACTGTTAACGATGCTACATAACTCAAAAGTTTGTCTAGATAAATTGGCCCAGTAAAACATAAAAGTAGGATGAACTTGGAAGCATTGCAACACTTTTCCATACCAGGTGGTTCTCCTGGGCTCAGCTGAAAACACAGCGTGATAATACATACATACATACATACATACATACATACATACATACTTTGTGGGTAGGAAGGAACACAGCAAAGTAACCACCATAATAGCAGCACATACCTACAGACTGCTCCATTCCAACACAGTTTTGCAGATAAGCACCATATCCTCCAACATTCCTGGAGGGTTTGGAACACCACCTCAAGTTGTCTCAGCTAATCCCTCCCATCAAAATGAAGGTAGGACATTAACGAGCAAATGAAGTTCAGCTGGTTAGCAGTAGCCAGGTTGGAATGAGGCCACCATTTTTAAAGAACCAGGCAGCACATGAAGTGTGAAGTTGGGCAAGTTAGAAGGAGCAAGAGTTGTACAGCTCTCCAATTTGAAAGCTCTGGGTGGTGGTCACCACAAAAGGAAGGTAGAAAGATGGTGCCAAATCCACCCATCTGAGAACTTGGGGTGCTGACAGGGAGGAGATAGGAAGTGGCCACTCCTCTAAGGAAGGCAAATTGCCTTGAAAGACAAGGAACCAGATGGAAGCCTCATGCATCTGTTCCCAAGTAACCTTTTGCTATGGGGCCACCTGGGTAAAGTCTAGCCTCAGAGCTGCTTCACATATTATAAGATGACTGAATGTGCACATGTTTACCCATGGTGTGCCCCACAATGTATGAAGGGGACACACGGGTAGAGCATCAGTTCAGCTTTGCACGCAGAAGGTCCCAGGTTCAACACCTGGCGGCTCCAGAGACCTCTGCCTGAAACCATGATGAGCTGCTGCTTCCAGATGTAGAGCTAGTGGACCAATGGTCTGGCTTGGCATATAAGGCAGCTTCCTATGTTTCTATATTCCACCTTGCAGTCAAATGACCATCAGAGCTGTTGACAATATATTGTAATGGTAAAAATGCTAGGGCCGTGGGCCATGAGCTGACTGTTGCGGGGTGGGGACAGGGACTCCCTGCAACTGCTCTTTCTCTAGCCTATGGGTGGGGCTAGGCTGGTGATGTTCTGGGAGCTTCATGGTGTATATTGCCAGCAAACCTTGGTCTCCTAGCCAGCAAACAGAGTTAAAGAATCAGAGTTGGAAGGGACTCTGCGGATCATCTAGTGCAACCCCCTGTAATTCAGGAATATGCATACAGGGTTCAAACCTGCAACCCTGGCATCATTAGCACCACCATCTAACCAACTGAGCTATCCAGGCACTATGTGCAAATACCAACGTGATTGACCAATAACTAATCTTTTGTAGAGGAGTACCTACATTAGTCTGTTGAAACAAGTACAACAAAGAGCTTTGTGGCACCTTAAAGGCTAGTAGATTTATTCTGGCAAAACAGACCACACAGTCTCTCTGTATATATTATATTTACAAAGGAAGAGTACATACTCAGGATCTTTTTAACAGTTAATGCATAACCCCCCCCCCCCCGTGTTGACTGATTCTGAGTCTGCTGTGGTCTTGCTTAATAAGAACATGAGAAGGTGGTTTGTTGAATATTATAAATAAAAGTTGATAGTCTGACTGGCTAGCATTCTTTGCAAGAATCCCAACAACCAGGATGCTTCAAATGGTCCATTGGCTAGTGGTCAATAGTTCACTGATGGACTGTGGCCTATTTTTTAAACCAATTCCGGCATGACATGCTACACCAAAGGTAAGCATGGTGTGTGTATTGGAGCTGGGAGGGGCCTCGTATACAGTGGCAAATCTTGCCATGAGCTTTTATCCAAAGTTCTGTATGAATGATGGCCACATAAATCTACGAGCTGGAAGTAATACGTGACAGATGGCAGAATGAAATAACATGTTGATAGGACTCACTCAGTGGTCTGCTGGATACTGTGAATGGTGCCAGACATCAGGTTCCTTTTCACAGAGGTCAGGTCTCAAGAAATAACAGGGAACATTCACCTTTTCCCACAGAATTAACCACAGTAAAAACAAAGCTCATCTGCTGTGCTCAGGGAAAAAAAAGAGGGCAATGTTAAACACCACCTTCATATTGCAATTAGAGATGGGTGGATATTTCAATTTTAGTGTCTCTCAATTTCTCATTTTTCCAGTCTTACGTTCACATTTCCACAAGTGTTTGCATTTTTTAAAAAAATGCTCATTAAGATTTATAAGAGATTTTTTAGTATGAATGTCTCCTACATATTTTTGTATATCATTTTCTTAATATACACATTTTTGTAGGGCTGATTTCTCTAATATAATGCATTTATTATGCCATTTTCACTAATATATGCATTTATATGCACATTGGTATATGCATTTTAGCACACATTACTTGGCTGGAGAACTGCATTGCAAGACTTGGAGAAGCATAAATTTCAAAGGATGGCTATGTATTCATGGATTGTTTCAGAAAGTGTGAATTTGGTAAGTTTGCCATTAAATGTGAACTTAATTTTTAAAAAATCCCATGCCTAACTGTAATAGATGTCTTGGGGCATGGACAAACACCCAGATACATGTGTGTTTATCAGAAGGGGGAGACTGGTGCAAAGAACAACAGGGGACAGGTGAATCTGCTCCAGAAATGTGGCTTTTAACAACCAGCCCTGTGTCAGTTGTTGGCCTCTGCGGGGTTGGGCCAAGAATCCTCCAGAAACAAAGACGGAAGCTGCAAGTAGTAAAAATTCCATCCACATGCAGAGTTAGGTGCGCCTAAGGTCATTGAAGTCAGTGTTTAAGTGCACCTGAAGCTGCAGTCTTAATCCCACTTACCTGGGTATAAGCTCCAATGAATTCAACAGGATTTATTTCTGAGCAGATATGAGCTGGGATTGTGGTTGTGCTGTTGGTCTGTATAGGCTGTCTAGCTCCAGTCCAATGCACAACCAGTGGGAATTACTTCCAAGTAAACAGGCAGGGGATTCTGCTGCATGCTGACTGCATACTGAACACAGGGAGCTGCCTTATTCTGACAGTTCCTTGGTCCATCTAGCTCAGCACTCCTACAGTGATTGGCAGCAACTCTCCAGGGCTTCAGGCAAGAGGCATTTTCTGCTGCACCTGGAGATGTCAGGGATTGTACCAGTGAGGTGAGGTTTTGGGAACAATGTTTATACAAATTAGGGACATTTGCATTGGGAAACTTCCAAACTTTCAGGTGCCCTACAACGTGATCTAATAAAGCATGTTTATTTGCTTAATTGTATTTGGTAAACAAAGCCAAAAAGCATTAAAACTGTTAAGCTTGCCCAGTGCTTTTTTCTAAAAAAATGTTTCAGGGTACTCTCATTTTCCTACTCATACTGAAATATTGCCCCTCAATGAGGCCAAACTTAGATTCACAAAATGTTTAGGGGTATGCATCCCCCCAGAAAAAAATCACTGAGCTTGCCTAATATTGCCACTGATTCATTATTACCAACTTCCACCCTGCTAGATTGAACCTGGACCTTTTGCATACAAAACAGATGCCTTGTCACTGAGCTACTTTGCCAATTCCTTCTTCTGCTGGCTCTGGGATCTTCCCAGTCCTGATTGCCTTCTTCCCTTTTAGTTGGCTGGGAGCTGCATACAGATGCTTTCAAATCAGGTCAACTTCAGTCCCAGATGTTACGCATGAGGTTTGCCAGGAAGCAGACAGGGCTTCTAATCTGCCACCTTTTTGCCTTGCTGATCAATAACTTTCAGATTTGGATCCTGGCTTCCATTTACCCAGCATTGTTTGCAGCTTGGGACAGACCACATGCAGGGTTGGACTAGATGATCCTCAGGCTCCCTTCCAATGCTTCTATGAGCTATCTGTGATTTCACATCGCAACTGCCAGCCCTCCAGACTTCCACTGGGGGGATTCCTGACCATCAGCCCCTGCCAGTGTTGGCCCTCCTCACATCTGACTGGAATCTTGCTGCTCACTCTTCTCCCCACACCTCCCCATGATGCATCCTGGTGTGCTAAAGGAGAAACCAGAGGTTCATTCTCACCCAGTCTGAAGCCTTCTGGGGAAGGAACCAACACAATAGTAGAGCAGGAGGCCCATTGATCTGCTTGCAAATTGGAGCAATCAGTGACATGCTTTTGTGTCTCCAATCTGCCACTTGGAAAACGGGGAAGCAGCATGCAGTTGCCAGTTAGCGTCACTACTTCAAGGCTAAACTGAGAACTCTGCAGAATGGGCCCTCTTCTTCAGTCCCCTGCACCACCCTGCAAGGGCAGCCTGAAAATTATGTTGCAGGCCTCTCTGATTGGCTTGTGCTTTATATCCTCCTTGCCCTTGCGTAAAAGCCTGTAAAAAGGATGCAGTGCAGATGGGAGAACGGCTCAGCAGATTATTTCTTTTTGCAGCTTAGCTGCGGGGCTGTGTGTATCCACATATGTGTTTTACTAGTATCCTCAGTAACAGACTGCCAAGATACTTAATTTCTCATGCAATGGGGGAAACAAAAAGTTCCTTTTCCTCTTCATTAATGTTTCAGTTAAAATAACCCCCGATCCATGCTATTAATGTCAGCATGCATTAACTCAAGAGTTGCTGGCCTTTCATATGCTTCGTGGCCTAATAGCAACCACGTTGACCAAACAGGCTGAGGAAAATTGCAAGTAAAATTAAAAAGAGATGTCCTGTTGTTAGTGGCACAGAGAGCAAGAAGAAACAGTTGCTGCTTCAGTGGGGACAGCAGTCACCTAGGGAGCAGATGCGACACAGGTAAGCAGCAAAAGGTAAGCAAAAGGTAAAGAAGGTATCCCTGACCATTAGGTCCAGTCACGGACGACTGGGGTTGCGGCACTCATCTCGCTCTATAGGCCGAGGGAGTCGGCGTTTGTCCACAGACAGCTTCCAGGTCATGTGGCCAGCATGACTAAGCCGCTTCAGAGCAGCGCACGGAAAAGGTAAGTAGCAAAAGCCAAATAATTATCCATCACAGAATTGCACAAAAGAGGTTGCTGCGAAAATCAGAGCGGAGCAACCTACTTTGTTCCACTTTTCTGGCCTGGCAGATGACCAGGATCCAGTTTATCTCCTGAGAGATTGAGCTCCAGAAAAAGAAGGGGAAAGCCCACTGCTGCACGCTTCTTCCTTTGCCAGAGAGGACGTATGCCCTGCTTCAGGCAGAAACCATTGTATTCATAATTGTATCTGCATCCTGTTCTCCCTCCCAGGAGCTCAGGGCAACATGCACAGGGCTTGTATGAAACGATGAGAGGTGTATAATATTATAAATGGTGTGGAGAAATAAGATAGAGAAAAGTTTTTCAACCCTCTCATATTATTAGAATGCAACTGAATGTCGGAAGATTAAGAAGAGACAAAATACAGCACTTTTTCACACACATAGTTAAGACTGGTATTTCCTCCCACAAGATGTAGTGATGGCCACCAACTTGGATTGCTTTAAAAGAGGGTTAAGACAAATGTAGTATAACTGGCTACAAATGGGTACCTTGCTAGGAATCAGAGGTGAGATAGTAAGAGCTGCTCACCGGTGGAACAGACTCCTATGAGAGGTGGTGGACCTTCCTTCCATGGAGGTTTTTAACCAGAGGTTGGATGGCCACCTGCCATGGATGACTTAGTTGAGATTCCTGCACTGCAGGGGGTCAAACTAGATGACCTTCAGGGTCTCTTCCAACTCCACAGTTCTATGATTCTACCCATGTAGCGGTTCCAGTCACCACACAGAGGCAACTTAAGGTCCAAAATAGTTTAATGCTGCAGAAGATCAGGCTTCAGTAATATGGTTCCAGACATCGGTCTACACATACAGCTTTTAGGCTCTGCAGATACAGATATATACAAGTAGGAAGTGTTTCTGTTGCTCCAGCAATTCAAGACTCTTGAGACATAACGGATGTAACAGACAGACTCACTGAATGACTAATAAGCTGACATGCCTTACTCGCTTATATACATGGCACTGGGCCATTGCCATAGCAACTGGCTGGTTCAAATCCCATATTCCATCTCCTACACTACAGTGGCACCTGAAATTGAAGACCCTGTCCATTGTTGGAGCAGTGCAAATCCATGACATGACAAATATAATCCTAGCCAGTGGTCAGACTTGTTAGATATAGGGATCAATAAACAGCCATTCCCATCTATCTGGAGTGCCTCTGTGCTGTTTGATGTGGCAAGGACACGCGGCCCCGATCCCCAAAAGCTTGCTTCGCTTTCCTGCAGGGCTCAGCCCAGCTTGCCTTCTCCTTGCTGCTTCCACCCATTGGCCCACGTGATGAAATTCCTTTCTCGTTCCATCATCATTATTTGCGGCTGCTAAATATTTGCCAATACTTATCATCTCCTCCCAACCATTGACATAATTGCTTTGCCAACCTACACAAAATTGGGGGCATTTTCTTTTATGAGTCAGGTCCAGGGATTCCAGAACTCTCCCTGGAGCAGGGAGGAGAACTAGGGGTGGCACTTCAGGTGTTGTTGGCCTCCAACCCCCATCAACCACTCCCTGTATGGCCAATGGGCAGGGGTAATGAAAGCAGGGAGTCTAGCAATATCTGAAGGGCCAGAGGCTATCCACCTCTGCCCTAGACCTTTCTTCCACTTTCCTTTTAAATGACTACATCCAAACCCAGGGTCTTTCTGCAGCTACTCAGCAAGGAGCCATCTGGGTTTGTTGCTCCAAGAGTCGTGGTTTGTTTCTTTACCATCACTATGTTCTCTGGGTACATAAGGAGCTGCAACTTCTTCATCTAGCTCAGTATTACCTACACTGACTGGCAGTGGCTCTCCAGGATTTCAGACAAGGAACAGTCCCAACCTTAGCTGCAGATGCTGGGGATTGAATCTGGGACCTTCTGCTTGCAAGACAGATGCTATACCACTTAGCTATGGACCTTCCCCAAACTGCAACGAAATCTTATGTAGCTGCAAATGCAGTTGTGTGCATCATCACCTTTTGCCCTTGTCTCTCCTTCCTCTAGTCCAGCCTTTATCAACTTTGGGTCTCCAGATGTTGTTGGATTACAACTCCCATCATCCCTAGCTAGCGGGGCCAGTGGTCAGGGATGATGGGAGCTGTAGTCCAACAACATCTGGAGACCCAAGGTTGCCTCCTGTGCCACACTGTGGTTGTAAGTTACTGGGGCAGGAAACAACCTTTTTTTGCTTAT
The DNA here is from genome assembly GCF_027172205.1 of Podarcis raffonei. Classification (NCBI taxonomy): domain Eukaryota; kingdom Metazoa; phylum Chordata; class Lepidosauria; order Squamata; family Lacertidae; genus Podarcis; species Podarcis raffonei. Next base: position 49,099,234 of record NC_070609.1, read on the forward strand.
CCTCCAAAGCACCATGTACAGCTATAACACCATATAAACAGCTATAAACCCAAGTGAGACAGATTCTTCCTGCAAGAACGAGAACGATGAAGTAAATGGATACCTTTTATTACTAAGTCAAAGTTTACTGTCAAGTTTGTGGTAACAGCATTTTTATTTCAGGGTGGGGGGGCGACCTGGTTGTCACCTGTATGACATGGACCTGGGCAGTTCCTGATATGTTAGCGGGAAGCACAACAGGCAAGAGTCTCCAGCTCCAATCCTAACCTCACGCACCTAGGAGTAAGTCCCATTGAATTCAACAGGACTTACTTCTGAGTAGACATGGTTAGGTTTGTGCCGCCAGGTTAACTTTGCTTCCAGTTTCAGAAAGGAAGACCCACTTCAATCTCGGATGCTGACAGCAATTATTATTTTTAAATATTTTATTTTCTAAATGCACAGCAACAACCAAATAACCGTCAGCAATTCTTCATGTCCCTTTGGTCTAATCCAGCAGGGCTCTTCTCCTTGTAGCGGACATGTCCCCAGGCTGAGCCAATGGGGTTCTTGATCTTGCCTATTCACCCTCTCAAAGCCTTAACAGCAAGGAGCTATTTGATCCATGCACACTTCACGACTGGCCCAAGCCGTAGCAGAATATGTGCTTCTCCTGTCCTTCCCTTGCCAGCTGCAACGTCATATTTTGCTCCTCTGGAGGAATAACACTCAGGGGGCAAAGCTGGCATCCCAAGAAATCAAGTTTCCTCCCAGCGCTCCCTGAGGCATGCTTTGACTGGGCCAGGAGATGGCAAAGGGTCAAGGCAAATAGGACAAGGGAAGAGTCAGGGAAAGGCAATTAAAGTATCTCCTGACAGTTCCAACAGAAGCCAGTTTTCTTAATTGGTCTCTTGGAAAGCGAAACCAAGCCTGTGCTTGCTCCTCAGGACATGGTCACTGGGTTTTTCACTTGTTTGGCCGGTCACAGGCTCCAAATGAATTAGCAGGACGTGGCACTTGGAATGAGGAACTGCAGCAGCTAATGGGCACTTGGGCCAACCTGAACACATTGCAGATGGGAACCCAGCCAGTCCTGCTGAGAGAAAAACCACAGAAGTTATTCCTGCTAAAGCAGCACACTGTGCAGTTAACTACCTTATGGCCTCTTCGGCAAAGTGCCAGAGGCTTCTGCTTTTTCTTTTGTGTGTGTGTTGGGGGGGGGGTTAAAGAAGAAACCAGCTACTGCAGTTTTTGCCAAGCTGTCCCCCTCTAGATCTTTTGAACCAGCGATGGGAATGGTGGTCCAAAACATCTGGAAAGGGCCAGTCTGGCAAAGGCTGAGCTACTGTAAAGGGACCCTTCTAGGCCAACCAAACTGCAGCAATTGTGCTCTCTTCTCCTGCCTTTAACACACTGCACATATTTTCTTTTTTTTAAAAGAAAAAATATATACTGCTTGATTACTAAAAAAACAACAACCCTCCATCACTCAAAACAGTTAGAAAAAAATAAAACATTGAACTTTAAAAAATGTTAGAAACAACTATTTAAGATATTAAAATAATAATTAGATTTAGGAATAAGATAAAAATCAGATTAAAACACATATCAGCGTTCTGCTTATCTGGATAGGCTTGCCTACACAAAATTGTTTTTAGCAGGCACTGAAAACAGTAATGGAGCCTGCCTGCCTGATGCCAATAGGTAGGGAGTTCCGGAGTTTAGGTGGTGGCACACTTAAAGATCAATTTGTTACAAAGGGCGGAAGAGTGGCGCCTGCAACAGTGCCAATTCCGCATACGCTCAAAGGGCTTTCCTTCCACCCCCGTGCATATTATGTGGTTCTGAGTGTCCAGGCCCATAAACATTTCTCTTATAGGGAGTCACCTTTCATTAAACTAACACGCACAAGCAGCAGCCTCTCTTTTTTTTTTTTTTATAATATTTTTATTGAACAATTTTTTATATAACAGAAACAAAACATACATAAACAAACATTCAACAGTAATAAAACATAAAACAAGTACCATTTCATAACCCAATTTCTAAAACCTTACTTCCTCGACCTCCTCTTACTTCCCGTTTCTGTATTCCACTATCTTACAGTTATTCAGCGAAATCTTACCTTATTTTATTATAGATTTATGCTAATCACCCTTATTCTCTTTGTCATAACCATTACTGATAGTAACCATTTGTTTTAATCCAACATCATTCTAACTGTCTCCAATTTTATAATATTTCTTTAAATAGTCCTTGAACTTTTTCCATTCTTCTTCCGCCGCTTCTCTTCCCTGGTCTCGGATTCTGCTCGTCATCTCTGCCAAACTCATATAGTCCATCACCTTCATCTGCCATTCTTCCAGTGTGGGTAGATCCTGTGTCTTCCAGTACTTTGCAATAAGTATTCTAGCTGCTGTTGTAGCATACATGAAAAAAGTTATATCTGTCTTTAACACCCCCTGGCCGACAATACCCAAGAGAAAGGCCTCTGGTTTCTTGGGGAAAGTATATTTAAATACCTTTTTCAGTTCGTTATAAATCATTTCCCAGAATGCCTTAATCTTCGGGCACGTCCACCAGAGGTGAAAGAATGTACCTTCCTTTTCTTTACATTTCCAACATTTATTATCAGGCGAGTGGTAGATCTTTGCAAGCTTGACTGGGGTTATGTACCACCTATAAATCATTTTCATTATATTTTCTCTTAAGGCGTTACACGCCGTAAATTTCAACCCGGTGGTCCACAACTTTTCCCAATCAGCAAACATGATGTTATGACCAATGTCCTGAGCCCATTTAATCATACTTGATTTTACCATTTCATCTTGTGTATTCCATTTCAGCAGCAGATCATACATTTTTGACAAATTCTTAGTACTGGGTTCTAACAGTTCAGTCTCTAATTTTGATTTTTCCACCTGGAAGCCTATTTTTCTGTCTAGTTTGAACACTTCATTTATTTGGTGATAATGTAACCAATCTCTCACCTTCCCTTTTAATTTTTCAAAACTCTGCAGTCTCAGTTTGTCCCCTTCCTTTTCCAAGATTTCCCAGTATCTTGGCCATTTCGACTCCATATTTAACTTTTTAACTGCCTTAGCTTCCATTGGTGATAACCATCTTGGAGTCTTGTTTTCCAGCAAGTCCTTATATTTAACCCAGACATTCAGCAGTGCTTTTCTGACACGCACAAGCAGCAGCCTCTCAGGCAAGGCGTGCAAATATTTGCACACACCCCTAATAACGCAGAGGTGGACGCCCTTTTGATAAATGCAGCTCCAATTCCGAAAGATGCAACAGATCTTTGCAACAGATTCATAGGCAGAACTCTCAGATAAACCATAACTGGGGTGGGTGGGAAGCGGTGCAATCTTCCGCCCATGCCGGAATTAGTGAGCCTTCTGCTATCCCAAGGCGTCTGTCTTCTACCCGCCCCGCCCCGCCCCTTCCAAGGCTCGCTCAGCAATGACAGCGGGACGGGCGCGGCCTAACTCTTCTGTGCCGCCACCCCAAAGATGGCGCCTCCCCTCCCCTACCTTCCTCCCCGCCACTCTCAAAATGGCCGCAGCTCTGCTTTAGGAAACGGCAAAGGGCATGCCTCCAGTTCTTCTTCCCATTGGGCAAAGGCGCCCTGCTGGCAGCCAATGAGGGCATAGGGCGCGCTGGTTGGTTGGTGCGCGCGCGCGCGCGCGCACGGAGAACCGAAGGGAAGGAAGCGATGTCTGCGGGAGAGAGAGCCCTTTCTGCGCTCCTGGGTAGGTCGTAGTAGTTGCACTCTGTGTATGCTCAGAAGCTCTCCTTAGAAGGGCTGCAGCTCTTGCCCAGTGTGTTTGTATCTCTTGTTGTACTTTGTATATGCCCAGAAGCTCTCTTTACTAGGGAGGCAGTGTGGAATGAGCCCTGCTCTGTGTAGGAAGAAGTACTTTGTGCATGTTCAGGGGCTGTGTTGACTGTTATAGAAGAGGTCCTGTGTTGAGCCTCTGGCACAGAAAGCTGATCTGGGGGCTGAACCTGAGAGCAAACTAAAGTTTAACGTTTGTTATGCAACCTTCCAACAGCTCAGAGCCTTCTCACAACCACCCTGAGAGGTGTATTAACCTGTAAGGTGAGCATAGGAAACTGTATCGTTATAAAAGGTTTGACAGTTTGTTCATGTAGCCCAGTACTGTCTATTCCAAAAATAGGGAGTGTGTGGTTCTCCAGATGTTAGCTGGACTACAGCTCCCATCATCCCTGATCTTGATGCTGCATCCTGAGCTTTTTGAGCCTCCGCAGTGATTGCTACTCACCTATGGAATGCCCTCCCCAGGGTTAGTAAGGCTCTCCCTAATAATGTTGGATTCAGGTAGGTAGCTGTGTTGGTCTGAAGCAGTCAAAATAAATGGGAAAAAAATAAGAAAAATTGTCCAGTAGCACCTTAGAGACCAACTAAGTTTGTTCTGGGGATAAGCCTTCGTGTGCATGCACAAAAAGGTATCTTGGTTGGTGGCGCTGTGGGTTAAACCACAGAGCTTAGGACTTGCAGATCAGAAGGTCGGCAGTTCGAATCCCTGTGACGGGGTGAGCTCCCATTGTCCGGTCCTTGCTCCTGCCAACCTAGCAGTTCGAAAGCATGTCAGAGTGAAAGTAGATAAATAGGTACCACTCCGGCGGGAAGGTAAATGGCATTTTCGTGCGCTGCTCTAGTTTGCCAGAAGTGGCTTAGTCATGCTGGCCACATGACCCGGAAGCTGTACGTCGGCTCCCTCGGCCAATAAAGGGAGATGAGTGCCGCAACCCCAGAGTCGGCCACGACTGGACCTAATGGTCAGGGGTCCCTTTACCTTTACCTTAAGGTCCTAATAATGTTGAATAGAGGGGGGTGCTGGGAGAGGGGAGGCTTGCCCAAAATGGGACTTGGATCCTCAGAAATGTTAACTTTAAAAAACTTATAGAAGAAAAGTTCTCTGTTCCTTACTCCAGCAGCTTCTACAACACCCATGTTGTTCAGGAGGGCCCCTAGACCTCTGGACAGGCTACAGAGGGAAAGAGAGAATGGCAAACTTTCCTTCTATGAACTTCCTTAGGTTAACTTAGGATCCCATCCCTCGTATTTAAAAGTGGCTACTGGAAATGGAAATATTTTCCCATTCTCCATCAGGATGCACAGAGTTCAACTCAGCTTGAACCAATTACCATTCCATACCACCATAGCAAAATTTAGTGGCATGCCTTCTTGGACTAAGATTTCTTTGTTTCTCCCTACCCCTCCCAAAAAAGCTGGAAGATCCAAGAAACAGAAATGTGAACGTAAAAATGAACAGAAGCTGAAGGAGGCAGCTCTTCATATTTTGAGTTGCCATCACAATTTGGGTGACCTGTTGCTTGAGGTAAGAAAGTAGCAGTGTTGACTTCCAACAGCTTCCTGGTGCCTGCTTCGCTCCCATTGAACTTCAGTGTTGTGTTTATGTTCCTGGTTTAAATTGTGCTACTGGACAGGAGTCATCAGGATGCACTGGGGGGGGGGGTAAATACAGATGACTAAAAATAAATATCTGGAGTTGATTCTTATTGGAGAGAGAATAGTAAGTCCACGGGGAGCAAAATTGCCTTACAGTGGCAGTCCTAAGCATGCTTACTCAGAAGTAAGTCCCACTGAGCTGAGTAGAGCTTACTGCCTATTTATTGTTTGTATTTTATGAGATGTCTCAGAAAATAAACTCTTTAGGCATTATACAAGAAATAAAAACAGCAATGAAACCATACTTCAATAAAAACCCACAATCATCTTAAAATACAAATGGCTGCATAAAAGCCAGATACAAAAACAAAAAACAGCTCCGTAAGATACCTTCTCTAAACTCCGTAGTAAAAATATAAATTCCCAAGAGGAAAGTATGTTTAGGATTGCAGCCTTAATTTCTTATGAACATTTTCCATACTACTACCTGTTAAGTTTCCTTTCATCATAAAATGATTGTCCTTTAAAAAAGAAAATGTGTGGATAAATATCTGAAACCTGATGAGGCCACTGGGTGTTTTTCCTGCATTCTACTTCCTTTGCACATCATCTTATCCTATGAAACAAGAGAAATTATTTGAATAAAGAAATGTGCAGATTTGTTGACTGAGTAAGTCCCCTATCTGTGGAATGTTCTCCCTTTCTCTTCACCAACCTGTTTGCCCTCCTGATGTTTTGGACTACAACTCCCATCAGCCCGGGCCAGCATTGGCTAGGGCTGATGGGAGTTGTAGTCCAAGGCACCTGGAGGGCAACAGATGAGTAAATTCCATTTCAGAGAATTTTGGCATTACCTTCTGGACTCCAAAATGTTTGCTGTGCAAGTATGCCCAAGCATTTTGAGGTTGCATCTGGAATAGGCTAGGTTATATTTGATAACGTAAGTAATAAGTAAGATGAACATGTCTCTCTCTGTGTTATTTTTACAGGTGGGAAGTTCAGAGTGGAACAAGCAGCTACTTTCCTTTAGTCCAGCCAATGAAGCTTCCGTTCCAGAACAATTTGTGGGTGGGTGCAAGAGATTATCTGTTTTGCCAGAGGGAGCTGCTGAAAATCAAGTTAATCTATTCAGAAAGATAAAAATATTCAGATCAACATTCTGTCTAGTCTGGTACTATCAACAGCAACTGGGAGCAACAACTTGCCAATTTTTGGGACAATGACCTTTCCTAACCTTGTAGCCTGAGCCTTTTTTTTTTTTTTTAGCTTGAAATGCTGGAAATTTATCCTGGGAACTTTTAAGAACAAGTTGTGTTTTCTCCCTTGAAATATATCCCCTCCCACTTTCTGTTTTGGGTGTTATTGTTAAGGTGCAGGTGCAAGAATAGATAAGGCTATATTGCACAATCTGTCCTTGCTAACCCTGTTTCCCCTCTCTTTTCACACTTCCATCTCTGATATTACATTCTAGTCTCAGCCTTGCAGGATCAGGCCTTCATGTTGGGTGTGCCAGTGGAAATCCTGTCAGCCAGAATAGCTGCTGGAAACATTGAGAAGATCTCTGCTGAGTCTGGTCAAGCTGTGATGCTGAATGCAGAGCAGAGAGTAAGCAGGAGGGAATTCCATTTCTGGGCATGGCAAGAGTGGGAGAGAAGTGCACCCCCCCATCTTGCTGCTGTTGTCTCTAAGTATAAACTGTAAATGTTTATTAGAGGAACTAGAGGCTGAGGTTGGCAACCTATTTCCTCACACAGAATGTCACCTCAATTAGAGGGTCTGCAAACAGGAATTATGGCATTCATTTGGGTTTACCTGCAGTTCCTCTGAGATGAAAGTGGAATATTTTTAGCTCATGCTTCATTTGCTGTGGTCATGTCCAGATGTTTTGGACTACATCTCCCATCAGCCTCAGCATCTTATATCTATGCTGCCTGGGGGTGATGTGAACTGTAGTTTAAAACATCTGGAGGGTATCATGTTGGGGAAGGCTGTTGGGGGCAGCTTGGCAACTTCCTTCTGAGGTTTCTGTGACCTACTGATGTCTGATTGGCCTCTGGGAATTACAATAGGTGAGCTCTCCCTGCAGTTCACATGGGATTTCACCCCCCTCCCTGAAACTGAGAAATAGCTCAGCTCATATCTAAGGCATTTCAAATGCACTGAAACCCCCATGAGCCCCTCTGCACTGCTTTCCTTGTATGCTGCCCTCTTATAGTCCATTTACTTCATCGCCCCAAATCCCTTCACTTTACCTGTCTGGTACAAGCAGCTGCAAGGAGAGGGGAAGGGCGAGATAAAGAGTCTGCACCCTTGAAAGCTGCAGGCTACTTATTATCATTTTTTAAGTAAACAGCACCCTTTTCTTCAATTACAGAAAAAGTTGTCATGCTTGCTTCAGTCTCTGAAGGATTTGTTAACGCACAATGCTTTCTGCCGTTTGTGGTTCGCTCAAGAAACCTGGAAGTTGCAAGTAAGAATGCTTTAGAAATATGGGGTGTTAAGAGGGAAATGCTAGATACCAGGTATGGGGAACCTGCAACCTTCTGGACGTTAGTGGTACAGTAGTACCTCTGGTTAAGAACTTAATTCGTTCCGGAGGTCCGTTCTTAACCTGAAACTGTTCTTAACCTGAAGCACCACTTTAGCTAATGGGGCCTCCCACTGCCGCCGCGCCGCTGGAGCACAATTTCTGTTCTCATCCTGAAGCAAAGTTCTTAACCCGAGGTAATATTTCCGGGTTAGCGGAGTCTGTAGCGTATGTAACCTGAAGCGCATGTAACCCGAGGTACCACTGTACTCCAGCTTCCATCAGCCCCAACCAGTGGTCAGGAATGATGGGAGCTGTAACCCCACCACATCTGGGAGGGTCACAGATTCCCCACTCCATCTATAGACACATGTGCTGGAAAAACATTCCTCATATAGCTTCACTCCTCTTTGATGCCTTAATGCTGACAAGTGCCTTTACATTGTTGGGGAGAAATGCAGGATTCCTCTTCTGATGCCAGCAAACAATTTAAGTAGCAAACTTAAGAGCACAGGCCTCTTAATAAACTCTTAGCATTGTAGTACTTAAATAATACTTGGCCCTTGCCAGCTATCCTATTGCCTCTGAGATTTATTTATTTTTATTTATTCATGCAAAGTATTTATATACGGATCTCTCACAAAATGTCAGGACAATGTCTTCATAGCTTTCCACAGCTGAGGCAGCAAATGGGTTGTGGTTAGATGTGGGCCTTCAGCAACTACGTGGGCCACACTAATCAGCTGTTGAGCCTTAGCCAAGTGGCTGAGTTATTTGGTTGTGGGTGCTTGGCCATACCTCTTTGCGGCTCCTGAACTTCATGGTAGCGTTATTTCCCCCAGAGCCCACTCATTCTGGAAGTTGCATGGCGGTTACACAGAGAGAACATTGTCAGCCTGGAAGAGCTGCTGGAGAAGTAAGTAGAGGCTGCCAAGACTCGCTAGGATTTTGGGCTTGACATGAAATATGGTCAGCTCTTTGGCCTCCTCGTCTGTGGCAGCTTGTATTTTACACTCATAAGATAAAGGTGCATTTGACAAGGCTGCACATAGAGCGCTAAGCAAGATTTGCAGTGACCCAAAAGATTTGCAGCTTTAGGGTGTGTGGGGGGACTTGTGGGTCAGGGAAACAGTCCCTAGAAAAAGATAATATTGGGAACTGCAGTTGGTGTTGTCTCTTCTCAGTAATCCAGATGCTCCTGCGTTGGAGGAGTGGTTGTGCAGTTGTCTCTGTCGTCTTTGCCATCAAACACAAGATCCTTCCTTGGACACAGAGGCACTGGGGTCCATGCTTACAGGCAAGCTCTGATTTGGAACACAGTTGGTATGGGGCAGTCGGTGGGGTGGGGGTTGTTAGATGTTGGCTCCTGTGGGGACTAGAAGCAGGTTCCTTTGTGTCTGAAGGCAGTGGCTATTGCACATTGGAAAGCCCAGGAATCCTTCTGAGGGCTGGAAGATGCCAGTCCATCTCTGCCTTCTGTTGGGTGTTCTAGGCCAGGGCTGGGATGGCTTGTGGCCCTCCAGATGTTGAATTCCAGCTCTCATCAGCCCCAGGAACATGGCCAGTAGTTGGGAGTTTTACTCCAGCAACATCTGGAGGGAGAAAAGATCCCCATCTCTATTCTTGATTTTCATTCCTTCCCTGCATAGTCCTTTAATTGCCTGGGAATTAAACAGAACCTTCCCTAGCGCTGCTGGTCTTTGACCCAGAATATCCTGACTAAGACAATTCAGGGTCTGATGATTCTCCTCATTAACAATTTAATTTTTATTTCTTCAGTGATTAAACTAATAAACCAAAGGTGAACCCTGTTCTGTACAGAAGGGATTTCCAGACACCATTTGTTGCCTCCAGCCTTCCTTTGTTCCCTCCTAACTTCCCTCTATTTATTCATTGGATTTATATACCACCTTTCTGCCGAGGCACTTAATGTGGTTTACAATTTAAGCACTAAAACAAATGCATTTTGTGAAATGAAGAGAGGGTCCTCTCCTGCCAACTGGGAACTGATGGTATATGTGCTCCCTGGCCTGAGCTTCCTTGCTTTTGCCTTCCTTCAGGGCATGCAGGTCTTCAGCAGCCCTCAGGGAAGATGGGCAAGGAGCTGCCCTTTTAGATTATCTTCCTTTCCTTTTTGGTATGCTGGGAGTATGCTGACAGTGGATTTGCTCTTAATTTGTAGACTTTGTGACTGTGCTCCTTCATAATGGATTTCAGAAAACGTTTGAGATGGGAAAGAAGCTGCAGTTGCAGAAAATCTCCAAAGTAAGGACAATGCATAATCACTAAGTGTTGTGGTTCTTAATAAAATGGTTTTTGGCGCACCAGTGAGATGAATGAAACTAGAGTCTCAGCAGCAAGAGCTTAGTTCTCCCTTCATCTTCAGGTAAGACTGGGACACACCCCTCTCTGAATTTCTGGAGATAGGTTGCCAGTCAATGTAAACAGTACTGAGCTGGGTGGATCACTGCTCTGATTGGTACATATGAGGCAGCTTCCTGTGTTGCTAGCTTGCAGCCCATAGACAAGGCAAGTCAGCAGTCCTAGCCCTCAACAGTGAATTTGTGGACCTTGGGAATTTTTCTGAAAGCTCATGCAAGCTTCAGGACACAAGACGATGCTCTCCCAGAGTCACTGCCTTCTATTCAAAAGCCTGCACTTGCTTCCTCATCCTTGTTTCTTTCCTCCATGAGGAGAGGAAGTAAGTTTTGGCAATTCCTCTGCCGCCATGTCTTCCCAAGAGAGTTCCCCAAACCTCTCAAGTAGCGTATGGGAAAGGAGGAGGGCCTATGGGGAAAATGACCTCATCCCCTGTTCTACTGACTGATGCCTTCCATCAAGGAAGGGGGCAGCACTGCATTGAAGCCTGTGCACTTAATTGATTGACAAATTTATTTCCCTTTACATTTGAAAGAGGCAGAGCATCTTAGAGTCTGTTATGTGAACATATCTGATGAAAAGCTAATAATTATTATATTTTTTTGTGTGTGTTTTTAAAAAACAGGTCTGCTGTGCTGTACTTGAGAGAATGTTGACATGTAAGTGGTGCCTGTAGAAGTAAATTGCATTGGGATCTAAATTATAATTACACCTCAGTAGAGATACTTCTCCCTATTCTGACGGCTGGGGGTGTTGTTGACATGCTGGAATGTGTTGTGTATGTAATTAGCCTTTCCAGATACCACTGCATTCGAAGAGAGCTGGGGATTGCTAATAAAAACGAGCTGTAATGTGAAAGAGGAGTAGCTGGAATGATCTCATGTTTTGACTGCTGCCTCGTAGTTGGCACTAATTCTTTTCTAAATGAGCATTTATTATCTGCTGGAGTTTGAGAACGAACTGCAAATCATCATGTTGCACATTTCTATGAATTGTAGTAACACCCCTGGGACCAGGGTTTCATGCGCTGGTGGATGGGGGTGAATTCCAATGTCCCGCAACGGGGTAATCCAATGCAGCATTTGTGCTGCCGGAAACTCATCGCACAATCTGTTGTGCAACAAAGTTACCAGCAACCTGCTTATGTATTTTCTTGTGCAACAATGTTCTGCTGGTATGAAACGTTTGGCTACCTGAGCAGTTGTACCACTAAGTGAGTTTTAAGTTAGCGACTACACTGCATCTGTTATTTGTTGCCATGTGCTTCAGCTGTTTCTTTGCACGGCAACAGGAAGGCAGGAAAACCTGTAAATCTTTGGGTTCCAGGTCACCTGCTGCTTTTGTTTGTTCTGATTGCCTTTCCCCACCTGCTCATGTGCAGCTCACGTTCATTTTAGAGGCACTTGGCACAACAAATCTTCCTGCCCCAGTTACTTCTGGAGTATAAACATTAGGGCAACCTTTCAGAGCTAAATCCGTGCACATCAAACCTCTTAGAGTGGTTCAAGGTCAGGGTTAATTGTTTCCAAGTCTTTGCCTCTTAAAAAATTGTTCATAATAGCTTCAACGTGAGAAGAATTGTTCCTTTCCACCACTCTCCTAATGAGGTCATCTCCTTAAATGTGTGCCTCCCAAACGGCTTCTTCCATATTGTGGGTGGTCCTTTCCAGCTGTGTTTCCCACTGAGGCTACTTTGTTTTTGTTTCTCTTTAGGGGTGCTCGATGCTGCGGCTGAAAAAAAGCAGGAAAAGGCCTCCACACTGAAGGCAGTGAAGTGCTGGTAAGGGGCCATGCCCCACTCTAGAGGTTTTGCAAAGAACAACGGGTTATACATGACTATGAGAGCGGTGAAATGGTCAGGGGGAGCACTTTTTAACTATGCAAGCACATCGTTTAATACAGGGCTAGGGAACTGGTGGTCCAGCAGCCCCACCCAGCATGGCGAGTGGTCGAGGATGATGGGTTTTGTTCTCCAACAGTATCTGGAAGGCCAGAGGTCCCCCACCCTAGGTTTCATGGAATGTGGCCTGCAGTTTCAGTTCCCTCCTCACCCTAAAGATACACGAGTCATTTGTGTTGTGTGATAACCTCCCTAAGAATAGAACCTCAGTGTCCAGCAGCCGTTCTCTGTAGACTCCATAGATGGTCCACTGTTTTGCTGCAGTGTCCCAGTGCTTATGTTCTTTATCTGTCAGTCCTGGCCAATGTGCAGCTTGCAAAGGAAATCCTAGGCATTGTTTTTGAAGTCCACAAATCATTGAAGCAGTTGTGACTGGTGATGTTTACCTTGAGCTTCCTATGCTAGCATTTCTCTCCAGGCTGCAAACTGCTGATTCCACCTGCTTTCTCTCCTTATCTGCCTATTTATAGCACCCAATTAGTTCAGTTCCTGGAAGTTGGTATGTTTAAACCTTTTCCTGATCATCTGCATTCCTTCCGAGTTCCTTCCCTAACCCCCATTCTTTGCTTTTGTGCAACAGGGTTTGTGTGTATGTAGTGGGGGAATCTAGTGTAGATAGATAGATAATTTATTACGGTTGGAGACCAGCTTATAAAACACACTTGGGGGTACAATCCCAGAAGGAAAACAAACATTTAAAACAATGTACAACAGTAAATTTAAAATTTAAAAATGCGATAAGTGTATAGACACTTAAAACTTTAAGATAAGCTACCACAGAGAGATGACCCAGAATCACCCATAGAACCGAGTTTGGGGATTTTCTTAACGAACTAGTTTGAGTCGGGAGATGGTCTGTGCCTACAGATCTGTACACAGAATCTGGCGACCATCCGGGTCGTCTTATGATCTTTGCCTAACAGGAAAAGGTCGAATTTTTGCTTTTCCGGGAGGTCAGTGAGCCTCACCAGCAGGGGATCAATGGTCTCACTCCATGCCTCTTCATAAAAGGGACATCTAAAGAATAAGTGCTCTGGGCTTCCTATATCCCCCAATGAACAAGCCCAAAGTCTCTGAGCATATGGGACTTTTTAAAAGGATCCTTTCAGGACCGGCAAGGGCAGAGCTGAGCTTCTGGAGAGTGTAAAAGCCCTTCTTGCATTTTTGGATACAAGAAAGAAGAGATATGCTGCTGGTGCAGCTATATCTCTCTCAATTTCTCCAATTTTATAGTCGGGGCACCTTGAGCAGTCCTGTTGTCTCTTGGTGTCTATGATTCTTTGCCTAACCGTAGCTTTTGCTTGGCCAAACCCCAGACTTAGAAGGGCTTGAGGGGCAAAACCCAGTTTCTGAAGGGTGTTCAGGACTGCTGTCTGCCAGCCTGACTGGAACTGGTCGCAGAGGATCAGTGGGGCTATCCCTCGGGGGAGCAGATTCAATGTCAGCCATTTGTAGATTGATGTTAGGCAGATATAAGCTTCCATTCTCATCATCCCCATTTCTAGTCTAACCCATGCGTTAGGAGAGCTCTAAGGTGTTTGGATTGCACTCTTTCAAGGGGGGAATCTAGTGTATTTTTTCTGCATATGTTAAAATGGATAAATATTTACATTCATTTTGACAGCCCTCCTAGTGAATGTCTTTATACTGAGAAAATTGGAGCCATTATCAGCAATTCACCTCTGATGAGTCATTGTTCTTGAGCACTGAGACTTAGAGGTTCCCTTTCCATTTCCAGGCTCTGCGTATTTGGCATGACGGCATCCCAAGGCACAGTCCCTCCGGAGTCTCTGCATCAGTTCTTTAGTCACACCTTGACCCAGGTTCTTACTTACAACGCTCAGCTAACAGGTGGGGCTTCCTATCAAGGGAACTGGGAAACAGACCTATAGAGAAGATGGGTTGGGAAGTCAGTGCCCCAGTTAGCACTGAGTGTGAATTTAAAACAAAGCTTTTATAAATGGATGTTTAGACACGCACCCTTCCCTTAAGATTACGCCAGATTTCTCCATGAGTTAATGGCAGTAGTGTTGGCATGGTAATTTTGTCTGTGTGGACTTAACTCTCATTTGTTAGAAATGCCGCAAAATTAGGGAATACTGGAAGTTAATGTTGACCAGTGTACAATATATGACTGGTTACATATTACGTACGTTGAGAGTAATTATTAAATGATGTAATGATAATATGTATTGTTGATGTCTTTGGTGATGTATTACTGGTTTTAGAATGATTTTAGTTTAGTTTTTTTTTTTAAAAAAAGCTAGGACTCCATGGATGAGAGAGGAGTTAATCATACTGGGCATAACTCTTCATATACCTGATGTGGAGCTGGCTGGTGATTTCAGGAGGGTCTGCTTTTCCTTCCTGTCATGCAACCAGCAACTCCTGAAGAGCCCCCACCCTTTGACCCAGGCCCTGCTACTGTCTCTAAAATGCCACCCCTGTTTGATGAGGTCTTCAGAGATAGGCTTAAGGCAGGGGTGGCCATGCAGCTCCTTGCGTAAGTTCATGTGGTCCTCAGCCTGGTTTCAAAACTCCTCTGCCCAAGCTCATTGGGCAGGGGAAGGAGGAGAGAGTGAAAAGGAAGGCTGGCTCCCTCCATTTTGGGCTCTGACCCCACCCACTGCCAGCTTTCATCCCCTGACAAATTGTCCTAAAGGCAGTGTAGCCCTCAGACATGGAGAGGTCCAGGCCAGAAAACATGAAGCCAGAGGCACGTGGGATAAGTTGGGACTCCGGTGGTAGTTGGAAAAAGAACAGCTTAGGCTTGAATGTTCTCACTCCTCCTCCTTAGTCTTTAAAAATTGTATTTCAGACTTCTTTTTTTAAAACCATTTCCCAGCTAAATAAGCCAACCAACTGGCTGACAAAAGCAAAATGCACATTGGTCTCATGCTAACAATTACTTTTCACATACTGTAAATGTTACAGTATGTTACAGCCTCCAGTAGAATAGCTGGCTATTAATCAGCCAGGGAGGTTGTCGCCATTTAGCTCTTCTGGAAGATAGCAGAATTTCAGGAGTCACCTGCACGCTTACTAAGCCACAAGTCTGCCCTCGGAGCATCATGCGGATAACTTGCTTTTCACTCATCCTATGTCGTGTATTTCTTGAAAGGCAACCCTCCATTGCCCTATGGAAATGCAAACACCTCCATCCCTGTGAACTCACAGCTTTTCACTCAGTGCCTTAGCAATGCAGCGAGCAGCGTGTGCAAGAGAACCAGTGAAAGAGGCCCTGGGCTTAATGGTTTTAGGAGTTGCTAGAAACAATTGACCTATTTTGTGAGGCATAAGCAAGGGAAGCCTTTGATATTTTCTTATCCTTTGGCAGAATTGCTCTTACTGGTTTGTAAAGTTAGATTTTCCCCCCTCCCCTTTGTCTTCTCTGAACACAGCTTTCGAAGCCATTCATTTACAGAGAGACTGGAGCTTTGCAAGAACCAGCTCGGTGCTCATCATGCTGTACCGCAAAGTATGTCTCTTCCTTGTGGGATCTGACCAGGAACACCTCACATTTTAGCACAACCCTTGTTTATTATTATTTCCTGAAGCTCGTGCAGCTTACTGGAACTGTACCCTTTGGTACAGTCCCTGTAACATGATATGTGCTGCGTCTGGGCTTTTCAGAAGTAGCATGCTTCAATTATAGCAAAATAGGAGCCTGCTCTCTTTCACGGAACAAAAAAATAAAAGCCAATAGCTTTGTAAGCTGAGGCCAGGAAACCAAACAATGCATTGGGGAAATGTTGTTTGTGCCAAGAGGCTTGCGAAACAGAATGGGGATATCAAAAGGGGATGTGCAAGCAAGGAGGAGTATTCAGGGTGTTTTCTTGCTTCCTTGCAAGGAAGGGAAGCCATTTGGCTCTGGCCTTAGAGAGGATTCATCTCTCCAGGGCAGAAAGCTTGGATAAGAGTTCTTTTCTTAGTTCTGCTTATATATAGACACTCCCCTCCTGCTGAATAGCCTCACGGGCAGCTAGCTTTGAAGGTCCTGCCTGACTCACCATCTTTTGGGAGAGATGCAGAGTGACACTGACCAGGAAACCAGGCGGTTGGTGTGGAGAATTACAGTCCTGGGCAGGGAAGTCTGGATCCAGTGGCTCTTCAGGGGCACTGGCAGTACAGAGATCTCTTGGTGGAAGTGGGAGTTCCTGCTTCCCCAGCTCCTCTAGGTTGGGTTTCAGGTCTGGAATATAGGAAGCTGCCTTAGGATGAGCCAGACCATTATTCCACTTTGTTTAATACTGTCTAACACTGATCAGCAGTGTGATGGTCAGGATTGAAGCATGAATGTGTTCTTCGGTGCTCTGCCCCAGCTTCCTTCGATTCCAACAGGATTTCCTCCTCCTTCCCTTCTAGTTGTTTGTGGTGTTCAAAGCAGAAGAGCTGACGCATCATTTGCAGCTGGTCTTAGAGACAAGCGAAGTGAATTGGCACCATGTCCTTTCCTGTGTGTCTACATTGTTAGTCTGTCATCCTCAAGCACAACACTTGATTAAAGGTATGTTTGGAGAAGATGTCTGGGCGGCTGCTGGTCTTTCAAGCGCAGAACCAACAGACATGAGAGGAAAATGGCTGGTGTGATCCAATGCTCACAGCTGTTTGTTCAGTGTTTTAGAAATATTCGCAAATAATATTGGCTTCTCTGCCAAATATTATCAGTTTGACTTGGATGGCTTTGCCAAGTCTCTTCTCTCTCTCTCTCTCTCTTTCTCTCTCTCTCTGAATTTTTAATTTAGCTGTGGGTCATTATGTTGACGCAGGTGGTCAACATTTAATTTAGCTGTGGGTCATTATAAGGGACGCGGATGGCGCTGTGGGTTAAGCCACAGAGCTTAGGACTTGCCGATCAGAAGGTCAACGGTTCAAATCCCTGCGACAGGGTGAGCTCCCGTTGCTCGGTCCCTGCTCCTGCCAACCTAGCAGTTCGAAAGCACAAAGTCAAGTAGATAAATAGGTACCGCTCCAGCGGGAAGGTAAATGGCATTTCTGTGTGCTGCTCTGGTTCTCCAGAAGCGGCTTAGTCATGCTGGCCACATGACCCGGAAGCTGTATGCCGGCTCCCTTGGCCAATAAAGCTAGATGAGCGCCGCAACTCCAGAGTCGGTCATGACTGGACCTAATGGTCAGGGGTCCCTTTACCTTTACCTTTTACATTATGTTGAGACTATTTAAACTGCTATTAATTGCAGCTTAAACTGCCACCTGGAGGGGGCATATGCTCATATGTTTGCAGTACGTGCCAGGGCCCCATTCTGCAGAGAACGGCTTTTTCCATTACCTTTGGAAGGCTGGAAGTTCATGCTCAGGTATGAGCATTAATATATAGAGATTTAAATGTGGTTGTATAATGTTGGAGCTTTAAAACCCTTTAAGTAGTTATGAGATCAGTACTGTATGAGTTTGCTTACTTTTAAAGAAAATACACATATCTGGCTCTTCTGAAAACCGATCCAAAACTAAAGTTAGCGAATAGTAAAAACAATCAAATCAAAATGCTCAGTGAAGATTTAAACTTAAAAGCAACAACACTGTAGCAGTAGATGTGATAGGAGTCTGCAAGAAGAAGAAGAAAAGGACTTCCCATATTGTAGTAGCAGCATCAGCAAAAATCAGTAACTACTCTCCTGAGAGAGCTGCGTCTTTACCAGGCAGCTAAACATGTTTAATGATGGTGATAAGCAATTATTCCACAATAGCCATATCACAGCAAAAAAATGACCTTTCTTTCTTTCTTTCTTTCTTTCTTTCTTTCTTTCTTTCTCCACACATCTGTCAGCTGAGGGATATGACACAGGAGCTCTGGTGTTGATCATTGGACTAGAAGGGAGACCTACCTTCAGATCCCCATACAACAATGAAGCTCATTGGGTTGCTTTGGGCCAGTGGGAAAGAGTAGCACATTTGCTACTGTGGCCTGTGAACTGAGACAACAGGGTTGTCTGTTATTGTCTACAACAATTTCCTTGGCATTTTTTAATTGCAAAAAAATTATAATACAAGAGTATTCAATATCTTGTTTGATCTTTGAACAGAGGGTTACCTTTTTGGTTTTTTTATTAGCATCCAGGTTTCCCCATAGGTATGTAATATTTTGGAGATCTTGCTGTGCTTCTTCTAGACCTCCTGGATCGCCTGTTGAGAAAAGCCTTTGAGGACTATGACCTGGAAAACATGATCACCGCATTCATAATAGTCCGCCAGGCAGCCTTGGAGGGCCCTGCGATATTCATGTCTTATGCAGAATGGTTTAAGGTAAGAGCAAATGGAGGACGCTTCCCCAAGAAACTTGTTATGCCAGAGACAAGGATGGTGTGTGTGTGAGTGTGTGTCTTGAAGGATAGCCAAGCCTCTACAGGAGTGAGCTACTGTACCAGAAACCTGGATTTGAAGGTGCTTTGCATTTGGCTGGCATGGGTCTGAAATAAAAATGGAGCAAGGCTGCATTAGCACAGCAGGAATTTGGCACTGCTGTTCAACCCACACCTTCATTTATCCAAATGGCAAAGGGAATGCGGAACAGAAAACTCAAAACGTAAAAACATTATCAATCAAACTTGGAGTGAAAAGTGGCTGGACCAGCGCTGCACAGAAGAATCCCAAGAGTGCTGGGGGGACAGGACCTGTGGCCCTACAGAAGATGTTGGGCTCTAACTCTTCTTGGACTATGATGCATTTTGAGTCCAGCAACATCTGGTGGGCCACAGGTTTGCACACACACACACCCCCGTTATAGCAGATTGCAAGTTTCCTACAATGGCCCTCCAGATTATTTTTCAGCCCACAAACAGGACATAAGAGCACAAGCCCTCTCCTGCTCTCTCCCCATCCAGTTGGAGAAGGGCCATAACTCAGTGGTAAAGTATCTGCCTTGCAAGCAGAAGGTCCCAGGTTCAATTCCCAGCATCTCCAGGTTAGGGCTGGGAGAGACTCCCGCCTGAAATCCTGGAAAGCCGCTGCCAGTCAGTGTAGACAATACTGAGCAAGATGGACCAACGGTGTGGCTTAGTATAAGGCAGTTTCCTAGGTGGTGTGCAGTAGTTCTAGTCCTACAGGTAGCACAGTCATTGACACCTTTTCTGCCATGCATTTGCCTTTTCTCCTTTTAAAGCTGTCTAAATTGGTGACCGTCACTACATCTTGCAGTACAGTGGTACCTCGGGTTACATACGCTTCAGGTTACAGATTCCGCTAACCCAGAAATATTACCTCGGGTTAAGAACTTTGCTTCAGGATGAGAACAGAAATTGTGCTCTGGCGGCGCGGCGGCAGCAGGAGGCCCCATTAGCTAAAGTGGTGCTTCAGGTTAAGAACAGTTTCAGGTTAAGAACGGACCTCCGGAACAAATTAAGTACTTAACCCGAGGTACCACTGTAATGAATGCCCTTGTCTCAGTGATGTGCATAGTTGAACAGTCTTCTGTGTGTTGCTGTCGCTTTCCAGGCTGCCTTTGGGAGCAGCAGTGGCTTCCACAGTAGCAGTAAGAAGGCCTTAGTCTTCCTCTTCAAGTTCCTGTCGGAGCTGGTGCCCTTGGAAGCCCCTCAATACCTGAAGGTGAGACATGCGACAGGATCTTGCCACCTATTTTTAGATTTTAACTGCTGCTTGAACTTCTAGGAAGTGTAAAGTGCTCTATGCTTTTTTTGTTTTGTTCATATGCATACAAAAAGGCAGCAATCAGTGTACCTGTGTGCAATAAATCTTGCATCTGTTCTCTGTAGCCCTTACCTTGGAAAGGAAAACTGCTAGGGGCATCCAATGGGCACAGTGATGACTCTTGGCCTAACCTTGATTTGAACTGTCTCTCTAGGTCCACATCATGCACCCGCCGTTCGTACCCATCAAATACCGCCCCTTTCTTCTGGAATACATCACTCTTGCCAAAACCCGATTGGCTGATTTCAAGGTCAGTGAAGGGCTTCTTCCATTTCCGGGGCTCAGCCTCTTAAAGAGGGAGGTGCAGGGGCTCAGTCAGCTACCTGGAAACTGCCTCCTCTCTTGCAGATGTGCAGGGGGTGCAGGGTAGGAAAGGCAAGATTAGCCCCGGAGCTGTCGGAAACCAGTTCTAGGGATGAGTCTTGTTTTGCACTAAGCCCCCTGCCCTTTTCCACCACCATGCCTTCAGCTGTGCTCCTTTTTCTTTCAACTCTTTCCAGGTAGCAATAGAAGACATGGGTCTCTATGAGGATTTGTCTTCTGTCAAGGAAGCTGTGCAGGTACACAAGAACCACCTGGACTGACCCCATAAGTATAATTTCTATGACTTGCTGCTGTGGTAACTTCTCTCAAGTGTAGACTTGACCTTAATAATTGGTTACATGGGGAGAACATTAACAATATGACTTTACAATGTTTCTTAAGCCTTATGACTGCTACCATGATGCATCTTAAGGTTATAACATGGAGAACCAACGTGAGGGCAGGCAGATGTTGCTGGACTACAACTCCCATCATCCCCCCTGGCTATTGGCCATGCTGGCTGGTGGTAGTTGGAATTGGGTAGCATCTGAAAGGCATCACATTGGTTGCTTCTGAACTGCAACACTAGTACTGCAACATGCATGCTGGACTTGGGGGTGGAGAGGGGAGTAAAAAGGCTCTGTTGAAGGGTAAAGTGGGCATGTATTGACTTGGACAATTTCTGTTCCACCCTTCCACTATTTTAAAAGCTGATATTCAGGATGGCTTATCTTAATTTCTATTATAATTTTATTTATATTATTGCTTGGTTGCTCTGTAACCCTGCACTTCCACAGGTTTTCGGGGCAGCTTACGAAAAGTTAAAATCACAATTTAGATAAAAATTAAAGCAAAAACATTAGGGCACCGTAATATAAAAGGAGCCAGTGTAATTAAAAACAGACACCAAGCAGCATAAAAATGTAAATGAGCCAAGGGTTAAAAGGCCTGAGAAAATAAAAAGGACTTTGGCTGGTGTTTAAATGACATCAAACACAAACAAATTAAGCATTGCTGTAGATAAGACCGGCACAAAGTAGCAGGATCAGCCATTTTGCACTAACCAGGCAAATTAAAAGCCTATCTGAAAAAGGAAGTTCTTAACTTGGGAGCAGAAAATTGAGAGAGTGAGAGGGGCCAGCAGTCCTCCTGAAGAGGAAGGGAATTGCACGATTTAAATGTGGTCAGAAAGAAGTTGCTCTTGTGAATCCCAACCAAGCTTGCCTCAGCGACAGAGAAGCACAGAGGGAGCGAGGCAGCCCTTCAGGTAGCCAGGAGCTAAGCCAAGAATGGGGTCTCTCTGAGCACCATGAAAACTACCTTGCATTATCAATGCCCTTCTTCAGCTTGACATCTGATGAGCAATTACCAAATGCTGAAGCAGGCAAACCCTTTTACTAATCAGAGCTCAGGGTTGTTGTTTTTTTGTGGTTTTTTTTTTTGGAGTGGGGGCACATTCCTCCAGGGCTTCTGCTTCAGTTTCTGAGGCTTCCCTTGGGGTCTTTGAAAGGCCTAACTTGATCTTGCAGTCCCACCCATTCTCACCTCCCTTTTCCCCTGCACTTTTGATGCTCATTCCCTACTCGGAATCTCACCTCTCCTGACGCCTGCAGGGCTTAGAACTCATGGCCTTACTTTGAAAGGAGGCAAAAGCTTTAATTACACACGGTCAGGGGAAAAAAGGGTGGGTGACAGCAGCCTTGTGTTTGAGCATTTGCTTGGTAGCTGTAGGTGGGTAGGCTCTGCATGCAGGTGATCTGCGGTGCTCAGCACTTCCTCAGCACTCAGCACTGAAACAGAGGAAGGAAGCCCAGTGTGGAAATACAGCTGGCAGATGAACAAGGCATGTAAAATGTTTGCAGACTGGTAACTTTTGTGCAGTTACGTAAAAGGCAGACAGAAAAGTGTAAGTGAGTCCAATTTTAATCTCCATGACAAAAACGAACCATGACATTCCGGTTCGTTTAGTTCGGACCAATATTATTCTATTCATTTATTTCTGTTTTAAGTCTGATCAGAGATGCTGGAATTTACTGGTGGAAATGCAGCATAACAAATTTGGTCTTTTTCTTTTAAGTGTGATACATAAAAGCTGTTTGCTATAGCTATGTTTGTTTTCAGGGAGTTCTTATTTCAATTTCTCAAGTGTATCCTGCAGGAAAGGTTGCTTTTCATTCCTCTTATGTCTCTGTTGGGCCCTGTTGAATGTCACAGAATTGATTCCTCGGCTCTTGCTGTTTCTTTGCAGTTTTTATTGTGGCTGCTCATTTGTGCCAGACCCAAAACAGCATTATTTCTGCCTGACTTTACCCAGAGCAGCCATTTACACGTAACAGCAGAATCTTTAAGCCCCAAAGCGTAAAATATATGAAATTTGGAAGATACACTTGAGTATCTTTTACCTGATTGTGATCTTATTCTGCTCCTGTTATGCTGTCTTAGTTCCCCATCACCAAGTATTTGTTATGCAGCTGAACTGGCCATGTCTCCCATGGCACAGAAAAAGCAGTCACAAAGCACAATAGAGCAGGAAAGAAAGACTTGGATCAGTTGTGCAAAAAGAGATAAAAAACATTTATTCTCTCCTCTGTTGCTTCTCTCTGTGTGTGTATGCCAGCCACACTGCCAGGCACTTCATGATGTTGAAAAGGCCATTCAGATATTTGAAAACACTGGAAAGATCCCAACTAGTGTGATGGAAGCCAGGTATGATATCTTCATCTCTCAGCTCCCCAAAATATTCTGTTTCAGGAACATATGAAACAATACGGTCAGGGGAAAAAGGCTTTAAAAGAAGAAGAGCCAGAATTGCTGTCTAAAATAATAATAATAAAACCTATTGGTAGCTGTTTGTAGTGTTGCCGCTGCATGTGGAAAGAACGTGGAAGGAGGAAAAGAGCCGAACACCCATGAATGGTGGTTCCCCAACTCCGGTTAAAAAGGCATCCTTTGGAAACATCCCCCCAGGAACATAAGAAGAGCCCTGCAGGATCAGGCCAGTGGCCCATCTAGTCCAGAATCCTGTTCTCACAGTGGCCAACCAGATGCCTATGGGAAACCAGCAAGCAAGATGGTTGAAGTTTCCAGCAATTGGTCTGGCACAGTCCCCCTCTTGTGCATTTCCTCTTTTGTTTCAGTGTAGCTCGCTCAGGGCAGGGGGGAAATTGTGGGGCTTGTGGCCCTCAGATTGCAGCTCAGAACTTGCTTGTTCTGTTGCCCTTGAATGGACCTGCTTGCCTTGAGGAAGCTGCCGTGGGCTGCAGCTGCGGGTGGGCCTGACTCCCTGTGAATGCCCCAATGAAGGAAAAAATGTTGCGCTCAGGTCCTGCTTGTAGTCTCCCTTGGGGGCACGTGGCTGCCCACTGTGAGAACAGGATGCTGGAGTAAGATGGACCCTTTTTAGTTTGATCCAGCTGCTGCAGGGCTCTTCTTAGATTCTTATTCACTGGGTTCTGCAAAGGCTGCTTTGTGTTGTGTAGTCCTTTCTGTGGTGGAACTGCCCTATAACTAATCATATCAATGGGTTATCATAACAATACGCCCACATGCTGTGTTTTTGAAGTACTGTTTTTCTGTGTGGTTTTTTGAAATAAAAACCAATAGGTTTGTTTTAAGGCATTCCTAAAAATGTCAAGATGCACTTTGTGTTCCAGATGTGATTAATTCTACCGCATCTGCCTTCCTGTGTTTCAGCATCTTCAGACGGTCCTATTACACTTCACGTTTTATTCCTGCTTTACTTGCGCCACGTGTGGTGAGCATCCTTCTTTTCATTTCCTCCAGTTTTGGGCAACGAATGAAATTTTTTGAAAGTTTTGGTTGTTTTTCTGTTTTATTTATTCCTAAACTTGTAAGCTACTGTTCTGTTAAGCACATTCACACTCAGAATGAGCTGCAGCATAAAAAACATGTGCATCTAAATCAGCAATGTCAAAACGGATATTAAAACACTATTTTTATTTTTATTTTTTTAATTGCAGCTTCCTGAAACTCCCGACTCCCGCATGGCCTTGATAGACTCCCTTAAGAGGTAATGAAGTGGATTCTGTAAAGCTGCAATTGTTTTTTGGCATTAGAGGCTTCATACTGGGGACGTTTGACATCACCTGATGTGATGTCCCATGATGCTGAGTTATCTCTGCACCTGCAGCCACATAACGCAGTGGTGTTATGGTCTTACCACACTTCTGAATGCCCACAGACCTCTCTGCCTCTTGGGTCCACTGTTCTTGGTCTCCAGGTTTCCTTTGATTAACTGCATGTGCAAGAAAATATTCCCGCGTGGCACAAAATGGTCTTTATCTCTTTGGTTGCTTCCATACTGGAGCCATTTTACACCTCTTCAGCTGTTCTTTTCTGCACTTATTGAGAAGTGGGATGACAGGAGAGGTTCCAGACAGCGCTTTATAACCAGCAATGCCTTTTCCTATGGCCAACATCCATCTACATAATCGTGATCAAGTTCTGTTCAACAAAAAGTTTTTTTCCTGATATTAATTGAAAGCTTCCTGTTTGTAGCTCTGGCCCATTCTATTGCTTACTTGGTCAGCCAGTAAAAGGGGCAGCCACCTGCATGCCCTGGCTCACTTTAAAACATT
Source organism: Podarcis raffonei (assembly GCF_027172205.1). NCBI lineage: Eukaryota > Metazoa > Chordata > Lepidosauria > Squamata > Lacertidae > Podarcis > Podarcis raffonei. The sequence continues at coordinate 49,124,025 of NC_070609.1, forward strand.
GTTTGCATGTGACATGCCAACTGCGTCATGATGGTAACTGGAGGCTGGTTCGGTGGTGGCATAAAAATGTTTCTGTCTCCTAAAACAGGGCTGAGAAAATTCCTGTGAACATGTACGTCACTTATATTGAAGAATGCAAAGCTGTTAAAGAGAAGCTCTTGCAGGGTGAGAAAGATCTATTTGCCTAGTGGTAAGAATGAAGCAAAACAAATGCTGCTTCTTTGCTCACCTCCTCCCAGGTATTAAAACAAATATGAAACGTTGGCATTTCCCCAGGGATAGTGCCTCTTTTGTGGTTGTGTAATGGGGAAATGCATTAAGGAGGTGCTGGCATTTTCCTTGCTGCAAAGAGAAAGGGGGGATGCTGCTGCTGAGCCACAAAAGTGATTCAGTGTGGAGCTTCCATGCCTGTTAATCTGCAATGTGGGCTGTGCAAGAAGCTCACTGTGTTTTCTGGTACAATTCTGACAAAAGATGAACTGGAGCTGATGCGTCCTGCTGCTGCCTCTAAAGAACTCTGGACCTTTCTACTTAATGTGAAAACTCAGATGCTGTTCTCAGGCTTGGGCAGCTTGAGGTCCTGAGTGCCAGAAATCAAGGGTGAAGTGATGCTTTTTAGCAGCTTGGAGCAATCAAAAGGAATGATTTGTGTTCCAGATAAATTGGGGACACTGGCCCCTAGTGGCTGTTCCATTAAATTCCTGGTCCTGTAGCAGAAGTGAATAAAACGATTTAGCCTGCTTTTGTCCTTTAATGCAGCTGGCTTGATATTGATGGAATTGCATTGCCTGTTAGCTCTAAAACGATCACTGTCTGTTATATGTAGCCTTGGGGCATCACGCCAGTGAAGCAGGATTAATGAACGGTGCTGCTAAATTAGCCTGGAGACTTTGATGTGCTGAGCTGGCTTAATACTGATACGTATGTGGAGATAAATTTGTTCAATTGCACAAATTCCAGTCCATTCTTTAGGTTGAGTGCCCTAAACCAGATCTAGAGAGGTGGTGCTGTGAGTCACTGTAGGTCAATAATCTGTATACTGTCTAAGAACCTCGTTACAAATGTGGGCTGTTACGCTTGCAAATGCTCTTTTGAGGTTGCTCCATCAAATTAGTGGGGCTTCAAGTTGACAGTGTTTATATTACAGGCTGAACTAAAATGCACTTCCCAATGGGAGGAAAGGGTAGCGAGACTATAACTCATTGGTGGAGAGCACATACTTTGCATACAGAACATCCCAGGTTCAACTCCCAGGCATCTGTGGTTAAAATGGGATCTGTTTGCAAGTGCTGATGAAAGACATTTCTCTGCCTGGGATGCTAGGGATGTGAAAGGTTAAGGACTTTCTATTGGCCCAGGCATTTTGAATGGAATTGTAATTGGAGCTGCTGCTTTCTTTTTCTTGTCCATAGTTTTTAAACATGAGTTTTTAATCTGCTTTTTCATTTTGCTGTTGCTTTTATATTGCATTTATATTTATTTAAACATTTTAAAACTCAGCTTGCATAAAACTACAACCAGGTGGTAAACGCCATCCAAAATTACAGTAAGAATGATAAAAACATCACTAAAATACTGATTGGCAAAAATAAATTCACATGGCTTGTCCGAATAACACAATTTTTAGGAGATCTCTGTAAGTTGGCAGGAATGATTCCTGCCAAACCTCTAGTGGCAAGGAGTTCCACAAAGGCAGGGCTTGCTGCGCTAAAGGCTCAGAGGCTGACCAAACCTCTGTGGTGTGGGGAACCCCAGGAAGCGGCCCATCAGAGGATCTCTGTGATCGAGGTGGAGCATAAGGAATCAGATTGTTCTTAAGGTACTTGGGGCCCAAGTTCTTCAGGGCTTTGTGAATTAGCACAAGAACCATGAACCTGGTCCAGCAGCAAATTGGCAACCAGTATAGCTCTCTCAGCAGAGGAGTTACCATCAGCCTGCTCCTGTAAGCAGTCTTGGCCATTCATATACAGTATCACAGTTTGTATGTTGGGTAAATTGCCTGCACCATTTTGTACGCTGCCCTAGAACCTTCTGAAGGGCAGGTAAGAAACATTTTAAATACAATAGAAAATTCTAGGCTAACTTTACAAATAGCTTGATCCTGGCATAAGACAGCAGCAGCTTCTTGTGTTCAGCAGATGAATCAATGGAAATTGAGGCAAGTGGTCTCAGGGAGCCCTTGGAACTTCTAAAAGCCGAACTTGACACACTGAGGCTGCTTATTACAGACCAGAATAAGCATGATGGTAAGTGAAGGCAATCGGGTGGCAAACGGGGAGAGAATGGGGACGAAACAGCACAGGACACGCCTGCAAAGCTGCTTTGGCAGATGACGTGAGCCTGTGTCGTACGTGTGAGATGTTTGTGGGCCTCACGCATCATCAGCCAACTTCAGGGGTAAAAGACAACCCCAAGGGGGAGACTCTGCAGATCCCTGGGGTAGCTGGTTGGGCAAGGGGAGATGAACCAGGCATGGCAGTCCAGAAGGTGCAACCTGGCCTACTCAGGGGGTGGCCAAAGGGCAAATGGAACTGCTGCGGTGGAAACTGTCATGCAGCTCCAAGTGGCCACAATGGGAAGAGGTGTTGCGAGGACTCCAGCAGGGTATTATGTCATCCCCTTTGACTTAACATGGCTTGTTTTGGTCAGTGGGCCAAAGCAAAGCCATTGGGAGAAGCAGGTTGGAGTTGCATCTTGGACCGGGGTGTGTGTGTGTGTGCGTGCGCACACATAGTTGTCTGATTCACTTTAATTTTCAGCATCTAGTATTTGGCAAATGTTGTGCTTTTTCTTGGCTGAAAAAGACCCGCCCACTTTTTTGGCTTGTTAGATGCAGGCCTGGCCTAATCTGCTTTAGATGGCTCAAGGTCTGTTTCTAGTTCTCAAGTGCATCACTTAAACCTGGTCGCTCCCTTGCTAATGTTATTGCTTGTTAAAACTTCCCACTTCCTTCAGATGGAATCAAACGCCACATATGCCGGTGGCACTGTGTGTTCAGGGTGGCAGAACAATTTGCGTATGAGGTTTTAAAATAAATTCCTAAGGAACTTCAGCAGCTGGATATACCCTCGCCTCCTTTGTCAGCTGTTCTGTCATGTTGTTCTCTGTTGCAGAGGTGCCAGCTCAGATTGCTGTGGTCTCTGATAAACTGGTGGGCGTTCTGGGACGTATGAAAGACGAGGATGAAGCCGCATCCCTGAGTCTTAGGATCAAGCTAAACCTTTCCATTCCTGAAGTTGAACAGCAGGATCAAGGGGTGCGTACAGAGGTGCTTTGCTCGAAGTTGCTTCACTGAAACAGAATCATTTTACGGAGATAAAATGTTGGGAACCCATCCAACCAATGAGCCATATTTTCAGTATTTGTTGCGGTCCTGTCAGACAAAATATGAGAATTGTAGCTCTCATTTCTTCATAATTGCGTGGTAGGAGCTTGTATTTCTGCCTGCTAGATACCAACACCAGATACAAAGGCCCTGGGGTAGAAATCAGCAATCAGCCTCTCTCTTTCAGGCTATTGATCTTCTTCTGACATCGTTCTGCCAGAGTGTAATGGCTGCCTCCTCCTTCCTCCCTCCAGACAGGTAAAATAACATTTGCTAGGTACTTAAAGTTTCTGGAATGTAGTTAAACAGAGATAAATAATTTTTCATCCTGGCAGCAATATGATGGCATGGCTTGTCTTCCTTACAGACAAGGGGCCTGGCCCTCCCTCTTTGTGAAAATGGTTTGTGGGCACCGCCGACTCTTGCCATCCTTGTTGGGCAGGCTCTGCCAGCTTATCTATCATCAGGTGGGTTTCCCAATGCGATGAGCTGATGTCTTAATGCATGTACCCCTCTGAAGAACCGGAATTTAACTGGCTCCTTCTGTTGCCATCACAGAGTGTTGGTCTGCTTGAGGTCCTGAGATAGGCCTCTTTGAGTTCTGGGCTTTACTGCAGGGATAACCTGTGACCTGTCAGATGCTGCTAAATTCCAGCTCCCATTAGCCACAACCAGAATGGCCCAATGGTCAGGGATTGTAGGAACTGTAGTCCAACGGGATTATGGGAACTGTAGTCCAACAACTGATGGCCTGCAAGTTAGCCACTCCTGGTTTACTGAAACTGTTTGTCATGGATACAAAATGTATTTTCATGTGCTTTGATTGGGGTATGTTTTGTCTGTTTGCAGGGGCCTTCTCTAAGTGATGCTCATATCATTGGCCTGGCTGTCTTTGCAGTCCACTTAAATGAAGCCAAGTCCTTAATTCCTGAGGTGGACATCTGCTCTTGGCTTCCTCACTCTGCATCCAAAAGATGTCTTTCAATTACTGAGCTCTGGGATTCTTTATTGGTGTGCCGGACAGGAGAGTCCGTTGTCTTCTGCATGAGGTAAACTTCTTTCTCCAACAAAGGTTTCATCTGTTGTGAGAGTAAAATAGGTGGTGGGTATATTTCTCTTGGAGGATGGGATAAAAATACAATAGATAGTATTTGAAAGGGGACCGGTGAATGACCAAACAAAATAATACTTTTTATCTCTCTCTCTGTAGGTTTTGTACAGCTGCTCTTTCTTACTACTTCTGCAAATTTCCTTCCCTTTCCAGTGCTTGTCTGTGCTCCTTACTTCATCCTGGTTTTGTAAAAAAGGTAACTTTATAAAATATATATTTAAAGCAAACGACCGTTATCCTGCACTCAGAAGTCAAAATCCGAACACGAATGCATCTTTCCACTGCAGTTATTTCTGCTCTGTTACTCTATAGTGAGCTAACCTGCATGTTTATCCAGGATTCTCTCTAGATTGATTGCTCAGCATTCTGTGAGTGCAGCGTTTTCCAGCCTTCTTTTCTCAGAACTTGTGGTTTCAGATTTTATTATTATGCTCCAACATTTTTTTTGGGGGGGGGAATACATCAATGCTGTTTAATAATTTGGGGTCATATTTGTGATGAAATCAATAATGTCAGCAAATATGAAAACCTTGTTATTCTATAAAGTCAACTTGTGGATTTGTATACCAGATATAGGAATTTGCCTTATACAGAGTCAGACCAGTAGTCCATCTAGCTCAGTGCTATTTATATTGACAGGTGTTTTTTTCTGTTTTGTAGCTTCAATATGTTGTTCCACGGCTCAGCTTAGAGGTTCGAGGAAGAGGCTATGACGGAGCCCCAGCTGAGATTCCTTGGAAAACTTTATCTCACCCTGCTATCTGTTACCGGAAAGCTGCCCTCTGCTTGTGGAAGCAAACCCAGTTCAAAGAGCTCTTGCAGGAGAAAGAGTTCCAGGTAAATTCAGTGACTGTGCCAGGTTCTTCCCTTGCCCTCTGGCAACTATGTCTCAACGTTATCTGTAGCAGGTTGAGTCTTCACTGTTGGGGTACCAGTTAAGCAGGCATAAGTGCTGGGCTCAGTTTAGCCAGAGCTGAGCAGCCCTCTGAAAGTTTGAGTGAAGTGTAGAAGAGCTCTTAATCCATTACACATGAAGGCCTTGTGGTAGTAGTAGGATAGGTTATTGTTGCTGCTGTTAAGCAACAGGGAGTCAGAAATCCTTGCCAGTCTACTTCAAATCATTGAGAGCTCTGCTGGTAAATCCTGATTTCGCCCTGATTTAAGAAATTCAATGCTATTAGCACTTCAGTTTATGCCTGAGGGCCAGAGCAAATGACCTAATGCTTAGCACGGAGGAACAGGCTAAGGTGTCTGGGGAGCTCCTGTTGATGTTTTGTGTACAGAAATTTATCTGTCTTGTAGCTGACCCTCCAAGAGTGGCTGCTGATGGAGCTAGGAGTCCAGCCTGATGAAGACGTTCTTTCTCCTTGTGAGAGGTGAGTGCTGCAGGCTGGCTTTAACTTTAGTTCAAGGTTCAGCCTTGACCAACTGGATGCTCATCAGACATTTTGGACTACAACTCCCAGCAGCCTCATATGGCTGTGTTGACGGGAATTGTAGTCCAAAACATCTGAAGGGCACCAGGATGGTGAAGGCTGATTTTCATTCATGTGAAGAAGCACTTTTGGTCACCTGCAAATGAGCCCAGAAAGTGAAAATTAACCACTGAGGCCGGTTTTTCACAAGTTGGAATATTAGGCGGGGGAGGCAGTGGTTTTAGAAGGGTTTTTTTTTTTTTTAAAAAAAAGAAACATAGTGCAGGTGTTGGTGATGTGAAAAACAGTGATTTGTATGTGAAAAATCACGCTTTCTCAAGCACTTTTTGTTGCTTATTCTTGGTCTACTGTGTGATGTGTGTAGCTACGTTTTCTGAAAAGCATTATAGAAATATTTTAATAAATAAATAAAATAGCCCCTTAATCCTTCCAAAGGCAGAGCACAAGACCCTGACACCCTCCTTCCTAAAGCTAAAGTCCAGAGAAGGATAATTAACTAAAATAATTCATGGTTTAGTCTCTGAAATGGTTTTGCAAAACTCTCACCCTCTGTCTGTCCCTTTGAGTCTGAGCTTAAAAGCCTTCACTTCTATGTCCAGCCTTGCGCACCGATGATAACCGTAAGAAGATTTGGCTCAAGGTCTTTCAAACGCATCCATTCTTAATGAAATCAGCCCTGAGTGCTCACTGGAAGGACAGATCGTGAAGCTGAGGCTCCAGTACTTTGGCCACCTCATGAGAAGAGAAGACTCCCTGGAGAAGACACTGATGCTGGGAAAGATGGAGGGCACAAGGAGAAGGGGGCGACAGAGGATGAGATGGTTGGATAGTGTTTTTGAGGTTACCAGCATGAGTTTGACCAAACTGCGGGAGGTAGTGGAGGACAGAGGTGCCTGGCGTGCTCTGGTCCATGGGGTCACGAAGAGTCGGACACGACTAAGCGACTAAACAACAACAACTTTCACCCCCACCTTCTCTCTTTTGCCTTTTGATTTGCTGGCAGAAGATCTGAGCTTTTTCTGCCTGTCTCTCCTACATGCAGGCAGGAATTCCATTACTGGGCTTTGTATCAGCACTTTCTTCCTGTGCCTGCTGCTGCTGCTGGAGGCTGTGATGGAGACCTGAGAGAGATGTGTGCTGTTCTTATTGGCACCATCCTGGATTTCTGCCAGAGGTAAGAACGTCAGAAGAGCCTCACTGGATCAAGCCAAGGCCCGTCTAGTCCACTGTCCTTTTCCTGCCAGCCAGGTCCTCCTTCTGGGAAGCCTGCTACCAGAACCTGAGCACAACGGCTGGTTCCCTTTGATTAAAGGTGCTGGTTAAATTGCTTCTACAGATGAACAAAGCACCAATTGTTTTTCCCACCCAAATTCTGCCTTTCTCCTCTGCCTGTGATCAGCTGGGTGAAAGGGTGTGTTACTCCTACAACCTACGCAATGCTGATAAACATCTGCCTTAATTGAGATTGTTCCTTCCCCCTGCCCAGGAATGCACTCTTTTAAAATAGTTCTGGTTTATCGATAGTGTGTTTCCGTGGCATGTTAAAGCAGGTAAAGATGCAAAATTAGCAGCTTTAGGACATGCACATGTCCCTCTCCCAGTTTCTCTGGCAAATGCTTCTCTCTGTGTTCAGATATTTCTGGGCCCTGCAGTAGCTACTCCTCCATTGCTTTTGGTTCCAGGTCTGAGCTTGACAAGCCCAACCACCTAAAAGATTTGAAATGCTCCATATCCCATGGGAGAGGAAGCCCTGATATCTACTGCCGGTTGCAGGTGATGCAAATGTGCATGCTATGTGTTTTCTGTTTGTACTTGTCTTCTTTTCCTCAAAGATTTTGCCACTTGCTGGGGTTGGTCTTCTGATGCTAGGGATGATATGACAAGTGCAAAGGTGCTTTCCAACCCGTAAAGCAACGTTCAGTTAAATTGCTGGAGAGTCAGCCAGTCTTGTGGCTGGCCGTCTTGTGCATTGGCTTCTAGTGATGGCTAACGATGACCCAGTCTCAGGTACCATGCTGATAATAGAACATGCAAATGCATGTTCTCCTGTGCAGCATTGTTGCTAAATACTGCAGCTTGGGCTGGAATGCCTGTGGCCACTACAGACCACTTAGTATAATGCACTTAGTATAATGGTCCTCCAGGGCAGATGGGAATTGTAGTCCTAAACATATGGAGGGCACTGAGTTGGAGATGATTGCTCTAGACTGAGCTTATGATAGCTTTATGATAGGTGCCTGCCTATCTGCAAGGCTGTTTTAAGGATAAGGGATGTATGTGAAATGCTTTGAGGGAAAATGAATATATAATAAGTACTGGGTATTTATTACTATGGAATACCACTATTTTGATCTTTGATCCACTGCTGTGAAGATATTCATGTTTTCAGACATTCTTTTTTAATTTTTATTTATTATTTTCAAATTTATACATTTCAATAATTTTACAATCATTTCAGTATTTTGAAACTCAACTTTCTTTCCCCTCTTTCCTTAAATTTATTTTTTATATTTTCTGCATATTCCAAATTAACTTAACTTACTTGTTTATTCACCTACTTTAAATATATACTCTTATAAAACTGCAGGCTACTGCAATATGTTTTTAGACATTCTGAACGGTTTGAAATGTTTTTAGGCAGTTTAGAATTTAAAAAAATATATATTTTTATTGTTGTTTTGAATTGAATTGTTTTACATTTTTGATGTTTTCTGCCCAGGGCTCCTTTGGGAAGAAGAGTGGGATGGAAATTTAATAAATAAGTAAACAAACAGGAGTTGAAACGCCATCTCCTGCCCTCTACTAACCGGCTGCTGTCTCAATTTCAGGAGATGCTGCTGGAGCTGGAGCTGGAGCGCAAGAAAGCCCCACCTGACTCCTGCCCCAGAAGGGAGGAGCACTTCCTATTCAGGGTTTTCCAGGAGCGGCAAAAAGCTCTGGGCAATGGGCCCTCTGTGGGTGAAAGGCTACTTCAGCAGCAGGAGCTGCTGCTTCAAACCAGGTAAATGCACCATGGCTGCCAATGAGTCCAAGTGGCTTTGGGGATAATTAAAAGCACTGCTGCATAGAGGCCAATGGAAGGCAAGATTTTCCCTTCCTGCTTCCTCCTGGGTTATGGGACATAGGAAGCTGTAGATACCCAAGACAGGGCATTCCCAGTGGTGGCACCCCAGCTGCGAAAGTCCCTCCGAAGGAAGACTTGCATTCAGGAAGCATGGAAAGACACTGTTTCCAGGCCTCTGGCTACCAGGTTTTTCACACTGCTGGTTTTAACTGTTGCCTCAATGTTACAGTGGTGTTTTTAAATGGGTTTTCATCTAATTTTATTATGTTTTGAGACCCTCTAGGCTCCCTTTGGGAAGGAACGTTGGCCAAACATTCAAAATAATAAAGATACGGAGTCAGGCCATTGCTCCATCTGTCTCAGCATTGTCAAAACTGACTAGCAGTAGCTCTCTGGGGGTTTTGGAGTGGGGGTGGGGGTGTTTTCAGGCCTCCCTGGTGATGTCAGTGGGGATTGAACCTCGGGCATTTTGCATGCAGAGCTGGAGCTCTGTCACAGAGCTACAGCCTTCTCTGCTCTCGTGAGGGGCAGAGGGAGGGCTAGGAATAGCCTGGTCTTGGCCCCAGTTTTGCGAACGCTTACATTCATTGGCAATCTGAAATCTTGTCCACAGCAAATCAGACACTACTCTTAAACCAGAATGAATATGGTTTTTACCCTGAAACAAACTGCTTCTTGTTCAGGATTCTTTTAGGTCTCCCTCCATCGGTTCTCATATCAACACAGAAGAGAGGAAATAAAATTGCTCTGGATTGCGAAGACTTCTTCTGTTTTGCAAACACGGAACTGGTGTGTATCCTGTCCTAAAGAACTGCAGTGCTCTTGATAACTGTTCCTGGCTTTGTGTTTTGCTCTCTGGGTGTGCTGTTGCTGAATCTTCCTTCTGGGGCTTAAAGCAGCCTCAGTGAGAGAGCAGTCTGCTTCAGCCGTCCTCAGCTTGCTACTTTCCAGATGTTTTTTTGACTACACAGCACAGTTTCATGATGATAGGAGTTGTGGCCCAAAACTTCGGATGGAGCCACATTAGGGAAGGCTGGTCTACCGCTTTTTTAAAAATGCGGCCCTTATGCTCGCTTGCTGTTTTTGGGAAGATCGCTGCCCTTGGAAAGGGACCTGATCCCCTCTCTCTGTGATATCACTCTGATCTCCTGCCTGCTAACTTGAGAGGAGGAGCAAACCCCAAACAACCTGTGCTGCCAACAGCCAGAATAAAACCATCACAATCTTGGGTGTGGGCACCATTGAGTCAGGGCACACCTACATTTATGTGCTGATTTTGGAGTTACTATCCAGATTTCTTGGGAATGCTTTCCTCACTCTCTGAAATTCCTTATTCACATTTTTACAGAGGAATATCTGCTCCAGAGGCTGTGTGCTCTCCTACGACATCACATCTCATTTCTTCAGGGTAATGTAACTGCTAACTCACCTCTTGTCTTCTGAATTTCCCCCAACAATTTGGGGTTGCAGGGAAGGAATTTAGTCCCCTGGCCATCCTATGTAGTGTCTCTCTGTGTGAGTGCTGTGTGATCCATTTAGAATGGGTAACGAGACAGTTTCCTATGAGGGCTGAATGTCGGCTTGGAGTACATTTTTTAAAATCCTCTCAAGTGTTGTTTCTCCACTGCTCCCACTCATGCCAGTGGAACACCTGAGGGACATGGCCTTTGTGCTGCCTACCACAGCCTGATTCCCCCCTAGTGGTTTTTGACAGCAGCCCTCGGTATCAGGCTGATGAGAACTGTAGTCCAAAGCAGGGGACCAGGTTGGCTTAGGCTGCCTTAGTGAAGCGCCTTTGCTACCTTAAAGGTAAAGGTAAAGGGACCCCTGATCATTAGGTCCAGTCGTGACTGACTCTGGGGTTGCGGTGCTCATCTCGCTTTATTGGCTGAGGGAGCCGGCGTACAGCTTCCGGGTCATGTGGCCAGCATGACTAAGCCACTTCTGGCGAACCAGAGCAACGCATAGAAACGCCGTTTACCTTCCCGCCGGAGCGGTACCTATTTATCTACTTGCACTTTGACGTGCTTTCGAACTGCTAGGTTGGCAGGAGCAGGGACCGAGCAACGGGAGCTCACCCCGTTGTGGGGATCGAACCGCCGACCTTCTGATCGGCAAGTCCTAGGCTCTGTGATTTAACCCACAGTGCCACCTGCTTCCCTTTGCTACCTTAGTGCTCTGAAATCTACCTTAGTGACTGTCCTTGCTGTCCTTCAGGGCTTGCTGAGCGCCAGCTTGGAGTGTCACAAACCTGCGCAGGAGGTGACTGCCGTTCTCACCTTGTGTCAAACCACGTGCCCTATAATCCTGTGTTCTGCAGCGGTAAGAGGCCGTGCTGTTGATTTACCTTTCTATATGTCTCCTTGCAGTTCCAAAAGCTCTTGGCTCAGCTGGTAGAGCACAAGACTCTTAATCTCGGGGTCATGTGTTCGAGTCTCACATTGGGCAAAAGATTCCTGCATTGCAAGGTGGCCAGATGACCCTCATGGGTCCCTTCCAACTCCACATACAATTCTATGATTCTGTGATAATATGATGCAAGTTCTCTTAAGCAGGAGCTTGATCAGCCAGGGTGCTTCTGGAGATCATAGAGGTATACTTTTTGGGGGAGGGTGGGGCGTTTCTAACACCATAATAGCCCATCCTGAGCAAATACTATGCCGAACTACTCAAAATAAATTCTTGGTTTAAAATAGCAATATTAAAACAGGTGTGTTTGGTTTTTTAAAGCATTAGTCCTAATTCTGCCTGCAGATATTTAGGTCACACAAGAGCCTTCTGTATTAATAACAATAACATTTTTCTGTTATGCCTCATGAATATTCCACTTGATGATCCTAATGACTTCAGATGCATCCTTAGAAAAGTAGGAAGCCCTATGTAAGAGTGGCATGTAAACACATGGCATTGATGCAATTTTAAGAAGTGGCTGATTTGCGCTCTCTGTCTCGACTCCATGAAGTGCTGGTGGCAGAGGCTGGAGCCCGTGCTTTTCTCGGAGTGGAACAGACTCTTTGGCGCTCCAGTCGCACCGGGATTGCAGAGCCTCAAGGAGTTGCAGACCTCTGTCAGCAGGTAACTCCAAGGAAGCAGCTCACACCTGAGAAGCTGTTGAGCTTCTGTGTTCCCTTCATGTCTCCCACTCCAGCCATGAGAAGAGATGGGGAGGGGTTGCATTCCTATTACCCTTTTAGCTCTCACCTTGAAAAACTTGGTTTTGGACTTCCAGGTGTCTCTGCATCATCTCTTCTCAGCCATGTCACACACCTGATTAAGGAGGGTTGTCATCTATGAAAAGGAGCCCGCTGGCCTTTTAACTGACCACTGACCACTGTTTTGTCTTTACCACTTAGGTTCCTCTCACTGGAAGCAGCTTCCCTGGTCTCTGACATTCCATGGATCTCTGCTGCCTTTCTACATTTCACTGTGCAACGGCAAATGGTGCATGAAAAGATGGCTGAAGGGCTAAAAAGGCTGGGGTCTGAAGCAGAGCAAGTAAGAGATTACATTTTGCATTTTGCTTTACCATGATGTGTCCATGATGGCACAGAGGGTGACACTGGCTTCTGCAGACTAGACCAGTGGGTCGACGTCAAGCTTGAGAAACTCACTTTGTGTGGTGCATGCATTTATTTTTTTCTTTTACCTGACAGCTCTTGGTGAACCTCTTCTTCTTTTCAGTCGTGGATTTCATCTCAGCGAGAATAACCCCACAGGTAAGTAGATTTCTCAAACTGCCTGGTAGACCCAGGGCCTTCATTTGTCGCTGTTCAACTGTCACATAAACTTGCAAAGGTGGAGTGGAGGCGGATAGCTCAGTTGGTTAGAGCATGGTGCTGACAATGCCAAGGTTGCAGGTTCGATTCCCACAAGGGACAACTGCCTATTCCTGTATTGCAGGGGGTTGGACTAGATGATCCTCAGGGTCCCTTCCAACTCTATGATTCTACGAGACATAAAATTCCTGTACTTTTAAGTATGTGATGATTGTTACGATCTTTGCCTGCCTGCTGCTTATCCTGAAAGGAAGCCTGAGAAGTAGGAAGCTCCTATAAACCTGTTCTTTATAGATGGGTAAACTCATGGAGAAAGGTAGTGGAGTTTGCTCAAAGTGACCCAATGGCTGTTCCCAGTGGCTCTGGTAATGCCTCCAGGGTGTACCAAACAGGGGCGGTACGTGTGTGTGCTTTTCCCCTGTAACTTGCAGGAGGGCGTGGATGCTCACAAAGCCTTGGATTGGAGCTCAAAGCTGCTTCAGGGCTTGGAGGAACGAGGTGCATCCTGGCTGGCCATCTTCAGTTCAGCAGTCAAAGGTACGAAAGCTCCTTTATAAGCTACAGCCGTCTGAGGGTTGTAGCCAGCTAAGTACTGCTCAGGCTAGACCATTAACAGACAGAACTTCCGTTACTTTCAATGGATCTAGTGGAAATGAGTTGGATACAACCCCCAAGAAAACAACTGTGAGAAACGTTTGACTGAAAGCTGGCGCCCAGCTAAGATCTGTCTCTTTTGGCATTGCAGACCACAACCCTTACCAAATCCTGCATGGTACTGTATCACATCAACACTTGAGGCTGTTGCCGGTTGCCTTCTATAGGTAAATTTCACAAATGTATTCTGTGTGTAATGAATATACTTGCTGAGAAAATCAAGGGTACCAGAAACTTGTCAGGGCCACTTTATGCACTTGCTTAACTGATACATCCAACCACCCAGTAATCCCAAGTTAAGAAAGAAGCACCATTAATAGCCTGTATTTTGTGGAGTTTCTGCATCCTTCCTCCCGCCTTCATTTTATTTTTTCATTTTGATGTTTTAGTTGTGTTCACCAACCTTGTGCCCCCCCGTCTTTTGGACTATAGCTCTCATGCCTCCCAGACAACATGGTCTGTTGGGAGTTGTATATGGTAGGAACCACTTGGGAATTTTGTTCTATGAAGATAAAGTGGGATGCAAATATAAGCTAGAGGCTTCCCCTGCTGCTTTTTAGCAGGACATCACCACAGCCTCCTTTTTTGCTTTGCTGTCCTGACTCTGGGCAGGGGGCAGTGTCTGTTGCCGAATTCAGAAGACAAGAACTGCCATTGTGGGCCTAGTGAACAGTCTCCTTTCAACACCCCACTACCTACCTCAAATGGGCAGAAATGCCATGAAAGTTACAAGCAGGTCACAAAGGCACACCTCAACCAGTATCTGAAGAGTGGCCTTTTGGGCTATCAAGGCCAAAATCTATCAAATTTGGCTTTCAGTTTGTCCTCTAGTCCTTCTTAAAAGGCATTTGTGCTAGTTATACGAACCAGCCCAGATCCATCAGAGGCCCTTCTCTGTGTGTCCCACCTGAGAGGGGTGTGAAATTGGTCACACAAGACTGGACCTTTTTCGGTGGTGGCCTCTTATCAGTGGAGTGCTCTCCCCAGGGAGACACACCTTGGGCCATTCTTGTCAGTCTTTAGGTGTCAGGCTAAGACCTTTTTGTTCACTCAGGGTTTTGTAGCGTTGCCTTTTTGTGGTGCATTTTAACTTGTCAAGTCACGTAGAGACTTTTCATTGTGTTGAAGTGACTTGATACATGTAGGTAAGTCATCATCACCATAAAACCTAAACTTGTCTTGAATTTTCAAGACAAAAGACACGGCCGAGTGGCTCGGCTGCAAGTCTGCCTGCAGACGTACATCTATGCAAAGCAAGGAGGGAGCCTGACCTGGTCACACTTGTTGCCTGCTTGGTCTGCTAACTTGTTCTTTCTTCTGTAGCCTCGTCGTCACCTTTGAACCAGGACACCTTATTAAGGAGCAAACATTCCTATATGTTGCCATTGACATGTACACACAGTTGCTGCAGCTCTTTATGGATGGGACAACAGCAGTGGGACCAAGCCTGCATTCCATTGAGCCTGTGAGCATCTCATCCCCTTCCCTTTCATTTGTTTAGATCAGCCCCTCTGCTTCCTTCCAAAGTATGGAACCATCCTGTTCCCTTTTTGGCTAGCCGCAGCCTTTATTTGCCTATTGTGTTGACTCTATGAGTCATTATTTGGGCAGCACCCACCTCGTACCTGGGAGCACCTGGAACAGATTAGGGCTCAGTGATGAAAGGGGGATGTGTGTGAGAGAGAGACTGGAGCTGTTCTGATAAACAGCCATGTCAGTCAGCTTTGCATTTCTGTCTTTGCTGGCTTCTGGCAGTATATGTAGTTTTACCTCCAAGCAAAGTCACTCAAGGAAAACCAGTGTGGTGTAGCGGTTAGTGTGTCGGACTGGAACCTGGAAAAACCAGGATTCAAATCCCCAATCAGCCGTGAAGCACACTGGGTGACCTGGGGCCAGTCACTGCCTCTAAGCCCAACCTACTTCACAGGGTTATGGTGGGGATTAAATGACTTGGGGAACCACTGATACCACCTTGCACCCCTTGGAGAAAAAAGGTGGGATATAAATGCAATAAATAACAGTCTGAGTAAGATCAGTCTACAGAAGTATTATCCACTGTTTCCATTCTGAAAATGTGTTCAAAGCAGAAGATTTAGCTTAGATACCAGGAAGATGTTTCTAACGGCTGGTGGATTTCAGTACCAGTGAAAACTGCCCATGGGCGAGAATCCATTTGAGAAAAGCTACACCAACCAGGAGTTACAACAGGGATGGGGAACATCTCAGCTGTTTACCGGCTCAACCCTGTTGTTGGGAAAGCGGAATACAAATATTTAATCTAGATCTCTGTGGTCCTCAAGATGTGGTTGAATTCCAGCTCCCCTCATCCCATGCCATGCTAGCTGGGGCTGCCCTTGGATTAGATGAGTCGCCAGCTGCATCCCTTCTGGTTCCTGCAACTCTTAAGCTGTGGCTTAGTTGCAACATTATTTGAACGGTGCCTGTCCTTCCCAGGAGGAGTCACTGGCGCTGATAAGAAGAGCACGGCAGTTCCTGCTACGTGCAGTCCCCCAGTGTCCTCAAGGGAGCTTTTCCAGCCTCCAGCAGGTGGGTGAAAGGTCTTTCTGCTACCTCAAAACTTGGGAAATCCAGGGCTGCTGGCAACACTGTGGATTGTCCTGTTGATCCATCCAGCAATCAGTTCAACAAAGCCAATGGCGACTGGCTCAGTCTTTCAGCCCTCTACTTCACGCTTCCTTTGCAAAGATCTTCCTATTTTATTTTATTTTATTTGGATATGGCTTTGTACAGAGGTCATATCCAGCATTTATTCTAGGAGAAGGGGACAGAAACTCAACTTCGCCATTTTAGAGGGGGCGAGCACAAATTAATAGTAGGACTTTTGAGGAAGAAAAAGCTGAAATGTGCCCAATATTGGTCTGGCTGCACCCAAAGACTGGCCCTTCCTCTGTATCTCCTAAAGGCCTTCTTAAAGTGGAGGCGTTTTCCAGCCCATCTGTGGGTTCCATTTACTGGAAATGCTGGGATTGAACCCAGGCCTTAATGCTTTGCATGTCTGGCTCTGTACCTGAAGCACAAGCCCCTGAGTAGGATTCTCCGAGGCTCTCGAGCAGTTATTTCCTATTCTCCAGTCCTCTGGTTGCTTCCAACCTCGTGTTACTGGCAAAAGAAGGGCAAGGAAGACCGTGCCTTTTAAAACTTAACAGTCGTAGTGGGTAGGAACCCTAGCTCAGTGGTAGAGCACATGCTTTGCATCCTTGGCAACTCCCAAGAATAGAGCTGAGAAAGGCCCTTTTCTGCCCAAGAACTGCCAGCCAGTCTGACCTGGTATCCGGCAGCTTCCTCTGCTCCTAGCTTTGCCACCTGTGCGCTCCAAGCAGGAAGCAGCTGTGCCTTGACTCTTTGCACACCTTTGGCTCCTGCTGTCCACAGATGTGGTAGATTACCAAACACTATGACCTGTGTGCTCCTAGAAATGACATGGCCAGGCCAGAGATCTGTCTTTTCAGAGTGCTGCTGGCTGACTGCAGCAAGGCTGAACGGGTGGCAGCCTTTCTTTACAAACTTGACGTCATCGTGCTGTCTGCGGACAGTCTGCCCAAGGATTTAGCTTCAGAGAGGTAGCAACGCTTGACACCAGACTCTTTTCCTTCTTAGCTGATGAGTCTCTGTGAAGACTTGGACCCAGAGATGAAGGCTGCCCTTGTGAACTCCAGTGATGATGGGGATCTGCTTGATGAAGAACTTCTCCTTTTCTGACAGCGGAAGTCCAGGCAGGCAGGCATGGGGCGATTCCCTGCCCACCCAGACAAAATGCATGGACAGGGAAAAGTGGACACGCCTGCAAGGGCTTAATCTGTTCAAAGTATGGTGTAAATAATTTATTACAAGCATGACCATGACTTTGTAACAATAAAAACCATGTTACAAATATTCTGGTTCGTCTTTCTTTTTCAGATTGGCTTTGGAATTTAATTTAAAACAAGTTGTCTCGGACTTAAACTGGGCTTTCCATCAGCTTGAGAGCCCCTAAAAATGAGCCTGTGCCTATGGCCAACACACCTTTATAACAGGTGCGATACCTTTTCTGAGCTCAACCAATCGCCACATCAGAGGGAAGGCAGGACAGCCTGCTTCCTTTGGCGAGACGGATATGGCTCTGTAAGACACTGCTACGGTCTTGGACACAAACACACACACGGAGAATAGTCACAGCAATGGAAAGCTTTTCACCAGCAAGCAGAAGCGAGTCCCCACCCCTTTCTGTTTTTTGGAGGATCCGTTAAAACGTATGTTTAAAACCCCCACTCAGTGTTGCTTTATGCAAAGCTGGATCAGGGCTCCCATCCAGGGCTCTTTCAGGTGGGCTCCTGCTGCACGCTCGGTTCCAATTTTACAGGATGGTTCTCTGCAGTCTCTGAAGCCTCCGACAGAGCCTCTGGCAGAGCCTCTTGCTCCAGCTCAGCAGCCTTGGCTTTGTCCTGAGTCTGGGTGAGGGGATGCACCATGGACATGTGGACGTTGAGGTTGTGGGCCTTTTCAAAGCGCTTCCCACATTGGTCGCAGGCAAACTCCAGCTCAGTCTCTGCTTTGTGTTTGGTCATGTGGTACTTGAGGGATGCTCGCTGCCTGCACTGGAAGCCACAGATTTCACACCTGCAGGGGGAAAGCAGAAAGCGGACCTCAGGCCTGCCACCTGGTCTCATCCCCATGAAGGAGGGGGAGCAGCAGCACAGCCTCAGCCTTGGAAGAAATATATCAGCTACTCTCAGACAGGTGAGAGGATGCTTCCAATAACCAAGTGTCTTTTATCTACTAAGAACCCTGAATACTGAGCTGCACTTGAGACCATTGCTGGGGCGGGAAACATGCTTCCAGATTTTAGTTTGGATGTCCCGATCAAAAATCCAGGACGCTGGTGGACGCTGTGTCCTCTCTGTGGGAATGGAATATCCTATAGGAGAAGTGACAGCTTAGCTCTTGCTAGAGTCAGACACTGCAGGGTCAGACACTTGCTAGAGTCAGACACTCCTTATAGACCGGAGCCAGCCCTCTGTTAGGAACTGGTGCTTTAACAAGACAGACTTGTATGGCAGCAGCACTCCTTAATTCTGAAGTGCAGGAGAGGCCACAGTCCACCAAAAGAAAACTGAGTGCTGCTCTCCACTATGACAAAATGATCAGTCACATGTACAGTCGTACCTTGGTTGACAAACACCTTAACAGTAGAACTTTCTGGCTCCCGAATGCCGCAAACCCAGAAGCAAGTGTTCCAGTTTGCGAACGTTCTTTTGGAAGCCGAACGTCCAGTGGGGCTTCCAATTGGCTGCAGGAAGCTCCTGCAGCCAATCGGAAGCTGTGCACTGGAAGTCAAATGAACTTCCGGAACGGATTCTGTTTGGCTTCCAAGGTAAGACTGTAGTTCTGCATTGAGACAGATGGTTTTGCAGGAAATGTTTCCCAAACCAGTCTTAGAATCATCATTTCCCACACTACTGGACGTATGAACCAAAAAACCAATCCCAGGACCCAAAATGTGTGTGTGCGCGCTTGTGTGCCACATCTTAATTTGGAAGTGTCATTATTGGCGCATCTGCAAGGGAGATGACCTTTCTTCAACCACGTTAGGGCATACTAGTTTTCAAATTCAGCTTTGAGTAATCTAAAGATGCCCCATGAAGGCAACACAGCTTATCTGTAAAAGGCCATAGGCAAAGTGTGCTTACTGGAGAGGCTTTGCTCCTGAGTGGCGCATCTGGTGAACGGAGAGGTGTTTGCGTTGCTTGAATGTCTGGCCACATTCGTCACAGATATAGTTCCGCACCTCTGCAATGGGAGAAGGGAACAGGGTTGAAAATCACAATGACTTGGGTGGCCATAAAAAAAGGGGTTTAGGAGAATTCATGGAGGAAAAGGCTATCAACAACGAGTGCAGTACTAACCCCCCAACCCCAGCATCAAAGGCAGTCTACCTCAATACTAGCAGCTGGAGAATGTGAAGAAGCCTGATGCAGGCTTTCCCTAGGTATCTGGCTGGCCATTGTGGGAGCTGCAAGCTGGGGATGCCCCTCTGGCCTGACACCAGCAGCCCAACCTCTTTTTATGTTACTGGGACTCTCTCCATCATTGACACTCTTGGAAGACTTTGCTTAGGGGTTTACGATTGCATTTTGTGAGCCTCTTAAAGAGACTTCATTACATTAAGCAGTAAATAAGTAATGAAAATGAAATGAAGGAAAAGAATGGCGGCAGAGGATGGGAATAAGATGGCAATGTTTTCTGCAGTTTTTCCCCAAAAGTAACTAGAGCACTTTTCCAGTGTTTTCTCTGTGATGATACAGAGGTCTGCAGAGTTTGTGGGCAGGTTAACAGAAGATCCATGAATATCATCATTATTTTTATTTTTTATGTTTCTTAGTTGCTTCATACAGAACAGCCTGCAAACGACCTAACTTAACAAAATGAAAACAGATAAAATTAATTAACAGCCAAATTAAAAACAATAAATTTGCAATTCAAAAATTCCTAAAATTTTCTTCCAACAATACAGGAAGAAGGACAGTTTTTGTCCTATCCAACTAAAAGATGAGCACCACAGTAGAGGCTAACTTAACCACCAGAAGCCTGGGCTAAATAAAAATGTCTTACAATGATGGTGCCAGGTATGTCTCCCTGGGGAGAGCATTCCAGATGGGGGCCCACCACTGAAAAAGCCTGTTCTCCTGTGCCATCTGTGATGCCTGATTCTGGCCAGGGCATTTCTTTCTCTTCCATGCAAATCCTCCATCATTCTCTCATAAGCGCAACATACCTGTATGAATGAGCTTCACATGGCGCTGAAGGTACCGGTCAATCATGAACACCTTGTTGCAACCTGGATGCGGACAGGGCCTTTCTCTGACCTCCTCATGATGCTCTTTGATGTGCTTCTAAATCCAAGAAGAGAGATGGAGATCGTCACACAGAGCCACCCTTTCACTCCATGCAGGGCAGTGACAATCTGACCACCTATGGCAGGCTTGGCTAACGGGGGGCCCTCCAGAGGTTTTGGACTACAAGTCCATGTGCTGGCTGAGGCTGATGGGGATTGTAGTCCAAAACTTCCTAAGGGCAACTGGTTGGCCAAAGCTACTCCACAGCAGCAATCACGTGAACAGAATGAGAAAGGAGGACACTGCATCCATTTCCTCAAACTGGCAGCAAAATCTGGATCATAAGCTTTTCTCCTTGTTTTTCTCTTGTAAACTAGGGTTACTCCCTCCCGTTAGGCAGGGCTGTCAATCATTACAACCTGGCTTTTGATTGGTTCGCTTCCACCCAAAGGAACCGGGGGGGGGGGTGGAGGTAGCAGGGAGAGAGATACACTTGTTCCAGAAAGTAAAGTCCCGCTGTGGGTCTGACGACTCCAAAGCTAAATGTAACTAGTAGTTATCCACATACCTTCATGCCATCTGCACCTCTGTACACAGCTGTACAGCCCTGATAAGGACACTTGTAAATGGTGGGCAGCTCTTCCCTTAAAAAAAGCAGAAGAAAGAGGAACTGGTGAGAAGGCCGGACCATTCTTGGGGGTAGGAATCTCACACCTTGGAAGCTTTGGGTATATAATACCTTTCACATTTGATTTTCTTTTTCCAGCCAGGTTTGGGTCCTGGCTTCTTCCTTATTTTGGGCTCTTCAAGCTTCTTTGCTTCTCTGCTTTCAACTTTCCTGTTGTTGGATACCCTAACAGAGGAGGAACAGGGAACTGTTGCTGCATGTCAAGTGAAGTTATAAAACAGGGGGGAACGACCTCCCTACCCCTGTTGAGGGCTGCATCTCCCTATTTCTGTCCCCCTCCCCAATGCCTACATGAAATTAGGCCAGTGCAAGGCTCTCAGGCTGGCCACCCGTTAATAAATGCAAACATCTGAAAGCCTTACATAGAGACTAAATTGTTGAAATAAAGAAAAGAATCGACATCACCCATTTCAACAGCACAAAGATTTGCACAATGGAACATTCCCACCCTCTCCTTCCCCTGCGCTCTCAACAAATCTGCTTGGAGGGGTTGAGGGAGCCACTAAAACAGATTGAAGGGGGTTTTAGGGGTCAGGAGAATATTCCATTGTACAAACCCTTGCACTGACAGAGCGTTTGCATAGCTCTACTTAAAATACAATCCTAAACAAATGGATGCATTTGCGAGGAGGGTGAAAAGAAACCTGCTCACTCCTCAGAAAAGAGAGAATGTGCGAATGGGAGAGGAATGGATGTGGGCCTTTGCCCACCGAGAGTGGAGGAGGTTGCAACAGGTCAAATGCATTCGAGAGAAAGAAGCTACCACTCCTGTCTTTTGCCACAGCGAAAGGACAAGAAAAAGCCCTCACCTCTTTTCTGGGTAAGGCTCAAAGTAGTCGTCCGAAGACTGCGCTCTCTTGTCGTTCTCGTCGTCACTCAAGGAGTACCTGAGAAAGTAAACAGGCCCTTTCACTAAAGCAGAAGGCAGGTGAAGTCTCATTGGGCCTTTATGTTGACAGCGGGGGGGGGGGGGAGCTCAAGAGAAGTGAGCTTTCCTTCTTCAAGAAAACAACACACTCCAGACAGTGGCCGAGATCCACTCAATGTAAAGACCGCTATGCTACAAAAATGTGAGCAGAGAAACTGCCCTGCCATGTGGGTTCCTGGGCATCAAATAATTGGAAGCCCAGCCTTCAGAATCTTTTAAAAAGCAAGTGCCCAGCTCTAATCAGTTCCATGCTTAAAAGCTGAAGGTGGTGCCTGCAAAAGGTTTCAGGCCAAAGTAATGTAGAGAGCTGCCTTACACCAAGTCAGACCAACGACCCATCCAGCATGGTATTATACACTGACTGGTAGCAGCAGCTCTACAGAGTTTTAGGCAGGGGGCATTCCCAGCCCTACCCGGAGGTGCTGAGAATTGAACCTGGGACCTTCTGAACGCAAGGCAGAGGCTCTACCACTGAGCTATAGCCTTCCCCCATAAGACCACTTGCTAAGACTCTGTCTAGGCACCTCACCTGCCCACTGGTTGTTGTTGTTTTTGTCAGCTACATTTCTGTAAATCACTTAGAGGTGCTTTTTTTCAAAAAACAAACCCCAAAAACCCCAAAACCATCAAGTGGTATATACATTCTATTAAATAAGTAAAATAATAAGACTGCCCCAAGTGACATCCTTTGGGATCACTGCCATAGGCAGTGTGGATTTGTACCTATCCACATTCTGGCCCATCAGTGAGAATAATACATTCATTTTCATAAAAAACACACAAATACTTGGGCATCATTTATAACCTTTGTGAAGAACAAAGGTTATAAACAGAGATAGTAACTGCAACAATTAATTTGAACTAAACTTAAGGTAGTATTAAGGAGTTGTTGTTACAATTAATAATTTTGTATTTTTACTATTGGACTGCATTGCTTGTAATAAAGGCCACAAAAACTGCCCTTTGTGCTGTCCTGACCCCTCCCTCCACCCCCTAAACAAGCCGTCTCCAGTGACTGGACCCTCCAGTGAGGAATGTGATCCACTCCCGCCCCACAATCATTGTTCATGCTTGCAAAGGTGACATTTGAATCCCGCTCTTCTTCTCTCACCCCTCAAAAAGGTCACTGAACTCGTCTTTTACCCGCTCATCCGAGGCTGCAGAGGGAACCGGCTTCTCACTCAGTGGCCCTAGAAGACGGAGAAGAATGCGTGTTGCAAAGGGCGCAAAGGAAGGCACAATAGTCATCAAGGCACAACAGTCCTGCGGCACCCGACCCAGCGGAACATAAGAAGAGCCTGTCTGCTGGGTCAGGCCCACCCAGCCCAGCATCCTCTTCTCACGGTGGTCAGCCAAAGGATGTGGGCCTGAGCTCACCTTGGCAAGAGCCTGCTTCACTATGAGAAGACGTGAGTGTGTGGGCACGCTGGCTGGAGGGAAAGCCAAGTTAACGGGGCGGAAATTAAAAAACAAGAAGAATGCAAAGGGCACGCCTGGTTCCAGACAGCTGAGCTATAAATCAGAAATGCTGCCACTCAGCTCTGTGAACACACTGCTTCCACACAGGCTTGAACAGCTGAACACTCAGAAAGTAGTCATCATCATCATCATCATCATCATCATAATAATAATAATAATAATAATAATAATTTATTATTTGTACCCCACCCATCTGGCTGGGTTTCCCCAGCCACTCTGGATAGCTTCCAACAAAGATTAAAAATACATTAAAATGTCACACATTAAAAACTTCCCTGAACAGGGCTGCCTTCAGATGTCTTCTAAATGTCAGGTACTTGTTTATCTCTTTGACATCTGATGGGAGGGTGTTCCACAGGGCCGGCGCCACTACTGAGAAGGCCCTCTGCCTGGTTCCCTGTAACTTGGCTTCTCACAGTGAGGGAACCGCCAGAAGGCCCTCGGCGCTGGACCTCAATGTCCAGACAGAACGATGTGGGTGGAGACGCTCCTTCAAGTATACTGGGCCCAGGCCGTTTATGTGTATACTGTGTATATGTGTATGTATATATGTGTATATCATGCAAAGAAATGTGCAAAGACCTGTGTGGAGTTGTGACCCGCAATCCCCACGACATCCTGGAGATACATCCTTGGCATGCCACTTACCTGGACTGCCATTCAGAGGGCAGTCCGGCTGCGGCAGGCTTTCCTCCTGCAAAGGAGCTTCTGAGGCATCTTGGAAGGAAGGCAAATCCTGGCTCTCTGACACCCAGCTTTCTGTGCTAAGCACAGGCGGAGGAGTCCCGCTTTTTGCAGGTTGCTGGCTGGCTGCCGTACGAGTGGCGCCACACTGGGGTTCTGGCAGTGCTGCCGCAGCCACAGTACAGTCAGCCCCCACCCCGTTGCCCGTCACATGCGCCTGCTGCGGGGCAGGGTCCTTGTTCAGTTCCCACTTGACGGACAGGGCGTTGTCCACCAGCAAGGTGCTGCAGTCCGAATCTGTGCTCATGACATAATCATGACCCTCTTCACAGCCCCACACGGCCTGGATGATCCCGCAGTACTCCGAGGACAAGACGCCTTGCAAGCTGGGAGCAATCTGGCAGCTTTCGGCGTGGTTGTGGGTCCACATCACTAAGCTGTGGAGGCACTGGGGGCTGGATGTGATCAGGTCTTCTGTTGGCAGGGAGAAAGACAGAGGGTAGCAGAGACCAGGCATGCCACTGAAACACCTGCCCCGCACCATAAGCCCCAGAATAACTGGCTGGCATGGACTATGGCAACTGTGCTAGGTAGTAACACACACACACACACACACACACACACACACACACACACTCAAGGTATTTTATTTATGGAATTTATAGTCCACCCCTCCTCCTGAACACTGAACACATTGCTTTCTGTTAGGCAGAGTTACCTCTTGAAATTACACCACCTTCAGCTCCTTGGAGGAAAGATGGACTAGAAGTGTAATAGATGAACAATAAAGCCATGCTAAATACATGCAGCTTTGAATCTGCTGAAGGCAAGGGATGATAAGCTGCTGCTTCTTTATACTGAGCTTGGAAGAAGGAAAACCCTACTTGAATATCATCCTGCCTAATACTTGGTTTGCAGAGAGACTGACAGTGGCAAACAGTTGTGTGGGGCTCCTTGTGCAGAAGGGTTTATTTAGTGTGCTGTGACTTTGTCTCATACACAAATCAGGGTTATGCACTGCAACATTGATCAAAGCCTTTCTTCAGATGATGGATCAGAGACCAAGTACAAACTGTCATATTATTATGAAATATACAGAAAAGATCCATGTTCCCAACAGATCTTAGAAATATGCTTGCCTACACTTAAAAAGGAAAAATATTATTTACTTTGTTTATTCATATTCCACCCTTCCTCCTGAATGTTGCACACATTGTTTTCAGTGAGTAATTGCAAGATGCAACTGTGTCTATTTTATTTTGTTGTTTTTGTCTTTATTATCTTGGAAATAAAATTCAAGAAAGAGAAAAAGAGTTTGCTTGAACCTGTGATCTGGCAAAAGAAGCTGGGGAGCCTTAGCTAGAATTGCACATAGCTGGCTCATTGGCACTCAAAAGATGAGTTTTCCCTTTCTGTAGCTGACGCTGAGTTATTTTATTTTGGATCGGTGTTTTACACTGTTTTTATTTTAGATATCTTTGGGCTTTCATGCTGACGGTATCCTGCCTTGGGACTTCTCATGAAGGGCTGCTAACGGATGTTTTAGATAAATAAAAATACTAAATACTGCCTTCCCAGGCGGACACTGGAGCCGGCCCTAGAGTGCAGAGACCACCCTGGTCCCCACTAGACATAGGGAAATTGCCAGAGACTGAGCACCACATCAGCTATAAGCATAGGCAAAGTGGAAACTGTGGAAGCAACAGGGCAGCCACAACTGACATCAAGGAGAAAATTCAGAGGAGCCAAAACAATCCTACTTACCTAGAGAGGGAGCATCTCCTTTTGCAGCAGGAAGAGGAGGTTGGGCAAGGTTGTCCCTGTACACAAAACAGACGGCAGAGCAAATCAGATGCCTTCTAGGGAGGACAGACTCAGGCAGCATGTGCTCTGGTCTCAAAGTGGCAGTTTCACAAACAAAAAATGTGCACAGGCAATTTCCAGCTGCTGGAAACTGGAATTTTGGCCTTGCAAATAAGGCCACATACATTACGAACC